>NW_024041150.1:48145182-48255182 GCF_014851395.1 Micropterus salmoides
CTTTAGACTAATTCAAACATTTAATAAAAAACAGTTTCAGTGTTCTGGATCTGTATCAGTGCAAATTACAGGATATACTGACATTTGTTTGGCAGGTTTATTAAATACTTTCAGAAACATAAACAGAGCCTTAGCTTTCTCTGATTTTAGGATTTTCTTTTAGATATTTCTGCATTTTCTCTGAATGACTCTATACAAAGAAACTCTTCTTCTGAGAACAAAAAGTTAAACCTTTTAGGAGGGCAAAGAGCTGCAGGACCTGACGGGTTCAAGTATCTCGGGTTTTGTTAACAAGTGAAGGTAAAATGGAGCATGATCCTGACATGGTGCGGTGTCAGCAGTGATTTTGAGGTGAAGCGGCAGCTGAGCATGAAAGCAGATCTCTAAAAAGTCAATTAGAGGATAGAGCCCTGCAGGGGCCTCAGATCTAAGCCCTGGTATGAGAAGCCCAGGCCCCAGGCCCCAGGCCCCAGGCCCCAGGCCAAAAGCTTATCACAATCATTGGCCTGACCCCAAGTTTTCTTTTCTTTTCTTTTCTTTTCCCCATAACACAGCCTGTACTACTGTTACAGCCATTAAACAGTCAGGTTTGTTTTTAATGGCAAAGTGATTTAATTTGTTTTCTGTTTCATCAGTAAGTTAAAATAGAAAAATGTTTGGAGCATTTTTTCTGTTTGTTAAATAAATGTTTTTTGTGTGACAACCAAGAGGCCATCCATGAGTTGACGCTCGATTTAAGATCAACACTTGACCAGCCAATAAAATAATCTGTAGATATAAAAGCATATCGCAGTGTTTAAACTTTTATCGCCACCACAGTAAAATTGCATTACTGATCATCTACTCCTCGCAACAGGCTATACAATCTAAACAAATACTAAGTTAAAAACATACAGGTTCTCTGACCTTACCGAGGCTATTGTTAAAAGTGTGGTTTGTGTTCATATTTTCCTGTTTAAGTCTGGTTTTGGTTATGTGTTTCTCTGTGTAGCCTTGTTTATTCTTTTATTCATTTGCATGTTTTAGTTTACTTAGTATCTGTCTAGTATCTTATCTTAGTTCTTAGTCCTGTGCCTTAGTTCATGTCCTAGTGTTACTCCTGGTCTGTGTACTTGGGTGTTTATTATTTTTTGGTCTTGTCTACTGTTTCATCCTCGTCTCTGTCTTTCTGTCTGGCTGTTGTTAGTTTCAGTTTGTTACCCCGCTGATTACTGTGCTTTGTGTGTTCTCTCCTTGTATCTGTGTCTTAGTCCTGTGTCTCCATGTTTGTGTAGTCTTGTTCCTGTTTGGTACTGTTTCTGTTCCCTGCCCTGATTTTGCGGTCTCTCCATGCTTTGTGTTTTACATTGGTAGATCTGTCCTGGTGTGTTCCTGTGTGCTTTACTTCCTGTTTTACTTTGTAGTGTTCAGTTCTCATGTGTCCTTGTCTAGCTTTGTTTCCTGTTGTTTGATTACCTGAGGTGTTTCAGCTGTGCTTCCCTCCCTGCTCGTTTGCCTGTGTATTTAAGCCCTCGGTTTGGTTCAGTCTTTGTCACATCCTTTGTCTGTGTTGAGTGTTCTGTCCTGTCCCTGCCCTTTTGGATTATTTTGTTGGATTGTACCTTGTTCTTTGTTCATGGACTCTTCCCTCTGGATTATGTCTTTATTTGAAATGCAACTGTTACGGGTCCCAGGGATGGGTACCTCAATAGCAGATATGTGACCTGTATGAAAGCAGGTGAAACAGGAGCAATGAAGATACGGTGCATCTGTGTTTCGTTCCAGATTGCTTCTCTGGTTGTTTTATTAAACAACTCAAAACCAGGTTAACACAACACATTTCTGTTCGACGCATTTCAGTTCAATGTCCAGGCCCAATAAAGCTTAATCACATACTCAACATTCTCACCGTCTCAATAAAACATTTTCTCACTCTGGTCAGTTACTTTCTCTGTGATAAACACATTTCCCTTGACTTTCACATTTAATAAACATCTTTAGCTAATGCTTTAACACTCCTATTTACGTCTAATATAACTAGGGGATGGCCTATACTGCCCCTTTAATATGTCAGAATTGACAATAAACTTCTGTAATAATCACAGTTCACTGAAATGTATTGACTAGAAAGTGCTTACGCTACATATTTTAACCATTTATTTAATTATATTTAATATTTACTTCCTGTCTTTACACATATCAAAATCGTACACAAACAATAATGTTAGGTGACGTAAACTCAGTAGCTATGGGTTATTTAAACTGCCTATAAACTGCCTTTTATTGTTTATTGTTTATTAGTGTCCAAACAGCTCCTCACTGTACTGGAAAATAACAAAATATTTGAAAAGTTTCAGTCTGGTTTTAGGAAGTACCACAGCACTGAGACTGCCCTGTGTTACGGCTGTATGTATTTCCCTGTGCTGTGTCCATGTTTTCTGTCTTTCAGTTCTATTCTGGGAGTGCTCCAGCTAATTACCGAATAAGGTCCACCTGGCCTTGGAAGGCGGGCTTTAAAAGCTGCTGTGCAAGTGTCAGGAGGGAACCCTTCTTGATTTGGTACTGCTAGCCTTGCTGCTGCCCAGCTGGGGCATTTTTGTATTGTGTTTTTGGTTCTTAATTTATTGTCTAGTTATGTTAATAAATTCACTTGATTTGGTTGTTTTAAAGGTGTTTATTTGTGTTGAGTTTGGGCAACTACTTCTTCCAACTAAATTGAAAAAAAAAAGGGGCTCAAAACAAGGCAAAACCAACACTGGGACCAAAAAAAGAAAAGTTGGTGGAAAAAGGAGAATATTGAAATCAGGTTTGGATGGTGGGAAGAAAGAACATTTCAAATCAAAATTATACCAATGTCTTGTGCATACATATCCACAATATTACCTACATTGTATAATTCCTATTTATCAGTTTATCCTCTGAATAGTGTTCTTTTCTCCATCTGTCACTGATTTGCGTTCTTACTGTACAAAACAGGCGAGATGGAAGGAAAAGTGAAGCACCAAAAAAAATCCTCATGCCCGCTCACTGTAACATCTGTTCAGTCATTAAGTAAACTTGCATTAGCTAAGCTTGTAAGGATAAATCAAAAGGAATGGAAATAACTTCAGCAGCTTTAGAATTAAAACAATGGTGGGTGGGGAAGAGTAAAGAAGCAGTGAAGCACTTGGAAAACCTGCGACTGTCTCCTCTTAATTTTAAAGAAAACTAGAGGCATCCCAAATGCTGCATTCCTCTTCATCTCGATTTGCTCCACCCGTTTCCCCTGTCCTGACCACACTTGAAGAACCACGTCCCTCTGATTTGAAATGAGGGACGGGAGGTCAGGAGCACCCCGGATCTGATGCCTGTGGGACGTAACACCTGCTTAAATTCACCAATGACCTTTTAATGTCTGCTGATGTCAAATAGGAAGTTTTGCATGTCTGTAAACAACTATGTCTCCTCGTTCTGTCCAGTTAAATATGGTGTGCCTCAGGGGTCGGTCTTAGAACCCATTTTGTTTTCCTTGTATCTGCTTCCCCTTGGACATATTATCCATAAACATGGCATTTCTTTTCATATTTATGCTGATGACACACAAATATACTTGCCCGTCAGATCCACAGACCCTGGAATGAGTTCACTTAACAACTGCCTTTGTGAAGTTAAAAAATGGATGTCGAATAATTTTCTCCAGCTGAACTCAGACAAAACAGAAATCCTGGTCATCGGGTCCCAGCAGATGGCAGTATTTGCCATCTGCAGTATCAAATACTGCCATCTGCTGGTTCGCTAGTAAATCACATTAAGCCTGTGGTTTGGTTTGATAGTAATTTAAATTTCGAGCAGCACACCACAAAGCTTGTTCAATCATGTTTTTATTAACTTAGAAATATAGCAAAAATTCGACCTATGTTAACTTTTAAGGACACCGAGATCATTTTACACGCTTCATCTCATCACGCCTGGATTATTGCAACAGCCTTTTCACCTGTTTAACCCAAAAATCTACTGATTGACTCCAGACTGTCCAGAACTCAGCTGCCAGGCTTTTAACCAGAACAAAGAAATATGACCACATTACTCCTATTTTAGCTTCATTACACTGGCTCCCAGTATGTTTTAGAATTGACTTTAAAATTCTATTGATCACTTTTAAAGCTCTTCATGGCCTCTCGCCTTGTTATGTTTCTGACCTTTTAGTCCCATACGCACCAGCACGTACCTTGAGATCCTCGGGCAGAGGTCTGTTGTCTGTTCCAGAGTCTCGACTGAAAACTAAAGGGGACAGAGCGTTTGCTGTCAGGGCCCCGAGGCTCTGGAACAGCCTGCCAGCCTGAAAGTCCAGATGGTAAACGTAAAACAGGACTCACACTGATCATTAAACATCAGAGATGAACCACAGTTTAGTTGCACAGTGAATGTTACTGCCTCCTGCAGGACATCTGTGTCACTGCAACAACAACAACAGAAGTAAGAGGGAAACCCAGGAACGTTTGATCTAAACTTCTACAAAATGTTTTTGAAAAGTGAAATCTTCATCACAAAGATATTTACAGAGTGGAGAGAAACTCCACTGAGGAACTTTACCTCCTTGTTTCTAATGAATCTGTCTCTCAGTGATCTCAGATCAGCCCTCCTTCATGTTCAGCCTGCAGCGCTGTCACTTCCTGCATGTGATTAAACTCTTTGTGTAGGGCCCCGTGTCTCCGGATGAGCTCTGAGTGAAGAAGCAAAACCAGATGAGCTTCTACACAGTCACTGCTCTCACCTACAGAGAGGAAGAGATTAACTGGACTGACTGAGTGGAGGAGCGATGGGACAGACAGCTTTTCTGCTCTGTAAGTACAATCTGATGAAAAACAACGTCACTTTAGAATTTACCTGAAAAAAGACAAAACTCAACGACAATGACACTCAATGAAAATAATTTAGACACTGCAGCTGGTGCAACAAGCTTTATTATGCTACAGACATGAAATAACAGTCACTTCTTGTACCGTTAGTTAATGTTTGTGTTTTTTAGACAGACAGACAGAAAATCACATCTTAAAAAGTTACTTTAATAATTAAGCCTTTGAGAAAAGAGATTAACAGAACGCAGCATTAATAAACTTTTTGTTCTACAGGAAATGTATTCTTGTACATAATACTGCTGAGACATTTAATATCCTCAATAATATACATATTTTAAATTATTTAAGGTTAGAAGATTTTGCAGTGAGCAGCAGAACTCAAAGTTTCTGGTCTGGTTGTTTGTTAAATCTCAACCTGAGTCTGGTTTCTCTTCAGTGCTGATCTCTCTGCTGAGCTGCAGGACCAGCGGAGGTGAGTCAACTCAAAAACTTTGCTCAAAAGCTTTTAGCATAACGCTTCCTGGAGAATACTGATATAAAATGTACCCAAAGAGTTTGAACATTACTAACGAAAATAGTAAATAAGTAAAATTATAGTAAAATACTTATACACAAAAAATACACAAGTATAACATACATAAACTCAAATGAATATTAATAAATTATTAACAGCCACAATACAGACTTAAGTGAAACTACCCAAAACAAAAAGGTATGTATCAAAATTTGACTCTTTTTTGACTTGACTGCTTTGATAATAATAGATCTTTATAATAAAAAGATTTGACCCATGTCTTAAAGGTTCAGTTTGTAATATTTCTGAGGATTTATCAACAGAAATGCAATATAAGATCCATGGCACTTGTCGCAAAGAGTAGGAGGTTCCCCACGTCATGAACCTGGCTTTCACCATCTGGCCATCTAATCATCCCCTGTAGTTACTGGCTCTATGTTTCCCTCCATCTCTGCCTTAAGCTGATGTATGGTGAGCGTTCAAGTGCTAAATGGCTGCTGTGCATCACCCAGGTGGGTGCTACACATTGGTGGTGGTTGAGGTGAGTCCCCCCCACTTCACTGTGAAGCACTTTGAGTTTCCCTGATAAAGCGCTATGTAAATTAATTCATTATTACTATTAATATAACTATGTTTTCAGTGGTGTGTAAAGACCTTACGTCGCCACGTTGCATAGACATGTTTCTACAGTAGCTGAAATCAGACAAAAAGCATTGCCAAGCATGTTTCGTCAATACGTTCTTCTTGTTCTACTTTGGTAGAATTCATGCAGTGAGTCTCATCACTGTGTTGAATACGTACGTTAGAAGGAGAAGAAGTAGTAATAATATATTATATATCATATACTGTATATTATAATGTTTTATTGCTGTACTTTTACTGTGTGAGTAGTGTCTTGTTTTTGTATTTTAACCCGTGAAGCACCTTGGTCAACCTTGGTTCCTTTTTCCACATATACAATAAAACCTTTTATGAAACTAGTTACAGTTACAAACTAGAGACTTTTTAATTCAATTCAAATGTGCAGAAATGTCATCATTATTTCAATGGTTGGCAGGTTTATTACTTTTTCAGAGGCTGCCATCTCAGTTGAGATGCTGTAACTATTGTCCTTTATCTAAATGTTGTTCCTGTTAACATTGCAACTTAAACACCAGAGCTGTGCAGCCTCTGAGAGATCCAAACCCTGGATAAAGTTAAAATAGTTTTATTGTGACTCAGATTTAAAGCATAACTATTATACTTCTGTAATAAAAACACCAGAGATTTATTAAGTATTTATTCATTTGGAGGCAAAAAAGAATTTCTAGTATGTCTGTCAGCCTTTTTGCCACTGAATCCATTTAAAATACATGACATACATAAATCAACCCCCCCCCCAAAAAAAAGTTTATTGTGAATCTTTCTTCATAATGCAGCTACTGAGCTGGTTGGAAATAAAATAATAATAAAGCCTGGTCCGTTTCCCTGAGCTCATTACTTCAAGGAACTGTCCCATTGATGTCCAAGCCATCATTGTTGTGCAGCATGTTAGCAACCGCTGTGCTCATTATTTGAATAAATCACTTAATAAATCATTAGCCACCTACAACTAAGTGACATTGGATTAACACAAAACCTGTTAGACTCTTCAGTAAATAGGTTCAATGTGTAAAATGTCAGGAGTTTCAGAAGCTAAAAATCTTCAGCATCAGTTTGGCAACAAGTTCAGAATCTTTTGTTCAACAAACAAGTTTCTTAAATGCAATGCTTGGACATCAAGGTTTTACTGTGATGCCCGTCTGGTCATTTAACTAAAAATACAATAACTTCCCTCCAGCCTCTCTGACTGTGAGTCCCAGCAGCTCTCAGCTGTTTGAAGAAGAGTCTGTCTCTCTGAGCTGTGAGGAGGACGACAGCTCTGCTGGATGGACGCTGAGGAGGAACACAACCAGAGAAACCAGGACTCAGTGTGGACTGGGGAAGATCAGCTGGTTCTTCCTGTAACATCACTACATCTTCCATGGACAGTGGAGTTTACTGGTGTGAGTCCAGAGAGGGAGCAACCAGTAACACCATCAACATCACTGTCACTGGTAAGATCAGACTGTGGAGTTAGTGTTGATGAAGCTGTGTGTAAATGATGAAATGCTGTAGTTTGTCTCTGTGTTGAGGTGGACCAGTGATCCTGCAGAGTCCTGTCCTCCCTGTGATGGAGGGACATGATGTCACTCTGCACTGTAAAACAGAGACCCCTCCCTCCAACCTCCCAGCTGGTTTCTATAAAGATGGCTCCCTCATCAGGACTGAGCCTACAGGTCACATGACCATCCACCATGTTAACAAGTCTGATGAAGGCCTCTACAAGTGTAACATCAGCGGTCGTGGAGAGTCTCCATCCAGCTGGATCTCTGTCACAGGTGAGGAGCTCAAAGATAATTCTCAAACTGACCTGTTTTTTTTTCTAAACTGGACAGAAGTTATGAATTCACTTCTGTGTGTCTTTCTGTTAGTACGATACAGCACCTCTACCTTTAAACATGTGTAACGTGAACATGTGCAGGTTAACAAGACTAATATTGGAACTTAGTTTTAAATATTAAATTAAAAATACATTAAACAAAATGGGTAAATATTTAAATCAAATTTGCACCCACTGAGAAAAGGCCAGAAGGAGGATTTTGTTGTATTTTTCATTTAAGTTCTTTTGATAATTATTTCCTGTTCATTTTAGGGAAACCCACCACTACACGTCCTCCTACGTCCACCTGTCTTTCTTCATCACCAGCTCCTCCTCCTCCCTCTGTGATGCTGTGGTCTGTTCCTCTGTCCTTTGTTCTGGTTTTACTGGTTCTGCTGCTTCTACTTTTCAGATGGCGTGTTCAGAGGAAACATCCAGGTTAGAACAGACTTATGGATTTAACACGCGTTAATATTGAAAGAAGACTTTTTGAATGGGATCAGACAAGCCGTGTGTTGAGCACAGACAGATGTGACAGGCGCCGCACTGATAAAATGACTGATTAAAAATTATCTACCAGATCATCATGATTTACCCACTGTTACATTCCCACAGTGTTTTTCCTAGTGACAGACGGATGACTTCGTGAACAACAAGTTGGGATTTTACGTCTTTACTGTTCGTAGACTCTATAAAACAAAAGCACTGAACATACTAATGTACTGCCATTTTATGGATGTGTGTACCCTACACATGTTACCATATTGAGAGTTATTTTAAGTATAAGTAATGATGTCCATGTCCAGTGAAAATTTAACATGTAAATTATATTGCTGTTCATTTTGGTTCATTCCAGTTGCTGAAGAAGAAGCTGCAGGAAATGACATCACAGAGGACATCACATTAAGTAACATCAGAATATCACATCGCCAACGGCAGCGAATCAGACGATGCAGAGGTAAATTATTTCTTGGTAGTAATAATGATGAACCTGAATCACCATCGTTGACTTAAATAAAGATTCTCCAGTTATTTTTCACGTCCTGGTTGAAACCAGGCTACAGTCCTCCTCCTTGTTGTCTCTGTAGATGAGGGTGATGCTGGGTAGTGGTGATATCGTGTTAACTCACGTGAGGGAATGTCGTTGTCGCTACCTGCTGGTGTAGCTAATAAACTGATTCTCAGACTTGTGGATTTCTTTCTACAGATTTCCACAGAACACTAAATTCCATTAATTGACTGGAAGCGAGCCACAAACGTACAAATCCCTCCCTGCTTCTATTGATATGACTTTGCACAACACAAATGTAAAAATACATATTTGGGGACTCTCCTCTCCACTAACGACTTTAGCCTGGCCGACAAACTAAATGAGTTCTACTTATTATTCTACGTATTTTTTAGAATAATTTTTACTGTGCAAATAATATTTATACACTACCATAGTCACTTTGTACTCCCGTGTCAATTTCAGTAATCAGATCGTTTTCTGTCCTTAAAACCACCATTGTTATTCTGCATTCATCTGTGGTACTTTCTTCTTTTGTAGACTATTAACTTCCTGTTTACACCAGCACAAGCATGCCCACTGTACGTGAATGGCCACTAGTGTTTTCAGTTGATTTAATATAGACAGAGATGAATTGATTGATTGACTGATTCTCAGCTAAATTGCTGGCGTGGACTGAGATCGATTTTGTTTTAAAACAAAAGCATTGTGTGGATGCAGCCTGATGTGAGACAGAAAGCTTGCGGCTGACCCTCCCACCCCAGACACAAACTGTTTCAGACACTCCCCTTTGACAAGAGGCTGCGGTCCATCAGGACTATCTCACTGCACATATTCCTATTTATGTATTTATATTGATTGTTATGCACCAATTCCCCAAAGCAAATTCCTTCTATGTGTGAACCTATTTGGCATAAAAACTGATTCTGATTCGTGACACTGGCTTGGATCTGCATTCTGAGAAGGTCTTGAATCGGCTGAACAGGGCAGGAATTAAGGAAATGTCCTTGATGGAGATGCTCCGTTGGTGTCAGATGAGCTCTTCAAGTTGCATGGGTTCGACTTCAAGGATATGTGTTGTATGGGAGTCTGTCTGTTGTGCACCCTGTAGTGAATCTGTTAAAAGACGCTAACAGCTCTGTGTTTGTCCAGTTTCCTGTTTCTGATAAAAACACTGCACATGTTTCACTGCAGGACTGTTGCAGGACTAAGGGATAATATAATAATAAGTCATTAGAGCTTACATTTCTCTGCATTCTGCTCAAATGTAGTATATCTAAATATATTTAAACTTTTACTCAGACATCATTATTGATCTGTTTGCTTTAATGTAAATAATTATTACATTAAGTGCTTAATTTTAAATAACAGAGAAGATGGACTCAGCAGACCAAAGACACTTGGTTGATTGTCTTCTGCATGTCAAACCACAGGAGCAACCTGTTGATTCCAGTGAACTGTGGCGTGAAGCTGTTGTGGTTTCACACTATTAGGTGGTCTGTTTTAGCTGATGTTTGTCTGTTTTGTTGCACTTGATCTTGTTTTAACATAGCGAGCAGCTTTGTGGTCGTCCAGTTCCCTGTTACAGATAAATACCTGTCTTTCACCCCTCACAGCCGTGGTGTTGAGAAGAGTGACAGCAGGTGGAAAATATATTAAAAAGTGTCTTAGACAAAAACATAAACAGTGAACATAAACATAGAAAGTGGCGTGAAAAGAAAAGGCAAGCTCAAAGACCGTTTTAAAGGCCCCCCAGAATTTAACACTGTCAATTATCTTTGATAAAACATGCTTGTTCTTTTCCACCTCTTCAATCCTGTGGCCTTCGTACAGCTGTGTAGCGATGTTTACTCTGTCTAGCCTGGCAAGCTTCACCATATTGTCCATATGTGCCCTCGTACACTCATGTTTCTTAATCTTCTCAGATAAATGTATTTGTCATTTACTCCTGTAACAGTCCATATTGTATCCGTTCTCGCTGTTTTAAAAAGCAAGCATGGGAAGCAAAATACGGCAACCAGCTAGCCAAGCTTTTCTATTGTACCAATTGCAGAGCATGTACGTACGTTTTAACTTTCTCGCTAGCCTGTAGACTGATTTTGATGTCAGCTGGTCTGGGCCAAGGTCTTTGACATGTAGTTTCTCCACCAAAGTTCTCCTCTCAAATGGATTTTGAAGAAGAGATCTTACTGAATTTGTGGGTGGCTGAAAGCCTGTGTCTTGAGTTCCCGCATTCATCATTGTCTACGACGTCAGGTGTCCCTAATCTTCCAGCGACTCACTCGGCTACAGGCATCAGATTGGCTCATTTGCTTAATTTATTGTTACGTCCCCGGCTTATCTAGGGGTGGGGGAGGAACAAAAGATTGATAACCCGGGTGGAAAAACCAAGGACGACTCAAAACATGTGTCAAGTATACGTAGTTATTCTTAGAGAAGAGGGCAAAACAAAAAGCAATCTCTGCTTACACGAGAGACAAATATAAATGTAAATTATACGAGGTTTCTAAATAACAAAGTACCTCCCAGCGGACCACACAGTCCCCACGCCACCGCGTTGGGGAAGCACGCATGGAGGGCACCCGCCGCTCACCGCACCGGCTTCCACTGCCCAGGGACGCTGAACCGACAGCTGCCTCCACGGGCCTCTGGCCCTACTGAGCGCGGAGAGGTTGCAGGTGGCAAACCGCCGGTCACTTCAAGCCACACAGTAAAACACACCGTAAACAATACAGTAAGTCGCACAGTACGTTACCCAGACTAATGTGAATAACCACCGACAGACAGGGATTGAATGAGTCACCACCACACCACGAGCACTCAACTGGCCCGGCTTACATAGCCTACTAATTGGCCTTGATCGGCCCCAGCTGTGAGCTCCACCCAGCTTCACTCAGCAGGCTGCACGTACACATCTGTGGGGAGAGACAGACACACCCAAAGTAACACAACTATAGCACCCAGACCTCATGGGTCATAACATTTATGTTGCTATGGGCATATCTTGTGTCAGTTATTGGCTGCGCTGTTGTCAATAACTAATATAGTAAAAAGAAACATCAAAACACTTTCCACCACCACATAAAGTTTAAAAGTTATTGTAATTCTACATGAAAAATAAAATTATTTTGTCATTATTGAGTGTTGCAGAATTAGTAGTACAGCAGTGAATCTACTAACAGTACAGTTGTTGTACCTGCAGTAATGTAATTTATATGCATTTTGTCTTCCAGAGTGTTATTCAGCTGCAGTCTACTCAGCAGTGAGAGGAACAAAAGAGTTATTGACAAACAGCCATCAGACCAACAGGACGAGAGGTACAGCTGCTCTTTATTTATTAACTTTGGACGCTGTATGTGCAGTTAACTCTTACTAGTATCTATTGTCACTTGTAGATCTCTTGCTTTATTGATGCTTGTATGTTGTTCCTTAAATGTAAGTCACTGTGGATAAAAGTGCCAAATGATTAAATTTAATGTAATGTAAATGAACAGAACCAAGGTTCGCTGTTTCCCCTGCCTCTGTCATGGAAAGGCTGAGTGCAACGGCAAACAAACTGAGGTGTGGATCCAAATGCAGACACTAGCAAAGAGGGTGTAGTTCAAGGAATTTAATTAAATAAACAAAAACAGGCTCACGACCGAGCACAGGCAGGCGAGAGTCCAAACACAGGGGTAAATCCAACAAAGGCTCAGAAATCCAGAAACAGATTAATCCAAAATACAGTGGCAGGACAGAACACTCAACATTAACGAGGATGCACAAGGACTAAACAGAACTGAGCACATTAAATACAGGAACAAACGAGCAGGAGATACACAGGTGAACGACACGAGGGACTAATCAGGCACAGCAGGCACACAGGAAGGTAGAGTGAAACAGGAAGGCAAATCAGACAATGAAACTTAAATTGAACAGATCAGAATAAAGAAAATACCAAAATGATCATAAGAACAAGCAGACACTAAACAAAAGTACAATAAACCAGGCAGAGGTAACGCAATAAATCAGACAAAGCTAAAACAAACTAGACAGAACAGGAACAAAGCTAGACACGATCACCAGACACTAGGAGGATAGCAAAGTAAAACAGGAAATAATGCATGCGACAATACTCAAGGACAGACTTGACAAAGTTAACAGAAGACACAGAACGGCATGCATACCAGACAGGACCAAGGCAAGACAGAGAGCACAGAATGAAAAGGGTCAGGAACAATAGACTAAACAGAGAACACAAAACCAAAACTTTGAGAACAGGAACCAAAAACCAAGATCACTCCACAGCAGGTCAGAGCACGACTAACAGCGTCCAGTATTTATGCTAAGCTAAGCTAAGCTAACTGCTTCCTCACAATTTTAATGTTAATGTTTAATGTGTGCTTAATGCAATTATCTAAAGACAATTCAGTAGTCATGGTCAATGATGAATAAGGTTGATCAGCTTACATGCTATCTTTCAGACTTCATCCTAAATTAGGAGATCAAACTTGAGCAGGTATCTGGGAATTGTTGCCCCAGTAATTTGTTTTATCCCACAGATCGTGCATTCTAGGGAAGTTTTTGAAACATTTGGATGTTGCAATGTAAGAGCGTATGTTTTGCTTCAACATTGAAGGGGATTAAAACTGCAGTCTGCTGACAATTTCTGCTTTTTTCTGTATCAACTTATGGCGGGAATGTCTTAATTTATTTAAAGGGAAACACTAAAATCAGGCTGCAGGTAACAATTCAAAATATAAAAATATAATGCAGTAACAATGAATTGTATAATGCAGCATTCTGTGTTGCTTTCAGATAAGTTTTCTACCGTAGATCAACTTTTCTCATTTATTTTCATCCTCACTGAGTCAACATATGCAGGCATGATTTAGTCTTCCCTCCTCTTTGGTGCATTTGGTTTGGGGGAGTAACCTCTTTATAATGGTTGTATTTATCATGCAGGTGAAAAGATGCCACGTGCACATTTAAATATTAAACGAAGGGTAAAAACAAGGGCAACTGGACTTGGATGAAGTTACTGGAAGACGTTTCGTCCCTCATCCAAAGGACTTCTTCAGTTCTGACTGCAGGGAAACTCAGCTATTTAACCTCAGTGGGGTCGTTGGCCCGGGTCATCGATACCACTGGTTCGTTAGTGTTCCTTGTTGCTATGACGTCAGTCGTTACAGTCGTTAAGACTACCTGTGGCCAAGACTGAATTTAAAGACACATTTAAAGAGGTTACAGGAAAAAACTAATCTTAGAGAACGGGCAAAAAAACAGAAATCAGTGCAGAAATTTCACCAGAATGCAGGAAATATTTTCAATTTTAATATAATCAATATAATAAATAGAGTTGTTGTCTGGTGATGACGTTTGTCTCCAACAGTTTCTCATGTTGTTTGAACTGTTTGTGTTTGTGTGTCCAGAGTTTCCAGCAGAGCCAGAGGTCGTCTACTCTTCACTGAGGCCCCATCCACACTACTGCATTTTTTATTAAAACAGAGACCTTTTGCTACGTTTGCGCCTCCCCGTCCAGACTACAACGGTGAAAACAAAGACCTAAAACAGAGAAGTTTGGGCGTTTTAGTGAAGATGGGCCAAAACTGAGGACTTTAGAAACAACGACGCAGCCTCTCACGTTCGGCACTCCGATCGGGACTTATAAGTCACGCAAAGCAGAAACACAATGCTACTGACAGAGTTTTTGACTTGGTATTCTTTTTATTATATTGTATACCATGCAAATAACACTTTTTCACCTACACTTGTACTGTGCATGTTGCGGTTTAGCTTGTGACGACTCCCAGTCTTTTTTCCGCTGCCACACTCCCGTGTTACAGTCATAATAGTCCCAGCTTGTTATTGGTGCATGTAAAAAAAAAACTTCTTCAACTGTATTTAGAGACCATCTGCTTCATGTTTACACTGGCATGCACATGCTTAGTGTACCTGAATGGCCAATAGATGTGTGTTTTCAGTCGTTTTAATGTAGACTGAGATCATCTCGAAAACACAGCTAAAACGTTGGTGTGGACGAGATCGTATTTGTAATAATTCTCTGTTTGTAAACTAAAACGGAGTAGTGTGGATGGGGCCTGAGGTAGACCTTCACACCTTCACACCAGTCCAACCACTGATGTCCAGCTGGCCTGGAACTGGTCCCCAGAGCCCCTCACACCTCAGCACATCCATTTATTAGATTTCACTGTCAAAGCTAAATTAGACTCAGGCAGCTACAAAGAGACAAATCCTCATACATAAACGACAAAATAGGTTGAATCTTAAATTTCCCAAAATGACATACTGTAAATGTCTGTTGGACAGAACAATAACATGTATGACCGTTCCCCAAAATGACGTACGACGCCCAGCGACAGGCATACTGGACTTTCAGTACGCTACATAAGTCACATGACGTTAACATGTGGTAAATGTTTTGCAACATTTTTAGATGTTTTTCTGTGTAAAATCAGTGACATGAAAAACTATAACTAAAGATTAGATAAATTGTTAAAATATATATATAGAAATTTTACTGTTATTTATATTTAATGATTTTATCAATTTTTTACTCTTGTTGCCCCGGCAACTTGTTTCTCTGCAGGTTCAATAAACTTCTTCTTGTTCTTGTTTTCCTCCTGTGGTTCTTTGGGTTTCACAAAGCTGTCGGATGGAAAATTTGAAGTTCTCTGGTTTGGCTGCGGCTAACAGATACTCACCTCTCTTCAGTTCAGAAAACTAAGAATAAACAAAACCACAACCACAGACCTGAACAGCATCGACCTCGTTCAGCTTCAGTACAGAGTGTCTGTTTCTGTTAATAGATTCTCAGTCTGTTAACTATGGAGGAGATTCAGTCTTCTTCTCTCAGAGATATCACACATCAAATAAATCAGCAGGTCCTGGTTTTCATGAGATTCTCAGAAACACAGCGACATAATGAAGAGAAGCAGTCAGGTTTTCATATGAACACTCAAACAGGGTTTTCTGGCTGTAATAATAATATTAATAACAATAAACCTTATTTTATTAATTTGTCGCAGAAGTCAGAAATAATTATTTCCTGCACAAACTGTTGGGGCTTTAATGTCATTCATAAAACTGCAGCTATTTCAGTGTGCAGGCCTTAAAGCTATTAAACCAAAAAACATCAATAAAACAAAAGTAAAAATGTCAAAGCAACAAATAAAAACAGGCCAACAAACTCTTCTGAAAGCTGATTTTCTTTTACTTTATTGAGAAACCTTTGAAAACCTCCAGCTGAACAAACAACAGAAGAAGAACGTTTAGCTTTGAAATGATCCTCGGTGGTGACATCAGCAATGACATCATCATACGGTTGGTCCAATCCCTCGCCATCTTCTCTGAGTGGAGACGTTGTCGTGGCAACAGGCAAGTTTCTTCCAGCAGAGATCAGTAATCATTTTATTAATCAACTGATAACCTGAAGAAAAGTTTTTGGCTTTTAAATGATTTTAAATGAAGCACGTTGTGATCGGGACATCGATTGATTCAGTGACTGATTGATCAATGGAGTAAGTTTTTTAACAGTGCGGCTCTGCGGATGCAAAGTCACCACTTAGTTCAGTCAGGATAAACTGTAATATATATATATATATATTTAAACTAGACATTCATAAGGATACAGAAACATTTAAGCAGCACTTTACATAAAGTGCAACACCACCACCTCTCCCCACACTATAAATAATGTAGCATAAGATCATAAGATTACTTCCAACAAGACCTCTTTGTGTGGCAGTAAGAACAAGTTTATTTAAATGTAATGCAGGTATTGCGTAGAAGCAGTTATCTGAGTGTGTTTCTTTACAATATAAAACGCCGGCACAGCACTGGAGAACATTAAACCCTGAATAAAAGAGCAGCAGTCAGTTTCTACCAGCCAACAGTAACGAGGAAGAACTGATCTCACATCCTGACTAAGAGGGGGGTGAAGACAAAATGAGCTCAGAGCTGCTTCATAGCAAACTCTGCCCTCTAAAAGTCCCTCCATGTTATTATCTGATTACAAACAGGTCCAGACATTTAGAGCCTTCAGAGTTCACTTTCAGTTCTCAGCTACAAAGTTACAGTTAAAGAAAGTTCATAATCCTGTTTTATTGACTTTACTGACTTTTGGTTACGTCTGCTCTAAAGGCAGGAAGCTGCTCAAAGGTCAACAAATAACTGATTTAAAGTCTGTTAGAATGTAAATAAAGAGTCAGACTGGACTGTCAGCTTCATGGTTTTAAAATGAGGACATAACGCTCGCTGTCTGTAACCTGATAGCCGGACGGCTGCCTGGAAGCTCAGGAGGGTTTTGGTTGAGCTGCTTTTGAATCCAGCTCCAAGCAACATTAACAGGATCAACAGCTTTGATTGTGTGAAATAAAAACATGCACGTACTCTGTGGATTAAGATTCTACATACCTACATTCAACACATAGATACAGTTTTACCAACATCATGGATCTGTACTCTGACTCAAGTAACATTTTGACTTTAGTTTTAAATTGTGTTTAAAGTCAAAGATACATAAATATCTGCCAACAGTGGACGCTGTCAGAAACAGACACATCACAGCCTCATGTCTCTGCAGCAGAAATCAGTTCAGCATCAGAAAGTTGGTTACAGGAGAAATAACCAAGATCATTAGTTTCCTTTTGTTACAGACTGAGAAAAGCAGTTGTGGATCAAGTATACAGAAACTAAAGTAAAAGTACCCATAACACACTACTAAATAAATACAAGTCCTGCATTGAAAATGTTACTGAAGTAAAAGTCCAAGAGAAAGAGTACAATCAGGAAAATGTACTTGAAGTATTAATTATCTGTATTGTTGTCTAAGAACATTTCACAGTCAGAGTTCCTGAGCAGCTCTCAGAGAAGACGATGAAAAATGTCCTCATGCAGGAAAACAGAGCTGCAGTGAATCCAAACAGGATCTTTTCCCCTCTGATGCAGGTCGGTGAGTGAACTACAGGGACTGAGCTCTTCAGGGTCGGACTGGGAACAAAGTCCAGCTCCGTCATCCAGAACAGACTGTTAGTGTTATAACTGCAGCTAGCAGGATGTTGAGCGGCACTGACATCAGTAACTGTTGATTTAAAACATTTTGCAGCTTCAGACCTGAGATTATGATTCTTTTCTCTCTGAACTTTTCACTTTTTTGGTCTTTTACCCGTTTAATTTGATTTGACCTCTGACTCTACCTGGATGGATGGATCCACTTGAAGGGGTGGGGGGAGGTGCCGACGGTCTGTACCACTTCCTGTAATAAACAATCAGCTGGCTGTTCCAGCATCAGGTCATATTGTTTGTCCCACAGAGCTGCTGGTCAGTCAGCCCATCTGGCATTAACCTGCCTCCAGGTGAAATCAGACGTGTGTCAACAGCTCAGGTTTATTTTACAGGAGGAATGTGTTTCTTCTGTCCAGCAGCACGTTCAGTCCACCAATCAGCAGCCAGAGAGTAACGACCAATCACTGCTCCCCACAGTAACCAGAGTGACTTCAGTCTGGATCCTCACTAATTCTCATCTGCTGCATCTGGTCTCTTAATCTCTCTGCAGGTTCTGCAGTTCCTCTCCGTTTATAGCAGGTTGTTGATTCCCTGTGGGTCTGTTATATTTTTTAAAGATCACAAAACCACCAACACCAAGAAGAAGAAGAAGAAGAATCACACAAACTGGCAGACCGACTCTCAGTCCAACATTTCTCTCCTTGTCACCTCCCTCCTTGTTTCCTCCCTCCTCGTCTCCTCCCTCCTTGTGTCCAGCTGTGTGACCTGCAGAGCAGAAACAGGTGTGAGGTATCAGCTGTCAGCAGGTGAACAGAATGTCAGACATTATCTACTGCACTTTGATCACATGACTCGTAGCAGCTGTTTCCTCTAAAGTCTCATCAGCAACATCTTTCTAAAACACAAACATCTGATCTGTGATGTTTCTCAGCTCAACTACCAGGAAGCAGCTTCACCTGAGAGACAAAGAGACACTCTGAGCTCTACACGCTGACCTGAGAGACAAAGAGACACTCTGAGCTCTACAGACTCACCTGAGAGACAAAGAGACACTCTGAGCTCTACACGCTGACCTGAGAGACAAAGAGACACTCTGAGCTCTACACGCTGACCTGAGAGACAAAGAGACACTCTGAGCTCTACACGCTGACCTGAGAGACAAAGAGACACTCTGAGCTCTACACGCTGACCTGAGAGACAAAGAGACACTCTGAGCTCTACACGCTCACCTGAGAGACAAAGAGACACTCTGAGGGCTAACTAGGAACAGGAAGTCCGGAGGCTGTGGTTGGTGGACGAGAGATGGCAGAAGGAAGTGACGGTTCAGGAAGTGAGTTAGGAGAGATGGTCGAAGGTGGCGGGAGTTATGAAAAGTGGAATATAGCAGGTAGGAAAAATAAGCGTAAAAAGAGCCTAAGATCGGATGGGAGTGATAGTGACGGGAGAGCAACTGTAACTGAAAGGAGGAGAGAGGATTCCAAGGCAATAGTAAAACTTGTGCAAGATGGGGCTTCATTCTGCGATTGGAATCCAATACAGCTAACTAAATCCATAAGTAAAGAAATCGGGGAGGTAAGGAGTGCTAAAATATTGCGAAATGGATCATTACTAATTATATGTAAGGATGGAGTACAACAAGGAAAAGCAGTCAGAATGAATAAAATAAATGGCAAGAAAGTACAATGTTCTCTGATGACTGACAGAAAATTGGTCAGGGGAGTTATTACAGGGATTCCAGTAAATGTAACAGCAGATGATGTTAAAGGAAATGTAACAAATGCCAAAGTGAGTGAAGTCAGACGTCTTAAAGCAAGCAGAAATGGGATTAAAAGTGACAGTCTCTCTGTACTGATCACATTTGATGAGGAAAGACTCCCGGAAAAGATCTTTATTGGATATATGTGTTATGATGTGAGGCCGTATGTTCCCCCACCTCTCAGATGTTTTAAATGTCAGAGGTTCGGACACGTAGCATCCGTGTGCAAGGGAAAGCAAACGTGTGGTAGATGCGGTGGAAACCACGAGTATGGCAAATGTGCAGAGGGGACAAAGCTGAAGTGTTGTAATTGTGGAGGAGAACATAGCTCAGCTTACCGCGGATGCGAAGTTAGTAAAAGAGCGGCAGAGGTGCAGCGAGTCAAGGCTACTCAGGGAATAAGCTACGCAGAGGCAGCAAAGAAGGTTTCAGGAGACGCGCAGGTGACAAGGCAAAATGACACTAGAAATAAAGATGCAGGGAAATGTGTAGGGTGCGATAAAGTGAAGGAGGAAACTCTGATTGTGAACAAGAATGACTTTGTATTCTTTATGGCAGATATTGTCAACTGTTCAGCACAGACAAAAAGCCGAAATGAAAGGATCAAAATAATTGTCAAATCAGCTGAGAAGTACCTTGATGTGAGGGGGCTGCACTGGGAAACAGTTAAAGACATTCTTAATGAAGATAATCTCAGACATGTGTTGGATCCTCTTAATGGTGCTAATTATACTCCAGTGGAATGCAAGAAGCTTAATTTCAAATGGCCAAGAGTTCAAAAAGTATATTGATAAATTAGAAGAGAAACCTGATATAATTTGTATACAGGAGACATGGTTAAAGCCACAGTTGGACTTTATTATAAAGGGATATACTGCTGTTAGGAGAGACAGAAATCCTGGCAACGGTGGAGGTGTTGTGACATTCATACAAAATGGAATGAGTTATAAGGTTATAAGTATAAGCACAGATCATGAATCAATTGCGGTTAAGGTATGGACTAATAGAGGTAATATTGGCATAATTAATTACTATAATCCTTGTGGGAAAATAAGTCTAGATATACTAGAGAATGTAGGAGGACTATTGCAAGATAATGTGATATGGTGTGGGGATTTCAATTCACATAACTCACTATGGGGTTGCAATAAAACCGATTTAAATGGTTTAGCAGTTGAAGAATTTATAGATAATCACTGTTTGGTATGTATTAATAATGGGGAAGGAACACGATACAATAGTGTGCAAAACACAGAGGCAGTGCTTGATTTAACACTGGTGTCTAGTGAAATAGCAGGTTTAAGCACATGGAGCGTGATCAAACATACCACAATAGGAAGTGATCACTACCCTGTGGTAACTAAAGTTGGCATTGAAGGTTTTTATGATGAGGGAAAGAAAACTCCCAGATGGAAATTGGGAAATGCTAACTGGGATGTTTTTCAAAAGATCAGTACAAACAGATTCAAGAAACTCAAAGAGGAGAACCAGACAGATGTAAACATAATCAATAGTACAATAGTTAATGAGATTATTCAATCGGCTGAGGAAACAATCCCTAAGAGTACAGGAACTAAACGGACCAAGAGTGTACCCTGGTGGAATGACAACTGTAGTAAAGCCATAAAGGCCAGGAATAAAGCATTTAGAGAACTCAAGAAACATCATTCTCAGGATGCATTGATCCAGTATAAAAGGGCCCAAGCAATAGTAAGGAGGACAATTAGAACACAAAAACGAACATTTTGGAGGCAGTACTGTAGCACTATTGGAAGGGAAGTACAGCTGTCAGATGTATGGGGCATGATTAGAAGAATGGGGGGATTAGAAGAAATTATGAGATACCAGTGTTGAACACTGGGAACAAATGGCTGTCAATAACTTAGAAAAGGCGGAACTTTTTGCACAAACATTTGAAAGGGTTCATAGTTCGTGTAATCTCACAGATGAGGCTAGGCAGTGTAGAGAGGAAATCTTAATGAAGAATCCCAAAATAACAGAGAAAAGGGAGGTGTCAGGAGATCCGTTAGATCTACCGTTTAATTTGTTTGAGCTAAGAAGAGCAATTACGAGTGCTCGTCAGACCACTCCAGGGAAGGACGCTGTATGTTATGGAATGTTGGCACACATGACAGATAGTGCACTAGACACGGTGTTGGGTTTGTTTAATAAAGTTTGGGATGTTGGCCAACTTCCTTTAGCTTGGAAACAAGCAATAATAGTGCCCATTCCAAAACCAGGAAAAGATCAGTCAGACCCTTCCAGTTATAGACCTATTGCATTAACCTCACACTTGTGCAAAATTATGGAACGAATGGTCACAGAGCGTTTAACATACTTCCTAGAGAGTAAAGCTCTTCTGTACCCGTACCAGAGTGGGTTCCGTAGAGGTCGGAATACAATGGATTCAGTACTGTGCCTAGAATCAGACATCAGGAAAGCACAGACCAACAAAGAAATACTGATAGCTGTATTTTTTGACGTTGAAAAAGCATATGATATGCTCTGGAAAGAAGGGTTACTTATTAAGTTGAAGTCATTGGGTATTGGTGGTAGAACATATAATTGGGTTATGAACTTTCTATTTGACAGGGAAATACAAGTAAGAGTTGGCACAGAATACTCCAGTGTATATAAGGTGGAAAATGGAACTCCGCAAGGTAGTGTGTGTAGCCCATTGCTATTCAACATAATGATAAATGACATCTTCTCTCAGGTTGAACAAAGCGTAGGGAAATCTTTGTACGCAGACGACGGGGCTCTGTGGGTAAGAGGCCGCAATGTGTTGCACGTCAGTAAGAAAATGCAAGCTGCAATAGCTGCTGTGGAAAAATGGGCAAATAAATGGGGATTCAAGTTATCTGTTGCAAAAACACAGGTGATCTGTTTCTCAAGGCGGCATAAAGTCACGCCTATTTCCATGAAGTTATATGAACAACCACTTAAGCAAGTCAAAACAATTAAATTTCTTGGGGTTTGGTTTGATGAGAAGCTCACCTGGAATACTCATTTAGATAAAGTTAAGAACAAGTGTAAAAAGGTCATCAATATACTTCGTTGTCTGTCAGGACAAGAGTGGGGAGCGAGCAGAGCAGCTCTACAAAATATATACTGGGCACTCATGAGATCCGTTTTTGACTATGGATGTGTAGCGTACATGTCAGCAGCAGAATCAAACCTTAAGAAGTTGGATGTATTACAAGCTCAGGCCTTGAGAATTTGCAGTGGATCAGTCAGAACATCTCCGGTGTGTCAGCAATGCAGGTGGAAATGGGAGAAATGCCGTTAAGAATCAGGCGAGTAAAGCTAATGTCGGCATACTGGGTTAATCTCCAGGGGCAATGTGACTCTCATCCTGCCAAGAGTCTCTTAATAGACTGCTGGGAACACAATGAGACAAATTTCAAAAGTTTTGGGTGGATTGGTGATGCAAAGGCAGAAGTCATAGGATTACGACAATTAGACTACAGCCCTACAGTGTCACAGTCTTCCATTCCTCCCTGGTTATTCCCAACACCAATTGTAGATCTAAACATACAGCAGGAGTTGAAGGATATGTCAAAGAAACTTCCAGCATGCAGTATAGTACAGAATTACTTTGATTTACATTTTTCAGACTCCATGTTTATATTCACAGATGGCTCCAAAGATCCTGATACAGGGCGTGCAGGTGCAGCAGTCTTTTTCCCAGCAAGTGAGTCATATATCAAGAAAAGAATATCAGATCATGTCTCAGTGTATACCACAGAGTTGACTGCAATAGTACTGGCCCTGCAGTGGATAGAAGAGAGGGAAACAAATAATACTGTCATTGCATCTGATAGCTTGTCTGCTCTAATGAGTATTAAATCTGGCAAATCATCATTTAGATCCAAAATCCTCAATGACATATTCCTTATATTGTACAGGATGGAGCTAAAAGGTTTATCCACATGCTTCCTTTGGGTTCCTGCTCATGTTGGTGTGGAGGGAAATGAGCAGGTGGATATTCTGGCCAAAGGAACACTCAAAATCAAACATGTAGACCTAAAAACCCCTTTAACTAAAGATGAAGCTAAGACATTTATCAGGACCTATGCACAGTCAGTTTGGCAGGAGCACTGGGACAACAGTGAAACTGGAAGGCACCTATATAATGTACAGAGACAGGTTGGTGCCGGAAGGATGGTGGGCTGGAAACGTAGGGAAGAAAATATAATCACTCGTCTGAGAATAGGACATACAGGTCTCAACCTTTCATTATATAAAATAGGTAAGCACCCAACTGGGAAATGTATATATTGTAACCAACTAGAAACGGTTGAACATGTTCTCCTTCAGTGTAGGAGATACACTATCAATAGGGAACGCCTCTTTCAGTCATTACGGAAGGCAAAACATCATGATATCTCATTGGCGGGTCTCTTGGGGAAAACAGCAGGCCAGATATATTGTCATATAATTAAGTTTCTTAAAGAAACTGAGTTAGGAAAAAGAATTTAATTTATGTTTATTTTTGTTTGGTTTATTTATTTATTTATTATTTTTTTCTTTGGTTTTGGTTTTGTTCATTTCATTTATTTCCTGCCTAATCTCTCGTTCCACACTCCAGTCCAGCTTGTGGCGGTAATGCACCGTTAAACTGGTTTGCCAACCGCCATTAAACCCTAAAGAAGAAGAAGAAGAAGAAGAGACACTCTGAGCTCTACACGCTCACCTGAGAGACAAAGAGACACTCTGAGCTCTACACGCTCACCTGGCTCTGTCACTGATGTCAGACTGATGGCGTTGATGACTTCAACTTTGCCTGGATTGTTTCTGTCTTTAATCCGACACTCATATGTTCCAGTGTCGTTGATGTTGACGTTCTTCAGAATCACAGAAGCGTCTCCGTCCTTCATCTCTGGATCTCTCAGCTCCACTCGACCACGATAAGATTCATGCTGGTAGTTTTCATATGAGCGGCCATCTCTGAAGTAGAAGACATAAATATCATCTGACTTCGGGTCAGTTCTGATCCACTTTATCATTTCTATGGTAGCACCTCTGTGACTCTGACACTGAAGAGTGGCGTCCTCTCCAGGCTTCACCTTCAGCTCCTGTGTCTCTGAACAGAAAGAGAAAAGCCTCCAGTCAGGACTTGTAATGTTTCCTGTTGTTCAAACATCTTTTGATGGAAGCAGCAGAGATCAGGTCTCTATAAAACAGCACATGTGAACTCAGCAGCATTTCAAACCCTGTTCTCAGACAACTTGAGTCCCAGCTGCAGAAAGGAGAGACTAACTCCTCTGCTGCAGCTGCACGCTGACTTCATGTTGCTCATTTCTACAGCTGTCAGTCAAGTCGTCCTCCGCACCATCAGACAGGAGACATTTTACTTTCATCTGCTTTCTGCTTGTTTGGAGATTATTGATTATTGATATTATTTCCCATCTGAATACAGACATCAGCATTTCTGAGCCTGAACAAACAGCTGAAATATTAAACATGTGAAGTTTATTATTTCCTAGAAGCTTTGAATCTTTGTCCTTGTTTTCCAAATGTGTCCCCAGTCTGTCCGTCCTCTACTCAGACTGTGTCTGAACTACTTCTACTGAGGAAAGAGTCCCTACAGTATGAAACTGCTTTACTTCTCAGAGAGACAAATGAAGCTGCTGGATCTGCATGGACAGACACCACGAGAGGGGAGAGGACACATGTTGGTCTCTGCTGTCCATCCGTCCACACAGTAAACTACAGTGCTGGACAGGAACAGAGGTCAGAGGTGGAGACTCTGTTCACATGTCAGCTCATAATAAACTTTACAAACATATCCAGCAGCCTGCAGAGTCAAAGTCTACAAAAAACTATATTTGAATATAAATTATAATGAACATGTTGTAAATAAATTTGAAAATATAAGTTATTCTAATAACAAGTTATAATAAGAGTAATTACTGTACAAACTGTTCAGACTACAGTTATTAACAAAGTTCTTAAGTAAGTTTCACACGTTTTAATGATCATTAAACAGTGAGTCTAATTTCCACGTCACTGCTGTGTTAAGATATTAAAAATAATAACAACCTCAAGTTCTTTATTTAAAACTTTATTTGTTCCTGACATTCATTTCAGGAACATAACAGTCTGTAACAGTCACAGACGGCCGGACGTTACATGACAATGGGGCAAGGTTACGTCACCATGACAGCAGTGGGGCAGAAATTACTTTTAAGATAAAGGCGAAGAAGAAACATTTATAAAGTCTATTTTAAGTGACTCCTACTAACAGAAACACGCTCCTCGTGCTGATAATGTAACTGTTAGCAGGCTTGTGTGGAGACAAAAAGGTAAAGAGGATTTGTGGTGTTGCCGTCTGGACAAAATGAGTATAAATGTTAGTTTCTGTTTGAGCACTTAGGCTCAGTGTATGAATGTGTGTGACTGGTGAATGCAGATGTAGTGTAAAAGCGCTTTGAGTGGTCGAAAAGACTAGAAAGGCGCTATACAAGTACGGGGCATTTACATTTACAGTCACGGCGGGGAGATCTGACAAGCGCTGCGCAGAGAGATGTGACACTGCACTGATGCCATGAAGAAAATAAATAAAATAATTAGGTAAAAGATCATGACTGTCCTACATATATCCACAGTTGTGTTTTTCCTAATAACAGACAGGTGACTTCAAGAACAAAATAATTAATTTGAGCGTTGTGTTTTGATTTTCACGTGTATTAATATTATAACAAATAGTATTATTAGTATTAATCTTCATTGAAAATCAATGAACCGGTAGCCACGCCCCCCACCCGAATTTCACCCATTCTCATCTTGTCACCCTAACACGGACACACACTCCTCTTACCTTGACACAGAACAAAGATCCATGAACATGTGAACAAAGCCACGAATGGCGGCCATGTTAAAGCGACCATGACTGACTTATTCTTTCTTCTCTGTAGTTTCTGTTGACAGCGGACCGCCTACGGTGATCTACAGTGATAATCTCTCGATCGTTGTCAGGTTAGGTCACATATTTAGAAGCAGAGATGATGAAGGTGATGACCAGACTGAATGCTTCTTCCTAGATATTTTACTTTTCAACAGTGCACCCGCCCAGCCGAGGGAGAGGAGAACGTGTCACGTGATTTCAAAGAAAGCTGAATCATTTGCTGCGTAACGTCACATTGGCCTTCTGAGGTTATAGTTGGGATTCCAGGGAATCTGGTTCGATCTTACTTTAGTGTTTTTGAACTGTAGCCAGGCGCGCGGAAGACATTTTGGCTTAGGGGTGGTGCAGAGAGGAAATGCGCTCATGCAGTGTTGAGTGTAACGCGCTACAAAAGTAACACAATTACAGTAATGTATTACTTTTTGCTGTAATACGGTTATATAAATAAATAGGTAATATAATACCCTTTACAATCTCAGTAACGCACATTACAGCTCTTTTAACCCGTAATTAAGTGATGTTTTATTAACAAAACACCACCAAGAAACATTTCCACACCAGAAAAACAAATCCATGAGTAAAAGAGTAACATTATTTCTTGTTGCTGGAATCCGGTGGTCGAGATTGTAGGCAGGGTGCAAACAACGGGGGAACCAGCTCCTCTTAACAAGACGGCAGCTCCCCTGATGGATCATGGGTAAATAGATTTCTATAGGCTGTGTGTTTGTGCTTTAACGAGTTACTTTCATTATCAGAGAGGCTGCTGTCAGTTCATCCTGGCCGATCCTGTCGGAGTGTCGGGAGATTCAAATAATCAATGACATTATGCTGTTGTACCTCGTGTGTAAAAGCGCACAGCGTCTTTCTTAATGGGGAGATGATTCATCCTATTCCACCCCCACACCCGCTATTAATCAGAAAGATAATGGCAAAGACCCACCCGATCCGCGGATATAACTGCACACCACTAGAAATCTATCTAGCACATCTTACTATCAGAATAATGCGCCCATTAAACAGCAGTGAAAGTAACGTAAAAGTAATGTAAATCATTACAATTCAGAGACAGTAATATTGTAATATAGCCTAACTAATTACTCCCAAATGACAGTAACTAGCAATCTATAATGTATTACATTTTGGAAGTGACTTGCACAACATTGCGCGCAGTGGGCACGCACTTGCCTATACACACTTACTTTTCCTTACAAGCATGGTGTATGAGGTCACCAAGGTCCGGACCTCCGTAATTATATGTATATATGTATGTATAAATAAAACAATTTGAATAAAAACCATTGATAACACGATCAACCTCAACGAAGGCCATCTGTGCGCAGCTGATTACACCGTCTCCACCATCATTTCAGCTTGAAAAACTGTTCCATGCTCAGTGTCCACCCTTGGGGAAACACAATAAGCACATGAAAACCTTATGCGTGGAATAATTGGGAGCACCGCTGCAAAACGTTTTGTGACTTTCCGGGTGGGTGAAATAGGGTTGAAGAGTCTCCCTATTAAAAGAGACTCTGTGCGCATTTGAGTATGGGGCACAGCAGCATAATATTTAAATTGACACGCTGACAGGATCAGTCAGATTCTAATGATAATTGATGTTCTGTGTGACACATAAGGTCTCACACACAGTCCAGGTTCATACAGTGAAACTGTTTGGAGTAAAGCAGCCGTCCTCCTGATCCATCAGAGCTTCTCAATTATTTCAGAAACTAAAATGTCTGGCCAAATGATCTTTTAGACGGACATATTTTTAAGCAGGTTATTTTTATTCAGCTTGATAATTGCATTTATTTTGTTGAAAGGTATTTTATTAAGTATTTTATTCATTCGCATGATTGCCGTTACAGTTCAGTTCAAAAACACTAAAGTAGCCTACGAGGAAGATCGAATCAGACGTGAGCTTTTTTTTGCAACATATAAGCTTGCGGATGGTACCAGGCTGGAGGGCAAGAGAGGAGAGGGTCTAGACTGCAGGGTCCGTGCACGTTTTGATAGTTTGAACCAATAAACGAATAAACGAGAAAACCACCTTTTTTTTCGTTTGTCGTTTCAAACCAAAAACGAAGAAATGGAAAAAAGAGCCGTTCTCCCGTTTTTGGTTTCTGAATCCGAAAACGACTAAACCAAATTCAAATAATGGTCCGATTTTGGTTTTATGAAATTCCAATTTTTGATTTTCCGTTTGAAGACAGACGTTAAGAAAAGAAAGACAGGTGACCCGGAAGTAAGAGTACAGATATTAAAATAAAAGCCAAGCTTTTACAACGGTCGGATCTGTAATGTTATGCAGCACTTACATTATAACAAGGTGATGTTAGATGAAAGTAAATAAATAAACCTGGACCGAGAGAAATACGTTAGCAACAGCAGTTGATTACATGCACTACAATATTGTGCTTTTATTCATGTAAACAGCAAGAGTCACGTTTTTTAAGCGCATTGTTTGGTGCAGTACAGTTGGTAGGCTAATATAGGTAACCCTAAGAAATGATTGTGTGTGCAGAGTTGTTACTGTCAGTGCTATATTTTTAATATTAAATAAATATTTAATGTGGTTTCCACCGCAATGAACCAAGTGCTGTTTCCCCTTTCTACCAGCAGGTGGCAGGATTTAAATGAAGGCCTGTACTGTTGCTTTATTAAATGTTTGCCCTTCTGCTCTAACCTGGTTCTAACACTGCTGTCAGCTTCTCAGAAGCTCTGACAACAAACTCACGTCAGAAATGTCCTAATGTTGGCCATCTGGCCAAAAGAAGGATTTACCAGTGTGCTATTTACTGTGGCATTGAATGTACAATCAATGGCTATAGACTATATTAATATATGTTCTGCAGCCATAGATTCTACATTCAATGCCACTAAAGTATGTATGTGCTATATATGTTGATGGAAAAATTTGTTTGGATTCTCTTCACTTGCATGAGACAATGGGAGTTATACACACTAGAATGTGTATGGAGAAGAAATATAGTATATATAGCACACTGGTAAATCATTATTTTGGCCAAGATGGCCTACATTAGGTCATTAGGATATGTTTGCAAACCACATGTTATTACATGTGAGTGTGTGTGTAGCAGTACATTTAAATCAAAAGTGTGCAATACACTACTTTAGAATTCATAATTCAATTTTGCACGTAACAATGCGATTAAAAATTTTAATCGTTGCCCAGCACTAACTTTAATATGAAAACATGCTAATACTGTCATTTATACTAGCTCCTCCTCCAGGTTGTGTCTGTGCTACTAACGTTGTTCATCACTCAGTTTATTCTCTTCAGCTTAGTTCCCTTCTGGCCTTTTTGAATTCTGTTCTATTGATCAAGTGGTTGATGAAAGTTTTCACTGCAGGCAAGCTTTGCAGTAATGTTGCACACAGTCTGTGTCAGACAATGGGTTTTCACAGGGAATCCAACAAGTCCTTCACATAGAAACAGTAGGCCTATACAGGCTGTGAGAGGCAACTGAGAAAGTTGGTGAATGTTTAAATTTTTAGGTGACGTTACAACCTGCTCACACACAGACAATAACAATGTTATAAACATATTTAAATTCCTTTTCAAAACTCCACAATTCCCCCTTTAAAGGTGCGTCGCTGACTTAACTGGTTACAGGTCAGAGTTGCGCAGCAGTCATAAAATATGTTGAAAAGGTCTTGAAACAGGTCTTAAAGGGTATTTTAACTGCAGAATTCCTGTTCTGTCCTTCTTACAACCCCTTGTGCAAGTTGACAGGCAGTTTAACTCCTTCTCTAACCACCACGCTGGACGAAGGTGAATCGTTCACTTCTTGATTGATAACCAGAGAGAGGATAAAACTAAAACAGAGACATGAACAAATGGCTGCTATAAGTCGTTACGTTGAACTGTTGTTCATATAATACACATGTAAATTAACTTATTAATTCAACACAATGAAATAGTTATTTAAAGGTGTTTAGCTATGAGGTTAGTCTGGGCTATCTAGATTGTACAGCAACCAGCATTAACATGTAGAAATATAAATGCTCAATTGACTCAACTAGCATGAAATATCCCTCTGAAGTGATAGATGATAATTTAAAGAACATTTACGTACCGACGATGCTCGTTTGTGGCTTAAACGTGAGCAGATGTGCTTCAACTCATTACAAATCAGAAAGAATAGGCCTACTCGTCTGGAGACATTCCTGAGCGCTTCCTGATGACCTCATCAAAAGGTGCCATTCAGTAAACAATAGCTGATATTATGCAGTCTTTAGTGTACCACTAGGGGGAAACAAAACATAGCAACACATACTCTGCTAAACATAAAGAACAGTGCAATTCCTGTGTATACCCTGGGTAAGGTAAGTCAGTAATGACAGCAATGGAAAGCGTATAATCATAATATACTAAGATAAGATAACTTTATTAAGACAGAGCAGCACAGAGAAATGTGGAAGAACAGATACAGTCGAATCAGTAACATTCAACATAGATGTTTAAATATAAATAAACTGTATACTCACAATATATGATCGTTATACAATTAATATTCTAGATGTTTAAATATTAACACATCATTTGCACACTATATATAATCAATAAACTCTAATTCATTATCAGATCATTTACACCCAGATAAATGTTTGAAATATACTCAGGAACAGTCTCTCAGTTTGGTGCTGTGGTGTTGTGGAGCCTGACGGCACAAATGAGCCTCCTGAGTGCTGTGAGGCTCGGGGCTGAATGAGTCTGTGGCTGAAGGAGCCCCTGAGCTGCCTCAGCTCAGCAGAGAGAGAATGAGAGGAGTTGTCCATGATGGTTTTCAGCTTCCTCTCATCCTCCGCTCAGTCTCTGCCTCCACACTGTCCAGTTCCATCCACACCACCGAGCTGGCCTTCCTCACCACCTTGCCCAGTTTGTTGGCGCCACAAGTCCCACCGCCCCCTCCCCAGCACACCACAGCGAGGAAGATGACACTGGCCCCTACAGACAGGTAGAACATCTGCAGCAGCCTGGTGCACACATTGAATGACCTGAGACTCCTCAGGAAGAACAGCCTGCTCTGTCCTTTCCTGTAGAGGGCCTCGTGTTGTCTGTCCAGTCCAGTTCCCCTTCGAGGGAACTCGAACTGCGTCGGTTACGACACTATGGGAACGCCTCTAGGCGAAGCAGGTCTGAACGTGAATGACATCACTCCAATCCTATTGGCTTGTTGCTAGAACGGTAAGGTGTGACGGAATAACCGGAGGAGTATAAAGCACACCTGTACACAGTCATCATTAGCTTTTTTCTATTCAGCAGGCGCTCTGTATGTTGTTTGAATAAAGCTCCAGTCCTACAAGCAGTGAATGTCTTACCTGAGGAAGAAGTCTACCAGCATGTCCGGCAATCAGAGGTACAGAAGGTGTATTTTTTTCCTTGCCCTCGGTACATCACGGATGGAGATTCTCATGAGATGTGTGTCTCATGTTTGGGGATGGAGCACGCCCGGGCAGCTCTCGAGGGGGCTGCCTGCGGCCATTGCGAAGCCCTTTCTGTGCGGGTACTGATGTCCCGCATGGCTCTCTTTGCCGAGGATGGCCGGATGTGTTCTCCCCGTGGCGCGGGCCCGGCGGCCGCTGAGGCGGCCCGGCAGCTTCACTCATGGGGTTCACAGTGTGATCTGTCGGAGGATTTCGGGACGGCTGAGGCTTTTTCCCGACCTTCGTCCGCTGGCTCCGACGCTTCCTTCCCTCGTTCGGGAGCCCGTTTCTCGGCTTCTCCCGCTCGCGGTTTGGATCCGGAGACGCTGCAGCAATCCGACTCCGAGGAGGTGGACGTGCTTGGCGTAATGGACTATGACTTCCGGGTGTCGGAGCAACGTCATCAGGCTGCGCCCGACTATGACGAGCTGCTGGAGGTGGTGACTAGAGCCGTGGCTAAGCTCAACATCAACTGGCCACAGGAGGAGCAGACACCACAGGCTAGTGGTAAGCTTGATGAAAGGTTTCTTAAGCACCACGCGCCACCTCCACGCCGATCTCTGCCTTTTTTTTCCTGATTTACATGATGAACTGAGTAAATCATGGGGCAGACCCTTCTCTACACGGCTTTCCACACCCCGATCACTGAACTACAGTAATGTGATGGGGGTTAGGGACCGTGGTTGTGGGAGGATGCCTCGGGTATAGGATGCGCTTGCGAGCTATCTCTCCCCTCGACTTGCGTCCTCCCTGGAGAAGCCGGCGTTACCATCCAAACCATGTCGCACCACATCCACGCTCGTGGGGAAGGCGTACATGGCAGCGAGCCAGGCAGGTGCGAGCTTGCACACCATGGCGGTGCTTCAAGCCTACCAAGCCGACCTGCTTCAGGAGATGGTTCAGAAAGGGGAAGATCTGGCAGAGCTTCGCAGAACCACGGAGCGTTAGACACAGGGCGAAGCGTTCCGCCAGTACCTCCCTCGCCGGTCTGGACCCAAGGCAGCTGAGGCTTCCATGCGTAGGTCCCTTCCCTCTACGAGCTCCTACGGAGAGGAGCTGGGGTAGCGAGACGGCGCTCTCACCCTCAGCCATCGGATGGAGGCGTTTACACGTTCAGGACGCACCTGCCACCATCGAGTCCACGCCGTACTGCCTGCCCCGAGGGTCTGCAGTCAGGCGGTGTCCCGACTCACTCACCGTGGATCTTCGGCTGCTCCCCCCTGCCATTCTGGGGTTTCAGGGGTCCACCAGAAGATCACACGAGACACCGACCACCGGCCCCGAGGGGCTGGTTCCGTTGGCAGACTTTGCAGGACAATGTCGGCCTACTGCTCGTAGCCCCGTTCTGGCCAACCCGGGTGTGGTTCTCGGACATCATGTCGCTCCTGGACGGCCCGCCGTGGCGGGTCCCTCTGAGGAGAGACCTGCTGCACAGTACCTAGAGGCGGATATAACAGCCGGAGCAGTTGAGACCCTCCTGAGCTCCAGGGCCCCGTCCACACGGAGGATGTACGGCCTGAAGTGGAGTGTTTTCTCCACTTGGTGTAGGGAGCGGTCGGTGGACCCTGTTACCTGCCCGGTGGTTCAGGTACTTGAGTTCCTCCAGGACCGGTTCTCTGCTGGTCTTTCCCCTTCCACCCTCAAGGTGTACGTGGCAGCTATTTCGTCTTTCCACACCCCTCTGAGGGAGGGGTCCTTGGGGAAACTTTCCTTGGTTGTACGTTTCCTCTGTGGTGCCCGGAGGATGAGACCTGCGACTTGGTCCAAGGTTCCCACTTGGGATCTGGCAGTGGTTCTTGGGGCGTTGGCTGAGGCCCCCTTCAAACCCCTAGAGTCAGCTGAGGCTAAGCACTTGACCCTCAAGATGGCCTTTCTCCTTGCTATCACCTCTCTGAGGAGGGTGGGGGATCTCCAAGCGCTTTCGGTTTCCCCGCAAAGCCTGGAGTTTGCCTCGGGGAATATTAGGGCTATCCTGCACCCTCGTCCAGGATACATCCCTGAAGTGCCTTCTTGTGCGGCAGGGTCCACAGTGCTGCAGGCATTCATCCTCCACCTCATGTGACGGCGGAGGACGAGGGACTTCATCTGCTCTGCCCTGTCAGAGCACTGAGTATTTACACTCTGAGGTCCTCCTGTTGGAGGAAGGCTGACCAGCTGCTAGTGTGTTTTGGGTCTCCCAGGGCCGGGCTCCCTGCATCCAAACATACTATTAGCAACTGGATTGTTCAGACTATTTCCCTGGCCTATCAGGTGCGCGGTTTGCCTTCACCTGTGGCTGTGAGGGCTCATTCTACCAGAGGCATGGCGGCCTATTGAGCCCTCCTTTCCGGGGCCTCTTTGCAGGATGTTTGTTTAGCGGCTGGCTGGGCCACTCCGCACAAATTCATTCGGTTTTACCTTCGGCATCTGGCACTCGTGCGCTCTCCTCTTAGTCGTGCCACTTTATTGCACACAGGGGCAGGCGGGGTTTTCGGCACGGTTTAGTGGGTATCTCGTTCCCATAGTGTCGTAACCGACGCAGTTCGAGTTCCCTCGAAGGGGAACGTCTCAGGTTACGTATGTAACCCTGGTTCCCCGAGAAGGGGAACGAGACACTGCGTCGGCCCGCCGCACCTCTCTCCCCGCCTGAAGCGCCTACTTCATAGTTAAGCTAATGATGACTGTGTACAGGTGTGCTTTATACTCCTCCGGTTATTCCGTCACACCTTACCGTTCTAGCAACAAGCCAATAGGATTGGAGTGATTTCATTCACGTTCAGAATGCTGCTTCGCCTAGAGGCGTTCCCATAGTGTCGTAACCGACGCAGTGTCTCGTTCCCCTTCTCGGGGAACCAGGGTTACATACGTAACCGAAGACGTTTCTTGTTGAGGTGCACTCCCGGGAACTTGTAGGTGTCACCATCTCTAACCCCAAAGTGCATCTGCCCTGTAACTGAAAACACATTTAATAACACATGTCCCCCAATTCAGAGAACTTTAAATCCAGTGCACCAGTTACTAAAAGTTACCTGAGTAGTTAAATAAATCTCATTAACAGGAAGTCAGGTTGATTCTCTGAATATGTGAGTTTGTTTTAAACCAGCAGATGTCAGCAGAGTTACTCTGCAGCCAACAGGAGGACAGAGTAATGTGTTACATCCAGCATGTTCATCTTTAGAGAGTGGATCCCAAGCTTAACTGCACCGTTTTGAGAAGAGTCTTTATTTGGTTTGTTAAATTAATGTGGGTTGTTTTGTGTGACGGCCAAGTGGCCATTAATGAGTTGATGCTTGATTTAGGCTCTAAAATCAGCACTTGACCAGCCTATAAAAGAATCCATAGATATAAAACACTGCGTTTAAACTTTTATTATCACCACCACAGTAAAAAGGCATTCTTGATCATCAGAGGCTGCTGCTCCTCACAACAGGCTATACAGTCTAAACTGGAAGACGTTGCACAGAAGTACGTCTGGGAAACGCACACATTTAGCTAAATTACTTTTTCAACTTGATGATCTTTCAGTATAAACACATGCATCTGTTCCAGGAGGACTCTGTGAAACCATTAACACAAAGGTTTGAACAGGTTTCCTTCCCCCATCACTGTTTCTCTGTGCAAAACTAAAAGGGGACACTTGATGTTGCATCATTTCACAGCAGAAGTCCAGATGATAAATGTAAAACAGGACTCACACTGATCATTAAACATCAGAGATGAACCACAGTTTAGTTGCACAGTGAACGTTACTGCCTCCTGCAGGACATCTGTGTCACTGCAACAACAACAACAGAAGTAAGAGAGAAACCCAGGAAGGTTTGATCTAAACTTCTACAAAATGTTTTTGGAAAGTGAAATCTTCATCACACAGATATTTACAGAGTGGAGAGAAACTCCACTGAGGAACTTTACCTCCTTGTTTCTAATGAATCTGTCTCTCAGTGATCTCAGATCAGCCCTCCTTCATGTTCAGCCTGCAGCGCTGTCACTTCCTGCATGTGATTAAACTCTTTGTGTAGGGCCCCGTGTCTCCTGATGAGCTCTGAGTGAAGAAGCAAAACCAGATGAGCTTCTACACAGTCACTGCTCTCACCTACAGTGAGGAAGAGATTAACTGGACTGACTGAGTGGAGGAGCGATGGGACAGACAGCTTTTCTGCTCTGTAAGTACAATCTGATGAAAAACAACGTCACTTTAGAATTTACCTGAAAAAAGACAAAACTCAACTAAGAAAAATAACCACAACTGGTGCAACAAGCTTCATTATGCTACAAAAATGAAATAACTACCACTTCTTACAGCATTGAAGCAGAACAGAACAAACATATTTAATGTTTTTTTTTCCTTCATTCAGACAGACATAAAGAAAATCACATCTAAAAAGTTACTTTAATAATTAAGCCTTTGGAACAAACGATTAACAGAACGTAGCATTAACAAACTTTTGTTCTACAGGAAATGTATTCTTGTACATAATCCTGCTGAGACATTTAATGTACACAATAATATATATATTAAATTATTTATATTTGGAAGATATTGCAGTGAGCAGCAGAACTCAAACTTTTTCAAGTCTGGTCTGGTTTTATGTTAAATCTCTGGTTTCTCTTCAGTGCTGATCTCTCTTCTGAGCTGCAGGATCAGCAGAGGTGAGTGAACTCCGATGGTCAGAAGCTGATAGCAAAATGCTTTCTGCTGAATACTGATACAAAATGTACCCAAAGAGTTTGAACATCAATAAATAGAATACTTCAACAACAAGTTTTAACATACAAAAACTTTAATGAACATTAACAAATTTTGTTAAACAAGATTATTAACAACCACCAACAAAAACAGGCTTAAGTAAAACTACCCAAAACAAAAAATTTGACCAGGATGCAACAGCATCAAGACTGTTTTGATCATTTTATTTTGAGAAAAAGATCTGATCCATGTCTTCAGATGTGAAATAAATCAAATGCCCGAAAACATTTTGTAACTTAAAAATAGTGCAAAATGAAAATTTACAATAAAACTCTTTATGAAACTATAAGACTTTTTAATTGAATTGAAATGTGCAGAAGAAATGTTGGTAAGTTTATTAGTTCTCAATTGAGATGTAACTATTGTCCTTTTATTCAAATGTTGGTTAAATGGCATTAATTTCTCTTACATTGTAAATTAAACACCAAAGCTGTGCAGCCTCTGAGACATCGCTCACAGACAGAGCTGTGGGAAGTCTGCTGCTGAAGACTCAAAAAAGGGCACCAAATTCATGTATTGGGCCTCAGTGCACTGAAAGCTGTGATGCAAACAGTTCAAAACCCTAGTTAAAATTAAAATGGTTTTATTATTAAACATCTGTAATAAAAACACTCAGATAACTACTAAGTCCTTGCAGGGCTAACTACCTTGCTGCTGCATGAAGAAGGATGGTACGCTCTGGTCCATCATCTTTAAAAGCATTTGCTTCAAGTGACCGGTCACCGTTCCTTATGATGCACTTTGCAGTTGTATGTGGGGCGGTCAGCGTACAGGGCTTGTCTAGTAGTGTTCATGAGACAGTTCTCTGCTGTGGCTGTGGCACCCTCTGCTCTATCATTCTATAGCCAGCTAGCTGAACTGTGTCCGCCTCAATATGATTGTTTTAGTCAACCGAGGGTCAGTGTTCGTGGTGGTGGGCTAGTGAGCGTGTATAGGAAAAATTTTAAATGTCATCAAGTTCTCACTCTTAAAGTTGGAGGGCTGCAACCTGTCATATTTGTTATAATTTATCGCCCCCCAAAACCGCCTGGAGGATTTTTATCAGAACTTCCTGAATTTTTATCTACTCTGGTTTTAAATTATGACAGAATTGTTCTTTGTGGCGATTTTAATATTCATGTTGATGACCCCAACAATGTTAATGCAACTGACTTTTTAAATATGGCCACTTCTATTAACTTCAAACAACATGTCAAAGGTCAAACACATAACCGTGGTCATACACTGGACTTGGTTTTTACCCTGGGTGTCAGCATTTGCTCTGTGGAATTAGTGGACATGACCATATCTGACCACAGATGTATTGTTTTTAGCTGCGATTCGCCTGTTACTCATGCCGCCTCACCAAGCTCCGTGTGTTCTCGCATCTTTAATGAACAAAGTGTTTCAAAGTTTTGCGCATTCTTTCAGAGCCAAAGCCAACACCTGTCTGATTCCAACACCAACAATCTGGTTGATCACTTCAATCATATCTGCTTGTCGTCACTAAATATTACTGCTCCTCTAAAGGTTAGGCCTACGTCTAAAGCTAGTAAACAACCCTGGATAAATGACAGCATTCGCAGCCTAAAAAGGGAATGCAGGAAAGCAGAGCGCAGATGGAAAAAATCCAATCTCCAAGTCCATTACCTCAGTCTGAAGGATTTATTAATTAACTACAATAAAATGTTTAAGGATGCGAGAACACACTATTTTTCTGAACTCATTACTACACATAAACACAATCCCAGGTTTCTGTTTAAGACTGTGGATCAGCTGGTAAACCCAACCCCTCCTTGTGCCTCAGCTGGAAGTAATGATGACTGTGAATTGTTTTATCTTATTTTACCAATAAGGTGGTGTCAATCAGAGCCTCTATTACCCCCGCGGCCTCTTACTCAGAGGTTCCTCACCAGCAACAACAGAGTTTTAACCAGTTTTATCCCATCGACTTGTCTGAGCTTTTAAAAACAATATCACAAATGAGAGTGTCCTCCAGCCCACTTGATGTAATACCTACAAAATTTTTACTAAAAGTAATAGATTCTGTTGGGCCCCATTTGATCTCTGTTTTCAACAGCTCCCTATCTACTGGTTGTGTCCCTGATTATTTTTAAACGGCTTGCGTGAACCCACTTTTAAAGAAACCTGGTTTAGATCCCTCCCTCCCACAAAATTTTAGACCAATTTCAAAACTGCCTTTTATTGCAAAGATTCTAGAAAGAATTGTGTCCAAACAGCTGCTCACTGTGCTGGAAAATAACAAAATATTTGAAAAGTTTCAGTCTGGTTTTAGGAAGTACCACAGCACTGAGACTGCCCTGCTTAAAGTCAACAATGACCTTTTAATGTCTGCTGATGAAGGCATGTGCTCAGTCCTTGTACTCCTGGACCTTAGCGCTGCTTTTGACACCATTGATCACAACATCATGTTAGACAGACTGAGGCACTGGGTGGGGATCTCTGGTACTGCTCTAGAATGGTTTTCATCCTACCTGTCAAATAGGAAGTTTTGCGTGTCTGTAAACAACTATGTCTCTTCATTCTGTCCAGTTAAATATGGTGTGCCTCAGGGGTCGGTCTTAGGACCCATTTTGTTTTCCTTGGCATGGCATTTCTTTTCATATTTATGCTGATGACACACAAATATACTTGCCCGTCAGATCCACAGACCCTGGAATGCTGAGTTCACTTAACAACTGCCTTTGTGAAGTTAAAAAATGGATGTCAAATAATTTCCTCCAGCTGAACTCAGACAAAACAGAAATCCTGGTCATCGGGTCCCAGCAGAGGGCAAATCAAATACTGCCATCTGCTGGTTCCCTAGTAAATCACATTAATTACACTGGATTATTGCAACAGCCTTTTCACCTGTTTAACCCAAAAATCTATTGATCGACTCCAGACTGTCCAGAACTCAGCTGCCAGGCTTTTAACCAGAACAAAGAAATATGACCACATTACTCCTATTTTAGCTTCATTACACTGGCTCCCAGTATGTTTTAGAATTGACTTTAAAATTCTATTGATCACTTTTAAAGCTCTTCATGGCCTCTCGCCTTGTTATATTTCTGAACTTTTAGTCCCATACGCACCAGCACGTACCTTGAGATCCTCGGGCAGAGGTCTGTTGTCTGTTCCAGAGTCTCGACTGAAAACTAAAGGGGACAGAGCGTTTGCTGTCAGGGCCCCGAGGCTCTGGAACAGCCTGCCCGAGGAAATCAGGTCGGCTGAGTCAGTGAACTCTTTTAAGTCCCTTCTTAAAACATACTTTTATAGGAGAGCCTTTCCCGATCTTATTTGACTTTATTTTATCCCTTTTATTTTATTGTATTTTACTAATTTTATATTAAATTTTCATGCTCTTATCTTTTTTTTGTATTATTCTTTACACTTGTTAAAGCACTTTGTAACTTGTTTTTGAAAAGTGCTCTACAAATAAGGATTATTATTATTATTATTCACCTCATGCAGCACAAGCAGGTGTTTTCTATTGCATGTCTTACAGGTGACCTTCAGTGTGCACTTCGCTGCTTGATGGCAATGGCCACAACGCCAGCACCTGTTGTTGCTTCTGATCCACAACACCTTCTGCTCTCTGTTCAGCTGCTTGAAGTTGGCACAGCTGTTTAGATAGTGGTTACTGTTGTCGCCGTATGCACAGTAGGCCTTTCCCTTCTCTATCTTACTGCAGCTGTTGGCTGGAGGTTCCGACCATCCATTACCTCTGCAATGTGCTGCACAGCCAGCTTATGTGGCTGCCCGTACATCTTGGTGAGGGCAGCATTGTGTCTGTGTAAGGCTGCCTGAAGTTGCTGTAGGAATCTGCCACAAGTGAGGCCTCTTCGCACTTCGCACTTAAGGTGATCTGTGAGGATCTGAAACTTAAATCACTCCGTGGCATCCTCTGGAAGGATATTTTCTACCACAATCTTCATCCTTGCAAACTCTTTTGAATCTAGAGATGTCACATCAAAGGTACTCAGTAACTTTATCTGACATCTCAAGTAGTGAGTGACGTTTAGAAAGAATAACATCAGTCTGTATCAGTCCCTCCTCGTCTCTCGCAGCAGGTGCGGCTGGTTTGTCTCAGCCAGCATCTGAGTTTTTAAGACTACAGACCAGTCTGTGCTCCAGACAGACAGCTTTCTATTTAGCTTGTTTTTAACATTTGGCTAATAACAAGCTAGCGTTAGCTGTGCTTGTATAAAACATACAGGATGAGATACTGAGGACAGAGATGATTTCATTAACCATTTCTACATGTTTAACAGTACCTTACAGACAGGTGTATTGATAAAGTATTGTCTTAGTAGTTTGGAGCTAAATTAACCCTCACCATATTACACCACAGCCTTTCGCTCTGCTGCCACTGTGTGTGTTTAGGAGCCCACAGAGAGCAGGCAGAGACTGCAGCCTGATGATTTTCTTATCCACTGTGTTTCAAATTAAATCAGATTTGACGCACAAGACATAACGTTACATCATAGGACCCACAAGTCTCGATAGCAGTATCGATAAGCTCGAACCTTATTGATTTTCGGGTTTTGAGAAATTCTGGAACTGGGTCTCCATTCCTATACGTCACCACCCCGTTTTAACAACTAAGCAATTTTTGCAACTTTGTGCTCAAAATTAAGCTATCCGGCAAAAAACATTTGGCAAACTATGTGAATAATCAACATTGTAAGGAAGTGACTCAGAAAAATATGAAATATAATAGAAATCAAAATACGCTTTAACGTTCAGCATCAATTTGGCAACAAGTTCAGAAACCTTTACTCAACAAATGACTTGTTAATCGCAAGGCTTAGACATCGAGTTTTTACTGTGACACCTGTCTGGTTATTAAATAATTATATAATTAATAATGAATTACAGTAAAAATCCAATAAATCCCCTCCAGCCTCTCTGACTGTGAGTCCCAGCAGCTCTCAGCTGTTTGAAGGAGAGTCTGTCTCTCTGAGCTGTGAGGAGGACGACAGCTCTGCTGGATGGATGCTGAGGAGGAACACAACCAGAGAAACCAGGACTCAGTGTGACAACTGGGGAAGATCAGCTGGTTCTTCCTGTAACATCAGCTCCATCGACCCAGTGGACAGTGGAGTTTACTGGTGTGAGTCCAGAGAGGGAGCAACCAGTAACACCATCAACATCACTGTCCCTGGTAAGATCAGACTGTGGAGTTAGTGTTGATGAAGCTGTGTGTAAATGATGAAATGCTGTAGTTTGTCTCTGTGTTGAGGTGGACCAGTGATCCTGCAGAGTCCTGTCCTCCCTGTGATGGAGGGACATGATGTCACTCTGCACTGTAAAACAAAGACCCCTCCCTCCAACCTCCCAGCTGGTTTCTATAAAGATGGCTCCCTCATCAGGACTGAGCCTACAGGTCACATGACCATCCACCATGTTAACAAGTCTGATGAAGGCCTCTACAAGTGTAACATCAGCGGTCGTGGAGAGTCTCCATCCAGCTGGATCTCTGTCACAGGTGAGGAGCTCAAAGATAATTCTTAAACTGACCTTGTTTTGTTTTCTAAACTGGACAGAAGTTATGAATTCACTTCTGTGTGTCTTTCTGTTAGTATGACACTGCACCTCTACCTTTAAACATGTAACATGTGAACATGTGCAGGTAAACTTAACTTCCTCATTCCTTCATCTCTCAGGGGGGGCAATTGTTGCAAAGATGGCTAAGGTGACCAGTTAAATGGTCTAAGTCTGCTATAAGACAAGGATTTGTCTTTGTATTTTTGAACAGCTACATTCTGAAGATCATTGTCAATATCTACAATGAATGAGTAGTCCTCAGTTAAGATAAACAGATCTTTAGCCCTATGGATGTAAAGGCAACTACTTTTTAACTTGGCGTTAATGAAAAAAAGAATGACTGTCACAATCATCTGATTTAGCTGTGACAAACCTTTTATTTAGGAATAACAAATCCAGAATAAAGCACAGTGGCACTGGGCTGATGATGTGCAATGAATAAAATTATTTACAGTTTTTCATTTTCACACTACACGAGACTAATAAGGTAAGCAGAGAGTTGTAAAAAATCCTGTTGATACTCAGTATTTTTATATACTGTAGCTTATATAGAGGTGTGGGCTGTATTAAAGTAGGCACTGTTGCTCCTGAACTCTATAATTACACAGCAACAATGAGCTATGTGCTGTTCTCCCATTGTTCCTATTTATTTACACTTAAACAACAAGGCGTGTAGGGGGAAATATAAAAGGTATATTCTATTGTTTGTGGTTTATTTTCTGTTACTTTCCTACTTCTCCTTCTTTTTCTTTTTACCCTCCTCTGACAAGATGCCAGTGGTGGCCACATCATGCTACCTCCAATTTCTTCTTCGGTTTCTGGCAATAAAAGAAAAAAACAACACATCAAATAATTTTTAATGGTTGAGTGCAGCAAACTTTAAATTGACTCCACCTCCACATATAAAACCTGGCTTAATAACAATCACATTTAACATAAGCATGACAGCCTATGACATTTTAGGGAGCATAACTTTGCCTAGTGGCTAGCGGACTTTTCCTCTCCTCATAGCTTAACAATTACATGTATTATTTATACTGTGTCTTACTGCATCTCCCGACACCACGGTTGAATTTTCAGCCTGAACGTACGTTTTGTACAGCAGCTGGTTGTAGTGAGAGCAACAAGCTGGAGGACTGCCGAGTCGTTTTCAGGCGGCAGAAGCGTAGCTCCTTGTGGGCGCATGACGTAAACACGTTAGTGCGAGCCCTCCCAGAACCCATAGAGAATGCACTGCAGCAGCCGCAGCTCAAAAAAAACTGCCTTTACATGAAAGTCTATGTGAGAGATCGGGGGTTACGTACTGTTACCTGGATTCTATGAGTATAGGCGCAGCCCTCTAAGGCTATCGCTATTGGGTTTACCCCTTCCGTGCACCTGCGCGCTGAGAATTTTAGTCTCTCCTATGTCCGCAACTTATATATTTATATACAATGGTGAGACCCATCCTTCGGCTCCCAAATGCCTTTTCTTCAGCACTGAGAAGCAAGGTCCAGTGAAGCGTTCAACTTAGACGGCTGCGCCGATACTCATAGAATCTGGGTTACAGTGCGTAACCACCGTTCTATTTCGTATTGGCTTTGCCAGGGACGTGCAGACATTTTGGTGGGCAGGGGCTCAAGGTTAAAAAACGGCATTTAAAAAAAAAACAGATATGGACAGCAGTGTTTTTCTTGGTTTGTGTGGAGGTGATTGGTGATGAACAAAAGACTAAACTACCAGTGCCTCCAGTTTACCGCTAATTAAACTAAAGATAATATAGGCCTATGTCTTGCTAACACATGACTCATGAACTGAGATAATTTAATAAGTTAGCTGAAGTTTAGCTAAGGCAACATCTCATGGCCTTACAACCTAATGTACTGATGGAGACACTACAGATGAACACAGTAACATTTGTGTCTAATAACGTCATCACAATCGCCACATTGATATGCAGATTAGGTGCTAACTAATTAAAATGCGGCAATTTGCACACATTTGACAAAGAAAATAACTAAAGCATATCACCACAGAACTTCCCCAGTTAATGACTTACATCAAGAGTATTTTCCGCTGAGATGTGCTGTGTAAATATGCAGATTAGCTTGTTTTGGTTCATATAGAATAAATCTACAGATGTAAATAGGCCAAGGGTTTTAGGCTTAAAACCAACATCATCTAAATGTTTATTCTTGAAGTTTTATTTCCATTAGAGTAAAAGAAGACATGGAAGCAAAATAGACCAAAGTCTCAAAACTGACCACTCCATGAAAAAAGTGCCTTAAAGTTGATGGTCGGCTCCTCATCTGATAACTCTCTACTCTGTTAGTTTGTTGTATGCTGATAGATACTTATATAATGCAGACAGCCCTCCCTCAAATGTGAAACTAAGTCCATGTCACCATCAGTAAGTGTGTGTGTGTGTGTGTGTGTGTGTGTGCGCAAATGCACTGTAAAAAAATCTGCAATTTTAAAGTTTTAGTCCTTTTTATTTCACAGTTTTTTTCCTGTATTTTTGAAATACATGAAAATATCAAAAAATTGCTAAAAAAACTGTGGATTTACGTGTCTAATGTAAAATAACATGAGAAACCTGTAGTTGTGATTAACCATAACATTTCTGTTATTTTAATGAAAATATTGGTTTTTTTGACGTAAATTAACTGTTACAATACATTCAGGAATTTCCCATATTATTATTATTATTATTATTATTATTATTATTTAAAAGAAAAAACTGTTAAAAATACGTTTAATACTGTAAAAACATTACTTAAACTTGGTGCAATTAGTAATAGTTAACCGTAACAAAAAACATTTGTTCTGTAACCTGACATAGATTTTCTTGTTAATTGACAAATATATCCTTTAATTATGGATATTTGGAAAATAAAAACATTGAATAAATGTTATTTTAATCAGTATATAGTGTCTACAAGTATTGTTAAACTGTCGAAACACAGTTTTGATCATTGAAAACAGCCATAATTACTGTAATTTCACAGCTTTTGACTTTTATTATAATTCTTAAATTACAAGTTAGATTAACATAGTATATAATTGCCCCAAAGTGGTAAAATTACAGAAAGCCTTAAACCTTTTAATGGGGTTAAAAAAGAAAACTTCCTGTAAAATTTTGGGTTTGTGAAGAAAATTAATTTTGATGCCATTTTACAGATACTTGATTGAAGAATCTTAGCTATAGGTGTATTATCAAAACCTAAAGTAAACACATTTAAATCCTGTTTTTCATAATTAAAAATTACCACATGTTCACATTATTACATTTTACATATCCATTTATTCTATAATAGAGACCAGAAACCCATTTTGAGTAATGTTACAACCCTTGTACTAGGGTTATTTAGGACAGTTTCAGACTTCCTTAAATTTACTTAATTTAAGCAAACTCAGACATTTACATTTATTCATTTAGCTGACGCTTTTATCTAAAAGCGACTTACAATCGAGGTCGCACATGGATGGGTCACAGTGAGGGATTGAACCCGGGTCTCTCACACCAAAGGTGTGTGTCTTATCCATTACGTGATCACCAACCCACAGACCTTTTAAAGTACCACCACAATACAAATTCCCACATCTGATACTATTTATAGACCATTTATTCAGTTTCATGCTCACAACAAATAAGCCACACCTTATTGACGACATTTTCAGATCTATTCATTAGAAACCTAATTGGGTCAACATAAAGAATATTTTGGATACTGTTAGACACAGCTCCAAGATTAAAGTACAATCTGAATGTAAAGTAACTGGAAAGTATTTCTTAAAATGCTGGCATTCTGCTTTCATAGGAATGTACAGAGACATGAAAGGCAGAGAGGGGAAATGGTGGTTTTACATACAGTGAATTTAATGCACAATCCAAAGACTTCTTCCCTGGTTTCAATATGATATATTAGGACTTTCTAAAGCCAGTTTTTGTATCTAGTAAATGTTGTTACGGCTGTATGTGTTTCCATGTGCTGTGCATCCTTGTTCCTTTTCTGTCCTCTAGTTCTGTCCCAGGAGTGCTACAGCTGATTGCTGAATTAGGTCAACCTGGCCTTGCATGGCAGTGCACAACTGTGTGCATGGAAGTTGGGGAAGTCCAACATTTCTAAATTAAGTTGGTATACAAAAAGCCAAGAAGTTTTTCTTGGCAGTCCAAATGACTCCATTTGTTTGCAAGTTTTTGGTATGCAAGCCAAAAGTACATTTTCAGATTTGACTGACTTTGCACAACAACACCTTTGGATGACATATAGAAACCACTTGGGTTCTTAGCTAAATTGGAAAACATAAACAACGGCAAACAAAATCAACAGTATATCTATCCAAGGTCTGCAAGACATTACGTAAGTTTCCCCTAATAATTGGTATGGTGACCAAATTCTGGAAATGTGTTAGTCCATAGCCCTCTCCACAGAATTGGGGAAGAATTCAAGTCTGGTGGCTACATGGCTGCAAAAATGCAGATAACCACTTCCAAAGTATTGGGACACCCCTTCCGAATCATTGAATTCAGATGTTCCAATCACTTCCATGGCCACAGGTGTATAAAATCAAGCACCTAAACATGTGGACTGCTTCTACAAACATTTGTGAAAGAATGGGTCGCTATCAGGAGCTCAGTAAATTCAAGCTTGGTATCTGTGCAATAAGTCCATTTGTGAAATTTCCTTACTACTAAATATTCCAAGGTCAACTGTTAGTGGTATTATAACTAAGTGGAAGTGATTTGGAACAACAGAAACTCAGCCTTGAAGTGGTAGGCCACATAAAATCCCAGCGGGGTCAGCGCATCTGCAGAAGCTGCCAACTTTCTGCAGAGTCAAGAGCTACAGACCTCCAAACGTCGTGTGGCCTTCAGATTAGCTCTAGAACAGTGCGTAGAGAGCTTCATGGAATGGGTTTCCATGGCCGAACAGCTGCATCCAAGCTTTACATCACCAAGTGCAATGCAAAGCGTCGGATACATGGTGAAAAGTACGCCGCCACTAAACACTAGTGCGGTGGAGACGTGTTCTCTGGAGTGACGAATCACGCTTCTCTGTCTGGCAATCTGATGGATAAGTCTGGGTTTGGCGGTTGCCAAGAGAATGTGTAAAGTTTGGTGTGGGGGTGTTTTTCAGGGGTTGGGCGTGGCCCCTTAGTTCCAGTGAAAGGAACTGTTAATGCTTCAGCATACCAAAACATTTAGGACAATTTCATGCTCCCAGCTTTGTGGAAACAGTTTGGCAATGGTCCCTTCCTGTTCCAACATGACTGCGCACAAGTGCACAAAGCAAGGTCCAATACAGCTGATTACCAGTTTTAGAACACTATTTTGATGTTTTTATTAAAGGAAAATCTAATATGTTGTATCATTCTTTTTACAATATATTGATTACATTAACAAGATGTTTATGTGAAATTATATAATAAAACTCAATTAAAAACAGCACTCTACTATAAATTTTAAGCCTGATTTGTATTATAGCAGTGTTCAACTATATTTAAAGGTAATTTAATTGTTTTTACAGGTTTATGTTCTTAATTAAACAATAAAAGCCCCAAAAATTGCACAAGATTTTATGTAAAATTAAAGTTACAGACTTGTCATTATGGAATATTACCGTATTTTTATTTTACGGTATTTTTCTGGTTTCCCAGCTGCCGGAATATTTGCATTTTTTCACATTTATTTTTTAACAGTGTGCAGCCCAATGCCACAGTTTAGTGTGAAGAAGAAGAAGAAGTGTTATGTATTCCAATAACAACAAAAGAATTGAAAGGATTTATTGCCTTGTGAAAAATAAACAAATGATTAATTTTATATTTTTTATATATACAAGGTGTGGATGTAGGAGAGGCCCACGCTGTGGGTGGGCGTAGACTAAAATTCTCAGTGCTGCGCAGGCATGCGGAAAGGGTAAACCCAATAGCAATAGCCTTAGATGGCAAAGCCTATAGGAAATAGAACTGGGCGAATTACAACCAGACTGAAATCGCACCAAGAGTCCATGGACTCCATGAAGCACGACTTGACGCTGATTGGACAGCGATCTTCAGAGACAAACTGTCTGTCAAAAACAGTCAAAGCTAACTAACAGTGTGGGAGAAAGTGTGAGAAAAATACCCCGCCTTTCCCTGCTTGGCGGTGCATCACCTAATGAGCAACTCTCCCCTGGGTAAACGGTTACAGTGAAATTTAACTAACTGCAACGCACTGAATGTAAAACCAAGAGGAGAAACAAACCGTTAAATGAGTCACTGTTATTTTATCATTTTGATAATTATTTTCTGTTCATTTTAGGGAAACCCACCACTACACGTCCTCCTACGTCCACCTGTCTTTCTTCATCACCAGCTCCTCCTCCCCCTCTGTGATGCTGTGGTCTGTTCCACTGTCCTGTGTTCTGCTGGTTCTACTGGTTCTACTGGTTCTACTGTTAATATGGTGTGTTTGGGGGAAACATACAGGTTAGACACAGACTTCTGGATTTCACACTTTTTCAGAACAGTTTATTTAACATGTTAACACCCATGTAGTGCAGTTCAGTTAGTTGTGACTGCATGTTTTTCTATTTACATTCATGTCTGTTGAGCTGCATGTTAAAGTCAAAAGATTCACTAACAACAAATTTCAGAGCATTTTTACTCTTGAATGAAGATGTTTGATCCAAATGTTCCTCTGTTAAATAACATTTGCATGGTGCTCTCAGTACAGTGAGCAGATCTTCATTGAGACTTTTGCCTTCAGATTGTGTTTTTTTTTTTTTTGATCCAGTAGTGGAAGTTATTTGGATGTGTGTACCGTACACGTGTTAACATTTCAAGATGTATTTTACATTTATAAAGTCATGAGTAATAAGTTACACATTTCAACTACAATTCCAATCAGTTTTCTTCATTTAAATGTCCGTTGATTTCAGTTTAACATAAATTATATTGCTGTTCATGTTGTTTCATTCCAGCTGCTGAAGAAGAAGTTGTAGAAAATGACATCACAGAGGACATCACATACAGTGACATCAGAATATCACATCACCAACGGCAGCCAATCAGACGAGGCAGAGGTAGCTATTTTGTTGTGTGTGTGTGTCTGTGTCTGTGTGTGTGTGTGTTTGGTGTTTGTTTGCTTAAGCACTTAGTCCTTGGATCTACTTTTCAAGGTACTTTTTGTGTACATTTCCACCGGGGTATTATACTTTGTCACGCTGTCTGAAAGCATCAGTTATGTCGCACTGAGATGAGAACGCGTTGGAAAAATCTGCTCTGTGGCCCTCCTACCTGACTTGTGAGCCTTGTTTACAATTTACCATTGTTGCACAGTCTCACCTGTCACTGCAGTGCTCTCACTATAATCCTCTCTCTGTAATAAGCCTGAATGTAAACTTCTAGAAAAATCCAGTGCTGGTTTGATTGGACCTCTGTGCACTAACTCAGTCATCAAAAAGTCTGATTAGACTGATGCTGGCTCTACATCTCTGGCTGTACTCGTACTGGCTGAGGCTGCCAGTATTTCAGCTGGGTCTGTGTGACCTGCTAAAGCAGCCTGGTAACACCAAAAGATAAAAATACCAAGCGATTTCTTAAGTAATTTAGCGTGGTATTCCAATGCAGTTTTTGCATTTTACTGTCTCAGGTAAAATCAGAATGTGTGGGATATAAATAGCCATGAAAGTCCGGCACTAAGGTGGTGGAGGGGTGGTTAGGGGAATAGTAAGTTGGGCCCAGACCCGAGAGACCGGCGTTCGGTTCCCAAGTGAAACAAGAATTACACAACATTAGCTTTAGGCTTTTATTTACGTTACGTTATGTTACGTAAGTTAGCATTTTACATCGTTGCCAACGTTAGCTACATTAGTTACTACGTTACATTACGTTATATAAGTTACCATGCTACATCATTGCTAACTAGGTAGCTAACTAGCTAGCAAAGATGCTAGCATTGACATCCCCCCTCCGATGTACTGTATTGCTAACCCTAACCATCATTAATTAAATATGTGTCGACCGGTTAACCTCCTTTGTGTTGCTTGAACATCGTGAAATGACACACGAAAACCTTAAAATGTGTTGACATGGCACGCCAGAATGTCCTTAAAAGTGCCGCACTATTTATACACCATTCCATGATATCACGTTGGCTTATAGACGTCAGGACTGGGTCTGTGTTAGTACTGGATTTGGATCAACTGGGCTTGTACTGGCTTATGATCCAGCATCTGCTCTACTGACAAACTTCAGTATAGCCCCTGTAAATTATAAATATCAATTCTTGCATGATGATGTTAATGTTATCAGCTGCTTCAGCCCCATTCAAGCTGGCTCCCAGGTTTCCTTTAATGTTTTCAGAAATTTCAAGGAAAAAACTCTTTATAAAATGACTTGACTGAGTGTGTGATGTTTATTGTTTACTGAGAGATGTGCATATTGATCAGTATGCCCTGCTAGTCCACATTTTAATAGTCAATGTGAATCCACTGCTTTCCATTTTGCATTAGTCCAGAGTTGTAACTAAATCTTCACTGAGAGACAGATAATCACTGTCTTCTTTTAAAATGATGTGTGCCTATGAGGAGTGCCATCATATCCATGTGCTGTCTGGACTGGTCGCACTAATGTTGCTGCTTGAATGCAATAAAGTCCAGCTGCAGGCTGTAGCACCACTCAGCCGGACCCTTCTCCTCAAATGCCCGGTTTAATTTTGTGCACGCTTGTATAAACCCATGTTCACGTGCAACGTGGTTATCTTTTTCATGCTGCAGTTCATAAACATCATTGCCGTTTGCATTTATCAAAAGTAATAAATATTTGTATTTCACTCTAATATTGTTCAGTCACAATCTGGCAAGCAACCAAGACCAAAACAGACTGAGTTAGCTGTGTTAGCAGGACAGAGAGACTAGAGAGAGATTCACTGCAGCTGCACTGCTTTGAGAGGAGAGAACACAAGTTTACCTGACTGCTGTTCTCAAAACGTCACTCTCACTGAGTTATATTCTCTTCTTTCGCCCAGAAGGATAGACCCTCTTTGTCCTCTCATCAATGTTTTAAATACTTGCTTTCAACATTGACACCTCTACTTCAGTGATCAGCACCTCAATCTCGCACTCAGTGAAGTTTCTCTTTTTCATGTGTTTTGCAGCAGGATTGGCTGTTGTTATTTGGACCTTTCTGGTCATTTACACAGTAATTTACAGGAGGCTTGTGCATGTACGCTCAATTTTACATTGACTGAGATGTATAAAGGAAAGGGGTACAGGACCTGGCGTACGCCTGATTTTATACATGTGGATATTTCTGTGCATATGTACTTTTCAAATTTTGTGAGTACGCCATCTTTCAGTACAAAAGCTGTGCAGTCTTTTTTAGGTGAGGCATCAGGTCTGTTTATTGAGAGGAAAAACTAAACTGAAAACAAAACAAGCACCTAAACTGAGCAGCAGCAGCAGATCAGCACGCAGCACTCACGTCCTGCATCTGAGTGTCAGAGGAATGAGATATTAAACGTGCTTTATTACCTATTATCAATCAGCTGGTCCATTTGTTTTGAAGAGGAGGAGACCCACTGTGACCTTGTAGAAACCTCCTGAATAATGAAAACTTATAACAATAACTCTGCACCTAGTATTTAGCTTAACTCCATTAGCTATTAGTTAGTTATAGCTATTTCTGAGCTATAAATACAATGCGACATACAATCTCAGTCCGACATGTGCAAGACTTGAGTGCGATATCTGGGTTTTGATTGTGATTTATTCCAAATGTCACAATCGTGGTGTGGAGGCAGGTTGGAGGACCCAAACGCAGGACACAGGGCGGAGCAGGTATAGTTCAACAAAGGGTTTTAATATAACCAAAAGGGAGCACACTTACAGGTGAGTGGCTGAATAACAGAAATCCAAAATCATACATCAAATTCCAACCAGAATATAGAAACTTCTGTGGTAAACAGGAATAGTGACCCCGGTGGAAAGGGTTCCTGACAATGGCCCTTTCAAAAAGGAGGTGCTATCTGCAGCTATTTTGAACTTTGATTGATGTGTGCACGGGAGCTACAAACTGCCCTGCCACGTTGCAAGCCGTTGAAGATAGTAGCGCAGCAGTGCTGTTCATGGTCTGTCTACAAGGCCCTTTATACATATAAACTGAAACAAATTTGGAAATTAAATCACTTAACTTGAAATGGAAAGTAGTATTAATTTGGTTAAGTTGTTTTAACTTGAAAGTATGAGTTAGAATAACTCAAAGTATGAAGTTGAATTTATAAGTTGAACACAGGCAGTCTTCAGGCAATCATCTTGCATTTCCAAGTTAAATTAACTTGAAATGTCTTATATTAAATTAACTTAACTTAAAACTGTGTTGAAAGGGTGTAGAATTGTATGTTTGTTTGACAAGAGAAGGCAAGTTTCCTTGAATAAACAATGAAAATACATTGTTGTTTCTTCTCACAGTATTAAGGTCAAACAATAAATGATCATTAATTAAACAATTTACATAATGTAACTACATAAGTTGAAACAAAGCTTTTCTTAAAGGTTTTCTTAAATATTTTCTTTCATTTTTAAGGCAGCAATTGAACTTGAGTTTTTAAGTTGAACCACCTTGATCATTTTTACAGCGTATATAGTACACTTCCTGAATTCAGACGGTCTGAGAGGGATACTACTGCATCAGCAGACTAATCCCCCCAACAGAAAATATCTGTTTTCCTCATTGTGATTCGCTGTAACTTACACGGCTGCATTCAAGCCTGTCTTGAGTGAATTTAAAAAGATAGATTGCTTATTGTAAGATCAATAGATTTTTTACTTTTAATAATAAAGTACTTTTAAAACCAGTATTTTACAGGATGACCTTTGCTTAAGTATCATTTTGTGTGGTATCTGTACTTTTACTTAAGCAGCAAAATAGTGTATTTTTTTCCACCACTGCATTTAGGTCACAGAACATTGTTTTTGAAGGAGAGGATATTCATTAAAATTTTTATTTGATATATCATTTATATGGTGCATTGCCTTTGACGATACACTGCGATTACATTTGATTTGTTTTGTACATTTTTCCTGTACAGTATCGTAGTCATATTTAATTGCATGTAGTCCGTGAGGTCTGGCCTGCTGTTGAGGATAACGTGTGTTGCATGTGAGTCTGTCTGTTGTGAACCCTGTGGTGAATCTGTGAAATGACGTAAAGAGCTCTGTGCGTCGTCCAGTTTCCTGTGTGTGATAAAAAGATCTGTTTGTTTTAATGCAAATAATTATTACATTAAGTTATTATAAATAAAAGAGAAGACGGACTGTGCAGACCAAAGACACTTGAATGTGCATCTGAATCTTCCTCTCTGCACATCAAACCAAAACAGCAACTTCCACCTGTCGACTCCAGCAAACTGTGGTTTAACGCTGGTGTGGTTTCTCACTATAGAGTGATCTGTTTTAGCTGATGTGTTCGTCTGTTTTGTGCCTTGTGCTGAAATGTGTGAACTTGTTTTAACAGCACAGGCAGCTTTGTGGTCATCCAGTTCCCTGTTTCAGATAAATATACTCTAGTTATATTTGGTCTTTCATGTTTCACAGCCGTGGAGTTTAGAAGAAGAAAACGGTCAAACCTGCTGCCGTTTATAAAGTCTATTATAATTCTACCTGAAAGATAATGAAATTGTTTTGTTGTTTAAGGGCACCTACTATACTTTTCTCTATTTTCTGTCTGATCCACAATGTTACAATGTCAGATGCTCATGATAAACACGGCCAAAGCTTCAAGTCATGAGGTAAAAATATTTAAAAGAAATCCCTCTGAATCCCCCCTGCTCTAAACTGTTGTTTCTACTAATGGCTCTGTATGACATCATCATCATAATAATATTAAAAAGCCAGGAGCATCTACAGCTTGTTTCAGTGAATGAAATGAGGGTGTGTATAGGGCCAGTAAAATTACAGTTTTTTTTTTAACTTTGAATCATGCAAAGCTGCCATACAGGATCATCGATACCACTGGTTCGTTAGTGTTCCTGGTTGCTGTGACGACAGTAGTTACAGTCGTTAAGACTACCTGTGGCCGAGACTGAACAACCATCGTTGGTATCTTCACCTGAGGCCAATAGGTTACGTTTGTTGAGTTTCCTGGGAAGTGATGAAAGGACAGCATTGTAAGTGGGGGATAAGTGGTGGCGTAGACCCCCTCCCCTGTTCAATGACGGCTTCTCAACCCTGGTGTAGATGCTTCCTTGACACCTCTTTCAAACCATCCATCTTCTCTGTCTAAAATGTGCACCTGGTGGTCCTCAAACGAGTGTCCTCTGTCCTTCAGATGTAAGTAGACAGCAGAGTCTTGACCTGAGGAGTTGGCCCTTCTGTGTTGAGCCATGCGTTTGTGTAGTGGTTGTTTAGTCTCCCCAATATACAGGTCTGTGCATTCCTCACTGCATTGGACCGCATACACTAGATTGCTTTTCTTGTGTTTGGGTGTGCGGTCTTTGGGGTGTACCAGCATCTGTCTTAGTGTGTTCTTGGGTTTAAAAAACACAGGGATGTTATGTTTGTTGAAAATCCTCCTGAGTTTCTCTGATACTCCAGACACGTATGGAATCACAATGTTGTTGCGTTTGACCTTCTTTTCCTCCCCTGTAGTTTTGTTCTTCTTGGATCTTGTGGCTGTTTTCACAAAGGTCCATTTAGGGTATCCACAGGCTGTAAGTGCCCCCTTCAGGTGGTTCTGTTCCTTCTCTCTGGCTTGGGCGCTTGTTGGTATGTTCTCCGCTCTGTGGTGCAGTGTTCTCATGACCCCTAGCTTGTGCTCCAGTGGGTGGTGGGAATCGAACAGTAGGTATTGGTCTGTGTGTGTGGGTTTTCTGTAAACACCAATCTGCAGGCTCCTGTCCTCTTCAATGTGTACAGCGCAGTCCAGGAAGGCCAAACTGTTGTTGTGAACATCTTCTCGTGTGAACCTGATGTTACTGTCCACAGAGTTGATGTGTTCTGTGAAGGCTTGCACTTCCTGGCTTTTGATTTTGACCCAGGTGTCGTCCACATATCTGTACCAGTGGCTCGGTGCTATTCCTCTGAAGGAGTTGAGGGCTTTATTCTCCACTTCTTCCATGTAGATGTTTGCCACAATCGGGGATACCAGTGAGCCCATGGCACAGCCATGCCTCTGTCTGTAGAATCCTCTGTTGTACTGGAAGTAGGTGGTGTTTAGACAGAGGTCGAGTAATTTACAGATTTGGTCAGGGCTGAGTCTGGTTCTGTTGTCCAGGGTGTTGTCTTGTGTTAGCCGTTTCCTAACAGTTTCTACTGCCTCTATGGTGGGGATGCAGGTGAACAAAGAAGTCACGTCATAGGATACCATGGTTTCATCTGGATCCAGTTTTAGTCCTCGAACTTTGTTTACAAAGTCAATAGAGTTTTGGACGTGGTGAGGCGTGTTTCCCACCAAAGGAGCTAAGATGGTAGAAATGTGTTTGGCAATGTTGTAGGTGACCGAGTTAATGCTGCTGATAATCGGCCTGAGTGGGGCTCCTTCTTTGTGTATCTTGGGTAGTCCATAAATGCATGGAATGGCTTCTCCAGGATACAAATGGTAATATAATTTTCTTGTATCTGCTGGTAGGGTCTCTTCTCAATGTCTCATATAACAGAACTGATATCAGCTCACTGAATTTGGATAAAACAGGTTTTAATTTTGAAAAGAAAAAAATTTAATGTTAAGAAATCTAAACTTATATATTTATAGTACAAGATTTCACTAATTAGCAATATTTTGGTGCAACCTCCTCATTTTGTAATTGTTTTGTATAATATGTGTTTTGCCTTTCATTACTAATCCTATTTATTTAGCCTTATAGTGATTTAGAGCTTTCAAATCATTGTGTCTACACCAAAGGTTCATATATTTTATATTAAATGTTGAATATTAACTTTTGTTCATTTTTTAAAATTATTTCACATGTAGCACTCTAAGAACTTTTACAACATTAACATTTAGTACACAAAATAATAATTTGGGACATAAAAAACACATTTAATTTTAAAGTGGCAATGATTTTTAAAATTCTTTAAATACCTGTTTCTTACATAAAAGGAAAGTCAGAATGTAATTAATGAATTGAAATTTAGCAAATGCTCAATTTGTGGAAATGTTATAAATGATAATGAAATTGTGAAACTAAATTAATTCATGTTGCACAGGTGACACATATAGTAAGAAAATACTGTGAGACGGCCCCAGGTGTGTGAAGTTCTACATTAGTGTTAGGCGTGTTGGCAGCCCCCCAAAGCCCCCTGCCCTTATCATGATCAACACAGGGGTTTGTGCCTTAACTTAAGTCAGTGACTTTAGTGACTACAGCTGTTCATATCAGCCTAGCAGGTAGGGTTATCCTCCTTTGTGATGCTGTGGCGTAGGGTTAGGGTACCTTTAGCGTCAAAAAACTATGCTTTGTCTCGCTGTCTGAAAGCGTAGGAAATGATGCCCTGAGATGAGAATGCGTTGAAATAAAGAGGTCATATTATGGTTGTGACTTTACCAATAATATGTTGAAAAAATGTAAAAAAAATAGCTCATTACAGTAGCTTGTTTGACTAATGCATTTAGTAAATGTGGAGGGTGGGAAGAGGGTCAGGGTAGTTGCCTGATTTTATTGCTGTTAAATAAATATCTGACAGTGTGGACAAAACTGCCAAAAAATCAAATTAAAATGAAATCTCTTGTCTGAGGACAATGTATTTTGTGGTACTAAGCTATCATAAAATCATTTAATTTATAATTTTTAAAACAACTATAAAAAAACTAAATTTGTGCTGAAGACCCTCAGACCCTGGTTGTTTAAATAAGATAATGTTATTCATTCAGACAGTGGGACATTTGTTTGCCCAAATCTCAAGAACCAGTGAGCTGTAGTACCTGCAGTAATGTAATTTGTATACATTTTATTTTCCAGAGAGTGATCCAGCTGCAGTCTACTCAGCAGTGAGAGGAACAGATGACGTCATTTATGGACAAATAGCCATCAAACCACAAAGGACGAAAGGTACAGCTGCTCTTTATTTATGAAGTTTGGTCAGAGCCAGGCTCTCAGGCACTTTGTATTGCTTTCAATATGTTTTCAACCTGTAGATCATTTTATTTAATTTTTAAACTCTTGGACTCTAATAGCTCCTCTGTTCATTCAGAATCTATACCACGTGTCTGTGCCAGCAAAACTTTTTACCAGCTGAGACGTTTCTGAAGTTTTACTGGTGCGACCTGATTCAGTGAATCTCTAGTTTGAAACTCTTGTTGGTTCCTGAGAACTGAGTGAAGCAGAGTTGTTGTCTGGTGACGGAGTTTCTTTGTCTCCAACAGTTTCTCGTGTTGTTTGAACTGTTTGTGTTTGTGTGTTCAGAGTTTCCAGCAGAGCCAGAGGTCGTCTACTCTTCACTGAGGTAGACCTTCACACCTTCACACCAGTCCAACCACTGATGTCCAGCTGGCCTGGAACTGGTCCCCAGAGCCCCTCACACCTCAGCACATCCATTTATTAGATTTGTTATTTTTATATGATTTAGATAAATTAGACAAAGCAACACTTCCTCATACAGAAATATAAACAAAGTGCCCCAGAACGACACACTGTATAAGTTGGACAGTACAATGACATACAGGCGTACTGGGCCTTCAGTAAGTAAGTCATCCACAAAACTTATTTAATTAATATTAATTTAATTAAAACATGTAAATTTTGACTTTCTTTCACTGGGACTCAATCGTTGGGCTCCTGAGTGAAGGTCTTCAGTTTACTTCACTCATCCATCCACAGACTTTGTTTCTGGTAGCTTCACGTTGTTTTGTGGGTAATAACTAAGTTTACTGTTATTTTATGATTTATTTATGTTTATTGTTTCTTGTTGGCACAGTAACGTGTTTCTTTGTTGGATCAATAAACTTTGTCTCGTTCTTGTTTTTCCTCTGTGGTTCTGTTGGTTTCACAAAGCTGTTGGATGGAAAATTTGACTTGAAGGTTTTGCTGTGGCTAACCGATACACACATGCGAAACTCACCTCTTCAGTGCAGATCACTAAAAATAAACAAGACCACAACCACACAGACTGAACAGAATGTATTTCAGCTTAAGTACAGTGTGTCCTTAACTAGATTGATTGATTGTTTATTGGTCAAAACAGGTTTTATATGCAGATTCACCAATTATGAAAAATCCATCCATCCGTCGTCAACCGCTTATCCTGCATACAGGGTCACGGGGGGAGTCACCGAGGCCTTAAAGCTCAAATGTAAAAAAAACCTATTAAACCAAAAAACAAAAGTAAAAACATCAAAGCAACAATTACAAACAGGCCACAATGACCTGTTGATTTTCTTTTTACTTTATTGAGACACATTTGAAAACAATCATTATATTTAAAAACAGTCATTATTTTTAAAAAAACATCCAGAAAGTTTAGCTTAGCTTTCGACCGTTCGAGACCGGTCAGAACTGGGATATTTCCCAGTTGAAACTTCCGACTTCCCACCTCAAAGCATTCCAGGTGCACGGTGGTGCACGACGCCGAAAGTGAACTGGCTGACCGTGACAAAGTGTGCACACAGTTGCACCCTCAGCAGTGCTTTAGGTGTTACTTCAAAGGATGGCAGTTTAACTGCAACCAACTGACATAAATAGCCTCTACCTTACTAGTTATGTGTACCCCTCTAGCTACATCAGCTGGTAACCCTCAAGTGTTGTAGGTTACACTCCCTAATGTTTTGGCATTTTTAACAATAACTTTTATGCAGAGAAGATTACTTTGAGATTCTTTCCTGTAGCCAGCTACCTAATAGGCCTAACATATTTCTACATCAATGCACATGCAGAACAGGTTTTACTATATGATTGTATGTATTTTAATTTTAATACATGCAAATATACGTTTTGTTGCCTTTTAGTTTATGGTTTACCATTTACAGTGTGTGTTTCCATGGGCGCTGACATTGTTTTGTGACGTCATTCAGCTGCTACTCGTTAAGTCGGGGTACATATTTTTCCTCCAAGTTCACAAGTAGGACTTAGTGTTGTGTTGTTCAATGAACGTTTTGTTCATAAGACGTAATCGTGTATATGACTCGGGAGGAACGGCTTGTCTCAGTGAGTGATTCATTCATTTACTTGCATGCGTGAAGGATCTTGGACTCTTACGTTCACTCGTCACAGGAAACAGAACTGATTAGTTCACGACTCTCAACTGTGAGTCTGTCTGAGTCGTTCATTTCTCACGTGACAGCTCCTACTGTGGAGCAGGAATGAGCGACTCGTTGCTGTATGAATGAGCACTTCAGAGATAATGATAGTAATTATAACATAAGCCTTTATGTGGCTGGTCTGGTTGTCTACTACTCGGGAAAGATTGTGAAAATGGAAGGATTTAGCCGGAGTAGTGGTGATTACATATTGACAACATATTTCTGTGGTTTTTACATGGTTTGAATTTGGTTGTGGGCCCAGGGGGGTTTATATAATGATGATATACAGTAATCAAGAGGTGAATTTGTGCATTATACTTTGTCAAATAAAGCAAGCCAGGCAGCCTTCTTTGCTTTTTAATCGCCCACTAGAGGGCTGCAGCCTAGTTCAAATGAATGAAATGACTCAAAAAAGAATTAGTTCATTTTAATGAATGAGATTTTAATGAATGAGTCTGTCAAAAGAGTCGAACTTTCCATCACTGATAGGGTTACGATATTAAAGCCCTATAACATGTCTTATATTTTCACTGAATGCCCCCTGAATTCAGTTTGATGGTAAATAAAACACAAAGGTTACGATATGGTAACCCTAGTTCTATAAACACAGGCGGAGTCCTCAACTTGACTTTATGGGTATTACCTCCTCCAATCTCAACCACACATCACCCTCTGAAATTTGAATTGTGCACGTAGATGACCATTAGATCGTGGCTACTGTATTATAGCAGTGTCCCTGCTGCAGACTAACCCTTCAGCAGAGTGGCATGGAGCGGCAGGGCCCATCAGTAGAGGGCCACGCTGTGACCTTCATGCTTTCTCACACAGGCTCCGCCCCCACTGGACTCTATGGGTACAACGGGTGGAGCCCAATGACTGTCCACCCCAGCAACAACAAGCCAAGCCAAGCTGATCAGTGCGTCCGATGGGGGCTGCGCGAGTTAAATGAGCCAGTTTTCTTTTTACATCGATTTGAATGTTGGTGAATTCAGTGAAAAATATTAGACATTTTCAATGGCTATAACTTTCAAACCAAACATCAGATTGGTCTGATATTGACAGGGGTTCACCCTGAGGTGGTCTGATCACTGTGAAGTGAAATAAGTCAGTGGAAACAGGAGGTTTTCTTTTAACATCAGTTTGAATCTTGGCTGAATTTAACAAACTTTCTGTGAAAATGTAATACTTTCTTTAGATACTTGTGTTGTCTTAAGCATTTGTTTATTTATTTATTTATTCATTCAATCGTTTCTGCAACACCAATTGCATTATGTTCAGCAGAAGCTAACGTTACCGTAATGCCTAGAAAAAACACGCAACGCAAAATGAAGAGCAGTGCGCTCGTCTCATCCAGTACAGTCCCAGACGGGCTCTGTGTCTGTCAGACGGTCTAAAGGGGGTAGAAGCCTACGACCGTATCAGCTGAGCAATAACGCAGGGTAATGCACAGCAGAGGGGCAGGTAGATTTTGTTAAAATATATGACTTCATTCTCATTACATCTCGTAATATTATATCTGAAATTGTCATCCTGCAAATGTCAGAGAACACAAATATGTGGGAGAGATTTTTAATGTGCAGAAAGTTTTGAACATGAGCAGAAAACCTGCTGAAACACAGGAGCTATTAAGGTGCACGGGTTTATAACTGAATTAAAATGAATTAATTTATCATTGAGGTGAAAAGGTGTAACGTGCACATTTAAATACTTTAGGTTACTTCAGTCATGCCTGCATGTGTGTTGACTCAGCAGGGATGAAATAAAATTAAAAAAAAACAGGAGAAACTATTTGACAGCAATACAGAATGCCTGAGAGCCTCACAGCACTACATTACACTATATTTGTATTTATTGAATTGTCACCTGAGTTTCCTTTCATATAAATAAAGACATTTCCTCAATGAATTGGTGCAGAAAAATTCACCAGAATGCAGGAAATTAAGCGTTGAATGTTAAAACCCTGCTAACAACTATTTCTTCAATACATTTTTTTCCCCCCAAATACTAAGCCTATTAACATATATTGTTGTGTTGTTGTCATGGCCCCACTATTGCTTAAAAGCAAGGATGGTGTATCGGTGAGGGATGTCCGACCGATTTTGGTGGACCGCCTGGGCCAAAAATGCCAGGGCCGATTTTTTGTCCCATTCCAGCCCTGAACATGTTAATCAGTCTCTCTTCAATGAGGAGTAAAGACGATATCAGATCAATCCGAACCAGCTAAGTTGTCTCTGCTTTGGTTTTATTTCTCAATAAAAAATGTTCAGAAGTAATCCTTTTTCAGATTACACTGAATGCTGAAAACACAACCTGAATCCCACCGTGAGGATGTTTAGCTTTATCAAGCCTACAGGCTAAACCTTTTATTTAATACACAATCACCACATCAATACAAAATGAACTTTTCTTTAAATGTTTGAGCACATGGTGGAGCAAAATATTCTATTTGTTTTTATAATCTTGTAAAAACCTCGTCCTTCAAACTACAGGTTTGTCTGTGTAGCCTATGTGATGTTGTGCTGCCACCCTGTGGACAACGTTTGATAGGACTTTAAGTGATTTTCTGTTATTCTTTAGAAACCATGTGCATTCTGGTGAATTTTTCAGCTCCAATTCATGGTGGAAATGTCTTTATTGATATAAAAGGGAAACACAATGAATTATTTAATGAGGTAAATCAATTCAGTTATAAACTCCAGCAGTTTTCTGCTCATAGTCAAAACTTTCTGCACATTCAGAATCTCTCTCACATATCTGTTCTCTTAACAAACTTCATGAGGACTGAGTTAGTGCGAAAAGGTCCATTCAAACCAACACCGGACTTTTCTAGAAGAGGTTTCCATTCAAGATAATTACAGTGACAGACTGTTCTGAACTTCCCCCACTCGTGGTGACATAGGTATGTGTGCTCATGCTCCAGTCAAAGCCCTGTCTGACATAGCAGTGCCAGTAATAAGGGGCTAACTAAACTAAAACAGGAAGTAAATCTAACAGAAACACAAGAAATTATCAAATCAATAAAGTATATCAATATCAGCAAAACAAGACTACTGAAACTCACAAAGAAACAAAATGACAAAAGTAAAACACACTACAGATGATGATAACCAGATAACCAGATAATTCATCAGAAAGTGAACACACACATACCCAGCAGAGTTAGTTTAACTGTCAGTGAACGCATCATATTCATGTTCATAATTGGCATTCACTGTCAAGTTGTTGCTTTACTTTTCATCTCAGCATCTCCATTTAGTCTGTTTTTACATCATGTTCTGGCTCAGAGCCTCGTTCAGCTTGATGCAACTTAACAACTAAACCTGATAATAGTCTGTGGAGCGGAAACCACAACAGCTTCAGAGGAAGGTGGGGAGGTTTTACTTATATGTGAACATGAACTGATCAGAGCGTAGATCTAATCTAACAAAGTGTCAGGATGAAAGAAACACTGTGGCTGCTCTGTAAGTACACTCTAAAACCATCAGCAGAGAAAATCAAGATACCGAGAACAATGAGTTTGTTTTTACAGCATTGGTTGGCTCAGACATGCTCCTGTAAAGCTGACGTTTTTTGAGAATATTACTTTAAGAGGATGTAATTCACGAGACTGCTGTTGGTTTTCTTTATAGTGGATCAGTTTTAATGTTTCAATACAACTTTATGTATTCATTCAGAAACCATTCATTAACCACAAAAAGATCACTGTGTGTGCTGGTCTCTGGTGTTTCAAATGTCTTGAAGTGTGAAAAAGTCAAACCAACCTGAGTGTGATTTCTCTTTAGTTCTGACCTCACAGCTGAGCTGCACAACAAACCAAGGTGTGTAAACCTCTTTTATTGTTGCTCTAACTGACTCTGATAGAACTGAGGACACAGCTGGTTGATCAGACACCCAATAGTACCAGGAACCATCAGTACTTTTACTTTTATCACCGTCACTAAAACCTGCTAATGTACTGTCATGGGTGTGTGCGGGTTTAGTTTGAATAGTTGGTTCTGAATTCAGTGTAATTAACAACAAATGATTTAATGACAGCAGCCCTAAGAAGTGATGTATAGTACTGTATAAAACAAGACTTCGTATGTGTAGGATCAGTACTTAAGGCATCACTCGCTCAGCTCTATTCTCTGCAGGACAAATGCCACATCAAAGTTTGTCTGTGGGAGAGCTCATTTAGCTCTTTCAGATTCTCAAAACAGCCAGTTCAGTTCAATCCAGTAAAACAGGTCAAAGGTGGGAACTCAAAATACCAGGAATATTTAAATTTAAAGCTTTAGTCTACACCAGGGTTCTTCACTGTTCTGGCAGTCCGACCCCTTTTTGAGGTTGAAAATATTTCGCGACCTGGTTGAACTCGGTCTGGGAAATTCAGTTTTAACTGAGATCCAAAAGTCAGCCAGAGGTGTGTTGGTGAACCTCTGCTTCAGGGCCATATCAGTGGTCAGATCAATCAATAACTCCTCTATTTTCTTGCCTCTGTGTTTCCAGCTGCTTGTAATGCATGCGTTCTGTGTTCTCTGTCTGTTACACTCGTACTGGTTTGTTGTTCAATGCTTTCCTTCCTATGTTATTTTGTAGCGTTAGGTTTCATCTTTCTCTAGCTTATTTCCTGTTTGTTGTGTATTTCACCTGTTCACTCCCTCCCTGCTCGTCTGCCGCTGTATTTAACCTGCTCAGCTTTGTTCAGTCCTCGTTGCATCCTTGTTGTTATGTTGTGTGTTTCCCTGGTTCTCTGCCTGCATTATTGTTTGTTTTATGGAACTTTTGGATTTGCTTTAGTCTCTGCCACTCCTTGTAAGTGTGCATTGCCTTTTGTCTAATAAATCACAAGAACTTTACCTGCCAGTTATTTGGGTCCTACCAACCTCTTTCTGCCTGAGCACACGGCACAGTGTGACAACAGTAATCTCTCAAACTGGTATCACTGCTGGCTGCCTGACAATGCTTTTCACACACGTAATTTAAACCCTTTCTTTAGTAAGAAAAAAGTCTTGCATAACGTGCATATGTGGCGTCAATACATTGCTTGTTAACATCCTAACTTTGATTGGATGTTGGATGCAACCCATAGCCACCCATAATTAAATGCGTTTTTACCATTAACAACTGTCACCCCTCCCCGCGATGGTAATGCTTACGTTGATTTCAGCAATGAGAATGTGGATCTTTCAGATCAATTTGAGAAGTACCTATGATTTCCTTCCACATTTTATTGTGTGTCATGTAATGTGGGGAACTGGTTTTGGTCTCGCCCTCCCTTGGTCTTGGTCTCAGCCCCTAAAAGTCTTGACTTGGTCTCGGTTTGGGCGGTCTTGACTACAACACTACTATCTTATCTTCATCGTATCTTATCTCAGGTTAGGAAACCCTAAATACTTAATCCAACATCGGTTATCAACTTTTATGTCTGTTACCTAGCAACCGATGCCACTTTTCTCATGTCGCTAGCTAATCAGCTTTTAAATGGAAGCAGAAACTGAAAAATGGAGCAGAAACAACAACTATTATTAAAGTTCAGATGACTTAGAGGTGCGGGTAACCTCCGTTGAGAAATCCAAATTCCCATAATGCTTAACTCGGGAGATTAAAGATAGAGAGTTGGCTAAAAAAGTGGACACAGTCACCGCCGCATGTCCAGCATCCAGCGGACTGTTGATGCTGTCAAAAACAAAACAAGTCCATTTACAAGTGATGCGAAGAGAAAGGCAACTGTTGCATCCAAAGAGCAGAGAAAACCAGTGGTGGCTCCTCCTGTGCTCCCTCACAAAGTTAAACATGAAGGTAAAAAATAATAATATTAATAAAGGCTGCAGGCTTACGTCATCATGTATTTTTTGTCTTTCACTATCTCCTCCTATCAAAAACTCGAGTTAGGATACTTTTGTCACATCAAGCCTTTACATTATGTTACATAATGAGACATTATCTAGAGTTGCATCGCCTACAGCTTTTCTACTAACGAGTGTTTTGTCATCAAACACATCGGTACTATCAATTAATAAGTTTCGCCTGTTGACATTTTTTTTGATTTTGTAAAAGCAACAAAAGAGCAACCATGTGGATTAAACAAGTTACAAACACTACCTGGTGGAAAAGTACAAGTTAGGACGGCATAAAAGTGAGGAGCTTTAAGATTTTATGAAGTTAGGATGCTTCTGTAAAACTCTTTTCCTATCTTAAGTTAGGAAAAGAACAATGACTTAGAAACTTTAAATCTTTAATGGCCTTATTCCTGAATCAGTTCCTAAACCTTATTAACATGGTTACCAAGCAGTTAGGATATCTGCAGGTTAGGTAGTTTCTGTAATACAGCCCTAAGTCTGCAAGTGGCGTAGCAGTTATAAATGACTAATAACAGCAGGGTATTTGGCTTTCCATAGCCAGTACTTTGCCAAAACCAACGCATTGTGGTGCATCTTCTTAATCACTTGTCTGTGTAAATTCATGCTCAAGGTACTCTTCGTCCGATTTTCTAATTTTCTTTGTCTTTCTTTTTTGTTTAGAGTTTTCTTTCATGACACTCAAGGTCGCCTTACATCATAAAATACGACAAGCAGCAATAGTACATAACATCTTTAAAAAAACACCAACAATCAAATGGGAATCAGTGTTGTACGTTATTACAGAGAGTATGCTAGTTTGAAAAGTCAGAAAATTTAATTAAAAGTAGTTGTCATCCACGTCTGTATGTCATGTAGACAGGCAGTGAGTGTGGAGCTGGGGTTTGTGGACACATTAAGCTGTGTATCGTCAACATAACAGTGAAAATGGATGTTGTAGTGCCAGAAGATGTTGCCTAGAGGGATGAAGTAGATGATAAATAATAGTGGGCCTAACACTAAACCCAGCGGTAGTCCGTAATGGAGGTTTCTGACCTGTCCTTTTTGAGAGGTAGGAGGCAAACCACTGATAAACAGTGCCCCAAATTTCAATATTTGCCAGACTGTTGATGACGAGGGAATGTGATACCGAGTCAAAGGCTGCTGTGAGGTCCAGGACGATGAGAATGTAGAGTAAACCAGAATCTGCTGCACGGAGGAGGTCATTGGTGATCTTAATCAGGGCAGTTTCTATGCTATGAATTTTTCAAGGAGATTTATTGAGGTAGGTCTGCATTTGAGATGCAATAACCCTCTCCAGAATTTTCTATATGAATTGTAGGTTGGAAATTGGGCCGCAGTTGTTGGTGTTGGTCTGATTATGGCAACTTCTAGAGAGGGTGGAACTGTACCAGTGGACAGAGTGAAGCGTGCTTTTTGATCCAGATGACATGTAGAGTTGTTGGACTTATAATAATAATTTCAGAAATGTGACTTTCAGTTTGAAGGCGATACATAATGTATATTGCATAATGGGACAACACCAATTTCATCAGTGTTCGGGTTTCTCTTGAAGGCGTTAGTGATGTCTGACAACTGACAACTCTCTGGACCAATATGTCTAACTAGCTGGCCTAATGTTACCCTTTCTTTGTATTCTTCTTTGGTGTTTTACCACCACCTATTGGATTAAACAGTGCACCATATTTACAGTGCCCACCCAAAGTGATTCCATTCACAACACAGTCCATCTGGTTATTTTTAAGTTGTATTGATTTTATTTCTTGTGTGTTGTGTCTATAGTAGCATTCTACCTACCTTCCCTAGGTTAAGAACCACTGGACTACAACAACATTTAATCAAGAAACGAGTTTGGAACTTAAGAAGAAGAAGACACTTTATTGTCACATACACAGACATGTTGCGAAATTCATTCTCTGCAATTAACGTAGTGTGCATTGCCCTTCTACAACACTTTTATATTACCAGTATTTATTTATGCCGCAGGAGACTGTACTGTATAAGGCATAGTCTGTTTAGTCTTATTTAATGTACAGTAACTTTGTTTTTATTTACTGTAAGAACGGTACTTTCTTGTCTGACACTTGTTTATGCTACTTTGTACACTTATCTCTCTCTGCTCTTGTCTTTGTTGTTGCAAACCGCAATTTCCCCATTGTGGGACAAATAAAGGTTTTCTTATGTTATCTTCTTATCTTAACCCATCCCTCAAGGGAGCAGTGGGCAGTGTTTATCAGTGTGTAGTCAATGTCACTGACTGGAGAACCTAACATGTTTTTGATGGTGGGGGAAACCGAAGCACCCGGAGGAAACCCACGCAGACACGGGGAGAACATGCAAAACTACACATCAACATTAACTTGACTTTAAACCCCTCTTCCTCCAGCCTCTCTGACTGTGAGTCCCAGCTGCTCTCAGCATTTTGAAGGAGAGTTTGTCTCTCTGAGCTGTGAGGAAGACGACAGCTCTGCTGGATGGACGCTGAGGAGGAACACAACCAGAGAAACCAGGACTCAGTGTGGAGCTGACTGGGGAAGATCAGCTGGTTCTTCATGTAACATCAGCTACATCGACCCATTGGACAGTGGAGTTTACTGGTGTGAGTCCAGAGACGGAGCAACCAGTAACACCATCAACATCACTGTCACTGGTAAGATCAGACTGTGGAGTTAGTGTTGATGAAGCTGTGTGTAAATGATGAAATGCTGTAGTTTGTCTCTGTGTTGAGGTGGACCAGTGATCCTGCAGAGTCCTGTCCTCCCTGTGATGGAGGGACATGATGTCACTCTGCACTGTGAAACAAAGACCCCTCCCTCCAACCTCCCAGCTGGTTTCTATAAAGATGGCTCCCTCATCAGGACTGAGCCTACAGGTCACATGACCATCCACCATGTTAACAAGTCTGATGAAGGCCTCTACAAGTGTAACATCAGTGGTCGTGGAGAGTCTCCATCCAGCTGGATCTCTGTCACAGGTGAGGAGGTTACCTTTGATTTCAGGACTTATTTCATCCAGAGATTCACCTGAGCAGGTGGATTCTCTCTACAGATATACCTACAACCACAGCACCGCCTCCTGCCTCAGTCCCCCTCCAGCTTGTGTTCAGACTGATCCGCCACCTGGTGGTGTTCTGTCCGTACTGCATCTCCACTGTCCTCATGGTGTCTTTATATCGACGCAGGGCCACAGGTAACACTCTGAATCATTCACTGACATTACAATTAATCAATCAATCAGTCTGACTCTGGTGTTGAAGACTGACAGTTGTCTCTAATAGATAAATGATCTACATTTTCTTTCTAACCTGCTCTGACTGCAGGAAATGACCTGCCCATCTCCATGGTGATGACCCCGCCCACCCAGGTTGAGGAGAAAGTGAATGATAACAGTTATGATGTCATCACTGTCACCACAGAGCATCACTTCTGAGCACCTAACAGTGTTGGAGCACTAGGCGAGATTTTATATTGGCTGTTTTTGAGTGGGGACCGTAATGGCAGAAAATGCTTCTCCTTTTATCATGTTCTATTATTACTATTATTATTATTACTATTATTGTTTATGTCATATATATATTGTTTTTACTCATTATTAACCTTTTTTACTCTTATTTATATGTATATTGCTTTCATTCTTAACCTGTTATTCCACTCATTATATTAGTCTGTCCATTGATGTAGGGTTTAGGTCAGAGTTGAGAGATTGTTTTAGTGTTTTCCTTTCTTGCCATTCCTCTCCTCTCCTTGAATATTCATTCATGGCTGGAAAGGATCTCTGTTCCCCAGAAACATAGAAACCTAGACCGTGTATATGATTATGCATCCATTTGCTCTGGGCAGACGCTCAAAACTACCCTAGGCGGCAGATCTCTGGACCAGCTCATTTTCTGTTGTAGAATTTCTCTGTTCTCTTTTATTAAAAAATTCTTCAAAGACAACGGGTTGTTGTAACTAAATTATTTGCTCAATCCCTCACTAGCAATATACAATTTCCACAAAATGTTTCATTCATTGTCTGTATTCTCAAACTTTCACCTCAGTTATTACATTTTTATATTGCAAAACATCAAAATCTGGCTGCGACTTACAGCCAGTCTTGGAGTAAGGTTGGTGTCTGACAGATGGAAATAATGTGTTTTACCAGTAAGCCATAGCAAGCAGTTGAGTAAGCAGCAGTTATGGTTAAAGTTGCTATTGTTAGTTGCAGCAGTGACAGTACAGTACTTTTGTGTTTTGTTATTTTTCATGTGCACAATGTCATTCTGTTGTAGTTACTAGAGGGCTCCAGCAGAGGGAAGGTAAAACTGTTGCTATGTTACGGTGCACCTCACTTCCTCCCATCAGTCATTACACAAATGATCTAAGGAAAGTTTGTGTCCATTCATTCAACTATTCCCCTTTTCAGGTATGAGTCTCTTATAATATGTGTTATTGTTTAACAGAGTGTTATGTGAATTTGTATGTGTGTCAAGGAGAGTGTTTTAGCACAGTTGTTCGAAGACTGTGAAGTTAGGACGTTAATTACACGATGACGAGTAAGCTAGCCACATTAGCCTTTAGCAATGCTAACTGTGACGTAGTAGCTGAAAGAGCAGCTCTTAGTAGCTGTGCAGAGACATCGTACCAGTTGTAGTTTTGTTCTGTATACATTTCTGAAATGTACTGAGTACTGTTAAAGGGTGTAATTGTGAGTGTTATATGTTATCAGCATAATTGTGTTTTGTATTTGCTGTACTCTGTAGTTAAAAGTGGGAAATGCTACTGCAGATATAATTGCAAACTAGAGATAATGGTTAGAATTGTATGTATTATGCATGTTATATTGTGTATTGTATATGTTGTATATGTAAACTGTACTGGCATTTGCAATAATTTCTTGAAAACATCATTACACACATGATCTGAGGAAAGTTTGTTTCCGTGCATCTTTCATTCAACTACTCAGGGCTTTTACAGGTGCAGTTGGTTATTATCACAGTGTACATTGGTGTTGCATCAGCTGGGCAGAGTTGATTTGTGCCGAGACCAAAACTTTCTCTTGCGGCTTCCGCCTGACATTTTGCTCCCTAGGCAACAGCCCATGTAACTTATGCTACGGGCCGGCCCTTAACTGATCCAGTGTTTTCTGGTTCTCAAATGACGGTAAAGTTTTTGAGTCATCAGCAAATAAACCTCAGATTTCCTTCATACAAACAAACAGCAGAGGACCCAGAACACTTCCCTGTGGAACTCCTCATGTTCTAGTTTGACTTGTAGATGATGTTGAACTCAGGATCTCAGATTTCGGCAGCAGGGACAGTCTCACTTTAAACTCTTCTAATCTTATACTGTAAGCAGCTGTGTGAGAGCAGTTATCAGGATTAACTCTGACAGGTTTAGTAATAGACAAAACAAATCAGTATCAAATGATTGCTCACAAAAAGACTGATTCAGGTGAACTTACACTACAGGGTTTCTCCCAATGTGTTGAACTAAGTAAAGTTCTGATCTGTTATGTCTCCTTCTCGTTGCAGCAGAGCAGCCAGAGGACATGAGAGGGAAAACCAGAAAATATTAAACTTTCTCTCATAACCATAAAAACACTTTCTGTCACATATACGGAACAACCCCCAGCTGTAGCTCAGTATATTCAGTGTATGTGCACAGTAGCGCAAGGTAGTAACAACGGGCCCCAGTACAGGCTGCTGTGTGCCTTGTGTGCCTTGTTTCCTCGTTGTGCATGGTTTAACAACTGATAACATTAGATGCAGTAACTACCTAACCCCCTTAAATCGATCTCTTTTGTTTTTGTTAGAACTGTTAATATTAACATATTAACAGTTCTCTTTGTGTGCATCTCTCTCCAACTTACACGCTGCTGCTGAGGGTCTGGACGCAGCAGGCTAAAGTACCATCATGTGATGGATTTCAGATTTGGACTGTGTGTGTGTGTGTGTGTGTGTGTGTGTATTAATAGACAAAAAATAAGGATTAAATTACTAAAATAACAGACAATGAAAATAATAATAATTTAAATTTATAATAAATAAATAATAATAACCTTTAAATTTAGCTGACGCTTTTATCCAAAGCGACTTACAAACGAGGTCACACGCCTCTGGAGCAACCCAGGTCTCTCACACCAAAGCATGTGTCTAATCCATTGCGCCATCGCCACCCTAATTGAAAACCTTTGAGAACAATTATTATATTTGAGTCTATTGAGTTTCCACTGGTTGTCCTCAGTTTGTGGCATGAGGAGACATTTTGCTGCAATTATATGACATTTGGGCATTTCTCCCAGTAAATATGGGAGTTTTTGTGTGTCTGATATAAATTAGAATTCAGGGTATATTTGGGAATTGTTTGTATGTGGTTTTTTTTCCAATGTTTTATATATATCCTCTTGTGGTAGCCAGCTCTGTCTGTGGCGACCCTTTTCTATGGCCAGGCTTTGTTCACTCAGTCTGCATGTTGTCAACATTTTTCTTAGTTTAGGACATTTTATTGCACTCAGGTAATTTGCAAGTCTGAATTCTCTTTTTAGTGTATATATATTTATATATATATTTTATATTATATATATTATATTTTTATTTTTGCTTGTTGATAATGTGGTTGGTCTGTCACTGTCAAAATCTTTAAACGTCACTTTAAACAGCTGAGTGCAGGAGGTGTCCCCTGTGGTGCTGAAATGATGCAGACTTTTACAGGCAATTTCAGTACAATAACCTCCCGAATCACAACAACCACATTCCTCTTCGACAAAGAGGCAAGACATTTACATGGTGAATAAGAAAGAAAAGTGGCCTACTTATAACACAACACCATGTCCTGAAAACAGGCCAGCTATGGTGTATGTACCCACAAGCACATCCACAGGATCCAACAGGTGCTCAGCAGTGACCTGTCCCCAAAATGATAACAGCCTTTTAAACAGCTGCACAGCAGCCACACCAAATCCACTGAAAAAGCACTTGTAAAGTTACTCACCTAGTTGAAAGGCATCCGACGAGCCTGCATTAAGCAAAATCTTTGACAATGTCCTCAGTAATCCTAAACAATCTTATTTGGGAGCTGTGTGACCCTCTCCTCCTGTTCTTTTCTCTCCTGTCTCTTCTTGAAACTACTTTTATTTTTGAATGACATGACTGCTAGCTTGCACGTGTGCTCTGCTTGTCTACTTGTCACCCGGTTTCTAGAGTCTTGTCACATGATCAAATAGAAACTTGGCAGCCAAATACATATTACCCAGCAATCATCACTGTATTTGTTGTCTATGTGACACAAATACCAAAGCAAATAAAACTAAATTCATTCTGTTGAATCTGTGAAATCTATTTTTTATATTTCACTGTATACCTTATAGCGTACTGCTTGCTACAGACTTTTGTGCGTAAAACCACTGACTGCAGTCAGACTTTACTGGACGCTGCATATTTGTTGTTGCTAAACGTTGCTAACTTGACCACATTGCCTTAAACGTCAAAAAATGAAGCAAAAGTGATACCGAGGTCGTTAACAAGTGTCGCCAAAGGGCCTTGACCAAGCGTCAATATGTGACGAGTCAGGAGTGAGAACGTGTTGACATTTCAGTGCTTCAAGCTGTCCATTCAAAATCAGCTCCTGTTCACTTCCTACAGACTGACCCGCTGTGACCTACCTGAAGATCCAGCTGGTTAGTTTAAGATCAACATCAATTCACTTCACAATGAATCTCTGACAGCTTCAAACAAATATCTTGAATCTATCTAATGAAAAAAGCAGCTTCATCCTTCACCTCAGGGAATCAGAACGGACACACACCCTGCAGGGTTTGTTTAACTGTCAGTGAACGCATCATATTCACTGTGACAGTTGTTGCTTTACTTTTCATCTCAGTGTCGTCATTTAGTTTTATGTCTCTCTTCACATCATGTTGTGGCTCAGAGCCTTGTTTTAAAACTGAATTTATCACCTTTGATGCAACAACTAAAGTGTGGAGCGGAAACCACAACCCTGCCAGCCACAGTCACAGAGGAAGGTGGGGAGGGTTTACTTATATGTGAACATGAACTGATCAGAGTGTAGATCTAATCTAACAAAGTGTCAGGATGAAAGAAACACTGTGGCTGCTCTGTAAGTACACTCTAAAACCATCAGCAGAGAAAATCAAGATACCGAGAACAATGAGTTTGTTTTTACAGCATTGGTTGGCTCAGACATGCTCCTGTAAAACTGACGTTTTTTGAGAATATTACTTTAAGAGGATGTAATTCACGAGACTGCTGTTGGTTTTCTTTATAGTGGATCAGTTTTAATGTTTCAATACAACTTTATGTATTCATTCAGAAACCATTCATTAACTACAAAAAGATCACTGTGTGTGCTGGTCTCTGGTGTTTCAAATGTCTTGAAGTGTGAAAAAGTCAAACCAACCTGAGTGTGATTTCTCTTTAGTTCTGACCTCACAGCTGAGCTGCACAACAAACCAAGGTGTGTAAACCTCTTTTATTGTTGCTCTGACTCTGATAGAACTGAGGACACAGCTGGTTGATCAGACACCCAATAGTACCAGGAACCATCAGTACTTTTACTTTTATCACCGTCACTAAAACCTGCTAATGTACTGTCATGGGTGTGTGCTGGTTTATAGTGTTAATAGTTGGTTCTGAATTCAGTGTAATTAACAACAAATGATTTAATGACAGCAGCACTAAGAAGTGATGTATAGTACTGACACTCAAAACAAGACTTCGTATGTGTAGGATCAGTACTTAAGGCATCACTCGCTCAGCTCTATTCTAGTTTGCCGTGGACAAACTCTAGTTTAACTTGAATGTTTTGGGAGACTTTCGGAAGAGACTGGGGGCAAAAGCCTCTCTTGAAGAGATTTTAAAAAGTAATCCAGGGTTCCTCAAAGCTCCTGGCATGGCCAGCCTAGTGTCTGAGTTGGACACTCTTAAGACAGCCATGCTGACTTCACTGGGTACCTCCAGTGCTTTTCAGCCTGTGTCAACACTGGCTAGCCACCTGCATGTTTCCTGGGCTGCTAGCGCTCCACCATGTAGAGATGAATAAGTTCTGTAGAACATGTGTTCTTAAACCTGATGCAGGTGACAAAGACTCAAACACACAGTGATGTTAAAGCTGGAAGATACTGTGAGTGTTCAGTGAGGATCAGGGTCTCCATCTTCTCTGAGGTGTACAGTTGTTGTGTCTGCAGTAAAACCTCAAACCAACATCATAATCATTATAATTAATTTTATATTATTGATTATAAAAGGCTAAACACTTTTGTTTGTAACCTCCTAAAGTTCTGTTTTTGCTCAGATCAACATGAAGTGACAGCAAAGCTTGGAGAGGACGCCACTCTTCCCTGTCGAGGTCATGGAAATGCTACCATCACAGTAACAAAGTGGAGCAGACCTGACCTGGAGTCAGATGGTCTATATGTTTTCTTCTTCAGAGACAGCTGCTCACATGAAAAATACCAGCATCCATCTTATCATGGTCGAGTGGAGCTGAGAGATCCAGACATGAAGGACGGAGACGCTTCTATAATTCTGAAGAACGTCAACATCAACGATACTGGAACATATGAGTGTTGGCTTAAAGAGAAAAACAATCCAGGCAAAGTTGAAGTCATCAGCACCATCAGTCTGACATCAGTGACAGAGCCAGGTGAGTGTGTACAGCTCAGAGTGTCTCTTGGTCTGGACACAAGGGCACAAATATTGGACTGAAAGTCGGTCTGCCAGTTATTGGTGTGATTCTTCTTCTTATTGGTAGTGTTGTTGGTTTTCTCTATAGAAAACCAACCTGCTTCTACTGGAAGTAAGCTCTGAACAGATCCTCCATGTCCTCCATGGTCTAGAAATAGGTTTAAAAGTCAACACAGATGATCTAGACTCCAGTTTATTCAGCTTGCCTTTGCTGCCTTTGCTTGCCCTATTTACCTGCTTCATTAATCTATCATTCTTTCATTAAACCTTTTACTAAAACATCTCCCTCTTATCTGTGTCTGCTTCTGGGCCTGCAGAAAACAAAAACCTAACACAATTTAAAAAGTTGATTGTCATTTTATATCATGTTAATTTATATATTTTTGTTCTTGCAATTTTACTATTAACTAAGGGCAATTTTGTAATAGTAATTTTTGAAGACCCACACAAACACGAATGCGTTTGTGAGTGGTTGTTTACTAAACAACCACTACACAAACGCATGGCTCAACACAGAAGGGCCAACTCCTCAGGTCAAGACTCTGCAGTCTAGTTACATCTGAAGGACAGAGGACACTCGTTTGAGGACCACCAGGTGCACATTTTAGACAGAGAAGATGGATGGTTTGAAAGAGGTGAAAAGGAAGCATCTACACCAGGGTCGAGAAGCCGTCATTGAACAGGGGAGGGGGTCTACGCCACCACTTATCCCCCACTTACAATGCTGTCCTTTCATCACTTCCCAGGAAACTCAACAAACGTAACCTATTGGCCTCAGGTGAAGATACCAATGATGGTCGTTCAGTCTTGGCCACTGGTAGTCCTAACGAATGTAACGACTGTCGTTACTGCATTTACCATAAAGGCTCTAATACGTGTGCACTCCAAATTTTGCTGCCGGCTTGATCGTGTTCTCACAAACGAGTGACAGTAGAAACACTCAAGGCAGTTCAAACCCTCAGTTAATGTTACTGTAGTTACCTCAAAAGAGAAGTGGTTGTCTCGAGTCGGATGTGAACGTGTGTGAGCGCGCGAGTTTACAGCAGCGGGAAGCAGCGGTGCAAAACACAATGTTAGAAGTATATTTTCTGTTCATTTTGAAACTATTACGGAACATATCATTGGCTCCATTGGTGGTCCATCCAGCACCAGCTCCGACCGTGGTTCGGTCGACTCTTGCTCCTGATCCTTTGTCGGTGGCCCAACTGACCCCTGCTCCTGGTTCTCCATCAGCGGTCTGACCAACACAAGCTCTGTTGGTGGACCAGCCCACTCCAGGCCCCTATACGCAGTTGCCAGTTCCTAGTCTGGTTGTTCTCATTCCAGTTTCCAGGCCAATTGTCCTGTTGTGTACCCAGTTGCCGGTTCCTAGCGTGGTTGTCCAGTTGCGCACCGAGTTGCCGGAAGCCAGCCCCACTGATCAGTCGCGGATCCAGACGTCGGTACCCAGCCTGGTTTCCCAGCCCGCCTGTCCAGTTGCCAGTCTGCAGCTCAGAAACCTTGTCTCCCGTTCCCTGTTCTGCTGTTTCGCTCTAAGCCATCAGTTCTGCCCGACCTCCAAAGAGATCTCACCTTCGCAGCCAGCCTCCTGTTCGAAATCCGGAGAGGTCGCGCCTTCGCTGCCAGCCTCAAGAGGGGTTCTGCCTTTACTGCCGCACCCTCCCCCCCTGTCCAGCATCTGTAGATGGCTCGAGGGCTCCTGCCCTTGCTCCCAGCCCCCAAGCCAGCCTCCTGACCTATTCTGGTCGTCCCTCTGAACTGACCTGCCTTTAGGCCACGTGCCTGACATCCCCTGTTCTCTCCTTGTCCTGCCTTCAGATGGCTCGCCTGAAATCCCCTTTTCCTTCTCATACCGCCTGTCATAATGCAAAAACTTGAGGACTCAAAGACAGACTCGGTACAGTTCGAAGGGGTAACAAAAAGGGTTTTATTAATAGGTCCAACAGGGCAGTATGGAGAGCACAGAGGAGGTGAGTAAGTCCAGGTAAGATACGTGCAGAGCAGGGTGTGGCGTTCAGCAGGGTTCTTGGAGGTACGGTGATCCTGGGCACAGAGAAAAACGGGTTAATCCAGGGAGAGACAGAAATTACTGGGAATCTTACAGGAGAAGATTGTCAGCCTTGAGGCATTTACCACATGTGGTTAACTGACGATCTGGCGAAGAATGTGAGGAGGACTGGGGTTGAAATACTGCAGGAGCTTGATTAGTGGAATGAGAACCAGGTGCACTGCTGGAGCCAGAGGGTGTAGCCACGCCCAGACAGACACAGACAGGGAGGACAGACAGAAAACAGGGAAGGGGGGAACAAAAGAACACATGGCAGTGGGGAGATTCTGTAGCACCACAACACCGCCTGCCTGAAGTTCTGTTTCCTCTCTGTCCCTGAACACTCACCGTTTTGCCCCTGCATGCCCTGGACTGTCTTTTTTTCTATTTCTGTGCCCATGGATTCCTCCAGTCCTCCCTCCAACAACCTGGATTCCACTTGCCCTCCTCCTGTCCTCCCTTCACTCATCCGGGTTTGACTTGCCTTCCTGTTTCACTCTGTGCTGTTTCACTGTGTGTCTGCTGTGCCTAATTAGTTCCACATGTCGTTCACCTGTGCACATTTGCCCAGTATGACAGATTACCAGTCCAGCCCTGAACTCAGTACCACATGGAAGTGGACCAAGCTGTCACTTGATGTTCAAACAATGACCTCCAACTCAACACAGTCAAAACCCAGGAACTCATTATTGACTTTAGACGTAGGCCATTTCCCAAAACACCCATACAAATAAACACCAACTAAATCACCATCACCAACTCCTTTAAATTCCTAGGAACACACTTTAGCAGTAACTAACACTGAACACATCATTGCAAAAGCTAAACAAAGACTCTACTTCGTTAGGCAGCTTAAAAAATACCGGATCAAGCATTAACTCCTTGTTCTGCTCTACTCCGTTATCATCAAGTCCATTATTACATCAGTATGGTATGGTAGCACGGACAGCCAAACAAAGAAAAAGCTACAGTGGACTGCCCAAGATCATAGGCAAACCACTGCCCTCAGTTGAATCTCTCTATACACATCGGACTGTAAAGCGAGCAAAGAAAATCATCTCCAACCCCTCATATCCTGCTCACCACCTCTTCCACCTCCTTCCCTAAGGGAGGAGCTACAGGTCACTCTCGACCAAGACCAAACGCTTCACAAACAGCTTTTTCCCGGTATCCTCTCACACTGGTATCAATGCTAGCTGCACGGCATTGATTTTCCCACACATAACTGAAGCCATTTCTTTAGCGCGCGGTAATAACAAGGTCTCGCATCAACTGTGTGGTATCCCAGTTTTGGAAATCCAGTCAGTGATGTTAGTGAAAAAATGTCAAAACTTTCAGGTTCATAGTGGTGGCTTTCTGTTAGGTAGATTGTTTGCCTCTTATCTCCTGTAGTTTCCAGTGCTACTTATTAAAAAATGCTCCATTGTTAAGCAAATTACCAGCTGGCCTAATGTTACATTTTTTAGTATTCTCTTTTGGTGTGTTACCACCACCTAATGCATTAAACAGTGTGAAATATTTACACTGTCCACCCAAAGTGATTCCATTCACAACACAGGCTGTCTAGTTATTTTTAAGTTATTTTGTTTCTATTTTTGTGTTGTGTCTATAGTAGCATTCTCCCGGCCCCCAGGTGAAGAACCACTGGTGTACAATAACATTTTATCAAGTAAAAAGTTTGGAACTTCAGTCATGTGGTGTCACTTAATGTTTCCTAAACTGCACATCAACATTAACTTGACTTTAAACCCCTCTTCCTCCAGCCTCTCTGACTGTGAGTCCCAGCAGCTCTCAGCTGTTTGAAGGAGAGTCTGTCTCTCTGAGCTGTGAGGAAGACGACAGCTCTGCTGGATGGACGCTGAGGAGGAACACAACCAGAGAAACCAGGACTCAGTGTGGATCTGACTGGGGAACATCAGCTGGTTCTTCATGTAAGATCAACTACATCTTCCCATTGGACAGTGGAGTTTACTGGTGTGAGTCCAGAGACGGAGCAACCAGTAACACCATCAACATCACTGTCACTGGTAAGATCAGACTGTGGAGTTAGTGTTGATGAAGCTGTGTGTAAATGATGAAATGCTGTAGTTTGTCTCTGTGTTGAGGTGGACCAGTGATCCTGCAGAGTCCTGTCCTCCCTGTGATGGAGGGACATGATGTCACTCTGCACTGTAAAACAGAGACCCCTCCCTCCAACCTCCCAGCTGGTTTCTATAAAGATGGCTCCCTCATCAGGACTGAGCCTACAGGTCACATGACCATCCACCATGTTAACAAGTCTGATGAAGGCCTCTACAAGTGTGACATCAGAGGTCGTGGAGAGTCTCCATCCAGCTGGATCTCTGTCACAGGTGAGGAGGTTACCTTTGATTTCAGGACTTATTTCATCCAGAGATTCACCTGAGCAGGTGCATTCTCTCTACAGATATACCTACAACCACAGCACCGCCTCCTCCATTGCCCCCGGCCTCAGTCCCCCTCCAGCTTGTGTTCAGACTGATCCGCCACCTGGTGGTGTTCTGTCCGTACTGCATCTCCACTGTCCTCATGGTGTCTTTATATCGACGCAGGGCCACAGGTAACACTCTGACTCATTCACTGACATTACAATTAATCAATCAGTCTAACTCTGGTGTTGAAGACTGACAGTTGTCTCTAACAGATAAATGATCTACATTTTCTTTCTAACCTGCTCTGACTGCAGGAAATAACCTGCCCGTCTCCATGGTGATGACCCCGCCCACCCAGGTTGAGGAGGAATTGAATGATAACAGTTATGTCACCACAGAGACTCCCTTCTGAGCTTCTGAGGCGGCTCTGACAGTGTTGGAGCACTAGGCAAGATTTTATATTGGCTGTTTTTGAGTGGGGGGTCCTCGGGACTGTTTGAGCAGGTTTTCTCATGTAACGAGACTAACGCCATCATTTTAGGAGAATTCATAGCCTAATATTTTCACTACCTGCCTTAAACTCTGCTCTGCATTAGCCAGCTTTATTGTGGCCGATATAGTCAGACCATCTTACTGACACAGAACTGGGTAAGACAAGCAGTTGGAAATTGAAGCTAACTGAAAACCCTTGAAATCTCACCACATATCCACACGGAGCAAACTTTCACCTCAGTTATTACATTTTTGTATTGCAAAACATCAAAATCTGGCTGCGGTATGAAAATCTTCCAGCTGTGTTTTCCTCTGCCGTTGTTGCTGCAGCGGTCTGTGTGACGGTGGGAGCAGAGGGCTCTGTGAGCGGGCGGCTGACTGGCCAGCTCCTCTACAGCCACAAGGTTCCCCCGCCACCACTTGGGGAGCTCTTCAACTCCGAAAACTTTCAAGCACATTTTTCATCACTTAAAACGTAAAACGGTCAATATTCAAAATCTACACAGTTGATTTCTCAAAAGTGGATTTAGTGATGAAATAATGTACTAAAATCGTAAAATATAAATCTTTTTGCTGCTGGACTGTCAGGCGCACGCAATGATGATGCAGTGAATAGTGACAGTATTCTCTCTGACCAATCAGCAGTCTGGTGTGTTTTCACGTCTCATTTTAGTATTGCCTCGGCTCGCTTGGAACCTCGACGGAGGTGAAAAAAAAAGAGACCTGGAAGCAGGTACAGGTACAACTTTTCCACAGTGGAAAACCGAACAAAGGCGAGTAGAGTTGAGGTGAGTCGAGCTGAGTCGAGCTGGTACTATGCAGTGAAAAAAGACTTTATTTTTCATGTGCAAAATATCATTCTAACACCAGCAGCAGTAAGCGTGAACAAGACTGTTGTAGTTACTAGAGGACTCCAGCAGAAGGTAAAACTGTTGAGCTATGTTACGGTGCACCTCGCTTCCTCCCATCAGTCATTACGCACAGTTAGTTCGAACATTGTGAAATTAGGACGTTAATTACACGACAACGAGTAAGCTAGCCACATTAGGAAGTCGTAGCTGAAAGAGCAGTACTTAGTAGCCGTGCAGAGACATTGTACCTGTCTTAGTTTTGTTCTGTATAGGTTTCTGAACTGTACTGAGTACTGTTAAAGGGTTTAATTGTGTGTATTATGTTATCAGCATGATTGTGTTTTCTATCTCTTGTGTATTGCTGTATTTACTCTGTAGTTTAAAGTGGGAAATGCTTCTGCAGATATAAATTGCTAACTAGTGTGATGGAAATTTGATATTTTACTGTGTTTACTGTTTCACCCTGCATGCTTCATCAGAATAGACCAGTGTTTCACTGTGTGGTATTTGATTATTTTATCATGTTACAGCTAGGTGAAGTATTCCATGGGAAAGAGTTTTGAGAGTTTTCTTATCAGACTGTCCTTGATAGGCCTTCATCTCAGGACAGCTGGTCCCTACTGCCTTCCTCCCTTGGATAGCTGCGTAATACCCTCACAGTATAAAGTCACCTGCTTCTTCACTGGCTCTTTGTCTTACACTCTGCAGACTGGTTTGCACTCTGTAAGTTTGTCTGACCCTTTGCAAAGAATAAAACCCTTAAAAGATGTCTTTATTTCAGAAGACTCGCTAAAGGACAAGTTTCCATTACACTAGAGATAATGGTTAGAATTGTACTCCACATGTTATATTATGTTGTATATGTAAAGTGTACTGACATTTGGAATAATTTCTTGAAAATAGTCATTACACACATGATCTGAGGAAAGTTTGTGTCTCAGGGCTTTTACAGGTGAAGTTGGTTATTATCACAGCATACACTGGTGTTACATCATTGATTTGTGCTGAGTCCAAAACTTTCTCTTGCGCCTCCCCCGTGACATTTTGCTCACAAACAGCAGAGGACCCAGAACACTTCCCTGTGGAACTCCTCATGTTCTAGTTTGACTTGCAGATGCTGTTGAAGTCAGGATCTCAGACTTCAGCAGCAGCGACAGTCTCACTTTAAACTCTTCTAATCTTATATTGTAAGCAGATGAGAGCAGTTATCAGGATTAACTCTGACAGGTTTAGTGAAGTCTGATCACTCAGAGAAAGACCAATTCAGGTAAACTTGATTCATGATAGAGGTGTAAATGTGTTCTAGAAAGATGTCATGTTTTTGCTCCAAATGACAGATGATTTTTGTTTGAACCAGTGACTTTGTTTTACAGAAGATTGTTGGGCATTTTAAGTCCTAAGGTTCTCCAATTGATACTATTCCTCCCGACTTTTTAAGGAGTTATTCCCTACAATAGGGCCATCTATTCTTGCAGTTTTAAATAGTAGCCTTTCCTCAGGGTGGTCCCTGAACTTTTTAAACATGCAGTAGTGCAACCTTTAATTAAAAAACCTGGTCTGGATCCTGCAGATCTCACTAATTTCAGGCCTATCTCCAAACTAACCTTTCTGTTAAAATTCCTTCAAAAGATAGTTTGCAGTTAATGGCCGCCTTGGATGAGCACAATATTCAGACTGATCAATATTCAGTGCAGTATTAAAAAAATATGGTGTTTTTTGAAAATGAAACCATGTAAACCTGTTCTGGTACAACCTCTAAATAGGATTTGAACCTGAAAATGAGCAGAATACCAACTCTTTAAAAAGAATGAAACTGTTGGACCGTTACTAAAATGTCTTGATGACGTAAAGGCCTGGATGGCTCTTAACATTTTAAGCCTTAATGAAAGTAACACAGAAGTGATGTTTTTTGGTGGCACCACTGGGACCACCCGTGTCGATCTGGGTTCCTTGAGTCAGTATATTAAGCCAACAATCACTAACCTAGGGGTTAAAATCAATTCTGACCTTAAGTTTGACGGACAAACTTATGAAGGACAGTCATAAAAACAAGCTCTTTTTCGATTGAGGCAACTGGCCAAAATAAAGCCATTTCTTTCCAGGCAGCACTCTGAAACTGTCAGTGTGTCCTCCATTGCTTGTCTCCAGATGGTACAAAACGCTGCAGCGCGTCTTTTAACTGGAACACGTACATACAAGCACATTTCCCCCATTTTAGCCGATCCATTTTAAGATTCTTTTATTTGCTTTTAGAAGTCTTAATGGTCTTGCCCCACCCTACATCTCTGAGCTGCTACACCCCTATAGACCCACCTGTTCTCTCAGGTCTGCTGATCAACCGCTCATAAGTGTGCCCAAAACAAAGCGCATATTCAGATGGGACCGAGCTTTTGCTGTAGAAGCTGCTAAACTGTGGAACGATCTACCTCTGCACATTAGACAGGCATCTTCACGGTCTCTTCAAGTTTCTTCTTAAAACCCACCTCTGTTCTTTGGCCTTTGAAAATTGAAGTTGACATTTCTTGTTTTGGTTGTATTGATTTTATTGTTTTATTGTATGGTTGTTATTGTTTTTATTTGTATTTTATGCATCATGTGAACTTTGTATTAAGTGTCTTTTATGTATTCATTTATTGTTTTACTGTACAGCACTTTGTGTCCACTTTGGATTTTAAAGTGCTCTATAAATAAATTTTGATTGATTGATTTGATTCATTGTTTGTGTTTGTTTGGTTCAGATGTCTTGGAATAAGTTCTGCAGCTTCTAAATTCAGTCACTAGATCAAAATAAAAGCAAATAATGACCATCTTTTCTCTCAGTGTTTTGTTCCCATGTTTCCCATCTATGGAACCAGGTCCATAGGTTTGCAGCATGTATTGGGACCATGTCTTTTGGTTATTATGCATTTTAAATAAAACTTGAATGATTGATTGAACTTGATTACCATATTTTAAACTTACCTATATAGGTTAAATTTAAAATATAAATATAAAATATTATGATGCTGACACAAAAGAGAACATTTTATAAAAAAAAATAAAATAAAAAACATACAGATGAACAAACAACATAAGAAGAAAGTATAGCTTAGAAATGATGCTCGGTGGTGACATCAGCCATGACATCATCATATGGTTGGTCCAATTTCTCGCCATCTTCTCTGAGCGGAGACGTCGTCGTAGAAACAGGTGGGTTCCTTCCTGTAAAGTTAAGTAATCGTTTTATTAATTACATGATAAATTAACATAGAAAGTGATTATTTTATTCATTTAAATGAAGCATGATGTGATCGGGACATTGATTCAGTGATTGATTGATCATTTGAGCAGTCCACCACTTAGTTCAGACCGAAACATCTCAGCTGTTGGATGATTGTGATGAAATGTGGTTCAGATATTCATAAGATGGTGAACATGGTTAAAACTCTAACGTTGTGTCTTACAGCTAGTATGGCAGTAGACTCTTATTATAAGGTTATTGTTACCTGTGGGCCTTTGTCGATATAAAGACAACATAAGAACAGTCGCTACGCAGTATGGTGAGAAGACCACCAGGTGGCGGATCACGCTCAGCACAGACATCTGGGTTGGCTCTGCAGTGGGTGAAGCGCGATCTAGAAAAACAAACACACCTGGTCAGGTGAACGTCTAAAATCAGTATTCCCTCTTTTAATGTCTTAATGCTCACTAAAACACATTTACAGCCACACTATGACTCAGCAGTTTTTTTACATCTGAAGGATAAAGGACACTCGTTTGAGGACCACCAGGTGCACATTTTAGACAGAGAAGATGGATGGTTTGAAAGAGGTGTCAAGGAAGCATCTACACCAGGGTTGAGAAGCCATCGCTGGACAGAAGAGGGGGTCTACGCCACCACCACGACCCCACTGAGGTGAAATAGCCGAGTTTCCCTACTGGTCATTTCAGAACTTTAGGGAAGAGGAAGTCTCTTGGATGAGGGACGACATCTTTCAACCGTCTGTGGATAACTATGACCTTGAAGACTGAGAAACTTCACAGACACTACGCTCTGAACATTATAATATGTAGCTTTCAGCGGCCACTAGCGGTGCGTTTTTTTTATTGCAACCAGGTGTGTGCTTGAGCTGGAGCTTAAACTCATAAGCAAGCAAAATCTGAAACATAACGTCTTTCAGACAGAGATCCCGCAGTAAACGTGGAAACACCAGCATGCCGGCTGTGGCTTTTCACACAGACATACCAACGTTCCCGGCTCAGAGGCAAATCAAATCGGCCCCCCTTTCTGGCTCCATAGTGTTACCTTTCAGATGTAGAGCCAGCATACTGGTGCATCTCTCCCGGAAAATAAGACGGCAGTGTTAAAGTGGCTATAAACAGACTCACCAGGAGACAGCTTCACACATCATGCTGGAAACTCAGGTAAACTCCCCCAGCAGTGTTACAGTAATATTTTTTAACTAATCCATACTTGTGACACTGACAATAGGCTGATATAAACAAATTGATCCACATTGGCTTTGTTACATCATTACATCCTTTCTTGCAGGCTAAAATCAGCTCTTTGACATAATACAGACTGAACACAGGATAGTAATGTGTAGCATTAGCTGGTGAAGTATTATGGAAAGCCATACAATTAACGTTACAGTATTTTGCATAACGATAACATTAGCAACTGGAAAAGTTCCTGCTGACAAACGCCACTCCAAAGGTCTTATCTCTTTTGACCAGCAGAGTGAACCGGACTGCTAAGTTTAGTTACCTTTGCAATATGTAGTTTTCCAATGAAATCACTTATTAATAAATCACTTTCTAGGTTTCCATTGTTAAGGTTTTACTGATCTGGATTTTGTTTTTGAACACCACCTAAATATCTGTAAGATGTTTTCATCCTTCATTTTGAGCTGCAATATATTCCACAAGCCACCAGGTGTCACTGTGATCTCTGTTTCCAAAGCCCCAAACCTTCAGGGGAACTTCCACACTCAGTCAGTCACACTGTTAAAGGTTGTACACAGTGCTTGAAGTGGAAACAAATAGGTGACAGTACTCGCCCCCACCCCACCCTGTACTATCCTCAACCTCATGGTGAAACTAGTAAAAACGTTAACGATTTTGAGCATTAAACACTTAATTTCCTGCATTCTGGACACATTTTCAGGACCAATTTATCGAGGAAATGTGTTTATTTTATATGAACGGAAACAAAATGAAGGTGGCAGGTGACAAGAAAATGTCCCGGTACCGGAGTGTACCGCCCCACTTCAAGCACTGGTTGTACATTATTACATTCATGTAGTGGGCAGATAGTTTGGTATCATGTAAAAGCAAAGTAGGCGGGGAAAGGCGAGTGCTTTTGTCATGTCAGACTTTAGAGTGAAACTGTTTCCTGTAGGAGGCAGGTACCGGTGCAGACCCAGTACGGATCAAACTCACAAATCAGTAGAAATTAATTGTTCATTCAGCAGTGTTAAGAAAAGGAAAAGGTGGCTTTTAAAGGAAAAAAGCCCTGCAGGAAAGTGACGCTAAATGCTGCAAAATGATATGTTCACCAACAAGTGATTTGGTTAGTGTGAACATTACAACAGCACACTTATATGTTCTTGCTCCCCTAAAAATCTGTAACTGTAAACACCTCTGTGTATAAAAACTCTAATGTAACTACTAGGGGTGTGACGAGACACTTAACCCACCAGATCGAGATGAGACGAGATCTTAGCACTATTGTTAAGAATTTTACTTTAATGCTGAATTATCAGTTATTATTATTATAACAGTGTGAGCATTAATCATTTAATTTCATGCATTCTGATGATTTTTCTGCACCAGTTTTTATTTATACAATAAGAAACACAAAATTAACATGTCATGAAAAATGTCATTTGCGTGAGTCTTGCGAGACAGCTTTTTACCTGAAGAGAATTCTCATCACAATTTGATCTCGTCATGAACCAGCTGAGCTTTTCCTCAGAAAAATCAAATATACATCTGACCAATCAATATCAACTAAGCAGCTTCCTCACCTCTTACAAACAGCCAGCTGGATGGAGACTCTCCACGACCGCTGATGTTACACTTGTAGAGGCCTTCATCAGACTTGGAAACATGGTGGATGGTCATGTGACCTGTAGGCTCAGTCCTGATGAGGGAGCCATCTTTATAGAAACCAGCTGTGAGGTTGAAGGGAGGGGTCTTCGTTTTACAGCGCAGAGTGACATCATGTCCCTCCATCACAGGGAGGACAGGACTCTGCAGGATCACTGGTTGTATAGATGAATCTAAAGAAAGACGGAAAATGTGTTTGTATGTACACTTTAAAATACTAAGATTTAAAAAAAAAAACAGTTTTTCACATGTACATGTGGTGCTAGTTAAGCAAATGTTTCTCTTAAAGGTGATTAAATTAATGTTCGTGTAGATTTCTAGTAAATTTGAACAAGTTGACAACATACTGAATACATAATTTTATATTTATGAAACAATAAGGATCTTGACATTAACTTTTTTGCTCACAAGCCAATGTGGCTAGTGGTTTTACAAAGTTACTAGCCACGCAGCATTTTCAGTAGCCACATTTTTGTTGTTAGAAAATTATATTTTATATGATTAAAGTTGACAATGGCATGCTTAAATTGCTGTGCTAAAATGTACTATATCATTAGCTCTGATAAGGTTGTGTGTAAAGCTCTTTTTTTGGAAACATGTAGTCTATTAAGATAAACACGTAAAAAGAGTAGCTTCTTATTGTAAATTGCCTACTAATAGTGCTGAATGTGTGTAAAAAGATTAATTGAAAAGATAAAAACTAAACTGGGAAAAATAATCATCAGAAACACTGTTTATTTATTTTTAACAGCAGTAAACACTGTAATACAGAGTAGAAAAATGATCTACCTTAGAAACAAAAAAGCAAAGAATAAATTATTTTGTCTAAGAAAAAATCCACAATTAAGGCAACAAGATTAAACTTTTATGATCAGAGTAACTGAAGATACTTCCACCCAAAACAATTATACAGGTCTTTATATTCCAGATAAACGGCATGATTAGGTAGTTGTGATATGACGATATGATGAGATCAATACCATCAGGTTAAAATCAGGCGGGAGGCTGTCAGTCTACAGGTCCGAGGAACTGTGGCTGCCCTGTGACAGATTAAACTTTTATTTTTGTTTGACAAAAGTCTGAAAGTCATATTTGGGGCGCGTACCCTCGCTCATCAGCACTGCAGAAGAGAGTGAGACTAGCATGTTGTGTGGATTTTCCTGCTATTAAAAAAGAACGCTATATCATCACTGCCGCTGGTTACGTTGATAATTATTACCAGCAGACTAAAACAGCCCTCAGTCCAACGGCCAGTCCGTGAGTTCGATCTCCACAGCGTCTTCTTGTTTACAGTGTTGTCGGTCAAGACAATAGGCTTCACGAATGGACCAGTGAGTAAACACTATGTGCAGGTAGTAGCCTACTCATGGGAGAATGTAAAATTGCAATTCGTTTGTTATTTCAGATGCCTTTTGAAAGACTACAATTTTTCAACATGCCAAAGTGGCTAGTGGGAGTGACTGTGTTACCCGCCACGGCTGAAATCCAACCGCATTTTGTGGGTTGGCGGTTGTTAATGTCGAGCACTAATAATTTACAAAACATGACAAATTATCTACTTAGTGTTTGTTTTCTTTGGCCCAATGTATTATTGGTGAATTATTATGCAGGGAATGTGTGAGTATTAGCATCATCATCATCATCATCTGTAAGTAGATGAAGAAGCTGAAGAAAGAGGTTCTAGGAAGATCAGATTATGGCTTGAAGTAGTGGTCTTCGGTCTTTTAGATTTGAAAACTACTCAGTGCAAATAGTTCTACATACAGTCATGGACATTTTCTTGCGCCTAACTGTCAGGAAGCAAATGAAATAGTAAACAAAGAAACAGCTAGTTATAGTTAGCTAGTTGTCTTCATAGGTTCAAACTAAGTGGAGTTTTAAGTATCATTAAATTACACTGCCACACAAAGTAGTTCCTGTGTAGAGATTAGTTGGTACAAAATATTTACACCCACTGATGGCAGTTGTGTGTAACTGGTGTTTAGTCAACTGACCCAACAGACAAAAGCTAACATTAGCATGCTAATATCTGACCAGTTCAGAGGAGCAGCCTCGAGGCTGAAAAATGAAGGTAACACTGAGGTGCCAAAAGCTGCAGTTTCTTTAATGTCCACTTGAAGGTGGCTCTAAAAGTGAGTCAATCTCCATACATGTTCACTGCCTGGTACAAAAAAACGGTTTTGGCTAGTTTCCCCTCATAGCAACTGTTTTTATATAATTTACCAGTTTAAATTATATTAAGTCTTAACGCCACGCCTAATTAGGACATGGTGCTTTGAGTGACAGGTGGGTGGCGGCAGAGGTGGCAAGCCGTTATCTCTCTGCTAGTTCCATCCACGCTTCATAACCCTTTGCCTAAGTTTGGATTAGCTTGGAGTTGCCACGGAGGCAACAAGCAGAGACACCACACTGAGCTGAAACCTATGGGTGACGTCACAGACACAGTTCCTACCATATAGATTGATGTAGACAGAGTTGCTCCGCTGTCTTGCAGGAGACTCGCACCAGTAAATAGCGCTGTCATAGTTTTTGGCTCCTTTGATGGTGCAGCCAAAGTCTGTTGTAGTCCCCCATAGACCTCCACAGCTGGAAAACCTGCCACCTTCATGGGTTGTGTTCCTCATGACCTTCCATTGAACGCTGCTGTTGTCGCCACAGATCACATTCAGACTGTCATACTCAAACAGCTGAGACAAGTCAGGATCCACTGTGAGAGAGGCCGGGTCAGAATCACCTGGGGACACACAGACTTTCAGTCAGTGTTAAAGTAATATAAATGTCCACTAGATGAAGCTCCAAGAAAACTCTGACTGTATTGATGTAAATAGGAAATCCTCCACCTACACTCTATAGTCAACACAGTGTTCAAGCTCTCAGTACATAAGTTTACATGTAATGAATAACTATAGAAGCACTGGTTTGTTCCACCAGAGATTTAAAGAACTAAAACTTCAAGCTGAAAATGTCAAAACCCATAAAGGGGTCAAGTAGGAGTTTGGGATACAACTATTTACCTTTCATCAGCAGCCAGCTGGATGGAGACTCTCCACGACCGCTGATGTTACACTTGTAGAGGCCTTCATCAGACTTGTTAACATGGTGGATGGTCATGTGACCTGTAGGCTCAGTCCTGATGAGGGAGCCATCTTTATAGAAACCAGCTGGGAGGTTGGAGGGAGGGGTCTTCGTTTTACAGTGCAGAGTGACATCATCTCCCTCCATCACAGGGAGGACAGGACTCTCTAGGATCACTGGTTGATTGTCTGAACATAGAGAAAGAAGAAAAATGTGTTTGTATGTCCACTTTAAAGAAACTAAGATAAAAATAAACATACAGAGCTTTTCATATGTATATTTACGTGTGCGCTAGTTAAGCAGATGTCTCTCTTAAAGATGATTAAATTAATGTTTGTATAGATTTCTAGTAAATTTTAACAAATTGAAAACATAATGAAGATTGTGAGCATGAAACACTAACTTTCCTGCATTCTGGAGAAATATTCTGCACCAAGTTATTGTGGAAATGTCTTTATTTTTATAAAGGGAAGCAAGAATTCAGGTGGCAGGTGAAAATAGTTTCTTTTTTTGGACAATGCAGATGTTTCTCCTATTTTTACATTGTAGGTTTTCTTATTGTGCAAATAAACTTTTCTCATAGCATTTTTATTTTATTAAGAAACATTTCTTGGTGCAAGCTGTTTTTCAGAACATTTTTAACAAATGCTTTCAAAAAGTGGTGGCAACATGTCCCTAGTGTAAATGACCCTCCCTCCCTACAGGTTGAGCTACTCCATGTATACCGCTTCACCTCCACTCTCCTCCTGCTCTCTCCTCCTCGGCCCTGTCACGGTCACTTTGTCACTCTGCCCTGGCACGTTCCATTTGACATGGGAAGTCAGAACTTCCAAGTTCAAAGTTGGAAATTTCAAAGGGACTTGGGAAGTCGGGAGAACCGCACTGCTCCGACTTTGTGATCCAAGATGGCTGTCGGGGTATCAACAGTTAGTGAAAGCTGTAGTTTCTTCTGTGTACTTGTGACTCACAGAAATGTTTGTACACAAAGTGCTGTCCAACTGCTGTGTGAACGTGTTGCTACAGTGTTTATTGTGAGTAAATATGATGCAAGAAACAGAGAGCAGAGAGGGTTAGTAAGAGATGTGATTGGACAAGCACAATGTCAGTATAGAAGATTACCCAGTGGGCTGCTGTACGTGCTTTATGGGCCAATTGTTGACCTAGTTTTAAAAAACAGTTATAGAAATATATAATTTACGTTACACCGGCCCCAAAGATGTAAAACAAAAAACAGTTGTTTTTTGTTTTTTTTCTGTTTTAAAACCAAAACGGAAAAATGGAAAAACACTAAACAAAAAAACAGACATCTGTTTTGTTTTTCTGTTTCAAACCCGGAGACATCGGGTACAGGAGGCGGACACGCTGACAAGGGAGCTAAACCCCGCGGCCACTGACGTGAGTCGCTAGTATGTCTCCTAAGGTGTCGTGAGGTTTACTTACTGCACAGCCTCGTTGGTTTCCGTCACACGGGCATTTAGCACAGCCCAAACACTTGTGTCCTTTTTTTTACTCTGCATGTCACAATGTTTTCAGGTGCGGGCGGGAGTGGATACACAATATTGCGGCGTATACCACTAAAACAAACAAACCAGACCCACCAAAACAACTAAAACGCCGCAGCAGGCTGAAACATGAGGATTTACACTGAATACGCGTCACGCTGAACCATCGTACATATTGAGTCTCTTTATTACGCTATTTCACATACATAGAAAACCAGCAGTAGTAGTAGTAGTAGTATACTTTATTGTCCTCGAAAGGAAATTTGTTTTGGACTGCATGGTTGCTGCATGTACATAGAAATATACAATATACAAGTATAAAAAGTATAAAAAGAGGAAAGACAATTAATTTACAAATTTAAAATTAATAAGATAGACTGTTATTCAACATACGTGTAGACACAGGAACAAAATAATTTTTATACCTGTTTAGTTTGCACAGTGGAACTCTATATCTTCTGCCGGAGGGGAGCAATTCATACTGAGAGTGCAGAAAGTGAGTTTGGTCCCCCACAATTTTCTGCACCTGATTTAAAGTGCTATTCTCAAATAACTGTTGGAGATTCAAAGATTCCTCATTTCCAGCTTTTTTAAGTGCTGTCAACACCAGATGTGACAATTTGTATTTTAGCTGTATAGATAGGTTCCCAAACCATACTGTAACACCATACTTAACAATACTTTCTAAAACAGCCTTGTAGAACAGCATCATAATTTTCTTATTCACCCCATAAAAACGTAATCTACGTAAAAAATATAGCCTCTGGTGCAGCCGTGTGCAAACCCATTCCGTAAGCAGTGCAAAAGGTACCTCAGAGACATCAGTGAAAGATGTTAGTAATGATGATGACGATGGTAACGGTCAACAGAAAGTTTTTTCCCATGCTCACCCTGCAGCCATGATCAACCCAAGCGCTCCCCACAGGTGAGCACACACACATATTAATACAGACACCACGCCCTCGGTCACACCCACAGTAACCGATGACGTCACGATGCGCGTGCATGTACACTACAGTGCAAAGAAAAGAGAGGAAACCCAATAAAAACCCAAACAAACCCAGTGTATGGCTCCTACACACATGTTGCGGGAATGGGCGGTAATGGTCACAAAATCAGCGGAGCGGGATCAAGAAAACAGTCATCTCACAGGTCTCTACCCTGTAGCGTCAGTTTTTGACCAGGAGTTCTGGGGTTCGTGTCCCGTGTGTCAACGTTAATTATTTTCATTTAAGTTACGCGAGTTCCGTAAATTGCATAAATTGACGCAAGTGACGTAAGTTAACTTACGTGTTAACTGACATAAGTATTCATTTTAACCCAAACCGTGATCTTTTCCTAACCATAACCAAGTCGTTTTTGTGCCTAAACCATAACCAAATTGCAACAATTCACAACATTAATAACGTGCTGTTTCAAAATGGCGGTTTCGAAAGGCTGAGGTCTAACCAAATGTTGCATATTTATTGATATATATATATTCATTTGAAAATATAACTCACAAATTTGAGGCCTTACTTTGTAACATAGCTGATGAAACACTTTTATTTTTAAGATTTGCATTTAGTTCTGTATTACATTTATTTAACTTATTTTTAATTGCAATGATTTTTGATTTTATCCCTGACTTCCCATTAACAGCTTTCCTGTATTGTGTTGTGTACTTGTTTGTATCTGTTGTAATTTGTAAATGAGTTTTCTTTCAACATGAATAGAGATGATCAACAGCTGGTGAATGTTGCCTCATGTCATACAACCAGCAGTGTAATCATACAACCAGCAGTGTAATCATACAACCAGCAGTGTAATTGTAGTAGCAATGTAAAAAGTAAATTGTGTCTCCATTTCATCAGACAGTCTGTTAGTGGCGTGGCATCCAAGGTGCTGAATCATCTTACAACCATGATTCACTTCCCTTTTTTGTAATCAGTTCCTTTTAAATCTTTGAAGTGTATTGTAGCCTGTCACTCACAGACATAAAACAATTTGTTTCGCCATCTTACATTTATACTTAGAATTGCTATACATGCCAGAGGTCACACGCCTCTTTAGAAACTAGGGGTTTAGTGTCTTGCTCAGGGACACATTGGTGGATGTGTCTTATCCACCGTCTTCATGTTGTAAGAGTTACTTATATCTAACAACCAGAGTCATCAGGCAAGTTTGCCTTTATTTTTCCCAAACCAAACCAAGTACTTTGTGAGGGCAAACATCTCCATGTGTGATGAGTCTGACGTGTGTCATGTTGGATGAGGTGCCAAATCTGTGGTATTTCAATGAAAAATTTAAACAGGAAGACGAAGAGGAAGTATTTGTGTGGCCTGTCCAGCCTGCACACTGATATGTAGTTTTATGAGTCTTACCTTTGACGGTGATGTTGACTGTGTTGCTGCTGTCTCTGTGTTTAGATTCACACCAGTACACTCCACTGTCGTGTTCTTTGAATGGCTTTATGGTGCAGGTAGAGGAAGTCTGGCTTCCCCAGTCCGATCCACATGGCATCAAACTTTGGATCTTATTGCTGTTCAGAAAAGGTGACACTGTAATGGCTCTGTTAATAAATCATTGCACAGTCAGCTAATGCTAATCTGGCACATCATAATCCAGCCTGGTACATTGCAGTTAGATGGCAGACAAGTACTGATGGACTAAAGCTAGAAGATGGTAAAGAATAGTCAGGATCCCTGAGTTCTACGTTTAAGATCACATCGATATGTTTATCATTTGAATCAGGATCTTCAGACATTCAGAGCTGAGAAGCAGCTTGTCAGTCTGTGAAATGAACGTTATACGTAATGTCACATTAGCTCAGTAGCTAAATATCAGACGGGATGATGAGAGATTTAACACATTAAGTTGATGTCTAATAACCTTGGTTTTAATTATCAGACATGACTTTCCAGCAATTTTTCATTATTACATAAGTAGACGCTTATACGCATTCACCGCTAACATAATCTTTAGAGAGTAAAGGAAACCGAATGTCTGTGATGTGTTATCAATATGCAGTATGAAACCGCAGCATGTTGCCTGTAAGGAAGCAAACAAAGCTAACAGCCAATAGATGATTTGCACAATGATCATAAGGGATAGAAAGTACACCAGGTTGTCTTTTACTATGGTAAAAAAACTGATTTCTTTTAGGGATTCTGTTGTGTGATGTTAGACTGACGCTGCTGTTGTGTATCTCCACACCGTCCATTCACCAGAGCTGGTGCTGTCACAGCTCACAGTGACCATATCATACTCGAAATGCTGCGACCGTTTGGGATTGACCATCACCGAGGCTGGGAGAGAGAAACAGAAAAATAGAATCTAGTTATTTATTGGCGGACTATCACTAGTGAGCCCACCAATCTCAAGACATACAGCTTCTTTAGGGCACGACAGCATTACTTTAGGCTTTATAACCTTTAGATTATATATTAATATTGTTGATAGATGCTTCATTGTCATTAGATATAAATATACAATGACATGCAGTTTAGAGCAAACAGTTGAACTTAGCAGCTTTTAAAATTTATTAATAACTACTCTAAAAATAAATTCTAAATTTAAGGAAACTAAAATAAAGTGCCTAATTTTTAGAAAAGGAAATAAAAAAGTGTAGCTTGAAGTGATGAAGTGCAGTCTTAACCAGTTTTATAATAAACACTCAACACATCTTAACAACTGAACAGCTGTAACGCCTCCTCTTCTCTTTCATTCCCTCTTACAGAGCTACCACTTTCCTACTTTCTCTTGTTCAGTGAGAAACGTGAGCTCTAGTTTTTCCTGCCAGCTCGCATTGGAGATCTATGAGATATTCTGGTTTTGAACTGCCCCGTGGGAGGAATGTACATGTAAGAATCTGAACATTCTTGATTAAAAACCATGTGAAATCTCTTTTCCCTTTCGTCTCCTCAGTTCATGTGTATTTCCAAAACGAAGTCTTCAAACGTGAATCTCGCGGACTCGACTCGCAAGCATCAGAATGCATCAGATTTGAGCAGCGTCACGTGAGACGATTGGACCACATGCGATTGGTCTGTGAGATTCCTGGGCCGCTAAACCAGTATAGTAAATGCTAGAGAAGCTGCGCGGGTTAAAATAGAAACGCTCCGTCATGAGGTAGTAACACTCAATAATAAATCGGAGAGGAGAGTGACTGGGTCACCTCTGGCATAGAAGAATAAAATGAAGCAATAACACATACATTTAAATAAATAGGCATGTTAGAAAAGGATTTTAAAAAAGGAGATGCATTTTAGCTTAAATATATAATAGATAAAGTGCATTCACTGTGTACTGACCACAGTTTGGCATAGATGGGTAATCACACCCAATCTCTCAGCAGCCTGCCCACAGCTCTTGTGTAACAGCTGTTCTTCAACAAGAGGGCAGACGGTTTGTCCTTCTCCTAATGCCCTTGAATGTGCCAAAAGACTGAAAGTCTAAAGTTGGACCTTGGTGACCAGGGTGTCTCTGTTGATGTTCCTGGTGCGTCTAGAGTGGACATTGTTCAGGTGGGGAAGAGGGGAACCCTTGATCAGTCTACTTTCAATTCAATTCAATTCAGTTTTATTTGTATATATCGCCAATTTACAACAACATTTACATTTACAACAGTTATCTCATTGCGCTTTTTATATAGAGCAGGTCTAGACGGTACTCTGTGATATTATTTACAGAGACCCAACAATTCCCTTCATCATTCAAACTTTAAACAGGTCACAATGCCATATTAATCTAACATTATGAGGTTTTCATATGTTTTTGTTCTTCAATACACTTTTAATAGATGTGTATTGAGGAGAGAAATGTGGTAGTTCTTATTGCTCAGTCTGTGGGGGTTTGGCTTAGGAACTGATTATAGTCCAGCATGGACCGCTGCCAAAGTTGCCCCCTGAGCAAGGCCCTGAACGCTACTTAAGATACATAGAACACATTCTGCGTGCATTGTACTGTCTGAAAAAAACATTGTGGCCAATAAAGTCAATAATAGCTCTTTTGTTTTTTGCCACGCTTGCAGCTATAGCAGCTTAATGGATGCTAATTCTTGACCACTTAGTTCAGAACATCCTGACTACTGTTGGATGGATGGCGATGAAATGTGGTTCAGACATTCGTGTTCACCTCAGGATGAACTGTAAAAACTTTGGTGACCTTTGATAGCGCCATCATCAGGTCAACATTTTACTTTGTGTTTAGTCCAGTGGTTCCCAACCTAGGGGTCGGGGCCATCCAAAGGGTCAGATACATCTGAGGGGTCATGAGATCGCAGGGGAAAGAAAGAAAAAAGTAAACTTTCGGACTTCACCCTAATCTTTGCCGTTTTTTGTGAAATATTGGATCATATGATTTAAATTAAACTATGTGATTGGAGCAATGCCTCTGTTTGAATCTTAAAGTCCACCATGTTGTACCGCTATGTTTCTACCAAACATGAACATCAAACAATGGCTCTATTGATGTCCACGTCTTCACATTTTTTTCTGTAGCCATCGGAGTTTCTCCTACACGTTAGGAAGAGGAGGGCATCTTTATCAATCTACTGGCCCTTTAAGTACAGTATTTGAGTAAATGTCCTCATATATAAAGGACAGAATAGGTCCATATTTGATGTTGTCAAAATGACCTAAATAAGTGTTTTTCATGACTCCCAAAACATATATGAGTGTTTTCATTTCCCCATAGGCCGCAGCAATACAGGTTGTCATGCATACAATCAAATGTTTAAGCACACACCTCTGTGATGGTTAGGGGTGAGGATAAGGGGCTTCGGGGCAGCTGTCAACGCCTTTATCAGTAACAGTAACATAGTTAGCGAGCGCTAATGTTAAATGGCCAAGGCAACATATAACGCGAGGGCTAACACTAGCTAGCTAAAGGCTCGTGCAGACTACACGACTTTCAGCGTCGGCCGATGGCCGTGCCGTTCACACTACACAACTTGCCGTCTTGTGACGGAAGTCTTGAAGTTGTTGTGGCGTTGACACTTCATGACTGATCATTGACAGGGGGTCACACACTACACAAGCTGACAGCAGCTCTGTCAACCGATGCTAGTCTCCAAACCACATTTTGTCAAGAAAACACACGTGAAATGCAGGGAATGACACGATCCTACACAGGAAACAGCTGTTGTTTGTTATTATAAAGATACCACTTCTAAAGACAAAGAATTTGGGTGAAAGGATGGCTCAGCACACGCAGGTAGCAGGGATTGTCTGAGCTACAGAGAGAGCTGGAGGGGAGTGAAAAGTGTTTTGCGGTGAAAAAGTAGTTGCCTGCTCTCATTGGCTGGATGTGGATGTATAGTCGGCCGACTCCTCCAGATATTTGGCGTGCTAGATATCTGGCAGACGTCGGCGATGTGGTGATGATGTGTCGGGGAGCCGTTTTGACACGTCGTTGAGTAGTTCACACAAAACGACTGGCGACAACCGATCGCCTGCTGATTCACTCCTAATCGCAGCCTGATGGTCGCCGAGTGGCAAATCGGGCCAATAAACATTAGTAAACACAAAAATGTATGCTAACGAGAGCACTAAAAGCACAAAAAAAAATCAACTGATGTTATCTTTGTGTTTCACACAGGAACCCAACACTAGTTTCCTGGGTAAAGGGGATTAAATCGTAATTAACCACCAAATAAGTCGGCGGGTTCAGCAAAAACCAAAGTGCAGAAACTGGCCACAGGCAGCACTTGGGACATGAACCAAGTCTGTGGGTGAGGGAAACAGCGTGATTTGCGTTAAAATTACTACTTGGCTAGTAATTAGGTTAGGGGACCTGTGTTGTCATGGTTATGCAAATAACAACCACGTTGCTATGGTTAGTGACGACAGTAGTCATGATTTTGAGCAACATTGATCTGTTGTTCCTACATTGTAGGAAACAGGAAGTGAATGTGTTGTCTAGTGTGAAAGTGTAATTTTATGCTGACCAATCCATTTCTGTGGTCTTTATAACAGCGCCACACGACTTCCTCGTTTGTTCCCATCATAATTACTACAGCAGCAAGAGGACGCTGCACTCTCTGAAACAAACTGATGCCAGTCTCTATTTGCAACAGACAGACAGGAAGCGGTGAGTGACGATGTGGTGGGCGGCAAACACACATGAAAGATCATCTGAGATTTGACAGTGTATACAAAATATAATTAAGCCAACATTTACAAAGTCCACAATTAAAATGGACTCCTTAGATACTTAGATTACAATTTAAACAATCTTTCACACACACATATACATCAGGTTTGAAACTCACCACGGGTGCTGGCAGACGTCCGGCAGACGCTCAACAACACTGAAACAACAGTCACTGTCAGATCACTGTGTGTGTGTGTGTGTGTGCAGAAAGATACATGCATTACACACCGACATCCGCACAAAGATTCAGCTTCATAAATTATCATTAAAACATTTGATAACAATTTAACAATTCAGCATCTTTCCTTTAAAGTAATCCACCAAAGCTAAATGAAAACACATCTCTTTTTAACTCTTGGTTTGAGTGTAGTGCAGCGAGTGTTTCTGGTAATAATTTTTATAAAAGTTTTCTCTACTTACAGAGGAAAAGCTCAATCGCCTTCATGGTTTCTGCAGACTGAAGCTGACCATCTGGTAGCTAATGTGGCAACAACATCCTGTTGAATAAACCGCAGGTAGGGTGGGAGGGGGATGTGAGAACAGCCAATGGTACAGTAGAAAATATGTATTCTTGAACATTCTGGTATTCATCATCTATCAGCATTTAATTAATGTACATTGAAATTTCTCATTTTTATTTTTAAATATCTTGCATCAAAAACCTGCTTTTCAAGTAAAAAAAAAAGAAGAGACAAACGTAAACAAAACCCACAAAGCTCACATCCTGTTTCATTAAAGGTGGCTTCATGTTCTGACACTTCAGAATAAAAGAACAGACAGCTGCATGAAGGAACAACAGTAAACATTTTTATCAAAAGAAATCGACTCCAGTTCATTTTAGAAGCTGAGTTTCGCTCATCACTCATCTGTTCTTGTAAAGAAACAGTTCAGTATTTAGTGAAATCCTTTTTTAGAGTTAGATGTTCAGAATAATACCAGGTTCATGTCTTTACAGTAAATATGATGCTACAGCCAGGAGCTGGTTAGCTTAGCTAAACAGCTGTCCAAATGGAACAAAATCCGCCTATCTGAATCTGTAAACCTTACTGATTTACACCTTCTGATCAACATCTGGTTTGTACATTTAATGTACAAAAACAGTGTGAAAATCTTAACATTGTGGTTGTTTGGGAGATTATGTGCATGACTACTTCTTGGCTGGGAGCCCTGGCTTGCTGGAGTAACGTGACCAGATTTCTGAAATTAAAACCAGGGACATTTCCATTTTGGTGTTCAGTATGTCATCCAAACATTTAGTGTTCTTCATATCTATCTTTGTCAGTCTTCTTCCTATCCAGTCTCCCTCCGCTCTTTCCTTTCCACCTGGCTTGAAAAGATGTTTAGTAATTGAATGGAATCACTCTTCTTGTTGATTTTTCCACAGCAGTTTTCGCTAAAACTAGGGGGGAGCAAGTAGTTAGTAGTTATTCGAAGCTGCGATAATGACCCAAAAGTTGCCTATCTTTCAATCAAACTACAGCACCGAGTCTGCACCGAGTCTGCAGACAGCAGGAAAAGTATCCACAGCTAACAAGCACTCAGTCTACTGTTTGACTCCGGTACATAAAAGAATCTGGCAAACCCCAAAGCTTCCACTCGGTCTCTTTCTTCAGGAAATGTGGAAGGACAGCAAGTCGGAACAACAGCAGATGAGTTCAGTCCAGTAGAGAAGACAGAGTCAGTCAAACAACACTGAGTAGTTACAAATGTGAATGGAATTTGTAAAGAAGTTTTCTCACTTCTTCTTGTTGGGGGCCAGTTGTTTAAAAAATATGGTGTAGTGAAAGTGAATAAACTTAAACTGAAGTTGTGTAACTGTTTCTGCAAGCAGGTTTTAACAGCCGCTTGAGATGCAGCTTCTCGTTTTCAAGGCGGTCCAAAAACACTTAATTTATAATAATGAGAAAAAACACAACATAACTAATACACAAACAAAAATACACAAAAACATTCTCACTTAGCTGCTTGTACCAGAAGATGAGAAGGTTGCATATCATAGTTCAGACATGTTATGGCTAGTATAAGTACATCACATTCAGTTGAAATACACAAGATCAATGCACTTCCCTCACCAAACAATAAGGGCATATTACGTTCCATGCTATATATAGTGCCACATAAGGAAGGTAGAGGTCAAATCCACCAGTAAATCATTTAGATGTGAAATATAGATAACCTAAATCTGTGAAAAGATGTGATGGAGCTCAAAGAAAGCATGAGATTTATCTAGTCACAGGTGGCCTTATAAAGAAAGCTTTACGTCCAGCAGCAGAGAAGATTCTTGGTACAGTGAAAAAAAAGAAGATATTGCACGTCTCTAACAGGATATGCACAACTACATGGGACCGAGACATCTTTCAGATAAGGAGGACAACTAAAGTCCAACATATACATTTCAAAATAAAACTGAATCTTTCTTCTTGATGAATTAAGCTGCAGCCAATTTAGTGATGCACACATTACACAGTGTTTGGTTTAAAAAAGCCTCAGCACAAATCTACACAGAGAATGGAAGACCACATCAAATGGCTTAAGAACAGTGTCTTTACTATCGACAGGTGAACCTAAAGAGCCCAAAAGCTCCCATCGTTCTGGTCTAAACAGCATAGGGTGTTGGGGTACCACACTACTAGTAGAGCTGCTCCTGTGAGACGGACCCACTGGTATTTTTTCTAGAAATTAAGTAGATAAAATCTTCCAACTAAACACTCAAGTGTACCAGATTTCAACAATGTTCAGGACTTGAAGAAGGACTGATGCTACCTTTATTGAGGCCAAAGGGTGGCCTGCTCCTCATTAATCACTCTGAACTGTCATTGGTTGTCAAAGCCTCCAAGCCGCTCAGGTGCATAATGGAGCCATTTTTGTACCATGACAGCTAAGATGAACTCCGGGTCTCCTTTTCCTCTGCTTTCAGTTGTTTTTGTCTTTAACACATTTAAAGAAAAAAAAAAAACAGAAAGTTAGGAGTGCACATTGTGTATGGGGTTTGTGTAGAATAATGTTTATAGTTACAGAAAATATTGGAGTTTCTTTCCCTAATTTTATGAATTTAGTTACATTTTAAATAGATTGACCGTACCAGGCTGTTCATTTTTGCTGTAAAGTTTTAACATGGGGGTCTATGGAGACCAGCTTGCTTTTGGAGACTCAAGGGGCCATTTGATTAACTGCAGTTTTGGCTCTAAACTTGCAGGATTGCTGCTTGGTAAAGACAAAAATAGGGTGGATAATTAATTAGAATTAAAATGGTTAAATAAGAAATAACAAAGTCAATAGGATATTGTATTCTTTTAAATATGTTTAAACAACAATTGACCCTGTAGAGTCCTTCCACTTCCTGGACACCATCATCACCCAAGATCTCAAGTGGGAGCCAGCTCACCAAGAAAGCCCACCAGAGGAAGTTCTTCTTCCGGCAGCTGAGTAAGTTCAACCTGACAAAAACATCAATGTGTGTGTTCTACACCACAGTGTATCTCTCTGGTACGCTGCTGCTGCCGTCAAGGGCAAGGACAGACTGCAGTCTATCATGCGCTCCACAGAGAAGGTGATTGGTTGCAAGGAACACAACCAAACGACAGGTGTCTCAGTGTGGAGCTGGCTGGGGAAGACCAGCTGGTTCTTCCTGTAGCATCACTCTGACAGTCACATGGGACAGTGGAGTTTACTGGTGTGAGTCCAGAGAGGGAGCAACCAGTAACACCATCAACATCACTGTCACTGGTAAGATCAAGACGTTTTTTTGTTTCTCAACTGTAGCTTTCTCGTGTTCATCACACAGCAGAAAACTAAACATTGGATGCAGCCCTGACTAAAGACTTTCCTAGCAGTCGTTAGTTAAAGCCATTAGTCCACTAGTAGCACATAAATTTCATTATTTAAATCTATATTTTTGGGGCATCAGTTCCAGGGCTGTGAAAGAATGTTATCAGTTAACACTGTGCTACATTTCAGACCACAATAATGAGGCTTTAAAAATCTTTTAAAAATACATTTTACAAGGGCCGCAGCCCGCCGGAGTCGTCCCCGAGTCAGAGGTTTTGTCGGAGCTGTAAATCGCCCCCCGATCCTCTGATCTCCAAGTCCAGATGTTCTAGTTTGACTTGTAGATGATGTTGAAGGATTTCAGACTTCAGCAGCAGCGACAGTCTCACTTTAAATTCCTCTAATCTTATACTGTAAGCAGCTGTGTGAGAGCAGTTATCAGTCAGGTTTAGTGAAGCCTGATCACTCAGAGAAAGACAGACTCAGGTGAAGCTGATTTATGATGCAAATGTAAATGCGTTGTACAAAGGTGTCAAACAGGCCACAGTTACAACAACAAACTCTGATTTTCTTTTTACTTTCTTTTATTATTTTTTAAATACAATGTACAAAAGAGAACCAGAAAAAAATAGTCATTATATTTAAAAACATACAGCTCAACAAACAACAGAAGAAGAAAGTAGCTCAGAATTGATGCTCAGTGACGTCAGCGATGACATCATCATGCTGTGGGTCCAATTCCTCAGCATATTTTCTGAGTGGAGACGTCTTTGTAGAAACAGGCGGGTTCTTTCCTGCAGATTTAAGTAATCATTTTATTAATCATCTCCAAATGAAAGCATGTGTGATCGGAACATCGATTGATTGATTGATCATTGGTGCAGGTAGAAGTTTTTAGCCATGCTGACATTGCGGCTCTGTGGATGCAAAGTCACCACTTAGTTCAGCCTGAAACATCTCAGCAGCTGTTGGATGGATTGCGATGTGGTTCAGACCTTCGTGTTCCCCTCAGGATTAACAGTAATACCTTTGGTGATCCTCTGACTTTTCCTCTAGCGCCATCATCAGGTCAACATTTTGTCCAAATCGTTTATGACCAAACACCTGCAGAACTAATGACTACTGGCAAGGAGGAAACTCTTCCAATTGAAATCCTGCTGTTTGAAGCGTCCAAAGTGGACACTCATAAAATCCCTTATCAGTGAAGGGTTTTAATCTTACATAAAAAAAAGGTTTTTTACCACATGCTTGCTTTCTCAGCTGCTATTCTGCGTTATATGTGAAGAAATCAGGTCGGATTTTCTTCATGCGCGCTCCAGAGCGTCTTGCCTACTGATTTCGAACCGTTTACACAGCAACAACCCGTTAGATTACGTGTTGTTGCTGTGTAAACGGTTCGAAGTCAGACTGACTTCAAGACAGACTCCAATACAAATTCCACATCAGGATAAAAACAACAATAAAGTTTTATGAATTCCATCAAGTCAAAGGAGAATCAGATCGACATTTGACGAAAACACAGTCAGCATCAGAAAGGCTTGTAAACCATTTAACTATGTAGCCTAGTTAATCATAGCAGAAGCACAAAGAGCAAGCACTGATTACCAAATCAACAAAATCTAAACATGCCCGCAAAATCAGGCAGGCAAAACGCTCTGATTCTGAAATGCTCCCTGTGAGAAATGTATTCCCATCAGCCTCAGCTCTACTTTGTGTTTTGTGCTAATTAGCAAATGTTAGCATGCTAACATGCTAAACTGAGCATTCAGCATTCAGCTGTGTCTTAGAGCTGCTAGCATAGCTGTACTTATCAGAAGGTCAGTGTTACCTTTGTTCATTTGTCGACATAAAGACACATAGAAAATAGTGGTAATGCCGAACAGAAAGAACTCCACCCCTTTCAGCACAAACATCATTGGATGTGCCATCAGGATTGGATCTGCAGTGGATGGAGCTGTTTTATCACGATCTAGAAAAAGAAACACACTTGGTCAGGTGAACGTCTAAAATCAGGCGAGGTGGGTAAAACAGTTATTTGTGATGAAATGATAAGTTATCATCTCCTGATTAGTTACCCCGCCCCATTTACTCCAGGACATTATTCTTATATAATGCATTAATATTATAGTCTGTTAGTACTCAATTAGTAAAGATTGTTTAAAATATTAATTATTTTCTTGTTGTCCATTATTACAAATTTTTAATCTGTATCCCAATAGCTGTTAGTGCCATTTGAAAGCCATACCACTGTGTTGTAGCTTCAGCCATTATTCTGAGTCATGTGGATGCCCAACACATTCTCATCTCAATGCATCATAACTGACGCGTCAGTCTGACAAAGTGTAGGGATTTTACGCTAAAGGTACCCTTTGGCGTCTGTATGAAACATCTGTATATGTTTGCTACGTTGCAGCAACACAAGGCAGGCTAACCCTACTAGTTAGCACATTGGCCGCGCAGCTCTAGGGTTAGCCGGTCGACATGCATAAAGTCAGTGACTTTAGGTACTAACATTTCTGATGGCTATGGTAAGGGTATGGTAGGGAAAGCTATACACAAACACACACTCACACAAACACACACTCACACTCACACACACAAAGTGAACGAGTCGGCACTTTGTTGTCCTTTTCATCTCTTGTACCATGCAGGTTACATCGTAAGAATTAGACTATGGGTCTTGTTGTTTCCGTTAAATGAACTGAACCATTGAATTGTGGTGAATCTAACCAATCTTACGATGTGTAGCATGTCCATACTGACATATTGATCACACGTTTAACATTATTTGTATTAACGATCAAAGCAGCTCAGAAGCAGCTAAAGTGGGCGACCCCGCTGGGTTTAAGAGGTTTTAGACATCCAAAGAACTTCTTTTAAAACCAGACCAGGCTTTTAATGGAGACTTGCGTCTATTTGTCAAAATGTGTTCCCACACCAGGCCAGAATTTGGGACTCGGCTATTAATTGTTATCCAGTCAGTGTTGCAGAGATAACAGTTAGGCCATTTAATAGCAGACACATTTTAAACACTTTGTATCCCATTTTGAACGCGCTTGCTTAAAAGAGCTCCAAGATACAGACAGACACGTCATGTGTTACAACTATGCCCGGTGTCCCCTACTAGCTTAGTTTTGTAAATCTGATTATGGGTGTATTTTCTTACATTCATGTGGTGGGCAGTTAGTTTGGTAACATGTAGGCTAAATATCAAGTAGGCAGGGAAAGGTCAGAGCTTTTGTCATGTCAGACTTTATAGTGCAACTATATCCTGGAGGCAGCAGGTACCAGTGCAGCCCTGGTACGGATCAAACTCACAAAAGAGAATTTGATCGTTTGTGGCAGCAGTAGCAGTGTGGAGAAAAGGAAAAGGCGGCATTAAAAGGAGAAAAGTGCCGCAGTGAAGTGGCACAAAATTACATTACAACTGCAAGTTGATGTGATCGTGCTCTCCTGAAATCTGTAACAGTAAACACCTCTGTGTATAAAAACTAAATTCTGAATCAGCTGAGCTTCTGAGCTTCTCAGAAAAGTCAAATTTACATCTGTCCAAAATATCAACCAAGCAGCTTCCTCACCTGTGACAGAGATCCAGCTGGATGGAGACTCTCCATGAACGCTGATGTCACACTTGTAGAGGCCTTCATCAGACTTGTTAACATGGTGGATGGTCATGTTACCTGTAGGCTCAGTCCTGATGAGGGAGCCATCTTTATAGAAACCAGCTGTGAGGTTGGAGGGAGGGGTCTTTGTTTTACAGTGCAGAGTGACATCATGTCCCTCCATCACAGGGAGGACAGGACTCTGCAGGATCACTGGTCGTTTATCTGAACATGGAGAAAGATGGAACGGTCATTTTTTTGGGAGTCATGAATAAAAGACCCGGTTTAGAGCAAGCGGCAGCTCGAGGCTGAAAAATGAAGACAATGTGGAATTGCCACAAACTGCAGTTCCTCAAATGTCCACTTGAGGCTCGCTCCAAAAGCAAGTCAATCTCCACAGACCCTCATGTCAAAATGCCCGGTAAACATGTTTAAAATGGTTGTGGTTAATTGTATAAACACAGCTAAATCTGAAACACAAATATGTATACAGAGAAAAATAATTTACAAAAAAAGACATTTTTCACTTTTAAAACAATATTTTAAAGTAATATTTTAAGCTATGCTAGGTTGTGATGCTAAAGTGACTTCCTGTTTACATAGTTCATTGCTCTTGATTGGACAGTCCTACATATGTTTGTATACAGGTTAGTTCAATCTTTAAAGAGGTGGTATTATGCTTTTTGGCTTTTCCCCTCTCCTTTATTGAGTTATACACTTTTTGGTGCATGTAACAGGTTTGCAAAGTGAAAAAGCCCAAAGTCCAGCCCAAAGAGAGTTCCCATCTCCCACAGTAAACTCTGCTCTGAACTGCTTAAAAACAACTTGTTTGTTGTCCAGCCGTTTCCCTTTCATCCTTGTGTCGTCACAGGGATGAAAGCTAAAAGCACCTCATATAACGCTCGAGCGACCCTCAAATACACAGCTCTCCTCCCTTCCAAACACTAGCTACCCTCCAGGCAGTCAGTGGACATGAAGTTGTTCCTGTGATGTAGAGACAGGGCTCAGTTAAAACTTTATGGATGAAAGATACTTTTGTTACAGATTAATAACTCACCACTCTGAAACTCTCGCTCCAGTCCATGTTGCCAAGCTGGTCGGCAACATGTAGCCTACAGCTGAATCAAAGCTGTTTAATGGCTTCTTGCTGACCCTCCCTTCTCTGCTTCTGATTGGCTAGTAGTCCTTAACTAGGAACTGCGCATGTGCAACTCCCAACAAAGATCATTTAGAGATGAGATGTATCACTCCGTAGCTAAAACGAAGCCTTCAACACAGGGTGAAAAGAGGAGCTGCAGCAATGTGCAGTATGTTCTGGTACAACCTCTAAATAAGATTTTATAACTGAAAATGGCATAATACCACCTCTTTAATGGTTAATGGTTTCCTTGCGTCTTTTGTGTATCCACAATCATGTAATAGTAAAAAAAAAACAAATTAATTAATCAAGGATCCTAATGTGTACTTCAAGATGTATCACAAAGTTGCCATATAAAGAAGTATTTCAAGTTGATATAACTGACAACAGAAACGTATTTTACTCTTGCTCTTACTCTTTACTCTGAAAGGAAGTATACTGAAAGTGTTTAGAAATATAATATGTTCTGGATATGCTTTATTATGTACTGTTATTTGTGAAAAACATTTGGAATGAATGAAGATGATATTACTTTTAACACAAGTGACGTGATGCAAAGTATGACAAGAAAGTCTGACACATAGTATTTTGCTGCTTAACCGCAAAACTCTGCATTCGAAGACTCACAGGAAGTGAGCGGCCAAACTGCACATACCATAGAGTGATGTTTTTGCTTATGATGAACATGATGATTTTGAGAATGTAAGAAGGATGAGACATAAATGATTGAGGATGCAAAATGATGTGCTATATATATATATATATATATATATATATATATATATATATATATATATATATATATATATATATATATATATATATATATAAACATGTGTTTACATGACAAAGAGCGTCTGTATATACAAAGTGTATTACTGGTATTAATTGGTTTAAAATTATTTGGTGTATATAGTTTGATGTGATTTGCATTGCTTTAATGTTAAGGTATGTAATGTAATGTAAATGTATTGTTTGATCCTATTATGACACTGCATGAGGATGTAAAAATGTTCAGTTTTAACAGTAGAAATGTGAATTACTTTGACATCTCACTCTTACATTTTACTCATTTACTATAACATTATTTTGAGATCTCATTGATTTATTGAGTATCAAGAAATTTAAAGTATCAAGTGTTTTGCTTACGATTGATGTATTGCTATTATATCAGCTGTGCTTACTGCTTGATTTAATCAGTTTATAATGATTTACTGCTAAGCTCACTGTAAAACCTAGTTCAGACTAAATAGAAAGTATGTTGCAGGTATATGGGTGAAATGTGAGCTATTCTCAAATGTCAAAAGGAAACCTTACATGGGGCCGTCTGTAAAAAGGCAGGAAGTCAATCACGAAAGGACATGTCTGCATGGACACTAGAGATAAACCAATCTCAGCAAGCGTGAATCATGCAAAGAACTGTCACATCCTGTATGTCTCAGTATATAAATTGTAGTTTTAGGGATTATAGTAGATATTCCTCCTCTGTTCTTTGCTTTAAGAAAGAAATTTATTTTTGGCCTATTGTTTAAAGTTACATAGATGAAGTCGTTTCCTCATTTCTTCGTCCTCCTGAGCTCAGTGAGTAGTTCCACACTGCCACACATTAGCACAGGGCCACACTTCACATTGATCAAAACTCTTAATTTCTTAAGAGGGCCTGTGGAGACACCTGGGGATAACGTTTGGCTAGATCAAGCGAAACCTTCCTACACCTCGGTCACCAAGTGCTTGCTCACAGTGGGAAGAGTATGGTCTAGACCTGCTCTGAATGAAAAGTGCACTTTTCATTACTTTTGCTGTGACTCATTAATTAATTCAGAGGGGTTCCAATTAAATTTGTATTTTTAATGTTCCTACCGTATATAGATATTTTGACAGAGTTGCTCCGCTGTCTTGAAGAAGACTCACACCAGTAAACAGCGCTGTCATGGTGCTTGGCCGTTTGGAGGCTGCAGCCAAAGTGGGTCGGAGTTCCCCATCGAACTCCACATCTGGAAAACCTGCCATCTTCATGGGTTGTGTTCCTCATGACCTTCCATTGAACGCTGCTGTTGTCGCCACAGATCACATTCAGACTGTCATACTCAAACAGCTGAGACAAGTCAGGATCCACTGTGAGAGAGGCCGGGTCAGAATCACCTGGGGACACACAGACTTTCAGTCAGTGTTAAAGTCAAAGTGTGTTCAGCTGCAGTTCCTCCAATGTCCACTAGATACAGCTCCAAGAAAACCCTGACTGTATTGTAATAAATGGGAAATCCCCCAACTCTCTATAGTCCACACAGTGTTTCCAAGTACAGCTCTTGCTTCTCAGAACATAATTTTTATGAAGATTTCAATATGTTGTCATATAGTGTCAGTCACATGTTCAACAGTATAAACATTAGACCTACATGAAAATGTACATACAGTAGAGAAAATATCAATTGATGCAACACATTCAAACACCCAACTCTGTCTGTGTAACAGACTTAAAAATGCACTTTTTGTCTTATTTTCAATTAGTATATGTGAATTTTATGTATCATTTAATGATTTTGTTGAAGAATTGAGAATTTTATTTCATTAACTTATTTTATTATTGTTATTTTTATTAATGTTTCCTGTGGAAAACCCCAGCTGCACAACATCTCTTCTGTACCTTCTGTAAGCTTCTGTTGTCCTCCGTCTCCCTCAGTTTTGTTTTGCACTGCTCAGAGTAAGTTATGTGAAAAATGCGGCTGTGCTAATGTATTGTTTTCTTTGGAAACTGTTCCTAACTTTTAACGCATAATATTTAATGTTTATACAATTATGTGACGTAGCTGTTTTGTGCTGTTGTAAGGAGCTTCACAGCGGCGCAAACGCGTCTTGACCATGCAGCCATACATTAAAACTAGCGAGTCTGAACGTGTTGTGATTGTAAAAATATAAAACTTCAAGCTGAAAATTTCAAGACACAAAGTAAGTAAAATTACTGTTGGGATCCAGATGTTTACCTTCCATCAGCAGCCAGCTGGACAGAGACTCTCCCTGACCGGTGTTACACTTGTAGA
>NW_024041150.1:48260182-48295182 GCF_014851395.1 Micropterus salmoides
TTAAACCCAAGAAAGGCAGTAAAAGACTTGAAAGCACAAGAGCTAGAGATCATTTTTGACTCTCAGTAATGCTCACCAGGTTTTCACACATAAGTAGGCCTACATAACTAATGAGAACTACATTTGTTTTGGAAGAGTTTGTTTTGACACATAACAGCAGATGGTGGAAACTGAGAGTTTTTAGCAGATATAGCAGCATAAGAAAGAGAAGCTGAAGGCAGGTGAAGTTCTGCACACCCTTAAACTCAGTGATCAGCTTCCTGTGGTAGCAGTGCAGCCTTCTCTTTGATAGAAACACAAGTCAAAAGGTCAAAACCTTTGTTGCCTGTTGGCGCCACAGAAGGGAGCAGAGTGACCTCTGCTGGTTGAGCTTCCACACAGCAAGAAGACCTATACAGATGTTAAGAAACTAAAATATGAATTGAATAACATAAACTTACATAAATAGGCTAACTGCTGTCCTAAGCTACATATAACATTAGTTCAATTGTCTTAATCTGAAGTTAGCTAAAGTGTTTTTTTCACACCCAGTGCTACTTTAGTTTTACTAAAAAAACGTTATTTTAGTTTAGTTTTAGTCTAAAATCACCTTTCTAATTACATGGTACATGGGCTACTTTTATTTTGAAGATTTCACTGGTTGCTTTTGCTTCCATAAAAGGAATAGACCACATGTCTTCCGTTTTTGGTTTATAATGAAAAACAAGTTGACTGAAGTTCACAGACTCTCTTCATTCTTTGTTCAAAAAGGAATAACAATAAAATGAATCGCCAAAAATGAAAAACGGGCCGATTTTAATTGGTTTTTCGTTTTTGATTCTGACACCAAAAACGGTTATTTGGTTTTTCGTTTTTTAAACAAAAAACAGATAAACATTATTTTCGTTTTTGAATTACAAACGAATTACGGATTATCCACAGATACCCAGACCCAATGTCCGGTTAGATTTTCAAAACAAAAAATGGTTACAATTGTAAAGCGGCACATAGTTAATGTACAAAATCACAGTTTGGGTTAATATAACTACTGGGGGTGTGCATCTTCACTGCTCTCACGATTCAATTCAATTACGATGATCAGGTCAACGATTCGATTCGATATCTCGATGCCTCACGAAGCCTCACTTCAAGGGTGGGAATTTCTAGGCACCTCATTATTATTATTATGATTGCTACGATGCGATTGTAAAATGTGATAAAGATTTTTCTCACTGTGTGACTACTCTTACTCTTAAAGCACAAGTAAATTAAATTCATATAAGTGTAGCTAACATTGCATAGCATTATTACATTATTACAAGATTATTACTGACCTCTACTGCTGCTATTTTTATTTCTGTTGCTGCTGTTATTAGCTTAGAGTCGGAGGGGCACTGAACTACACACTTTACAGCGCTCCAGCCAAACCACGTTCACTCCACCTTAATATTATCTGTTCCTTTTTTTGTCTTGTCTTGTGTATTTACATGTTTGTGTCTTGTCCTGTAAGTTGAGACCAAAGATGGAGAAGTTTGGAAACGCTGCCGACCCCGTTTTACATTTCAAAAGGGCGTTTTAGTGAAGACGGGCAAAAAGACTTTAGAAACAATGACGCAAACGCTCACGCTCAGCTCTCTGATCGGGTCTTATAAGTCATGCAAAGCAGAAAAACGATGGTACTGACGGAGTGATTAAGTTGGTATTTTTATTAAAATATTCTGTACCATGTAAAAAACACTTAGGACTATCTGCATGTTGCCGTTTACTTTGGAATGACTCCGCCGCCACAGTCCCGTGTTACATTCACTAACACTCCCAGCTCGTTATTGGTGCATGCAAAAAAAATAAAAAATCTGGTCTGATTCTTCGTCTGCATTTCTTTATTCTTTCACCAAATCTTCTGTAACTTCGGAATAGACAATCTGCTTCATGTTTGCAACGGCTCGCACATGCCCAGTGTACCTGAACGGCCACTAGATGTCATTTTCAGTTGTTTTAATGTAGGTGGAGATCAACTCTGATTCACAGCTAAAACGCTGGTGTGGACAGAGATCATATTCTTTTTAATTCTCCGGTTGTAGACTAAAACTGAGTAGTGTGGATGGGGCCTAGGTTAGTTAGTTTGGTTGCTAAACTGTTGGCTGGTTGAATATTACCAGGTGGTTGATTACAATCGCGTTCTGGGTTGTTGGGATATTCTGGGTGATTACTTGAATGTATTTTCTTAAAGCAATTAGACAGGGAGCTGTATAATTGTAGTAGCAGTGTGAAAAGTAAATTGTGTCCCCAAGACTCTTCAAAAGCACAGTCATTGTGTCTGCACTTGATATTTCCTTTTCTCAGTAGCTGTGCATTATTCATTTCTCTTTATTGTATTATTGTTTATTACTTCCTTTTAAAACAGTCTGTTCTCGGAAGTGTGGCCAGTCACAGACAGAGAGAGTTTTGTTTCACACTCTTCCAACTCTATGTGTGAAAGATATGAGTCTCACTTGTGTTATGTTGGACATGGTGCCAAATCTGGAAGGAACAGGATGAAGAGGAGGAAGGATTTGTGTGGACTGTCAAGCCGGCACACTGTAGTAGTATGAATCTTACTAGTAATGGTGATGTTGACTGTGTTGCTGCTCTCTCCACTTTTAGATTCACACCAGTACACTCCACTGTCGACATGTTTGGCTGTCTTCATCTCACAGGTAGAGTAGTTTGCACTGCCCCAGTCCGATCCGCACGGCATCAAACTTTGTTTCCGCTTGCTGTTCAGAAAAGGTGACACTGTTAATAAATCATTGCCCAGGAACGTTACAGTTAGATAGCAGTTAAGTACTGAACGGAAACACACTAGAAAATGGTAATTTATAGTCACAATCCCTGAGTCATGGACGCCGTTAGGCCGTTTTTAGGGGGGCTAAAGCCACCCTAACATGATCCTAAGCCCCCACAAATAATAATAATAAAAATACTTATCAGATGTTGAGTTATATTTAATACAAATATAATTTATATTTATTAGCTTAAAATAATTGTTGTGGTTGTTTTCTCTGCTTCATAATTTAAATCCCTATTGTGGTCGGGCACTAGGACCTTGAGGGAGGCTGCCTCACTGCTCTGCAGAGGTTACTACACACAGAGAGACACACACACACACACAGATGGTGAAGGAAGATTGATATAGCGTAGTGAGTGATACAAAGTGAAACTGTTAGTTGTTGTGAATGATGGTATGTTATGATAAAAAAACATGTACTTCTCTTTATATAGATTGTCATTTCAAGTTTTTAGCCGAGTGAAGTCTGTGTGAGTCTGGTGGTGTAGCGGGGACGCTACACCACCCCCCATGCCATCGTCCATCCTGATGTTTCAATGTAGTTTGGTAGACACAAGAAAACTGGACTCTGATGGTAACTTGTTCTAACAAGCTAGATAAAAGGTGAAGCCCTGGCAGTGGCAAATAGCTTTGGTTTAATATTTGATTTGATTACATTAATGTTTAAGTTGAGATATACAAGAAATATTTTATTGCTGTGTATATAGCAGTAAATTTAAATCAATATTGTGCAATACACTACTTTAGAATTCAATATTCAATTATACACATAACAATGCGATTAATCGCAATTAAAAATTTTAACTAATATTAACACATTTAGATAATGTTTGATAACCTCAGTTTTAATTATCAGACATGACTTACCAGCAGTTTGTCATTATCACATAAGTAGACGCTTACTTAGCATTCACCACTAACATAACCTTCAGAGACATATCTGCATGGATGAAGGCTTGCCACCTTCAACTAAACCTCTCTAAGACTGAACTCTTGGTCATTCCAGCCAAGCAATCTATCCACCATAACATCAAACTACAAATTGACTCCGCAACCATCACTCCAACCAAGGTGGTGAGAAACTTGGGTGTCATGATTGATGACCAGCTGTCGTTTTCAGAAGGAAAATCAGGCTCCTACCTCACTCAGTACGCCACCCAGCTTCTGGTACAGGCCATGGTTATCTCTCACATCAACTATTGCAATGCCCTCCTAGCAGGTCTCCCAGCTTGTGCGGTGAAACCCTTACAAATGGTTCAGAACGCAGCAGCGTGTCTGGTTTTTGATCAGCCCAAAAGGACTCATGTCACTCCATTACTCAGTGACCTCCCCTGGCTCCCCGTGGCCTCCAGAATTAAATTCAAGTCACTAATGCTGCATACAGAGTGACTACTGGGTCTGCACCCATCTACCTAACATCCATAATACAAATTTACGTACCTTCTCAGCCGCTACGCTCCTCCAACGAACGCCGCCTGGCTCTGCCATCCCTTCACACAAAGCAATCCCAGTCCCGGCTATTCTCATCTGTGACACCACGAGCTACCACACGCCATCAGAGCAGGGGCGTTCCTCTCTAACTTCAAGAAGCTCTTGAAAACTTCACTTCCTCTTATAACACCTCTAACTCCTAACCTCTAACATGCTCTTCCTGTGCTCTTCTCCTTCTATGCCCTTACAATTTTCTTGCATTGATTGCACTTTTTGTTAACTCTTACTTCTTTTCCTAGGTATTTCCCCATTGATGCCATACATCAAATGTATGTAATCTAATGCAAAGAGAGTTAAGGAAACCAAATGTCTGTGATGTGTTATCAATGTGCAGCATGAAACCAGCGGTCGTCTGGAAGGAAACAAACAAACCTAAAGAACAACAGATGATTTGCACAATGATCATCAGGGATGGAAAGTACACCGGATTGTGTGTGAATGGGGTAACAAAACTAAATTAGGGAATGTGTTGTGGATTGTGATGTTAAAGTTACCCTGCTGTTGTGTATCTCCACACCGTCCATTCACCGGAGCTGAAGTTCTTACAGCTCACAGTGATCATGTCATACTCAAAATATTGTGACAAGCTGGGAGTGACCATCACAGAGGCTGGGAGAGAGAAACAGAAAAAATAGCATATTTATTTTTGGATGGGCTGTTTTCTATATTGTTACGGTTGCACACTTGTATCATTAGTGATACTGGGCGGCTGTGGTCAGTGTTGAGGAGTAATGGATTACATGTAACAGCGTTACGTAATCAGGATACATAAAAAAGTAACTGTATTCTGTTACAGTACAGAAAATAACGACGTAATCAGATTAGAGGTACATTTAAAATCTAGGATTACTCACAGAGATTAGCCTCCGTACATTTTTTTTTCTACAGTATGTGTTTCTGTAAGTTGAAAGGGAGGTGTTGCAGGCATTGGTTGACGTTTACAGTCGCCAGCAGTGCAGAATGTGCGTTTCGCCCCCACCCCGTCATGCAGACTCTGTGCGGACTGGCTCCAGCTCCCAGTGAGTGAACACGGCTGCTGGACCGGGCCGAATGCAACCTCCGAGACCAACAGAGGCCATTTTGACCACTGGGAATACAGTACCAAGGTGGTTTTCTTGCCGGGTTTTGCGCTTGGCACCCCGGGGCTGAGTAAGCTAATAGGACCGCTAACAGCACGGCTAACCGACCAAGCTAACCAGCCACAGATACAGGCAGATAGAATACAGTTAGCGGTTTAGCAAAAAGTATCTATGAAGTTCTTTTGTCCATCAAGAAGCTCTGTGTAAATCAGCTCAGTCCTGGATTCCCTGTTGCTCTTTGGGGCTGTTTTGGGTCCTGTTGATACCGTGTTCACAGGACACCTGCTGAGTGAGGTTTCGTTGCACGCTTGCCCAGCTGTGGTTCGCAATCAGGCGCTGGTACCTGCTAAGTCCCACTGCCCCTGTCCTGAAAGCGCTTGAGTATAGGTGTAAACACCTTTAAACAGTCTACAGTAACCACTGAAGCTGATGATACACGGGGATTGCTCTAAAAGTTGCTCTGTGTATCATCAGCTTAACACTCCCCCCGGAGTTCCCAGTGCGGGCGGAGTAAGCTAATTTGACCAATAGTTGCACAGGTAACTGACCAAATGAGATAATGGCAGCTAGTTAGCTATTAACTTACTTCAGCAACGAGTAAAGCTATTTGTCAATAAGGAAACACTATGCTTCAGCAGCTTCATGAAAAGTGAGAAAGATTTTCATTGAATGCTAAATTAATACAGGCCCCCGAGTGCAGGATGAGTCATCAACATTTTAAAATAATTAATTAACAAATAATATTATAAACTGCCATATTGGTGATGTATAGTGCAAGGCATATCATAATAAAACATTTAAATATCGATTTTTGGGTTCATGGGAATGGAGATACTCTGAGCAGACAAGTCCATTTGGTATAAAGTAATCCAAAACAACTATAAGTAATAAGGTTACATTACTTTTGTATTGTGGTACTCGGATTACGTTACTTATTACATTTTTTAACAAGAAATTTCTTGTATCTTAGAAGAGACTTCCTTGTTTGCGTCCGGGAAATTACTACAGCAGGACGCTGTCAGATGAAAAATAACAGATGTTGTCTTGGGGCACTGTCTGAAACGACTGATGCTAGTTTCTACTTGCAACAAGCGAGGAGTCTTCAGACAGACAGGAAGCGGTGACGACAGGTAGTGGGCAGCAAACACACATGAAAGATAACCTGAGATTTTTCAGCGTACACAGAATATAAATAAAACGATTACAAGGTTCACTTCTAAAATGTAATCTTTCCAAAGTAAAAAGGAACAAAATAGTTAGATTAAACTCACCACGGGTGCTGGCAGACGACCGGCAGACGCTCAACAACACTGAAACAACACTGTCACTGTCAGATCACTGTGTGTGTGTGTGTGTGTGTGTGCACGAACACATACATTGCACACCGAATTACACTCTGAGTATGTGTGTTTGTGTTTCTGTTTTCCATACTTACAGAGGAAAAGCTGAGTCGCCTTCATAGTTCATGCGGGCTGAAGCTTCACTGACCATCTGGTAGCAACTGGGGTGACAACATCCTCTTGAATCAACCACAGGGAGGTGTAGATCAGAAGGGGATGTGAGAACAGTAAACAGAAGAGTGAATATATATGTATATATATATATATATATATACACATATATATTTCTCATTAAAAGCGGCCTCATGTTTTGACACCTCAGGATAAAAGAACAGACAGCTGCATGCAGGCGCTTCAGTAAATAGTTTTATCAAAAGTAATCGACTTCAGTTCATTAAAAGCTGAGTTTCTCTCATCGTCTCTCTGCTTTTATATGTCACCACACTGGCTGTCCCTTCTAACTGAACTAATTACATTACAAACCCGTTTACTCGACTTGACTGCTGGTGATATCAGGTCTTGATATATATTTTGAATCTAGACCTCTAAATATATTGAGTATTACGTATGAGTTTTTGAGGATTGAGTGTTGCATCATGACAGTAGCAGCAAGTCTGCACGACAGACAACAATAGTTGAGTCGAGTCGATGAGTCATTGCATAGTTATAAATATGAATGGGATTTTTTAGGAGGTTTTCTTGCTTCTTCTTGTTGGGGGTCAGTTATTTAAATGTTGTGGTGAAAAGTTAAAAAAAGTAAATTTAAGTTCTGTATCTATTTCTGCAGGCAGTTTATACCTTCACTATCAACCAACAAGTCCTCCAACCTAAATGACAACATACACTCACCTAAAGGATTATTAGGAACACCTGTTCAATTTCTCATTAATGCAATTATCTAATCAACCAATCACATGGCAGTTGCTTCAATGCATTTAGGGGTGTGGTCCTGGTCAAGACAATCTCCTGAACTCCAAACTGAATGTCAGAATGGGAAAGAAAGGTGATTTAAGCAATTTTGAGTGTGGCATGGTTGTTGGTGCCAGACAGGCCGGTCTGAGTATTTCACAATCTGCTCAGTTACTGGGATTTTCACGCACAACCATTTCTAGGGTTTACAAAGAATGGTGTGAAAAGGGAAAAACATCCAGTATGCGGCAGTCCTGTGGGCGAAAAGGCCTTGTTGATGCTAGAGGTCAGAGGAGAATGGGCCGACCGATTCAAGCTGATAGAAGAGCAACTTTGACTGAAATAACCACTCGTTACAACCGAGGTATGCGGCAAAGCATTTGTGAAGCCACAACATGCACAACCTTGAGGCGGATGGGCTACAACAGCAGAAGACCCCACCGGGTACCACTCATCTCCACTACAAATAGGAAAAAGAGGCTACAATTTGCAAGAGCTCACCAAAATTGGACAGTTGAAGACTGGAAAAATGCTGCCTGGTCTGATGAGTCTCGATTTCTGTTGAGACATTCAGATGGTAGAGTCAGAATTTGGCGTAAACAGAATGAGAACATGGATCCATCATGCCTTGTTACCACTGTGCAGGCTGGTGGTGGTGGTGTAATGGTGTGGGGGATGTTTTCTTGGCACACTTTAGGCCCCTTAGTGCCAATTGGGCATCGTTTAAATGCCACGGCCTACCTGAGCATTGTTTCTGACCATGTCCATCCCTTTATGGCCACCATGTACCCATCCTCTGATGGCTACTTCCAGCAGGATAATGCACCATGTCACAAAGCTCCAATCATTTCAAATTGGTTTCTTGAACATGACAATGAGTTCACTGTACTAAAATGGCCCCCACAGTCACCAGATCTCAACCCAATAGAGCATCTTTGGGATGTGGTGGAACAGGAGCTTCGTGCCCTGGATGTGCATCCCACAAATCTCCATCAACTGCAAGATGCTATCCTATCAATATGGGCCAACATTTCTAAAGAATGCTTTCAGCACCTTGTTGAATCAATGCCACGTAGAATTAAGGCAGTTCTGAAGGCGAAAGGGGGTCAAACACAGTATTAGTATGGTGTTCCTAATAATCCTTTAGGTGAGTGTAGGTTGTATTAACCAGCCTTCAAAAAAAAAGTCACATGAGCGTATCCTAAAATAGCGGCCAACCTACATTTTGAAATCATGTGATCTACGTCAATGGCATAAACATGTGGAGAACACAGCGACACAAAGAAGCCAATAATTAAAGAAGGTAAACCCTGCACAACTGTTGGGTTAACCAGTCGACATGCACAAAAACACTGACTTAGGTTTAGGCACTCACCCTTACAAAGCTAACATTGCTAATGTAGCTAATGCTAAAAAGCTAATGCCACAAAACTAACTCAGCTAATGCTTAGCATAACATAACTTTGTTAAATAAATAAATCTGCCAAACACCAGTCTCATAGGAAATGGCCGAAAAACTTTCTATCCTTCCACCCTACCCACCACCCCTGAAACTCCACTTTCTGGTTATTTTATAATATGTCACTGTCTTTGTCACATTTTTGCGTTGTATGGCCACTAGAAGTCACTGCCACAGTAAATGAGTCGTAATTTTGTGTGGCTAAAACAACTTTCATAGTCATTTTTCTGTGGAGGACAGGTTCCTGTCTACAGGTAAACCTCACATCATTCTGATCTAAAGGGTGTTGGGGTGCTACACTACCAGTAGTGATGCTACTTCTATCAACACTAAACTAATAAATGTTACTGCCATTATTGCAACTAGTACTGCTTTTACTGATGCTCGACTTCTGTTGTGGTTTATAACTTGTTGAAACTGGTTTCTGTCTGACTCTATGTGACACTCTTGTGACACCAGCAGCAGAGAAACAGGAAACACTCACTGACTGATAATGATAAAGCTATACTGAAGCTGTGTGTCTGATAACATTGTATTTTATCACATAAGTTTTATTTTGTTCAGTCATTGTGTCAAATACATGCAGTATAGATTGTGAATGCAAATTGCATTTGCAAATAACTTCATTTCTGAACATCTAAAACTGAAAGATCTTTAATCTGCTTTTTGTTATCTAGAAAGTCAGAAACTTTTGTGGTTCAATCTGAAAATTATCTGAGCTGCAGAAATGTTGATTGAATGTGTATTTGAGACAGTGGCTGCTGACTTTTTCACCTTATTATTCACAAGCTACTTTATCCAAATATCTGAGTTAACCCTGGCCCTGACTCACAACTCTAAAGCTAATTGGCTTTAATCATTGATCAGATATTCAAAGTTTAACCGGGAGATGCTCCTGTAAGAGTCTCCACTCTGTCGAAAACAAAATCCATTCGATGATCCTCACAAATTATCTTTGTGTCTCTAAATATTTTCTACATTGATCTTTGCTTAAAAGAGCGAGGAGACCTAAAAGTTTTGGTAAGGAACCAGGATCGTGGAACTGACTAGTGAAGCCCATCCTACACCAGATTTCATCCCCCCAATCATTTTGATGAAGCAGGATGCAATGTAGGGCTTACTGGTCATGAATTTATTCTCATTTGAAGATACTTAACTCTCTGATGTCTGAATGCAGCTGACACACAGTGTAGACAGTGGGTAATTTAGATGCATTTTCTCTGAATCAATTACAGTTGTTCTGTTGATCAAAGGGTATTGTTCCAGAAATACAGACGAAATAGTGCTTTGTCTTAAATGAAGAGGGCACGTTGTAATTTTATTGACAAGGATTTATTGAGCCATTCATTAAAGGCACATGGTGTATGAAAGAACGATTAAAAATTCACAATAATTCTTGGAAATGTTCATTAGTAGGACAGGGAATTACAGAAATGAAGTATAATAACAATAACAGAAAACACATATAAATAGTAATGATAAAATATTATACTTAATGATTACTGATAATCTAATAAAAGCAGCCAGTAAATCTCAAAAGAGCTGGACACATCTGGTTAATTTCCTTAATATTTCATCATTAGCCTGGTTTGGATTGATTGCATTTAAATAGTGTCAACCTGTTAGCTAACTGTTTCACCTGCGAGGCTAATTAAACCCAAACAGGCAATATACCCAAACAGAACTATTTGTTGTTTGGTTAAACAACAAACAAACAATCCTAAATTCACACCAACTTCACAGTGAGATTAGTCAGCCATGTAAAAGTGAGAAAGTACTATGTACAACTATTTGTCACTTTCCACACAAACAAAGAAGTGAAACACTGTGACTATCTTCCGAGAGAGGCTGAAAATGAGCTGTTATCTCAATCACATCTCCCACATCTCTGTGACAGCTTTCCACCCGCCCTTCGAGCTCTGAAGAGCTATAAAAGCTTCACCACAAAAGCTTACCCCAGTCCGATTAGCATGCTGTCTAAAGTAGCTGCCAATCCCCAAATGATGAATTACCTTACCTGTACTCCACTTCACATATGCAAACAAAAAATATGAACAATAACTGAAATTAAAACGTGACAAATGTGTGACAAATAAACAATTACTACTTACTTACTACTTTGAGGAATTAATAAATATAGGATGCTACATGTGCATTAGCTAGCTAACTCATTGTGTATAAATTGTATTGTGATTTATCACATAAATACACATTTATGTCAACATCTAATTTGTTATAATGACTGGGAAAGCTCTTATATATCCAACTTAGAGCTAAACTATCCAGAATTACCTGACATTTTTAACAAATATGGACCTCTCATGTCTTTCCTAATAACACTACCTGTAAAAAAAAAAAAATATTAATAATAATAATAATAATAATAAGCTAAGACGACATTAAAAAAAACATACACTTATAATCACAAGCAGACAACACAAAAACATGGATAAAACATTAAAATCCATACAGACATAAAAGTACAAACAGTAAAACATTAGCATTAGCATGTCAATGCATTTAAGAAACAGATATAAAAGTTATGTTACAGTTATCTGCATATCTGCAACTACACAAGGTTTACTTAAAGTGTATAATTTACAGTATTACTTTCTTTTGTCTGTCCAGTCAGAAGCCTCATAACTTGCTCTCAAGTGTCACGTTGTCTTTTTCTTGAGCAATCCCATTGTTGCTTGGACTAGTGCCTCCATCTTCTGTCTCATCTGCTGAAATTAGGATTAAAAGTGTCAGTAAAAATATCTATCTATCTATCTATCTATCTGTCGTAAACCATCGTAGTGAGGACATTCTGCATTGTGAGGACATTTTGTCCAGTCCTCACTAAATCAAAAGAATGTTTGAGAGTAAACACCTGGTTTTAAGGCTAAAGTTAGGATTAGGTTTTTGATAAGGTCAAGATATAGCAGGGAAATGATTGGGATTAAGGACTAGGAAATGCATTGTGTCGATGAAGGCCCTAAGAACCAGAGCCAGACCGTCCTATACATTCATAACGCACATCTCATGTAAAAGGTTAAAGCGAGCATCAGTGTTTACAAGGTTGATGAGAGGATGAAGAGGAAACTATACTTCTGGGTTCAAGAAAAGAAAGGAACTCAATGAGGGTGACTTTTTTAGGAACAGCAAAACATGACTGTGTGAGCACTGACCTTTGACCTGCCGGGCCAGGAGGCGAGGTCCCGCTAGTCCAATACCCAGTGCTCCAATGGGGGCTGTGACCAGGATAGCTAACACCGCTAACGTTAGCACGTCCAAGCCAAATTTTATCAAGGTCTGGTCCCCCTCCTCCCTCGCCATGTCCAATGCCTTGGAGCCAATGGCAGCCTATCACACATGAATACACAAACATCGGACACTTTTAAAACACTTAAACACTTAATTCAAGTGAATGCACATAAGCATGAACATGACCCTTGAGTCTTTAGGAGATTCACAGGATATTCACATGCACACACAGACCTGTACTGTGGCTTTAGGCAGCCAGGCCACAGCGATGAAGAGCTTCTCCTTCAGGTTAAATCCTCCAAAATGAACCAGCAGGTAGGTGACGAGCAGGCGGATCACCAGACCAATACTGATACAGGCCAGACCCAGACCTGAACACACACATAGACAAACAGACCAACGCAGTGGAAAAAATATATTTAACGAAGCACACCAACATTAGGGAAATTATTGAAACATCAAAACGTGTTGGACTTTCAACAGAGTCTGGGGAAGCTCCTGCAGGTGCAGGTTAACAATATCAGAAATGATTTTGTTTGTTTTTTTAGCATTGTTCTTACCCACAGTGCTGGGGCTGAGGGTTGCTATGGTAATCTCTGCTCCAATCAGACCAAACAGGAGCGGCTGAAACACATCCCATGACCGACCCACCATGGCTGCCACCGGGACCTGGATGTAAAGACGAACACTGACTAAGCTCAGATAGGTTCAGTGGTAAAAGACATGCTGACATTGTGTAAACAGGGCTGAATCCAGGTGTTGAATCCAGATTAAAAGGATTCTGATGTGTGTTACCTTGTTGGTCTTCCAGCCCAGAGCAGCCAAAAAGGCCAGCACCAGCGTACAGAGACCACCGGCTCCAGCAAAACCGACAACATGACTGAAGAAGACCGAAAATATGGACAGACCCAACAGTAAGAGAGTCCTCCTCAAAACCAGGTCCTCCTGCAGAGAGGCCGACAGAGACAGACAGAGGGACGGGCAGGCAGACAGAGAGTACATTAAATGATTTAATTCAATTACATTTAAAGTTTAAATTTAAAATAGCATAACACAAAACCAAACCTCACTCTCACCTGGTCTTTGCTGGGGAAACAGGACAAGAACAGCCCCAGGATAAGCCCGGCTATGATCCCTCCCACCACCTCCAGCAGACCCTTTAGGATGTTCATCCACGTAGAACCTGCAGGACAAACAGCACATAGAACAGGATAGATAGGAATGAAAAGGAAGGAAATAGAACAGAATAAATTACAGTAGAGCGTTTTCTCCTCAGCTCTCACCTGTAGAGAAGGCGATTCCCAGACAGGTAGAAAATCCTGTTATGGCCAGAATATCATCAAAACTCCCTGCAGCCATCAGCAGGGTGGGGATTCCCTGGACAACAACACAGAACATTATTAGATGTCCCCTATTCATAGTTTTCAGTCACGTGACATGCCCGGTGACTTGGCGGGCAAAACAGCAGACCAACATAGCGGCTCACACCGCGACTCCCCCGTGGAGACGCCGCAAAAACAGTCAAATTTTATTTGTATCACCTTTCAACTTAAGAAAAAGAAAGATATGAACACAAGCTGCAAGTGTTGGGCATACCCGATCCATATAACTATATCATTACAGCATCCACTGCCACATTTCTACAGTTAAAAACTGCCAGGTCCCTGCCGCCACTCGACTGCGGTATGTTTACGTGGGGAATCCCTCACCTAACACAGCCCAGGCTTGTCTCCTCCTCGATTAGTGCATCCGAAATCACAACAACCATCCAGCATTTCCAGCAACTCAAAGTAACAGTGTATCACTTGCTTATTGGTTGGCAGGCAGCGTAAATAACGAGTGTTTTGCCCTCCATGGGAGTGTTTTGCATGTAAGCTGATCTGTGGTCTCTAATCGGTGGTCTATGGTCTGGTGAGAACTGTGTAAATGTAAATGCTATGTACTTGTATCGCCTTTCTAGTCTTTTCGACCACTCAAAGCGCTTTTACACTACATCTGCATTCACCAGTCACATTCATACACTGAGCCTAAGTGCTCAAACAGAAACTAACATTCACACACATTCATACACCGCCAGGGGCAATTTGGGGTTCAGTATCTTGCCCAAGGCCACTTTGACATACAGCCTGGGGGAGCCGGGATTGAACGGCCGACCTTCCGATTAACAGCCAACCCGCTCCACCTCCTCCTGTTCCTACCACTTCCTGTCACCTATGCCCCCAATATACAACCATGTGCATCTAATCACTGCCACCCAGTGTCTAAAATACTATATAAATATATAATACTATCATGTCAACAATAAATATAAATGGCTCCTACAGCTCCTTTAGCATGATTTTGTAATCACAGAGGAGGGTTGGGTGGTCTTCTAGGAGGTCCTAGTTCCAGTGGTCATTAAGAAGGTTTTAGGGGTCTTTCGGGGGGTCTAGGAGTGAATTAGGAGGGTCCAGTTGTCACCAAGGAGGTTTTAGAAGTCTACTTGTCATTTAAAGGGTTGTAGGTATTCTTTATAAGGTTCCACTAAAGAGGTTCTAGATGTTCATTGTTAGATTGTTGTCATCAAATATGTTCTCGGGGTCTTATACGGAGTTCTAGTGGTGATGTATAGTTAGATGTTCAATCAGAAGTATATGAGGTTTTAGAGGTCATATAGGTGGTTCTTGTGGTCAGTGAGATGGTTCTGTGAGTTTTGTAGGTGGTTCTAGCGTTTTCTAGGATAGGCCCACAGAGATAATGTGTAACATTTACACAGACTGGTTCATGTCTTTGGCTGCCCACCTGCTCCCCCTGGTGGCAAACTACAGAATCACCTGTGCTCAGACTGTTGTTAGAGCAGCAGGTGAGGGTTTGTTTACCTTCTCTACGCCGTATCCTTCTCTCTGCAGGAGCAACATCGAAGGAACCACAACTGCAGGAGACACTGCGGCCAGGACAAAACTACACACACACACACACACACACACACACACACACACACACACACACACACACACAGTGGCATTTTAGTCTTACAGATACAGACAGCTGTAGTTTCCTTATATTTATAATGATATAATGATTTGTGTGTGTGTGTGTGTGTGTGTGTGTGTGTGTGTGTGTGTTACCCCAGTATGAAGCCCCAGACCCATGGCAGACCCAACAGGAAGTGAGAAACCACAGCAACGACGGAGGCCTCCACCATGCAGGGACCGACCGCAACACGCACGCACACCGCCTTAAGGCGACTCAGCGCCTGCGTGTGCACACACAAACAAATATTTAAACAACTGTACCTGAAAGAGTCAGTAAGTATGTACAGTGTGTGCGCTCACCGAGGGGTCGAGGCCCAGTCCGGCTCTGGTAAGGATGATGGACAGGGCGACGTTCCTCAGAGCTGCAGACCAGTGAGTGTCGATGAAGACAGCGTCCGCTATGTAGGGAACGTTACGCAGCACCAGCCCTGCCAGCAGCATACCTGCAGACACACACGGGAACTGATCAGTCAAACAGTACAGGGCCTTTACAATGAGTGCGTTTAAATGCACATTAGTATCCTGGCTTTGATCATATTACGCATACAGGGAACATGAGAAACCTGGTTATTCATCTCCCTGTTTACATGATTCAGAAGGTATCCAGGTTTCTGATCATCTGCCTGCAGGTGTGTCTGAACTCCACTTCTTTTTTGCACAGCTGATTGAGAGTGAACATGTTTTGGTCTGTGGTGTCAAGAGTCACAAAATACAACCCTGCAGCACTGAAGTCAGACCCTCCCTCTAGTTATATCTTCATCATCATCATTATATCTTTTACATTATTTATTTATTTTGATGACCAACTACTACATAACTTGACTTGATGACACACCAGTGAACTCGACTCAGAATCATCAGAAACCTGGATCAGGATTTTTCATGCCACAGAATCCCCCAATAAGAGAAAGAAAAATTTCTAGACAGACTTCATGGTAGATTACATTAGATTAGATGAGATTAGATTGTTTTTAGATGTTGGGTCGTACCAAGTAGTGGGGGGAAGGGGGGCAGTGTGGGCAGCTGAATCATTCCCACCAGCTTCCCTCCCAGCACGGAGCAGATGAAGAGGATGACGATGCCAAACAGGTTTCCTCCAGGTAAACACTCACTTCCTGTGATGGCCCAGACAACTCCAAACAGCAGAGCAAACAGACACACTGCACGCACAAACACACACACAAATTAATAGCAGCTGAATCCATTTCCATACACCGTCTATATAGCTTCAGTGTTCCAGTGTTTTTTGTTTTTGTTGTTTTTGGGAGGGGTGCATTTGTTACTCATTAACAATATCATCAACAATGGGAAATAATAATCCTAGTATTAGAAAATAGTAATCCAAATGCTGTCATATTCATAATTCAGGGATAGATTTAGATTGATTTCAGAGGCGGCTGTATTACTACCCTTATGAAAGATCCACAGCTTGTTTTCATTGTGATTTTACTGATTTATGCATGAAATTTGTAACTTATAATAGCAAGTACCACAGTATTACGCTTTTTGATTTGTGCAAAATACTTTCACATTTCTCTCAGCATACTGACAGGAACATATGACATTAGCAAAACAATAAGAGTAAATAAAACAGAGAGACAGACATATCTTCAGATTGGTTTAAAGGTTGTGATTTCCAAAAGAGGAGCACTTTAGATTTTAACACCATGAACTCTGCTATAGCGCACTTTCTCTCATGATGGAGACGTTTTTCACTGGAGCCCACGGATACCATTAAAGAGAAAACACATGTGAGGACTCTTTTAAATACAAACACACCAAAAAACACACTGTTTGTTACCTTTAGTGATAAGCAGGTTGATGAGTCCCTGTGGTCGAGGACATCGGTCCTTCAGACTGATACAAGACGAACAACAAGAGGTCGAGCCCGATGCTGTCATCTTCGTCTAAACAAACACATTACACAGGTACTGTATGTATATACAGAGAGAGGCACACACATGACATGTACACACACATATACACACAGAGACATGGACACACACATATACACACAGACATGTACACACACATATACACACAGAGACATGTACACACACATATACACACAGAGACATGTACACACACATATACACACAGAGACATGTACACACACATATACACACAGAGACATGTACACACACATATACACACAGAGACATGTACACACACATATACACACAGAGACATGTACACACACATATACACACAGAGACATGTACACACAGACATGTACACACACATATACACACAGAGACATGTACACACATATATACACACAGAGACATGGACACACACATATACACACAGAGACATGTACACACATATACACACAGACATGTACACACACATATACACACAGAGACATGTACACACACATATACACACAGAGACATGTACACACACATATACACACAGAGACATGTACACACGAGACATGTACACACACATATAAACACAGAGACATGTACACACAGAGACATGTACACACACATATAAACACAGAGACATGTACACACAGAGACATGTACACACACATATACACACAGAGACATGTACACACACATATACACACAGAGACATGTACACACAGAGACATGTACACACACATATACACACAGAGACATATACACACAAAGACATGTACACACACATATACACACAGAGACATGTACACACACATATACAAACAGAGACATGTACACACACATATACACACAGAGATATGTACACACACATATACACACAGAGACATGTACACACACATGTACACACACATATATACACAAAGACATGTACACACAGAGACATGTACACACACATATACACACAGAGACATGTACACACAGAGATATGTACACACACATATACACACAGAGACATGTACACACAGAGACATATACACACACATATACACACAGAGACATATACACACAGAGACATGTACACACACATATACACACAGAGACATGTACACACAGAGATATGTACACACACATATACACACAGAGACATGTACACACAGAGACATATACACACACATATACACACAGAGACATGTACACACAGAGACATGTACACACACATATATACACAAAGACATGTACACACACATATACACACAGGACATTTTTCTCAACTGTCCTAAAGCAACTTTAGGAACAGCAACACTAAGGACAACTTCAGGAACAGAAACACTGAGGACAACTTTAGGAACAGCGACACTAAGGACAACTTTAGGAACAGCCACTACAAGAAGAACTTTAGTAACAGAAACACTGAGGACAACTTTAGGAACAGCAACACTAAGGACAACTTTAGGAACAGCCACTACAAGAAGAACTTTAGTAACAGAAACACTGAGGACAACTTTAGGAACAGCCACTACAAGAAGAACTTTAGTAACAGAAACACTGAGGACAACTTTAGGAACAGCAACACTAAGGACAACTTTAGGAACAGCCACTACAAGAAGAACTTTAGTAACAGAAACACTGAGGACAACTTCAGGAACAGCCACTACAAGAAGAACTTTAGTAACAGAAACACTGAGGACAACTTTAGGAACAGCAACACTAAGGACAACTTTAGGAACAGCCACTACAAGAAGAACTTTAGTAACAGAAACACTGAGGACAACTTTAGGAACAGCGACACTAAGGACAACTTTAGGAACAGCCACTACAAGAAGAACTTTAGTAACAGAAACACTGAGGACAACTTTAGTAACAGAAACACTGAGGACAACTTTAGGAACAGCGACACTAAGGACAACTTTAGGAACAGCCACTACAAGAAGAACTTTAGTAACAGAAACACTGAGGACAACTTTAGGAACAGAAACACTGAGGACAATTTCAGGAACAGCGACACTAAGGACAACTTTAGGAACAGCCACTACAAGAAGAACTTTAGTAACAGAAACACAGAGGACAACTTTAGGAACAGCGACACTAAGGACAACTTTAGGAACAGCCACTACAAGAAGAACTTTAGTAACAGAAACACTGAGGACAACTTTAGTAACAGAAACACTGAGGACAACTTTAGGAACAGCGACACTAAGGACAACTTTAGGAACAGCGACACTGAGGACAACTTTAGGAACAGCCACTACAAGAAGAACTTTAGTAACAGAAACACTGAGGACAACTTTAGGAACAGAAACACAGAGGACAACTTTAGGAACAGCGACACAGAGGACAACTTTAGGAACAGAGACACTAAGGACAACTTTAGGAACAGCCACTACAAGAAGAACTTTAGTAACAGAAACACTGAGGACAACTTTAGGAACAGCGACACTAAGGACAACTTTAGGAACAGCCACTACAAGAAGAACTTTAGTAACAGAAACACTGAGGACAACTTTAGTAACAGAAACACTGAGGACAACTTTAGGAACAGCGACACTAAGGACAACTTTAGGAACAGCGACACTGAGGACAACTTTAGGAACAGCCACTACAAGAAGAACTTTAGTAACAGAAACACTGAGGACAACTTCAGGAACAGAAACACAGAGGACAACTTTAGGAACAGCGACACAGAGGACAACTTTAGGAACAGAGACACTAAGGACAACTTTAGGAACAGCCACTACAAGAAGAACTTTAGTAACAGAAACACTGAGGACAACTTTAGGAACAGCCACTACAAGAAGAACTTTAGTAACAGAAACACAGAGGACAACTTTAGGAACAGCGACACTAAGGACAACTTTAGGAACAGCGACACTAAGGACAACTTTAGGAACAGCGACACTAAGGACAACTTTAGGAACAGCGACACTAAGGACAACTTTAGGAACAGCCACTACAAGAAGAACATTAGTAACAGAAACACTGAGGACAACTTTAGTAACAGAAACACTGAGGACAACTTTAGGAACAGCGACACTAAGGACAACTTTAGGAACAGCGACACTGAGGACAACTTTAGGAACAGCCACTACAAGAAGAACTTTAGTAACAGAAACACTGAGGACAACTTTAGGAACAGCAGCACTGAGGACAACTTTAGGAACAGCCACTACAAGAAGAACTTTAGTAACAGAAACACTGAGGACAACTTCAGGAACAGCCACTACGAGAACAAATGTAGGAACAGCAAGACAGAGATCAGATTTAGGAACATGAACACTGACAAATTTAGGAACAGAAACACTAGAACAATTTTTTTAACAACAAGACGGAGAACAATTTTAGGATCAACACTGAGAACAAATGTAGGAACAGCAAGACTGAGAACAATTTTTTGGAACAGTTGTGTTTGTGTGTGTTGTTGACCACTCACATTGTCGTCCAGTTCATCTGTCTTCCTCCGCGGCAGGACGGTGATCTCTCTCTCGTCCTGACCTTTCCCTCGCTTCACCACAGGTGTGTGTGTGGAGAGAGAGAGAGAGAGAGAGACATAGACAGTGAATAAGGTGCCGTACAACTTGTCTGAAGTGAAAATTAAACATGCATGTCAACTTTAACCTATGCTTCACACACACACCTTTGTTTGCACATTCTCCCCCTGCTTGTATCACACTTCTCCATATGTTCTTCCTCTGTTTCCATCCATTCATTTTTCATTCTTTTATAGTTTTTGTTTCATCACATTAATCATTAAACCAGACAATCACGCTTACACACACATGTAATGGAAAATCTTCTCAGCAGTCCAGCAGTATACTACTTGATTTTAATAACCCTGTGACCTTGCCTCTATCACCACCCTCAGGACAAACTTTCCATCTTTTACTCCACTCCTGTAGGAACAAAAAAATCAGCAGTTTGTCGATTTTTCTGTCAGCTGATAGTTTGGTTGTTTTAATCCAGCAGCTCTTTTACATGTCTTTGTTCAGATCAAACTGTAAAGATTCAGTCAGTGTTTTAACATTCGTCTAACTATTACTAGTATCTGCTTTCACCAAGGTCAAGGTGTGTGTGTGTGAGATTAGGTACTGGTATTCAATCTAATGCAACTGCTCTGCCATAAAGGCGACTTTTATGACAGCATGACTGTCATGTTCAGTTTTTTTAAATGGCAGGTTTTAGCACTGAGGCCTTGGTTAGAGGGGGACTGCATTTATTATATAGTGTAGTTGATGCCACATACACAAAAAAAAAACATAAAAACATAACGAAAAGATTAACAAATTCTGTAATCTTACTGGTCCTACTCTCTGCACTAAACCATGTGTCACTATGCTACACTTTACAGTCCAGTGGTTGGAGTTCAAATGGTGGGCAGGTTTATATTTTGGTTTACATCTAGATCGCAGGATGTTTTATTTAGAGTTTTATCAAAAAAGGCTGTTTTTTTTTTATGGGACACGAACAAGTGATATGAAGAGCTGGTACCTCAGCTTGATCCTGCTTCTGTCCATCATCACTCATCCGACAGTACCGCTTCGTGGCTTCTTCGTCCATCATCTGAAACAGACAAATTACTGGGATTAGTGACTGTAGCGTAATTAATCAAGAAATGAAAATTGGTGTGAAAAATGTAGCACTAAGAAACTCATAGTCATAGTTTTATGTCATTTTGTATATACCATAATTTACAAGGTTATGCTTTATTTTATGGGTCAGTAATATAATAATTTCCATTAATTAATTTAAGATCATTACGCTAAAAATAAATAGTTGTATACTTTGACCTCCCTCTTTTTCCTCTTGCCTTCCTTCTCTCTCTCTCTCTCTCTTTCCTACAGTGTCCTGGGGCTTGACTGATCTCTGGGTTGGGCACCAATCTCCACCCGCTCCCATTATACACCTGTTGCTGATCATTGTTCAAGCCTACTACATTAGGAGAGGCCTGAGATCCAGTCCTCTGGATCATTAAGTCATATCTGACTACTCCTCCAGACCTGAACTGCTACCAGCCTGCCTCTCTAACCTGGGATCCCAGCCTGTCTCAGCCAGTAACCCCCGCCAGCCAGCTCAAGACCCGGACTTCGACCCATAGCCCCCTCCCCCATTTACTCTTTCTGTCTGTTAAACATAAAGCAGTTGAAACTTACCTGCTGAATCTGCCTGATTGTGTGTTCTTTACTATAAAGCCAGACATGGTGTCCACAACATCTTAGAAATTATGAGAAAATCACCCACAAAATAAAGCTTTTCTCAAATTTTAGATTTACATGTTTAGCTGAGCTGCTATGCATTGATTAAAAGACTATTACACTTGCAATTCACTGGAGTTACTTGATCAGACATGGACCAACTGAACACTACATCCATTTTCCCTGGAAACTAATCAAGTTTTTTTGCAGAAAAGTCCCTAGTAATTATTATTCCAGACCCGTAATAAAACATTGGGTGAAATCTGTGCGAAAAAAAGCAACCAATATTGAGAATAAAGTTTCCAATAATACATAAAAATTAAAGGAATATATTTTTGGATTTTAATAGAGCTGGTCTTTTGAGGGTATTTGTATTTTTCCTATAAGTAGTGGAAAATTGCACGTCTTTCCAGGAAACTTCACAGGAAATGATTAACAAATTACTGAGCGGTAAAATAAAGTGGTACATTAATTACAAATCAAACACTGATCACTTCTTCTGTTTGTGTACATGGTATTACTTCACACTTGCCAATGTAAAAATGTTTCCCATGACACTAAAGCCCGACTGAATTGATTATTAATCTGTTATACACACAAAAAAAAGCAAAAGCATAACCTTTCTTACAATCAGCTGAATGCTTCACATACTTACAATGTCACAAAATCAGATAGACACCAGTTTTTAAAGATTAATAAAGTATTTGTGGACACACTCTTACCTTTGGTTGATAAAGAGCGGTGTGACTGGAACAAAGAGGAAAAGACGACTGACAACTTAGTCATCAACCAGCAACAAGAGACACAAAGAGAGAGAGAGTCTGCTGTGTGTTAATAACAGCTGGTTTTGACTCTGTTGTGTTTGTCACTCTGCAAAATGACAGCCGTCTCAGGCGACATCACACACACACACACACACACACACACAGTAAAGCCTGGCATTACACAGGCCACTATCACGCTGTCGGCTGCATTAATACCAGGCTGTAACACACACGCACAGAGTGCAGAGTGCAGAGTTGCGTTCACGGTCGCTTGCAGACACTAACACATCTTATTATCATTTAGATAATAGCAGGTGTGTGTCAGTGTGTGCGTACATGTGTAGCACTCGCCGCACTGTTCCACGCACACTGGAACAGCTGGTTAACACACCTCATAGAGCTGCTGAGATAATTGACAGCTTAAAATTAAAGGAGCCTTTTTGTAGAACCTTGAAATTAAGTCTGGTGACATCAAATCTCATGTTCAAAGCCAAACCAACAGTGAATGCATCTACTAACAGGTACTGTGTGTGTGTATCACAGCCCAATGTCTCTTCTTCCTCTCAGTGACAGAACTCAGTGACACTACTCATGTAGTCACTGTCACCCTGAACACTTTTTTACTCTGTCCCACATACTCAGTTCTGGAGCGCCCTACATGAGAGCCCTACATGTCAATAAACAACGCAAAAGAGGTGCTCTAGACCAAGTGTCCATGTGTGATGAGTTAAGAGCGAGAAAGTGAAGTAAAGTCAGCTTTTCAGGTGTAACCTCTGTTGTTCTGTCCATTCATACCTCGTATTTGCTCGACAGACTGTGGGTTTATGGGAGTTGAGGCCATTAAAACTTGTAATAAATAAACGATACAACTTTTTTTAACTTGACTTGAACCGCTTGATATGGCCTGCTGTTGAGCAAACTGTGTTGTGAGGCTGGATTCTTTGTTATTCTGTGTTATTACGAACGTTAATGAGATTTTTCTTACTTCTCAAAGCTACTTTTGTTTTATTAGTGTATCTTTAAACATCTTCTTTCTCTCTTTTACATGTTCCAACAATCTTTGGATTGGAAGCAGGCAGTCAGTAATATAACAGATGACATTATGACCGTATGATTCCCCAGTCTGAAACCAGTCTAATAAAAACATTAGGTACACTGTTTAAAAATGGGCTGAATATCTCCATCATTCATCATTATTTCAAGACTAGAGGAAGTGGAAACAGACTGAATGCACAGTGACAGGTCCGCATACAGGCTGTGAGTCACACACAAACACACGTGATAGAGTGTGTGTGTATAGTTTTATTGGTGGGATACAAGGTGATACAAACCAAATAGTCAATACGGCTTATACACAAATCATTAGAGGCAACAGTCTGTTCATAAAGCATTTAAATCCACATAATTAAACACTCACCATCATCATCATCATCATCATGATAACAAAGTTGTAACAGCTAAATCAGGAAGTGACATCAGAAACACGCACACAAGCCAAATCACATACTAACATATGTGTGTATATACACATGTGTACCATGACTGTATGTTCTCCCACAACACACACACACAGCCCTGTGTAATAAGCATGACATACAAAAAGCTGTAGAAAAATACTCTTAAAAAACCAAACACACTAAACAACAACAACAACAACCACCACTTGGAATGTTCTGGACATCAGACGTTAACATGGAGGGGACACCGGGCAATTTGTTTGTCAACTCTTTTGTTGTCATTTTAATCGTGACATAAGTATTTAATATCCCAAATAAGAGATTCTGGCTCCCCCCACTTGAATTAAATTACATATTAAAATGTACAGATTTTTCCAATTCAAACTAAAGTCAAGAGCTCCTTTGGCAGGTGTCATGAAAAAGTATTACTAAGTTATTTAAAAAGAAAGTAATTTGTGTGCAAAGACGATTATAACTGTTGATTATATAAAGGTGCGTCTCCAAAAATTTGAATATTCTGAAAAAGTTTATTGTGAGCACCAGAACCAGACTGAAGGATTAAAGGCTCAGGAACCTTTTGCAAGTTTTTTGAGTTAATTAGCTCATTTATGTTCTTTTCAAGTCGCCATTTCTGTATTATGAATTCTTTATTATAAAATACAATTCATACATACAATACATTTTGAGAAAATGGAGTTTTGATTTCCACAAACTATAAGCTGTAATCATCAAGGTTGGACGATATTCAAATTTTTGGAGATGCACCTGTATATCAGTAATTTACAAAGAAGAAGAACAGAAAAGAATCTGCGCTCTTCGTGTTTACAAATGAAGTTGAGAGAAGCCAAAAGTGATTATAACACTTTTCAGTCTGCAGAGTTTGAGTCGCAACTGACTCTTTCTCAACTTTAGCCAACTCTAGCTGTTAGCTGATGCACTTTATTTATGCCTCACTACACTGATTTGAAAGGTTAGCTGAGCCCGCTAGTTTACTTCAGTGATTAGCTAGTTAAAACTGTTACTGTTAAAACTACACAATTGGATATGGTTCATAAATACACAGCGGATGCTAATGTAGCTTACTGCTAACATTTGCTAATGTTATTAAAACACGTTAATGAATTATCTATAAAGGCAATATACTACATTTGTGCTTCTATAGCATGGGGCTGATCTGGCAGAAAATAGTTTTTGTTAACAAGTCTGCTAGCTAACTTAAGTACTAGCTAGGAAGCTAAAACCATTTATTTAAAAAATACAATCAGACACAATTGGTTTGTAAATTAAAAACTAAATCTAACATATCTCACGGTTAATGACGATGCTAACATCATGAATAAACACTAATCAGATCTACATTATATGCTACAGTTATGCTTGAAACAAGTTTTAATATTTTAGCTTTCTGTCTTTTGTGTTGTTTCACATTACAAATGAAATGAAAATCAAACCGCTGTGTGAATAAAGTTCACTGAAAATTGTTGCTCAAATAAGTTGCCAGTATGTTAGAAGCAAAAAAAATATCATCTCTCTCTGTTTTACACACACACACACACACACACACACACACACGTACAGTACAACATTTTACAGGTAACAAGGTTGTTGTTTTTTAATGCTAAGTTTAAGTACAGGCACTATAGAGTGAAGCATTATGGGAAGTTGAGTGCTCAACTTTTGTTTTAGCTAGCAGCTTTTAGAAATTCAGTGCTCAACGCCTGAACATTGTGTGTTACATTGTGTTTATGATCATTGAAGTTTTAATACTCAGACAAACGGATGATGTTTTAGAAATGTTTGTTGTGTGTGTTATTAATTAATTAGTTATCCAAAGCGATAACTAAAAGCAACTTATCCAAAGCGACTTACAATTGATATATGTATCAGAGATCGCACACTTCTGGAGCTACTAGGGGTTAAGTGTCTTGAGCACATTGGTGGGTGCAACAGTGGGAAGCGAACCCAGGTCTCCTTCACCAAAGGCATTTGTCTTATCCACTGTGCCATCACCAGTGTTTCAAACACACTCACACAAAAACCCAGCGATGGGCTATGTTGACTTTGCATTAATGCAACAATAAACTGAAGCCCTGAATATAATAATGAAATCTTACGGTTATGGTGAAGAACATTAGAGACTTTAATTCTCTGGCTGGATAGTTCTTCCTCTGAGTTACTATAAGCAAAGTAACAAGTCAAATCAGAAGCAAAGAAAGTCCATAATAATTAGAATTTACTACAAGACTGACACTACTGAATCTGTAATATATACGGTTTACATAAAATTAAGTCGGTGGCCTTGAATCATTTTACTTTGTAAACTTTTGTGAATTAATTTTTTCTCTTAACATTTTCAGAAAGTAATTTTTAAGTTTTGCCTTTTAAATGTTTTCTTTGAAATTCAGAAATCTGTGGGAATAAAATTTCAGCAACTTAATTTTCAACATAATTTTCTGATAAAGAAATGACTAATTGATTTTGAATACAGAATCATAAAGAGCTTTTAGATGCTACAAACACATTGGTATTTAAATTTGAATATTCAGTAGTGATTGAACTTTGAAAACAAAGTTTTTTAGATTCATATTCTTATTCATATTCTATGTAGAGCAATAAAAAAATAAGAGTGTTAAGTGAATGTTAATTGATTATGAATGCAAAGTCTAGTAGTTGACAACAACAGCTCTACTAGCTACCTAGTTAGCATCTGCAATATGAGTTTATACCACTGCTAAAACAGCAGTTAGCATCTGAAGGCTATCAGTATTGATATAGGCACAGGTAGAGGAACTGAAGGTGTGTGTGTGTGTGTGTGTGTGTGTGTGTGTGTGTGTGTGTGTGTGTGTGTGTGTGATTGACAATGACATTACTTCCTCCTGGAATGCTGAAGACAGGAAGTGTTGAGTGTGTGTGTCAGTCGCTCAGGTATGTGTGGATGTAGATCTGCTGTTGGATCCAGGGGGTGAAATGCGTCACGTTGCTGTACACTCCGGGTCCGAGCACTTTACTGAAGCACACGCTGCCCCAAGATGTCAGGCCAAACAAGGTCCAGTGACCTCCGTCCTCCTCACACACCAACGGACCGCCGCTGTCACCCTGTATACACACACACACACACACACACACACACACACACACACACAGACTGTGATTACAGAACAACTGGTCCAATATGTTGATTCAGAAATCAGAAATAATCGAGATTAAAGTTGTTTTTGTGTCTCAAAACTCCATGAAGATCAAGCTAAAAACTTTCTGTGACTTCATTTTTAAAAAAAGCTTGAAATGTCTAACAATTATTATTATTATTGATTTTTCATATTCAAATAATCTGCGTATCTATCTGGATAAATAATTTTTTCATAGAGTGCGCAAGATTATTCGACATGGATTATGTAGTACAAGCTGCTCTCACTGCTGATGACTTTAGGCTGGAGAAGGACTGGTGGTCTATGATGAAACCAGTGATATACAGGATTGTTTCATCAGCGTAAAAACTGATATTCTAGCGCTGAGTTGGAAAATAAATGTCTCTGTACTGAGGAAATGGCAGGGGACCCACATGTGTTCCTTGTGGGACCCCTCTATCAGCATTTTGACTTGATTTAATTAGAATCCCCCCCAGGCTGCAGTGTCCAATAATAGTTATAAAAGTTAAGTGTTGGACAGAGCAAACAACATACTGATGATTTTGATTTTTATATCCTTACCAGTAGTGGAGGTACAAATGTAAAGAGATGTACTAGATCAAAAGTGTGGGTGAGACAATAATTCGCAAATGTCAGTATTTTGCAGTTCAACTGATACTCTGGTATCCCTGGCTTCAACATTTTTGACTTTATCAGACCACTGTAGGCAAATCAGTGAACAAAACTTATTTTAGATTATTGTATTTTTTATAGTTATTGCATCATTGTATCAAGAGTATGGATTTATCAGGTATTACATTAACTGGATAAACCTAAAAAAGACGTTTCTCCCTGGTGATTTAGGGGTGGTGATGGCGCAATGGATAAGACACATGCCTTTGGTGTGAGAGACCCGGGTTCAATTCCCCACTGTGTCCCATCCACCATTGTTGACACTTGCTCCAGAGGTGTGCAACCTCTGACATGTATAGCATTTGTAAGTCGCTTTGGATAAAAGCGTTCAGCTAAATGAATAAATGTAATTTAACTGAGGACTCAACTTCCCACAATGTTTCACTTGTTGACATTAGTCGATATTCCCATCATTCATTTTAGTCACGCTTTATCAAGGAGAAATACCAAATATTTTCTTGTTAAAGTTTCTCCAATGTCAAATATTCAGTTTTCTCTATTTCATAGTGGAAATCTTTGGGCTCTACTCTGTGAAAACTGGAAACTTTATTAACTTAATAATGAATCAGTTATTTGACTAAATATCCTCTGAGGAGCAGGAATATGCAGCACATTTCATGGATATCCAGCCAGTAGATGTCAACATATCTATTCATTGACCAAGAGTTGGAGGACTGATGGACATGGGACAAAAAAATTTTGTTCCTTAAATTAAAACAACTTATTGTCACAAAAATAATCACAAAATATAACTGCTACTTTATTTTCTTGACATTTAACTTGTCTGAGAACAATTATTTTAGTTTTCTCTGTTCGGTATACATTACACATTCATGTTAACCCGACCAGCTGTCAGTGCAGATGTTACCATGCAGGAGTCGACGGTCCCAGCATCGTAACCAGCGCAAAGCATCCTGGGAGTGATGGTCTTAATGTCAAAGTAAGACTGACACTGAGACAGCGAGATGATTCGAACCTCCCCTTCCTGCAGCTTAAAGGGAACTGGACACACAAACAGAGTTTAGAAGCATTTCTTTTTACACTTCCTGCAGTGCTTTCGTATAGACTCCCTACTACAGCTACTCACTCCTGTTGCCCATGTGACCCCAGCCTGTGATGTAACAGTAGGAATCAGGCGAAGGGAGCTGGCCAAGCTCAGGTAGACACACCGGCCTGACGAAATTTGTCTCCTCGATCTGAAAACACAACATATCTTATCAATACTCTCCTATTAATATTTATATTCAATGCTCTGCATGTCCGTCTCTGACCTCAGATTCCAGCTGCACCACACTGATGTCGTAGTCGACCACCGCCCGGTTGTAGCGCGGGTGAACGATGATGGAGCGCACTTTGCGACTCTGACTGTGCACACCTGGATGGTCCAGGTTGTTCAGCCCTAACACCACCTTCCACAGCTCTGAACTCTCTCTCCTGAAACACACACACACACACACACACACATGAATCCTCAGTGTTTGATAATACAATCAGAGTTTAGTTCATTAACTGCCTCCCTTTTTATCTCCATGCTCACCCTTCGAAGCAGTGTGCGACAGTCAAAGCCCATCTCCGGGCGATGAGGACGCAGCCGCAGACATGACCGCCCTGACCGCTCTGCAGCGAGCACTGCCACGGCCACGCACCTCGCCGGGACACCCGTCCTCCCAGAATTCTCTTCTTCCTATGGGGGTAGATGCCCACTGCAGGGCGCAGACCACACTCTGGCAGACAGACAGAGCGAGAGGAGTCTTTGTCTGCTTCTACCACTACTGTTGTAGGTAGAAGCTTTATTTACCAGGCATGTGTGCACATACGAGGAATTTGACTGTGGATTGTACAATGCTGACAATGTGCTTACTCATACAATAATACAGTAATAAAATCAAACACAGGCTACAGTATAGAGAACACATATATACACACTATACACAAAACAAACAGATTCAGAAAATAGTGCCATGAGCAGAGTAAATTATTATTACCATTATTGTTATTATTATGTACATGTCAGGCTTGGATGTGATATACAGGTGCACATACAAACATACATGTACACAGTGTGATGAGTGCAAAGAATGGTGGAATAAATAAGTATTATATGCAGGTGTTATGTACATGAGGTAGGTGAATTTGATATACAGTTTATACAATATGAACAGCTTTGAAATGGAGAATGATGAATAAATAAATGGTAAGTGGTAGCCAGTAATGGGAACAGGAATTATTGCACAGGAATTTTTCCTGACACTGAGTCAGAAATCAGCTGTTCATCAGAGTGATGGCTTGTGGGAAGAAACTGACATACAATGGAAATGTTATTTAACTTTGGCCAAACTGTATCAACTATCAAGCATTTACTTGTTTCTCCGAGTATCAATGATGAGTCTATTAACTGATAATTGGATCAATAGGAAATTAAAAGGTAACAGTTTTGATAATCAGTGAATCTTTGAAGTAATTATTTCAGTAAAAAATCTAAAACTTTTCTTGTTTTGTGCTCTGTTTTGATCTGATTTTCTAAAGACCAAATGATTAATCGATAAACGATTTTAAGCGCAATTAAAAGGTAAAAGTTTTGTAATGCAAAGGAGAAGAAAGGTTTACCTTCCCTCGTACACAGCACTGATACTCTCCTCCTGGAATGACACGCATGACTGCAGACAGACAGAAAAACTTTATTAAAACACTCGTGATTTGTTGCCTGCAGGAGTCTCATACTGGCTAAAAAGGTTATGACAACCTCTCTCTATATATATATATAAATATATATCTACCCCAAGAATGATTAATAGTCCAGGCTTTTATTTGCTAAAATCCCTGAATTGACCCAGCCTTTATTTGAGACAGGCGTCCATGTGTGACAGGCCTTTAATTCCTCTTGCACAAAACTGAAATAGGCTACTATGAAACAGTTTATTTATTTCAAAACACAATATTACTTGTATGAAAATTATCCAATAATATCGAATACACGTTTTGACATTTTGAAGGCAGAAGTGTGGCAGAAGTTAGCATACAGAGAGCAATGGACTTCACATGAAAGGATTCACAACTTGGATACATTTTTATGAAAACCTGTTTTGATTCTTTTGATCGGTGGACCCTTACAGACTAAAGGAATATAAATAATTAAGGAACGGACACATTCAGCCTTAATGAGCACTTCAAAGGTAACATGAGTCTGCACAGGCAAGAATTAGACTTTGAGGATAGTTGTCTTCTAAGGATTTTCAGTCGTTTTAGTATGAATGGAGATCAATTCTGATTCGCAGGTAAAACGCTGGTGTGGACAGAGATTGTTTCCACATTTCTACGTTTTGTAGCTTGAAGTAGGACCAAGATGCTCCTCATGAGGTGGTCTCAGCCTGGTTGTTTGGTCCACTACCAGAGATTGATTGACATCTTTCAGACCGAAAAGAACCAAACTAAAGAGGCTGATGGTTCTCACGTTGTCTAACTGGGTTCCGTTACCTTCTCTTCTCCAGTCGGGCCTGCAGAGCAGATCCATTCCTCAGGTTCCACTCAGGATGGACATGTAACCAACGGCGGCGGCCCGGGACTCCAGGCTGGTCAGGTACCATGGAAACAGAGGAGGGAACTCTGCAGAGAAACATGCAAATTGTGGTTAATCTGTCATGTATTTAGATAGTTGTGTGTGTGTTTGTGTGTGCGTGTTACTAACCTTACCCTAGTCCCAGCTGGCTGCAGGTCAGTTTGCTCAGATCGTGGTTCCACTCGTCTGCACAGATCTGATACTCTGCTGCCGTCCTGAGCACCGTCAGTACAGAACCCGATTGATCGGATAGAGACACTGCAGAGAGAATAGATCAATACACACGTATAAATATTAAAGACATTTACATCTACTCATTTAGCAGACGCTTTTATCCAAAGCGATATACAAGAATTAATAAAGCATGAATAGAGTATCTGTGCATGCAGAGCAAACGCTAAGCAAGTGTTGGTGAAGGCGCGATTACAAATGAAGTTATTGCAAAGACACGATTTCCAGTTTGGTGGTGCTGAGCACGCCCTGCCGATGCCAGCTCGAGTTGAAAATTTTACACTCGAGCGAGAAAGTTCCATGATGTGTTGTCGTTTCATACAGCTTTAGTAATCTGGGGTTGTGTTTATTCGTGTTGTGTGTGAACATTTACAAAACTCTCGTGAGGAAAGCAAGGAGAGGATTAATTTTGCGTTTGGTCTGAACACACAGTAACAGATAAGTCGTTTTTAGAGCCAAGTTCTTATGACCCACATTGACTATTGTTGGCCTTACAACGGCAGTAAAGGAGGACATCAGGTGAAGTATTATAAAGGAAGTACGAAGGGGTGGTGGATGGGTTAAACCCAGGGCTTATACTCAGGAGGACAGTGTTCAAGTTATTTTCAGTTATGACTTAAACAACATTACTGATGTGGTGTATAACATATGTCCATTTGATCATTACAGTTTAACATAACACTCTAGTAGCTGGACAGAGGCTCAGTGAACTCTTAAGGGGGAGTAATGATTGATGGGTATGTGAAGAGTGAACCCTCCTATGGAATTTGACCTCTGACCCAGTGTTAGGGGGAGTAGAGATTAGTGTTTATGAAGGGACTGGACCCTTATATGGTATTTAGCAGATACCTAAACATGTCCTATGTAAGCTGTGTTTGATGTACAGAGAGACAGAGTGGCCATCGGGCTGGGTCACTCTCCAAGCTGCTGCAGAGCTTGTAATTGATGCTGAACTCCTTGATGTAATAAACTTTTATGATCAAGAACATTGTCAAGCGGATTTCTTCTCAACACATCATCGCAGCATTATTGTTCGACACCACACTGACTTTTTTGTTATTATGTTTTGTGTGTGTGTGTCGTACCACAGTTCCATTCATCAGAGCTGTCCGAACAGTGTTTCTTTCCATCACACCACAGAGTCCGATGAACACACTCATGGTTGTTACAGGACAGCTCGTTGTCCCTGCACACCGCTGAGGAAAGGTTCAAGAGTATAACTACTGATACAACCAGCAATATAATTATATTAACACTAACATCAATATAAGTAGATAAATTACTGTCAGTGACTGTGTTGTGGGAGTTAGTAATAGCTCAATGATATAAATAGGGAGACTCACTGCAGTTGGCCTCGTCCGCCAGCATGGGGCAGTCTGGGAATCCGTCACAGATCATACTGGCTTTAATACACACCTTACTGCCAGGACACTCCCACAGACCGCGCTCAGAACAGCCTGGCAGAGAAAGTGTGGTGACATCATGAACCTGAGATCATGTGACTCTGCTCCTACAGAAAACTACATGTCAGATGTTCACAGCAGTGACGGTGGTACTGCTGCTTCAGCTGCAGCGCTCTGGGGGACTCACCACAGTTGTCCTCGTCGCTGTGGTCGTCACAGTCCAGGTGTTCGTCACAGCGTTTGGTCGCCAGGACGCAGCGACCCGACCGGCACTTGAAGTGGCTGGGGGAGCACTCTGTGGCAACGCAACAAAAACAACAACAACAAGGAAAACATCAGAAAGCTGACAGAATTTTTTTTTTCTTCTTACATTAGGATGCACAGCCACATTCTTCAACATCAGGACAAACAAAGACACAATGAGAGAAACCGTCGGTACCGTCGACTCCTTCCTCGGCCAGCAGGCAGGTTGTGTTGCCTCCCTCCTCTGGAAACTGACTACAGTCTGAGTCCTCGGGCCACTGCAGTCCCACAAGGCCTAGAACCGACTCACACTTCCGCTTCGCATTACGACACAGCGACCTGCAGGACCAAAAGACAGAAGGCCAGAATAAGAGAGGGAGAAGTACAGTGATTAAAACCCTTAACAATAACAAGTCCAGGGGCCGTGTTAGAGAAAGTTCTTAAGTCTTAAATTAAGACAGGAAGAGTCTAAGATAGGATTTTTCCCAATTTGGTATTACAGAAGCAAATCCTGACTTTAGGAATCCTATCTTATCTCAGGTTAGGAAATCCTAAATACTCAGTCCAAACCCCTTATCAACTTTGATGTCTGTTACCTAGCAACCGATGCCACTTTTCTCATCTCGCCGAGCTAAACGGCTTTTAATCGCTGTTTTGTGGTCGTTTCTTTTAACGAAACATACCCTGAAAATGGCGCAGAAACAACATCTATCATTGGTCATCAATCCAAATTGACATAACGTTTAACACGGGAGATCAAAGACAGAGAGTGGGCTAAGATAGCGGACACGCCCGTATATCCGGCATCCAGCAGAGCGTTGATGCTGTCAAAAAGAAAAAAAGTCCATTTACAAGTGATGCGAAGAGAAAGGCAACTGTTGTGTCCAGAGAGCAGAGAAAACCGGCACAAACCCTTATTGTGGGAGAGTTAATAATGAAGGTAATAAAATAATAATATTAATAAAGGCTAACATCATCACGTTTAAATGGTTTCTTGTCTTTAACGATCTATCAAAGACTTGCATTAGGATACTTTTGTTACATCAAGCCTTTACATTATGTTATATAATGAGACATTATGAGCCTTTCTACTAACAAGTGTTTTGTCATCAAACACATCATTAGAT
>NW_024041150.1:48295682-48354682 GCF_014851395.1 Micropterus salmoides
TCTGGAAAATAAAATGTATACAAATTACATTACGGCTGGTACTACAGCTCACTGGTTCCTGAGATTTGGGCAAACAAATGTCCCACTGTCTGAATAGAATTAGCAATTAGCAGAATTGCTAATTCTATTGAAAATTAATAACATTATCTTATTTAAACAACCAGGGTCTGAGGGTCTTCAGCACAAATTTAGTTTTTTTTTATAGCTGTTTTAAAAATTATAAATTAAATGATTTTATGATAGCTTAGTACCCACAAAATACATTGTCCTCAGACAGGAGATTTCATTTTAATTTGATTTTTTGGCTGCTTAAAATGCATCCCAAGTTTTGCCAACACTGTCAGATATTTTTTTTAACAGCAATAAAATCAGGCAACTACCCTGACCCTCTTCCCACCCTCCTCATTTACTAAATGCATTAGTCAAACAAGCTACTGTAATGAGCTATTTTTTTTAAAAATTTTTTCAACATATTATTGGTAAAGTCACAACCATAATATGACCTCTTTATTTCCTACGCTTTCAGACAGCGTGACAAAGCATAGTTATTTGACGCTAAAGGTACCCTAACCCTACGCCACAGCATCACAAAGGAGGATAACCCTACCTGCTAGGCTGATATGAACAGCTGTAGTCACTAAAGTCACTGACTTAAGTTAAGGCACAAACCCCTGTGTTGATCATGATAAGGGCAGGGGGCTTTGAGGGGCTGCCAACACGCCTAACACTAATGTAGAACTTCACACACCTGGGGCCGTCTCACAGTATTTTCTTACTATATGTGTCACCTGTGCAACATGAATTAATTTAGTTTCACAATTTCATTATCATTTTATAACATTTCCACAAATTGAGCATTTGCTAAATTTCAATTCATTAATTACATTCTGACTTTCCTTTTATGTAAGAAACAGGTATTTAAAGAATTTTAAAAATCATTGCCACTTTAAAATTAAATGTGTTTTTTATGTCCCAAATTATTATTTTGTGTACTAAATGTTAATGTTGTAAAAGTTCTTAGAGGGCTACATGTGAAATAATTTTAAAAAATGAACAAAAGTTAATATTCAACATTTAATATAAAATATATGAACCTTTGGTGTAGACACAATGATTTGAAAGCTCTAAATCACTATAAGGCTAAATAAATAGGATTAGTAATGAAAGGCAAAACACATATTATACAAAACAATTACAAAATGAGGAGGTTGCACCAAAATATTGCTAATTAGTGAAATCTTGTACTATAAATATATAAGTTTAGATTTCTTAACATTAAATTTTTTTCTTTTCAAAATTAAAACCTGTTTTATCCAAATTCAGTGAGCTGATATCAGTTCTGTTATATGAGACATTGAGAAGAGACCCAACCAGCAGATACAAGAAAATTATATTACCATTTGTATCCTGGAGAAGCCATTCCATGCATTTATGGACTACCCAAGATACACAAAGAAGGAGCCCCACTCAGGCCGATTATCAGCAGCATTAACTCGGTCACCTACAACATTGCCAAACACATTTCCACCATCTTAGCTCCTTTGGTGGGAAACACGCCTCACCACGTCCAAAACTCTATTGACTTTGTAAACAAAGTTCGAGGACTAAAACTGGATCCAGATGAAACCATGGTATCCTATGACGTGACTTCTTTGTTCACCTGCATCCCCACCATAGAGGCAGTAGAAACTGTTAGGAAACTGCTAACACAAGACAACACCCTGGACAACAGAACTAGCCTCAGCCCTGACCAAATCTGTAAATTACTCGACCTCTGTCTAAACACCACCTACTTCCAGTACAACGGTGGATTCTACAGACAGAAGCATGGCTGTGCCATGGGCTCACCGGTATCCCCGATTGTGGCAAACATCTACATGGAAGAAGTGGAGAATAAAGCCCTCAACTCCTTCAGAGGAATAGCACCGAGCCACTGGTACAGATATGTGGACGACACCTGGGTCAAAATCAAAAGTCAGGAAGTGCAAGCCTTCACAGAACACATCAACTCTGTGGACAGTAACATCAGGTTCACACGAGAAGATGTTCACAACAACAGTTTGGCCTTCCTGGACTGCGCTGTACACATTGAAGAGGACAGGAGCCTGCAGATTGGTGTTTACAGAAAACCCACACACACAGACCAATACCTACTGTTCGATTCCCACCACCCACTGGAGCACAAGCTAGGGGTCATGAGAACACTGCATCACAGAGCAGAAAACATACCAACAAGCGCCCAAGCCAGAGAGAAGGAACAGAACCACCTGAAGGGGGCACTTACTGCCTGTGGATACCCTAAATGGACCTTTGTGAAAACAGCCACAAAATCCAAGAAGAACAAAACTACAGGGGAGGAGGAAAAGAAGGTCAAACGCAACAACATTGTGATTCCATACGTGTCTGGAGTATCAGAGAAAATCAGGAGGATTTTCAACAAACATAACATCCCTGTGTTTTTTAAACCCAAGAACACACTAAGACAGATGCTGGTCCACCCCAAAGACCGCACACCCAAACACAAGAAAAGCAATCTAGTGTATGCGGTCCAATGCAGTGAGGAATGCACAGACCTGTATATTGGGGAGACTAAACAACCACTACACAAACGCATGGCTCAACACAGAAGGGCCAACTCCTCAGGTCAAGACTCTGCTGTCTACTTACATCTGAAGGACAGAGGACACTCGTTTGAGGACCACCAGGTGCACATTTTAGACAGAGAAGATGGATGGTTTGAAAGAGGTGTCAAGGAAGCATCTACACCAGGGTTGAGAAGCCGTCATTGAACAGGGAGGGGGTCTACGCCACCACTTATCCCCCACTTACAATGCTGTCCTTTCATCACTTCCCAGGAAACTCAACAAACGTAACCTATTGGCCTCAGGTGAAGATACCAACGATGGTCGTTCAGTCTTGGCCACAGGTAGTCTTAACGACTGTAACGACTGTCGTCACAGCAACAAGGAACACTAACGAACCAGCGGTATCGATGACCCGGGCCAACGACCCCACTGAGGTTAAATAGCTGAGTTTCCCTGCCAGTCAGTCAGAACTGAAGAAGTCCTTTGGATGAGGGACGAAACGTCTTCCAGTGTCTTCAACCAAGTCCAGTTGCCCTTGATTTTAACCTTCGTTGGATATCAGTTCTGTTAGTATATTTACGGCTGTTACTCCTGGTATATCTACTAGTACTAGTACTGCAACCCATGTTATTAAAGGAGACCTATTATGCTACATTTCCAGTCCTATATTGTAGTTCTGTGTTTTCCTGTATGGCAGCTTTGCATGATTCAAAGTTAAAAAAAAAACTGTAATTTTACTGGCCCTATACACACCCTCATTTCATTCACTGAAACAAGCTGTAGATGCTCCTGGCTTTTTAATATTATTATGATGATGATGTCATACAGAGCCATTAGTAGAAACAACAGTTTAGAGCAGGGGGGATTCAGAGGGATTTCTTTTAAATATTTTTACCTCATGACTTGAAGCTTTGGCCGTGTTTATCATGAGCATCTGACATTGTAACATTGTGGATCAGACAGAAAATAGAGAAAAGTATAGTAGGTGCCCTTAAACAACAAAACAATTTCATTATCTTTCAGGTAGAATTATAATAGACTTTATAAGCGGCAGCAGGTTTGACCGTTTTCTTCTTCTAAACACCACGGCTGTGAAACATGAAAGACCAAATATAACTAGAGTATATTTATCTGAAACAGGGAACTGGATGACCACAAAGCTGCCTGTGCTGTTAAAACAAGTTCACACATTTCAGCACAAGGCACAAAACAGACGAACACATCAGCTAAAACAGATCACACTATAGTGAGAAACCACACCAGCGTTAAACCACAGTTTGCTGGAGTCGACAGGTGGAAGTTGCTGTTTAGGTTTGATGTGCAGAGAGGAAGATTCAGATGCACATTCAAGTGTCTTTGGTCTGCACAGTCCGTCTTCTCTTTTATTTATAATAACTTAATGTAATAATTATTTGCATTAAAACAAACAGATCTTTTTATCACACACAGGAAACTGGACGACGCACAGAGCTCTTTACGTCATTTCACAGATTCACCACAGGGTTCACAACAGACAGACTCACATGCAACACAGGTTATCCTCAACAGCAGGCCAGACCTCACGGACTACATGCAATTAAATATGACTACGATACTGTACAGGAAAAATGTACAAAACAAATCAAATGTAATCGCAGTGTATCGTCAAAGGCAATGCACCATATAAATGATATATCAAATAAAAATTTTAATGAATATCCTCTCCTTCAAAAACAATGTTCTTTGACCTAAATGCAGTGGTGGAAAAAATAAATAATAAAAAATATAAAATCAAAATTTTGCTGCTTAAGAAAAAGTACAGATACCACACAAAATGATACTTAAGCAAAGGTCATCCTGTAAAATACTGGTTTTAAAAGTACTTTAGTATTAAAAGTAAAAAATCTATTGATCTTACAATAAGCAATCTATCTTTTTAAATTCACTCAAGACAGGCTTGAATGCAGCCGTGTAAGTTACAGCGAATCACAATGAGGAAAACAGATATTTTCTGTTCTGTGGGGGGATTAGTCTGCTGATGCAGTAGTATCCCTCTCAGACCGTCTGAATTCAGGAAGTGTACTATATACGCTGTAAAAATGATCAAGGTGGTTCAACTTAAAAACTCAAGTTCAATTGCTGCCTTAAAAATGAAAGAAAATATTTAAGAAAAGCTTTAAGAAAAGCTTTGTTTCAACTTATGTAGTTACATTATGTAAATTGTTTAATTAATGATCATTTATTGTTTGACCTTAATACTGTGAGAAGAAACAACAATATATTTTCATTGTTTATTCAAGGAAACTTGCCTTCTCTTGTCAAACAAACATACAATTCTATACCCTTTCAACACAGTTTTAAGTTAAGTTAATTTAATATAAGACATTTCAAGTTAATTTAACTTGGAAATGCAAGATGATTGCCTGAAGACTGCCTGTGTTCAACTTATAAATTCAACTTCATACTTTGAGTTATTCTAACTCATACTTTCAAGTTAAAACAACTTAACCAAATTAATACTACTTTCCATTTCAAGTTAAGTGATTTAATTTCCAAATTTGTTTCAGTTTATATGTATAAAGGGCCTTGTAGACAGACCATGAACAGCACTGCTGCGCTACTATCTTCAACGGCTTGCAACGTGGCAGGGCAGTTTGTAGCTCCCGTGCACACATCAATCAAAGTTCAAAATAGCTGCAGATAGCACCTCCTTTTTGAAAGGGCCATTGTCAGGAACCCTTTTCACCGGGGTCACTATTCCTGTTTACCACAGAAGTTTCTATATTCTGGTTGGAATTTGATGTATGATTTTGGATTTCTGTTATTCAGCCACTCACCTGTAAGTGTGCTCCCTTTTGGTTATATTAAAACCCTTCGTTGAACTATACCTGCTCCGCTCTGTGTCCTGCGTTTGGGTCCTCCAACCTGCCTCCACACCACAATTGTGACATTTGGAATAAATCACAATCAAAACCCAGATATCGCACTCAAGTCTTGCACATGTCGGACTGAGATTGTATGTCGCATTGTATTTATAACTCAGAAATAGCTATAACTAACTAATAGCTAATGGAGTTAAGCTAAATACTAGGTGCAGAGTTATTGTTATAAGTTTTCATTATTCAGGAGGTTTCTACAAGGTCACAGTGGGTCTCCTCCTCTTCAAAACAAATGGACCAGCTGATTGATAATAGGTAATAAAGCACGTTTAATATCTCATTCCTCTGACACTCAGATGCAGGACATGAGTGCTGCGTGCTGATCTGCTGCTGCTGCTCAGTTTAGGTGCTTGTTTTGTTTTCAGTTTAGTTTTTTTTTCCCTTCAGTGTCTCCTCTCAATAAACAGACCTGATGCCTCACCTAAAAAAGACTGCACAGCTTTTGTACTGAAAGATGGCGTACTCACAAAATTTGAAAAGTACATATGCACAGAAATATCCACATGTATAAAAATCAGGCGTACGCCAGGTCCTGTACCCCTTTCCTTTATACATCTCAGTCAATGTAAAATTGAGCGTACATGCACAAGCCTCCTGTAAATTACTGTGTAAATGACCAGAAAGGTCCAAATAACAACAGCCAATCCTGCTGCAAAACACATGAAAAAGAGAAACTTCACTGAGTGCGAGATTGAGGTGCTGATCACTGAAGTAGAGGTGTCAATGTTGAAAGCAAGTATTTAAAACATTGATGAGAGGACAAAGAGGGTCTATCCTTCTGGGCGAAAGAAGAGAATATAACTCAGTGAGAGTGACGTTTTGAGAACAGCAGTCAGGTAAACTTGTGTTCTCTCCTCTCAAAGCAGTGCAGCTGCAGTGAATTTCTCTCTAGTCTCTCTGTCCTGCTAACACAGCTAACTCAGTCTGTTTTGGTCTTGGTTGCTTGCCAGATTGTGACTGAACAATATTAGAGTGAAATACAAATATTTATTACTTTTGATAAATGCAAACGGCAATGATGATGTTTATAAACTGCAGCATGAAAAAGATAACCACGTCGCACGTGAACATGGGTTTATACAAGCGTGCACAAAATTAAACCGGGCATTTGAGGAGAAGGGTGGTGCTACAGCCTGCAGCTGGACTTTATTGCATTCAAGCAGCAACATTAGTGCGACCAGTCCAGACAGCACATGGATATGATGGCACTCCTCATAGGCACACATCATTTTAAAAGAAGACAGTGATTATCTGTCTCTCAGTGAAGATTTAGTTACAACTCTGGACTAATGCAAAATGGAAAGCAGTGGATTCACATTGACTATTAAAATGTGGACTAGCAGGGCATACTGATCAATATGCACATCTCTCAGTAAACAATAAACATCACATACTCAGTCAAGTCATTTTATAAAGAGTTTTTTCCTTGAAATTTCTGAAAACGTTAAAGGAAACCTGGGAGCCAGTTTGAATGGGGCTGAAGCAGCTGATAACATTAACATCATCATGCAAGAATTGATATTTATAATTTACAGGGGCTATACTGAAGTTTGTCAGTAGAGCAGATGCTGGATCATAAGCCAGTACAAGCCCAGTTGATCCAAATCCAGTACTAACATAGACCCAGTCCTGATATCTATAAGCCAACGTGATATCATGGAATGGTGTATAAATTGTGCGGCACTTTTAAGGACATTCTGGCGTGCCATGTCAACACATTTTAAGGTTTTCGTGTGTCATTTCACGCTGTTCAAGCAACACAAAGGAGGTTAACCGGTCGACACACATATTTAATTAATGATGGTTAGGGTTAGCAATACAGTACATCGGAGGGGGGATGTCAATGCTAGCATCTTTAGCTAGCTAGCTACCTAGTTAGCAACGATGTAGCATGGTAACTTATATAACGTAATGTAACGTAGTAACTAATGTAGCTAACGTTGGCAACGATGTAAAATGCTAAATTACGTAACATAACGTAACGTAAATAAAAGCCTAAAGCTAATGTTGTGTAATTCTTGTTTCACTTGGGAACCGAACGCCGGTCTCTTGGGTCTGGGCCCAACTTACTATTCCCCTAACCACCCCTCCACCACTTTAGTGCCGGACTTTCATGGCTATTTATATCCCACACATTCTGATTTTACCTGAGACAGTAGGCGTGAAATGGCATGCAAAATGCAAAAACTGCATTGGAATACCACCCTAAATTACTTAAGAAATCGCTTGGTATTTTTATCTTTTGGTGTTACCAGGCTGCTTTAGCAGGTCACACAGACCCAGCTGAAATACTGGCAGCCTCAGCCAGTACGAGTACAGCCAGAGATGTAGAGCCAGCATCAGTCTAATCAGACTTTTTGATGACTGAGTTAGTGTACAGAGGTCCAATCAAACCAGCACTGGATTTTTCTAGAAGTTTACATTCAGGCTTATTACAGAGAGAGGATTATAGTGAGAGCACTGCAGTGACAGGTGAGACTGTGCAACAATGGTAAATTGTATACAAGGCTCACAAGTCAGGTAGGAGGGCCACAGAGCAGATTTTTCCAACGTGTTTTCATCTCAGTGTGACATAACTGATGCTTTCAGACAGCGTGACAAAGTATAATACCCCGGTGGAAACGTACACAAAAAGTACCTTGAAAATGCTTAAGCAAACAAACACCAAACACACACACACACAAACAACCAAAAAGCTACCTCTGCTTCGTCTGATTGGCTGCCGTTGGTGATGTGATATTCTGATGTCACTGTATGTGATGTCCTCTGTGATGTCATTTTCTACAACTTCTTCTTCAGCAGCTGGAATGAAACAACATGAACAGCAATATAATTTATGTTAAACTGAAATCAACGGACATTTAAATGAAGAAAACTGATTGGAATTGTAGTTGAAATGTGTAACTTATTACTCATGACTTTATAAATGTAAAATACATCTTGAAATGTTAACACGTGTACGGTACACACATCCAAATAACTTCCACTACTGGATCAAAAAAAAAAAAAACACAATCTGAAGGCAAAAGTCTCAATGAAGATCTGCTCACTGTACTGAGAGCACCATGCAAATGTTATTTAACAGAGGAACATTTGGATCAAACATCTTCATTCAAGAGTAAAAATGCTCTGAAATTTGTTGTTAGTGAATCTTTTGACTTTAACATGCAGCTCAACAGACATGAATGTAAATAGAACAACATGCAGTCACAACTAACTGAACTGCACTACATGGGTGTTAACATGTTAAATAAACTGTTTTGAAAAAGTGTGAAATCCAGAAGTCTGTGTCTAACCTGTATGTTTCCCCCAAACACACCATATTAACAGTAGAACCAGTAGAACCAGCAGAACACAGGACAGTGGAACAGACCACAGCATCACAGAGGGAGAATGAGGAGCTGGTGATGAAGAAAGACAGGTGGACGTAGGAGGACGTGTAGTGGTGGGTTTCCCTAAAATGAACAGAAAATAATTATCAAAATGATAAAATAACAGTGACTCATTTAACGGTTTGTTTCTCCTCTTGGTTTTTACATTCAGTGCGGTGCAGTTAGTTAAATTTCACTGTAACCGTTTACACCCAGGGGAGAGTTGCTCATTAGGTGATGCACCGCCAAGCAGGGAAAGGCGGGGTATTTTTCTCACACTTTCTCCCACACTGTTAGTTAGCTTTGACTGTTTTTGACAGACAGTTTGTCTCTGAAGATCGCTGTCCAATCACCGTCAAGTCGTGCTACATGGAGTCCATGGACTCTTGGTGCGATTTTAGTCTGGTTGTAATTCGCCCAGTTCTATTTCCTATAGGCTTTGCCATCTAAGGCTATTGCTATTGGGTTTACCCCTTCCGCATGCCTGCGCAGCACTGAGAATTTTAGTCTACGCCCACCCACAGCGTGGGCCTCTCCTACGTCCACACCTTGTGTGTATATATAAAAAATATATAAAATTAATCCTTTGTTTATTTTTCACAAGGCAATAAATCCTTTCAATTCTTTTGTTCACTTCTTCTTCTTCTTCACACTAAACTGTGGCATTGGGCTGCACACACAATAAATGTGAAAAAACGCAAATATTCCGGCAGCTGGGGCACCAGAAAAATACAGTAAAATAAAAATACGGTAATATTCCAAGTCTGTAACTTTAATTTTACATAAAATCTTGTGCAATTTTTGGAGCTTTTATTGTTTAATTAAGAACATAAACCTGTAAAAACAATTAAATTACCTTTAAATATAGTTGAACACTGCTATAATACAAATCAAGCTTAAAATTTATAGTAGAGTGCTGTTTTTAATTGAGTTTTATTATATAATTTCACATAAACATCTTGTTAATGTAATCAATATATATTGTAAAAAAGAATGATACAACATATTAGATTTTCCTTTAATAAAAACATCGAAATAGTGTTCTAAAACTGGTAATCAGCTGTATTGGACCTTGCTTTGTGCACTTGTGCGCAGTCATGTTGGAACAGGAAGGGACCATTCCCAAACTGTTTCCACAAAGCTGGGAGCATGAAATTGTCCTAAATGTTTTGGTATGCTGAAGCATTAACAGTTCCTTTCACTGGAACTAAGGGGCCAAGCCCAACCCCTGAAAAACACCCCCACACCAAACTTTACACACTTGGCACAATGCAGTCAGGCCAGTACCATTCTCTTGGCAACCGCCAAGCCCAGACTTATCCATCAGATTGCCAGACAGAGAAGCGTGATTCGTCACTTCAGAGAACATGTCTCCACTGCACTAGTGTTTAGTGGCGGTGTACTTTTCACCATGTATCCGACGCTTTGCATTGCACTTGGTGATGTAAAGCTTGGATGCAGCTGCTCGGCCATGGAAACCCATTCCATGAAGCTCTCTACACACTCTCCTAGAGCTAATCTGAAGGCCACACAACGTTTGGAGGTCTGTAGCTCTTAACTCTGCAGAAAGTTGGCAGCTTCTGCAGATGCGCTGACCCCGCTGGGATTTTATGTGGCCTACCAATTCAAGGCTGAGTTTCCGTTGTTCCAAATCACTTCCACTTAGTTATAATACCACTAACAGTTGACCTTGGAATATTTAGTAGTAAGGAAATTTCACAAATGGACTTATTGCACAGATACCAAGCTTGAATTTACTGAGCTCCTGATAATAATAATAATCCTTATTTGTAGAGCACTTTTCAAAAACAAGTTACAAAGTGCTTTAACAAGTGTAAAGAATAATACAAAAAAAAGATAAGAGCATGAAAATTTAATATAAAATTTGTAAAATACAATAAAATAAAAGGGATAAAATAAAGTCAAATAAGATCGGGAAAAGCTCTCCTATAAAAGTATGTTTTAAGAAGGGACTTAAAAGAGTTCACTGACTCAGCCGACCTGATTTCCTCTGGCAGGCTGTTCCAGAGCCTCGGGGCCCTGACAGCAAACGCTCTGTCCCCTTTAGTTTTCAGTCGAGACTCTGGAACAGACAACAGACCTCTGCCCGAGGATCTCAAGGTACGTGCTGGTGCATGGGACTAAAAGTCAGAAATATAACAAGTCGAGAGGCCATGAAGAGCTTTAAAAGTGATCAATAGAATTTTAAAGTCAATTCTAAAACATACTGGGAGCCAGTGTAATGAAGCTAAAATAGGAGTAATGTGGTCATATTTCTTTGTTCTGGTTAAAAGCCTGGCAGCTGAGTTCTGGACAGTCTGGAGTCGATCAATAGATTTTTGGGTTAAACAGGTGAAAAGGCTGTTGCAATAATCCAGGCGTGATGAGATGAAGGTGTGTAAAATGGTCTCGGTGTCCTTAAAAGTTAACATAGATCGAATTTTAGCTATATTTCTAAGTTGATAAAAACATGATTGAACAAGCTTTGTGGTGTGCTGCTCGAAATTTAAATTACTATCAAACCAAACACCAAGGTTCTTTGCCACAGGCTTAATGTGATTTACCAGCTAACCAGCAGATGCCATCTGCTGAGACCCGATGACCAGGATTTCTGTTTTGTCTGAGTTCAGCTGGAGGAAATTATTTGACATCCATTTTTTAACTTCACAAAGGCAGTTGTTAAGTGAACTCAGCATTCCAGGGTCTGTGGATCTGACGGGCAAGTATATTTGTGTGTCATCAGCATAAATATGAAAAGAAATGCCATGTTTATGGATAATATGTCCAAGGGGAAGCAGATACAAGGAAAACAAAATGGGTCCTAAGACCGACCCCTGAGGCACACCATATTTAACTGGACAGAATGAAGAGACATAGTTGTTTACAGACACGCAAAACTTCCTATTTGACAGGTAGGATGAAAACCATTCTAGAGCAGTACCAGAGATCCCCACCCAGTGCCTCAGTCTGTCTAACATGATGTTGTGATCAATGGTGTCAAAAGCAGCGCTAAGGTCCAGGAGTACAAGGACTGAGCACATACCTTCATCAGCAGACATTAAAAGGTCATTGGTGACTTTAAGCAGGGCAGTCTCAGTGCTGTGGTACTTCCTAAAACCAGACTGAAACTTTTCAAATATTTGTTATTTTCCAGCACAGTGAGCAGCTGTTTGGACACAATTCTTTCTAGAATCTTTGCAATAAAAGGCAGTTTTGAAATTGGTCTAAAATTATGTGGGAGGGAGGGATCTAAACCAGGTTTCTTTAAAAGTGGGTTCACGCAAGCCGTTTTAAAATAATCAGGGACACAACCAGTAGATAGGGAGCTGTTGAAAACAGAGATCAAATGGGGCCCAACAGAATCTATTACTTTCAGTAAAAATTTTGTAGGTATTATATCAAGTGGGCTGGAGGACACTCTCATTTGTGATACTGTTTTTAAAAGCTCAGACAAGTCGATGGGATAAAACTGGTTAAAACTCTGTTGTTGCTGGTGAGGACCTCTGAGTAAGAGGCCACGGGGGTAATAGAGGCTCTGATTGACACCACCTTATTGGTAAAATAAGATAAAAACAATTCACAGTCATCATTACTTCCAGCTGAGGCACAAGGAGGGGTTGGGTTTACCAGCTGATCCACAGTCTTAAACAGAAACCTGGGATTGTGTTTATGTGTAGTAATGAGTTCAGAAAAATAGTGTGTTCTCGCATCCTTAACCATTTTATTGTAGTTAATTAATAAATCCTTCAGACTGAGGTAATGGACTTGGAGACTGGATTTTTTCCATCTGCGAATGCTGTCATTTATCCAGGGTTGCTTACTAGCTTTAGACGTAGGCCTAACCTTTAGAGGAGCAGTAATATTTAGTGACGACAAGCAGATATGATTGAAGTGATCGACCAGATTGTTGGTGTTGGAATCAGACAGGTGTTGGCTTTGGCACTGAAAGAATGCGCAAAACTTTGAAACACTTTGTTCATTAAAGATGCGACAACACACGGAGCTTGGTGAGGCAGCATGAGTAACAGGCGAATCGCAGCTAAAAACAATACATCTGTGGTCAGATATGGTCATGTCCACTAATTCCACAGAGGAAATGCTGACACCCAGGGTAAAAACCAAGTCCAGTGTATGACCACGGTTATGTGTTTGCCTTTGACATGTTGTTTGAAGTTAAAAGAAGTGGCCATATTTAAAAAGTCAGTTGCATTAACATTGTTGGGGTCATCAACATGAATATTAAAATCGCCACAAAGAACAATTCTGTCATAATTTAAAACCAGAGTAGATAAAAATTCAGGAAGTTCTGATAAAAATCCTCCAGGCGGTTTTGGGGGGCGATAAATTATAACAAATATGACAGGTTGCAGCCCTCCAACTTTAAGAGTGAGAACTTCAAAGGAGTTAAATTCATCACAGCGTACTTGATGACATTTAAAATTTTTCCTATACACGCTCACTAGCCCACCACCACGACCACTGACCCTCGGTTGACTAAAGCAATCATATTGAGGCGGACACAGTTCAGCTAGCTGGCTATAGTCATTCATTTGCAACCAGGATTCAGTTAAAAACATAAAATCTAGATTTGCAGACAAGATAAAATCATTTAAGATAAAAGTCTTACTTGAAAGTGATCTCACATTGAAGAGAGCCATTTTAAATGAGTTTGTTCTGGGTGCTGGAGTTGGTGCAGTTGCAGAGATTACTATTATTTCTGTGTGGGATGTGCACATTTCGGTTTACTGGTCTATGCGTGATGATGACAGGAATAGAAGTCTTTGGAACAGCGCTGGGAGCAGACGGCTTTACATGCCAGCAGGTGGAGACAGTTGTTTGTGGCAGTGAGGCAGAGATCTGTTCAGTGAGCGGTGGTGTGTCCAGGTGTGCTGCATGAATGATTAGTCATTCACGTAAGTCATGTGTGGACCGCACCACATGCTGTATGTGCGCAGCTAACATTTCTGAGCCCCGTTTGTTTGGGTGAAGTCCGTCTGTCTTAAAAAGAGACATTCTTTGCCAGAAAATATTAAAATTATCCACATAAACACACGGTGAGCCCTGCAGGCGGACTGGAGCCAGTCGTGGAGGCCAAGGAGTCTACTGAAGCGGCCAGCACCGCGACCAACTGTGGGAATGGGACCAGAGATAAAAACGGACTTTCCGCACTGCTTTAAAAAGTTAAGAAGACGTTAAAATCTAATTTTGTCAGCTCAGACTGCCGAAGAGCTGTGTCATTTGTTCCGACATGGACTATCACTCTTGTGATGGAGGACGGGAGCGACGGCATTAGGTCCTGGAGTTTTTTTAAAATGTCAGCTGTGGTGGCACCGGGGAAGCAGTGAGTGGTAGCGTTAAAGAAACTGATGTTTCTGGTTATGGAGTCACCAATTATTAGTGTGGTTGGGGAGAAAGAGGACGAGGAGATGCTGGTTGTGGGATCCAGAGCAGGACTGAGCAGAATCTGCTTCAACACTGCGTGCGGACTGAGGATGGAGTGTGTGAGCTGTTGAGTGTTGTGTTGGAGTAGCAGTAACAGACCTGAGAGAAGGGCTACCCGACGGTGCAGGGTAGAGACGGCCTCCGGAGCGTCTGAGCACAGCCTCCTTCAGGATCCTACGTCGGGAAGCGGAGGTTTTTGACCGGGATGACGGCCGCCGATCAGGTCCGGCGGCAGACCGGCGGCCCAGTGCAGGAGATGTAGCCGGTGAAGGAGATGCAACAGTGTCGGCAGGCACTGTGCGCCGAAAGAGATCCGTATCAGGGAGACTCGAAGCCGCAGGTGCATCAGCTGGATGGACCGGAGTGTCGTTAGACAAGGCTGCATAGCGGTTGGAGAGGCCGATGTCCGGAGGAGAGGCAGCCCCATCCGAGCCTCTCTTGCAGCCACGGACCACAACTTCAGCCCAGGTTGACTGATGCTTCGGAGTCGAGCAGGATGAAAGCCTGGGAAGACTAGAGGGGTCCCAAAACACGGTGTCCTGGATGTTAGCGGTTGTGCTAAGAGAAACAATCTGTTTGGCTTGTACTGAAGCCACATCCATAAAGCCAGTCAGCAGGGAATCTTTCTCTTTGAGTTCCTCTGAAAGTCGTCGGATGTCTTCCATAAGGTCAGCAATCTTCTTGTTCGCTTTCTTAAGGAGTGAGCAGTCCTCAAGGGGCAGAGTTATCTCGGCTTGCATAGTCACCGGAGCTTTGTTGTGATCAGTAGCGTTGATCGCGTTTTTACGGTCATCTAGCTTAAAATCCATGTCGGATGACTAAAATCCTTAACCGACGTGAAACTTAAATAAAGTTAAGTTAAATAAAAAGGATATAAAAAATGTAACGAAAAAAGAGTGGATTAAAACTTCTTCTTCTTCTTTAGGGTTTAATGGCGGTTGGCAAACCAGTTTAACGGTGCATCACCGCCACAAGCTGGACTGGAGTGTGGAACGAGAGATTAAGCAGGAAATAAATGAAATAAACAAAAAAACAAAAAAAAGGAACAAAGAAAAAAACCAAACAAAATTAAACATAAATTAAATTCTTTTTCCTAACTCAGTTTCTTTAAGAAACTTAATTATATGACAATATATCTGGCCTGCTGTTTTCCCCAAGAGACCCGCCAATGAGATATCATGATGTTTTGCCTTCCGTAATGACTGAAACAGGCGTTCCCTATTGATAGTGTATCTCCTACACTGAAGGAGAACATGTTCATCCGTTTCTATTTAATTACAATATATACATTTCCCAGTTGGGTGCTTACCTATTTTATATAATGAAAGGTTGAAACCTGTATGTCCTATTCTCAGACGAGTGATTATATTTTCTTCCCTACGTTTCCAGCCCACCATCCTTCCGGCACCAACCTGTCTCTGTACATTATATAGGTGCCTTCCAGTTTCACTGTTGTCCCAATGCTCCTGCCAAACTGACTGTGCATAGGTCCTGATAAATGTCTTAGCTTCATCTTTAGTTAATGGGGTTTTTAGGTCTACATGTTTGATTTTGAGTGTTCCTTTGGCCAGAATATCCACCTGCTCATTTCCCTCCAACCAACATGAGCAGGAACCCAAAGGAAGCATGTGGATAATCCCTTTAGCTCCATCCTGTACAATATAAGGAATATGTCATTGAGGATTTTGGATCTAAATGATGATTTGCCAGATTTAATACTCATTAGAGCAGACAAGCTATCAGATGCAATGACAGTATTATTTCTTTCCCTCTCTTCTATCCACTGCAGGCCAGTACTATTGCAGTCAACTCTGTGGTATACACTGAGACATGATCTGATATTCTTTTCTTGATATATGACTCACTTGCTGGGAAAAAGACTGCTGCACCTGCACGCCCTGTATCAGGATCTTTGGAGCCATCTGTGAATATAAACATGGAGTCTGAAAAATGTAAATCAAAGTAATTCTGTACTATACTGCATGCTGGAAGTTTCTTTGACATATCCTTCAACTCCTGCTGTATGTTTAGATCTACAATTGGTGTTGGGAATAACCAGGGAGGAATGGAAGACTGTGAAACTATAGGGCTGTAATCTAATTGTCGTAATCCTATGACTTCTGCCTTTGCATCACCAATCCACCCAAAACTTGTGACATTTGTCTCATTGTGTTCCCAGCAATCTATTAAGAGACTCTTGGCAGGATGAGAATCACATTGCCCCTGGAGATTAACCCAGTATGCCGACATTAACTTTACTCGCCTGATTCTTAACGGCATTTCTCCCATTTCCACCTGCATTGCTGACACCGGAGATGTTCTGACTGATCCACTGCAAATTCTCAAGGCCTGAGCTTGTAATACATCGAACTTCTTAAGGTTTGATTCTGCTGCTGACATGTACGCTAGACATCCATAGTCAAAAACGGATCTCATGAGTGCCCAGTATATATTTTGTAGAGCTGCTCTGCTTGCTCCCCACTCTTGTCCTGACAGACAACGAAGTATATTGATGACCTTTTTACACTTGTTCTTAACTTTATCTAAATGAGTATTCCAGGTGAGCTTCTCATCAAACCAAACCCCAAGAAATTTAATTGTTTTGACTTGCTTAAGTGGTTGTTCATATAACTTCATGGAAATAGGCGTGACTTTATGCCGCCTTGAGAAACAGATCACCTGTGTTTTTGCAACAGATAACTTGAATCCCCATTTATTTGCCCATTTTTCCACAGCAGCTATTGCAGCTTGCATTTTCTTACTGACGTGCAACACATTGCGGCCTCTTACCCACAGAGCCCCGTCGTCTGCGTACAAAGATTTCCCTATGCTTTGTTCAACCTGAGAGAAGATGTCATTTATCATTATGCTGAATAGCAATGGGCTGCACACACTACCTTGCGGAGTTCCATTTTCCACCTTATATACACTGGAGTATTCTGCGCCAACTCTTACTTGTATTTCCCTGTCAAATAGAAAGTTCATAACCCAATTATATGTTCTACCACCAATACCCAATGACTTCAACTTAATAAGTAACCCTTCTTTCCAGAGCATATCATATGCTTTTTCAACGTCAAAAAATACAGCTATCAGTATTTCTTTGTTGGCCTGTGCTTTCCTGATGTCTGATTCTAAGCACAGTACTGAATCCATTGTATTCCGACCTCTACGGAACCCACTCTGGTACGGGTACAGAAGAGCTTTACTCTCTAGGAAGTATGTTAAACGCTCTGTGACCATTTGTTCTATAATTTTGCATAAAATGTGAAGTTAATGCAATAGGTCTATAACTGGAAGGGTCTGACTGATCTTTTCCTGGTTTTGGAATGGGCACTATTATTGCTTGTTTCCAAGCTAAAGGAAGTTGGCCAACATCCCAAACTTTATTAAACAAACCCAACACCGTGTCTAGTGCACTATCTGTCATGTGTGCCAACATTCCATAACATACAGCGTCCTTCCCTGGAGTGGTCTGACGAGCACTCGTAATTGCTCTTCTTAGCTCAAACATATTAAACGGTAGATCTAACGGATCTCCTGACACCTCCCTTTTCTCTGTTATTTTGGGATTCTTCATTAAGATTTTCTCTCTACACTGCCTAGCCTCATCTGTGAGATTACACGAACTATGAACCCTTTCAAATGTTTCTAAGTTATTGACAGCCATTTTGTTCCCAGTGTTCAACACTGGTATCTCATAATTTCTTCTTATCCCCCCCATTCTTCTAATCATGCAACTGGATAAGAGTCCGGTTTAAGACGGAGCTTCCGACAGGTGGCTACAGACGCCAACGCATGCGCAGAGTGCAGATTACGTCAGCAATTACGTCAGAGATCTTGTGACAAGATGATGCAAGCTGCCACAACGATGAGGAGATAAGGCTGATAGCGACCCATTCTTTCACAAATGTTTGTAGAAGCAGTCCACATGCCTAGGTGCTTGATTTTATACACCTGTGGCCATGGAAGTGATTGGAACATCTGAATTCAATGATTCGGAAGGGGTGTCCCAATACTTTTGGAAGTGGTTATCTGCTCTGTCATTTTTGCAGCCATGTAGCCACCAGACTTGAATTCTTCCTCAATTCTGTGGAGAGGGCTATGGACTAACACATTTCCAGAATTTGGTCACCATACCAATTATTAGGGGAAACTTACGTAATGTCTTGCAGACCTTGGATAGATATACTGTTGATTTTGTTTGCCGTTGTTTATGTTTTCCAATTGAGCTAAGAACCCAAGTGGTTTCTTTATGTCATCCAAAGGTGTTGTTGTGCAAAGTCAGTCAAATCTGAAAATGTACTTTTGGCTTGCATACCAAAAACTTGCAAACAAATGGATTCATTTGGACTGCCAAGAAAAACTTCTTGGCTTTTTGTGTACCAACTTAATTTAGAAATGTTGGACTTCCCCAACTTCCATGCACACAGTTGTGCACTGCCTTGCAAGGCCAGGTTGACCTAATTCAGCAATCAGCTGTAGCACTCCTGGGGCAGAACTAGAGGACAGAAAAGGAACAAGGATGCACAGCACATGGAAACACATACAGCCGCAACAACATTTACTAGATACAAAAACTGGCTTTAGAAAGTCCTAATATATCATATTGAAACCAGGGAAGAAGTCTTTGGATTGTACAGTCCTATGAAAGCAGCATGCCAGCATTTTAAGAAATACTTTCCAGTTACTTTACATTCAGATTGTACTTTAATCTTGGAGCTGTGTCTAACAGTATCCAAAATATTCTTTATGTTGACCCAATTAGGTTTCTAATGAATAGATCTGAAAATGTCGTCAATAAGGTGTGGCTTATTTGTTGTGAGCATGAAACTGAATAAATGGTCTATAAATAGTATCAGATGTGGGAATTTGTATTGTGGTGGTACTTTAAAAGGTCTGTGGGTTGGTGATCACGTAATGGATAAGACACACACCTTTGGTGTGAGAGACCCGGGTTCAATCCCTCACTGTGACCCATCCATGTGCGACCTCGATTGTAAGTCGCTTTTAGATAAAAGCGTCAGCTAAATGAATAAATGTAAATGTCTGAGTTTGCTTAAATTAAGTAAATTTAAGGAAGTCTGAAACTGTCCTAAATAACCCTAGTACAAGGGTTGTAACATTACTCAAAATGGGTTTCTGGTCTCTATTATAGAATAAATGGATATATGTAAAATGTAATAATGTGAACATGTGGTAATTTTTAATTATGAAAAACAGAATTTAAATGTGTTTACTTTAGGTTTTGATAATACACCTATAGCTAAGATTCTTCAATCAAGTATCTGTAAAATGGCATCAAAATTAATTTTTCTTCACAAACCCAAAATTTTACAGGAAGTTTTCTTTTTTAACCCCATTAAAAGGTTTAAGGCTTTCTGTAATTTTACCACTTTGGGGCAATTATATACTATGTTAATCTAACTTGTAATTTAAGAATTATAATAAAGTCAAAAGCTGTGAAATTACAGTAATTATGGCTGTTTTCAATGATCAAAACTGTGTTTCGACAGTTTAACAATACTTGTAGACACTATATACTGATTAAAATAACATTTATTCAATGTTTTTATATTCCAAATATCCATAATTAAAGGATATATTTGTCAATTAACGAGAAAATCTATGTCAAGTTACAGAACAAATGTTTTTGTTACGGTTAACTATTACTAATTGCACCAAGTTTAAGTAATGTTTTTACAGTATTAAACGTATTTTTAACAGTTTTTTCTTTTAAATAATAATAATAATAATAATAATAATAATAATTCCTGAATGTATTGTAACAGTTAATTTACGTCAAAAACCCCCCAATATTTTCATTAAAATAACAGAAATGTTATGGTTAATCACAACTACAGGTTTCTCATGTTATTTTACATTAGACATGTAAATCCACAGTTTTTTTAGCAATTTTTTGATATTTTCATGTATTTCAAAAATACAGGAAAAAAACTGTGAAATAAAAAGGACTAAAACTTGCGCACACACACACACACACACACAATTACTGATGGTGACATGGACTTAGTTTCACATTTGAGGGAGGGCTGTCTGCATTATATAAGTATCTATCAGCATACAACAAACTAACAGAGTAGAGAGTTATCAGATGAGGAGCCGACCATCAACTTTAAGGCACTTTTTTCATGGAGTGGTCAGTTTTGAGACTTTGGTCTATTTTGCTTCCATGTCTTCTTTTACTCTAATGGAAATAAAACTTCAAGAATAAACATTTAGATGATGTTGGTTTTAAGCCTAAAACCCTTGGCCTATTTGCATCTGTAGATTTATTCTATATGAACCAAAACAAGCTAATATGCATATTTACACAGCACATCTCAGAGGAAAATACTCTTGATGTAAGACATTAACTGGGGAAGTTCTGTGGTGATATGCTTTAGTTATTTTCTTTGTCAAATGTGTGCAAATTGCCGCATTTTAATTAGTTAGCACCTAATCTGCATATCAATGTGGCGATTGTGATGACGTTATTAGACACAAATGTTACTGTGTTCATCTGTAGTGTCTCCATCAGTACATTAGGTTGTAAGGCCATGAGATGTTGCCTTAGCTAAACTTCAGCTAACTTATTACATTAGCTCAGTTCATGAGTCATGCGTTAGCAAGACATAGGCCTATATTATCTTTAGTTTAATTAGCGGTAAACTGGAGGCACTGGAAGTTTAGTCTTTTGTTCATCACCACTCACCTCTACACAAACCAAGAAAAACACTGCTGTCCATATCTGTTTTTTTTTTTTAAATGCCGTTTTTTAACCTTGAGCCCCTGCCCACCAAAATGTCTGCACGTCCCTGGCAAAGTCAATACGAAATAGAACGGTGGTTACGTACTGTAACCCAGATTCTATGAGTATCTAAGTTGAACGCTTCACTCGACCTTGCTTCTCAGTGCTGAAGAAAAGGCATTTGGGAGCCGAAGGATGGGTCTCACCATTGTATATATATATAAGTTGCGGACATAGGAGAGACTAAAATTCTCAGCGCGCAGGTGCACGGAAGGGGTAAACCCAATAGCGATAGCCTTAGAGGGCTGCGCCTATACTCATAGAATCCAGGTAACAGTACGTAACCCCTGATATCTCACATAGACTTTCATGTAAAGGCAGTTTTTTTTTGAGCTGCGGCTGCTGCAATGCATTCTCTATGGGTTCTGGGAGGGCTCGCACTAACGTGTTTACGTCATGCGCCCACAAGGAGCTACGCTTCTGCCGCCTGAAAACGACTCGGCAGTCCTCCAGCTTGTTGCTCTCACTACAACCAGCTGCTGTACAAAACGTACGTTCAGGCTGAAAATTCAACCGTGGTGTCGGGAGATGCAGTAAGACACAGTATAAATAATACATGTAATTGTTAAGCTCTGAGGAGAGGAAAAGTCCGCTAGCCACTAGGCAAAGTTATGCTCCGTAAAATGTCATAGGCTGTCATGCTTATGTTAAATGTGATTGTTTTTAAGCCAGGTTTTATATGTGGAGGGGGAGTCAATTTAAAGTTTGCTGCACTCAACCATTAACAATTATTTGATATGTTGTTTTTTTCTTTTATTGCCAGAAACCGAAGAAGAAATTGGAGGTAGAATGATGTGGCCACCACTGGCATCTTGTCAGAGGAGGGTAAAAAGAAGAAGAAGGAGAAGTAGGAAAGTAACAGAAAATAAACCACAAACAATAGAATATACCTTTTATATTTCCCCTTACACGCCTTGTTGTTGTGTGTAAATAAATAGGAACAATGGGAGAACAGCACATAGCTCATTGTTGCTGTGTGATTATAGAGTTCAGGAGCAACAGTGCCTACTTTAATACAGCCCACACCTCTATATAAGCTACAGTATATAAAAATACTGAGTATCAACAGGATTTTTTACAACTCTCTGCTTACCTTATTAGTTTTGTGTACTGTGAAAATGAAAAACTGTAAATAATTTTATTCATTGCACATCATCAGCACAGTGCCACTGTGCTTTATTCTGGATTTGTTATTCCTAAATAAATGGTTTGTCACAGCTAAATCAGATGATTGTTACAGTCATTCTTTTTTTCATTAATGCCAAGTTAAAAAGTAGTTGCCTTTACATCCATAGGGCTAAAGATCTGTTTATCTTAACTGAGGACTACTCATTCATTGTAGATATTGACAATGAACTTCAGAATGTAGCTGTTCAAAAATACAAAGACAAATCCTTGTCTTATAGCAGACTTAGACCATTTAACTGGTCACCTTAGCCATCCTTGCAACAATTGCCCCCCCTGAGAGATTTGGCAGGAGCCGTCGTTGCCTTTACCCATTTTTACTTGTATTTTCAAGTTTGGAAGTTAAGTTTACCTGCACATGTTCACATGTTACATGTTTAAAGGACACACAAAAGTGAATTCATAACTTCTGTCTGTTCTTAGAAAACAAAACCAGGTCAGTTTGAGAATTATCTTTGAGCTCCTCACCTGTGACAGAGATCCAGCTGGATGGAGACTCTCCACGACCGCTGATGTTACACTTGTAGAGGCCTTCATCAGACTTGTTAACATGGTGGATGGTCATGTGACCTGTAGGCTCAGTCCTGATGAGGGAGCCATCTTTATAGAAACCAGCTGGGAGGTTGGAGGGAGGGGTCTCTGTTTTACAGTGCAGAGTGACATCATGTCCCTCCATCACAGGGAGGACAGGACTCTGCAGGATCACTGGTCCACCTCAACACAGAGACAAACTACAGCATTTCATCATTTACACACAGCTTCATCAACACTAACTCCACAGTCTGATCTTACCAGTGACAGTGATGTTGATGGTGTTACTGGTTGCTCCCTCTCTGGACTCACACCAGTAAACTCCACTGTCCAATCGGACGATGTCAGTGATTTTACAGGAAGAACCAGCTGATCTTCCCCAGTCAGCTCCACACTGAGTCCTGGTTTCTCTGGTTGTGTTCCTCCTCAGCGTCCATCCAGCAGAGCTGTCGTCCTCCTCACAGCTCAGAGAGACAGACTCTTCTTCAAACAGCTGAGAGCTGCTGGGACTCACAGTCAGAGAGGCTGGAGGGGATTTATTGGATTTTTACTGTAATTCATTATTTATTATATAATTATTTAATAACCAGACAGGTGTCACAGTTAAAACTCGATGTCTCAGCCTTGCGATTAACAATTCATTTGTTGAGTAAAGGTTCCTGAACTTGTTGCCAAACTGATGCTGAACATTAAAGCGTATTTTGTTATATTATATTTCATATTTTTCTGAGTCACTTCCTTACAATGTTGATTATTCACATAGTTTGTCAAATGTTTTTTGCCAAATAGCTTAATTTTGTGAGTTGCAAAAATTGCTTAGTTGTTAAAACGGGGTGGTGACGTATAGGAATGGGGATCGAGACCCAGTTCCAGAATTTCTCAAAACCCGAAAATCACTAAGGTTCGAGCTTATCGATACTGCTATCGAGACTTGTGGGTCCTATGATGTAACATTATGTCTTGGGCATCAAATCTGATTTAATTTGAAACCCAATGGATAAGAAAATCATCAGGCTGCAGTCTCTGCCTGCTCTCTGTGGGCTCCTAAACACACACAGCGGCTGTGGTGTAATATGGTGAGGGTTAAGTTAGCTCCAGACTACTATAACGTTGATGACAGCTACGTTTGTTACTGTAAGTACGTGCAATAAAATCTTTGCAAGTATAATAAGGTAACGTTAAACATGTAGAAATGGTTAATTTAATCATCTCTGTCCTCAGTATCTCATCCTGTATGTTTTATACAAACACAGCTAACGCTAGCTTGGCATTAGCCAAATGTTAAAAACCAGCTAAATAGAAAGCTGTCTGTCTGGAGCACAGACTGCTCTGTAGTCTTAAAAACTCAGCTGCTGGCTGCGACAAACCAGCCGCAATGCAATAGAAAACACCTGCTTGTGCTGCATGAGGTGAACGATAGAGCAGAGGGTGCCACAGCCACAGCAGAGAACTGTCTCATGAAGACTACTAGACAAGCCCTGTACGCTGACCGCCCCACATACAACTGCAAAGTGCTCCTGAAGATCAGAAAGGTCATCATAAGGAACGGTGACCGGTCACTTGAAGCAAATGCTTTTAAAGATGATGGACCAGAGCGGACCATCCTTCTTCATGCAGCAGCAAGGTAGTTAGCCCTGCAAGGAAAGCCACCCGCACAGTCAGACAGGAGATGTAGGTGATTCAGGGGGCGGCTGTTTCCTCCACTTTATCCCCTGTGGCCGAACCAAAGTGTGCATCCAGAGTGCATTCACAGCCAAGCAGCTAGGGCTGGCTGAGCACAGCCATCCCGTTTAAACACTGCAGTAGAAGTACAGACACTTAGCCGGTTTGCTGCTTCAGACACCGGACAGAGTGAGAACAGTGCTCCTGATTGGCTTTGATTGTACACACCTCATAACACCCATAGAGTCTGTACGACTGGGCCCTGCTGGTGGGTCAGCAGTGAGAAGATGTCTAGGATGGACTCTACAAGGCCCAGCTGAAGACATAAATAACATTGTTGATGCACCATAGTGCCTCTTCACGTCGACATCATCACCGATTGGCCTATTCTCTCGTGGAGAAGTTGTGGAGGATGGATGTGCTTCCTCAACGCAATGAGAAGTTGGTCATGAGATCAAGCCAAGACAAGGAAGTTATTCACCTCTTTCAAGAGCAGACAGTGAGAGTGAACGTCAGCGGTATTCAGCGCTATGCCACACCCCTCCTGCGAGTGAAAAACAAGCCTCAACTTCATGCCTTTCCAGAAGTTATGCTGTGTTGTGAACAAACAGTGTGGATTTGTGCATTTTATATCAAATAATTTGGAGACTCAAAATTCCTTCTCTCTCTCTCAGAAAAAAAGGGGGGGGGGGGGGGGGGGGGGATATCAACTATTCAGACGGCTGAAGAGACCCCAAAGGAAGTGCTGGGCATAAAACTTGCCACCTCTGGTGCCGCCTCACCAGAGATTACAAACAGCCTATCAGAACTCTTTTGGAAAGAGGGCAGGAAACCCTAAACTGCCCCCCCACACACGTAACTATGGCAACTGTCCTCCCTCATTGTTTAATTACCTCACATCAAAGGATATTGTCCTCTTCACGCCCAGGCGTGAGAAACTCCAGGACACCAGAGGACAGTCCTGAACTCTTTGTGTAAACAAAGAGTTCTGTCTCCTCAAAACTTAAAGCATTATATTATTTAATTTAATAATCTTTAAGTTACTTAACAGGTCTCTCCACTCCATTGAGTAGTTATGTTACCATGTTGTTGTTGAAAAAAAAAATCTAAATAAGTTCATTTGGCAGTGTTTTAATTTTCAGCAAGGTCACCTGCCTCATTTTATGTTGTAACCAATGCTTTGTTCCTAACACTTTCTGACATTTCCTTTAGAAAGGATATGATAAAGAAATGTCATCCTATACTACTCGAGCAATTTTCCAGCTCGAATTTAATGTTAAATAACTAAATTCCCCAGCTCCTGAGCAAAGATTGTTTCCGGATCAATCAAAGCTATCCTCATGTAACCTGAGCTCCCCTAAGTGGACAAAATAAGTATTACATGCCATCGTTCTGAAATGCTAACCTTTTGTTTGTTTCAACGAAGTGCCGTGACCTCGGCTTTTTCCCTCGTTTCCAGCAACTTACTTGCTCTTTTAATTTTCTTTTTTTTGTTTAGTTATCAGAGTTAAGTAAAGTTATCAGACCGTTAAGTTACACCATTTTAATTCAAGAACGAAGAAGTTCTTTTTGAGCTTTATTCGTCAAGCTAACTTCCACTGATCCCACCGACGACCCAACCACGTGGGCCCGCCAGCAGTAACAAAGGACGACCAAATTTGTAACCCGAGACCAAGTAAGACCAAAAAGCTGCATTTTGTGATCAGTAATGTCCAATAGTTTGTTAATAGATTATCTTTAACTCTTAAAACTCATAGCTTGCGTTCATTAGCTGCCCGTTTGAATCAAATTCTCCCCACAAGAGAACCCAATTTATATAGAACTCCACATTCTTGTTTGCCTCATGTTTGTTAGCCATTGCTTATCTATGTATATTTAACCGCATGTATGTCACCTTAATTAGTTAATAAATTTCACTGTAATCACAGGAACTGTGTGTGTGTATTGCCTACCTCCAAGTCCCTGCCACGAGAATATACCCCTTCGTTATCAGACTGATTGATTTAGGATAATTGAGCGATTATTAACTAAATGATCACTAGTGAATCATTGTATAATTATGAAAACACTACCCAGAAGTCCGGAGATTCTGGGTGAATTAAATCTCCGGAGGTGCCCCGCGAAATGAATTAATATTCTCTGAATATTAAAATTAATAATTTTGTATTAATTCTCATAAGTTTATTAAAAACATCTGTCACAGCTTTTTATTGGCCCCTTTAGTAAGCTGTTGCGTACTAGGCTGAGATTAGTAAGTGGTGAAGGTGGAGCTAGACCAGGTTGAGAAGACAGAATCATGGTATATCCCACACCATATAGTCCAACACAATGGCAAGAACCGGGTGGTGTATGACTGCTCTTTCCAGTATCAAGGCCACAACCTCAATAAACTCCTACTGCCAGGCCCTCCCTGAGGCCCTTCGCTATTAGCTGTACTGCTGCACTTTCGAGAGCACTTTGTCGTATGAGAAGTCTTATTTTAGATTATCTTTGTTGTTCAGTGTCACTGTTCATGTATGCTGCATGCACGTTAGAAGTGTGTAGCCAGAATATACTTTAAAGGAAATTGTAGGACGTTACAGAAGTATATGTTATGCTTCAAGGATATCATAGAGAAACGATATATTGTGTGAGTATTTTCTGTATACCTTATCTTATCTTACCTTACCTATACCTCAAATATTATTTTTATTCTGTTTATGGTTTGAGAAAAGACAAATCTTATCATTGCTAGTAGATTATACAGAATGCACCTTAAGGAGGAAATAAAGGAAACGCTCAATACAACAAGGCCTTGTTATTGGAGCCACTCTCTGTAAAGGCAAACCCAGAGTCCTGACCCGAAGATGTTTAGCTCAAGAAAGACTTGACTCACATTTTAAATGTTGAACCTATTAAATGAAGAGTCTAATAGATTTTGTGTTAATCCAATGTCACTTTGTTGTACGTAGCTAACGATAGGATACATTCAAATAATGATCAATAATAGCAGTTGCTAACATGCTGCAAAAATTATGGCTTGGCCATCAATGGGACGGAGCTCAGGAAAATAGAAGAGGCTGTTCTAGCTGCATTATAATGAAAGAATCACAATATTTTCTTTGATGTGGTTTTCTTGTTAAACTGATTCATGCATGCTGTGCATTTTTAAAATAAATCGGATGTAGTGGCATATAAGCTGCCTTACATTCTAGAAAATGTGTTGGCTTTAAGTGCCTCTAAATTAATAAAGACTTAGTAGTTATCTGAGTGTTTTTGTTACAAATGTTTAATAATAAAACTATTTTAATTTTAACTAGGGTTTTGAACTGTTTGCATCACAGCTTTCAGTGCACTGGGGCCCAATACATGAAGCTGGTGCCCTTTGAGTCTTCAGCAGCAGACTTCCCACAGCTCTGTCTGTGAGCAATGTCTCAGAGGCTGCACAGCTTTGGTGTTTAATTTACAATGTAAGGAGGAAGAGAAATTAATGCCATTTAACCAACATTTGAAAAAAGGAAAATAGTTACATCTCAAGTGAGAACTAATAAACTTACCAACATTTTTTCTGCACATTTCAATTCAATTAAAAAGTCTTATAATTTCATAAAGAGTTTTATTGTAAATTTTCATTTTGCAATATTTTTAAGTTACAAAATGTTTTCAGGCATTTGATTTATTTCACATCTGAAGACATGGATCAGATCTCTTTTTCAAAATAAAATGATCAAAACAGTCTTGATGCTGTTGCATCCTGGTCAACTGGTCCTTTTTTGTTTTGGGTAGTTTTACTTAAGCCTGTTTTTGTTGGTGGTTGTTAATAATCTTGTTTAACAAAATTTGTTAATGTTCATTAAAGTTTTTGTATGTTAAAACTTGTTGTTGAAGTATTCTAATTATTGATGTTCAAACTCTTTGGGTACATTTTGTATCAGTATTCAGCAGAAAGCATTTTGCTATCAGCTTCTGACCATCGGAGTTCACTCACCTCTGCTGATCCTGCAGCTCAGAAGAGAGATCAGCACTGAAGAGAAACCAGAGATTTAACATAAAACCAGACCAGACTTGAAAAAGTTTGAGTTCTGCTGCTCACTGCAATATCTTCCAAATATAAATAATTTAATATATATATTATTGTGTACATTAAATGTCTCAGCAGGATTATGTACAAGAATACATTTCCTGTAGAACAAAAGTTTATTAATGCTACGTTCTGTTAATCGTTTGTTCCAAAGGCTTAATTATTAAAGTAACTTTTTAAAGATGTGATTTTCTTTATGTCTGTCTGAATGAAGGAAAAAAAAACATTAAATATGTTTGTTCTGTTCTGCTTCAATGCTGTAAGAAGTGGTAGTTATTTCATTTTTGTAGCATAATGAAGCTTGTTGCACCAGTTGTGGTTATTTTTCTTAGTTGAGTTTTGTCTTTTTTCAGGTAAATTCTAAAGTGACGTTGTTTTTCATCAGATTGTACTTACAGAGCAGAAAAGCTGTCTGTCCCATCGCTCCTCCACTCAGTCAGTCCAGTTAATCTCTTCCTCTCTGTAGGTGAGAGCAGTGACTGTGTAGAAGCTCATCTGGTTTTGCTTCTTCACTCAGAGCTCATCCGGAGACACGGGGCCCTACACAAAGAGTTTAATCACATGCAGGAAGTGACAGCGCTGCAGGCTGAACATGAAGGAGGGCTGATCTGAGATCACTGAGAGACAGATTCATTAGAAACAAGGAGGTAAAGTTCCTCAGTGGAGTTTCTCTCCACTCTGTAAATATCTGCGTGATGAAGATTTCACTTTTCAAAAACATTTTGTAGAAGTTTAGATTAAACTTTCCTGGGTTTCCCTCTTACTTCTGTTGTTGTTGTTGCAGTGACACAGATGTCCTGCATGATGCAGTAACATTCACTGTGCAACTAAACTGTGGTTCATCTCTGATGTTTAATGATCAGTGTGAGTCCTGTTTTACATTTATCATCTGGACTTTTGGAGTTTTGCACAGAGAAACAGTGATGGGGGAAGGAAACCTGTTCAAACATTTGTGTTAATGGTTTCACAGAGTCCTCCTGAAACAGATGCATGTGTTTATACTGAAAGAACATCAAGTTGAAAAAGTAATTTTGCTAAATGTGTGCGTTTCCCAGACGTGCTTCTCCTGTGCAACGTCTTCCAGCTCCTCCTGTGGGATCCCAAAGTATTCCCACCCTATATGAGACATATAATCCCTCAGTGTTCTGGGTCTGCCCCGGGACTCTTATCAGTTGAATGTACCCAGAAAACCTTTAAAGGAAGCCACCCAGGAGGATCCCGACCAGATACCTGAACCATCTCAAGGTTGGAGAAGCAGATGTAGTCTGAGTTCTGTCTGGATGTCTGAGCTCCTCACCCTACAAGGCTGAGCCCAGACAACCTACGGAGGAAGGTCATTTGGCTGTTAGAATCTCATTCTTTCAGCGACTACCCAAAGCTCCTATCTAAAAGTAGTGAAGGTCTGATCTAGAGCCCCGCACATCAGCCTCAGCTCGACGTTTATTTAGGGACTGGCCACGCTCTGTGGTGAAACCTTGATTTTTGTTGCACAAACAACCTGCATTTTAACTTGTGATTTGTTTAGACTGTATAGCCTGTTGTGAGGAGCAGCAGCCTCTGATGATCAAGAATGCCTTTTTACTGTGGTGGTGATAATAAAAGTTTAAACGCAGTGTTTTATATCTATGGATTCTTTTATAGGCTGGTCAAGTGCTGATTTTAGAGCCTAAATCAAGCATCAACTCATTAATGGCCACTTGGCCGTCACACAAAACAACCCACATTAATTTAACAGACCAAATAAAGACTCTTCTCATAACGGTGCAGTTAAGCTTGGGATCCACTCTCTAAAGATGAACATGCTGGATGTAACACATTACTCTGTTGGCTGCAGAGTAACTCTGCTGACATCTGCTCGTTTAAAACAAACTCACATTCAGAGAATCAACCTGACTTCCTGTTAATACACTTTATTTAACTACTCAGGTAACTTTTAGTAACTGGTGCACTGGATTTAAATGTAAATTTATTAAATGTGTTTTCAGTTACAGGGCAGATGCACTTTGGGGGTAGAGATGATGACACCTACAAGTTCCTGAGGGTGCACCTCAACAACAAACTGGACTGGACAGACAACATGAGGCCCTCTACAGGAAAGGACAGAGCAGGCTGTTCTTCCTGAGGAGTCTCAGGTCCTTCAATGTGTGCACCATGCTGCTCTAGATGTTCTACCTGTCTGTAGGGGCCAGTGTCATCTTCCTCGCTGTGGTGTGCTGGGGAGGGGGCGGCGGGACTTGTGGCGCCAACAAACTGGGCAAGCTGGTGAGGAAGGCCAGCTCGGTGGTGTGGATAGAACTGGACAGTGTGGAGGCAGAGACTGAGCGGAGGATGAGAGGGAAGCTGAAAACTATGAAAGGCCATTTAGGGTAAAAACATTGAAAATCAGACGCACACCACTGAAAACTGTCACACACACACACACACACACACACACACACACACTGACATTGTGCGCACATAGACTGAAAACACGGAAATACTGACACATTGACAATGTGCACATACACACGAAAATGATCATACATGCACCAACAAAACACCAAGCACATGCACTGCAACCAGGCACAGACACACTGAAAATGTTCGTACACACATTAAAAAGGGCGCACACCACCGACTGACACACTGAAATATGTGTACATCCACATTGACAAAGTACACATACACACTGAAAATATTCACACCACACACTTCACACAGAGTAGGATACAGGCTACTTGTCTGTGTGTATCAATGGTCAAAATACATGTAGAATGTGTATAATAAGCTGTCAATAAGAAGACAGAGATTAAGTTTATAAAATATCTGAAGGTGAGGAGCAAAAGTTAAATGTGACATACAATAAATATCCCTCCCTGTAGGTTTAGGGATGCTGAACTAAATATATAAATATAATAAATGATCAACTGTTCATATAATTGCTTAGATAAACAATCTCTGAACAAGGAATACCACTCGCACTGAAATCCATGTTTCATCATGTTAGCTATGCTTTTTTTTGTTTATTTGGACAGGAATCTAAGGCTTCCTGTTACACAACAACAGCTTCCGGGCACACCAATATAATTTTACATGCACACTCAGGTAACCCTGTATTTCAGTGTATATGCCCACATTGTCAGTGCGTGTGTGACAGTTTTCAGTGTGCGTGTGTCTGTTTTTTTTTAATGTTTTCACCCTAATCGGCCTCTCATAGAAAACCATCTTGGACAACTCCTCTCATCCTCTCTCTGCTGAGCTGATGCAGCTCAGGAGCTCCTTCAGCCACAGACTCATTCAGAAAATATTAACAGCCACAATACAGACTTAAGTGAAACTACCCAAAACAAAAGGGTATGTAGGAGCCATACACTGGGTTTGTTTGGGTTTTTATTGGGTTTCCTCTCTTTTCTTTGCACTGTAGTGTACATGCACGCGCATCATGACGTCATCGGTTACTGTGGGTGTGACCGGGGGCGTGGTGTCTGTATTAATATGTGTGTGTGCTCACCTGTGGGGAAGCTTGGGTTGATCATGGCTGCAGGGTGAGCATGGGGAAGAACTTTCTGTTGACCGTTACCATCGTCGTCATCATTACTAACATCTTTCACTGATGTCTCTGAGGTACCTTTTGCACTGCTTACAACATGCATCACTCAAAGTAAGTGATTGGTTTTCTATGTATGTGAAATAGCGTAATAAAGAGACTCAATATGTACGATGGTTCAGCGTGACGCGTCTTCAGTGTAAATCCTCATGTTTCAGCCTGCTGCGGCGTTTTAGTTGTTTTGGTGGGTCTGGTTTGTTTGTTTTACTGGTATACGCCGCAATATTGTGTCAACAGAAAGTTGTTGTTGCGCTGATTCAAACATATTGTCAGGACTACACTGGATGTTTGCAATCGCTTTCAAATGTTGTAAGCGATAGATAGCCAGCGCTTTAGGACTCACGTAAGCCCATTCATTCACAAATTGGCTGATTACTATTCTCATTTTGTCATCGCAGTCGTCTTTATCACAAGGTATAAAACATTGAACTTTGTGGATTGTCTGTTAAGAACTAATTGTATTCCCTGCTAGGCTCAGCGGTACTTTCGCATAAGGTGATTGTACTGTTTGTTTGTTTTGGGACTTTTTGTAGTGTTTTGGTTCGTGCGTTAAGCGGGTGAAGCATTGCGCTTGGGAGTGCCGCCTCGGTTCTGGTTCTAAGACGGTCAGTCTGGTTCAAGACTATCGGTATTTAGGTACATAAATACCCACCGCTAGTATGCACAGAAGACTAGGGTTGAGTTAGTTTAGCTTCAGTGAATAAGTTAGAGGGAATCAATGACAACACATTGTACCTTGTTCACATGGTATGTGTCATGAAATATGATATATGATATAAGTGATTAGGGCGCTGTTTAGCATGTCATTAGCAGATATTTTTTGTGATTATTGGATTAGTTTGTAAACGAAAATGGAGTTGAATGGTTCCAGGTCAATTGAGAAACAAAACTTACACCCAAGGCTTTTGAATATAAATTGGAGCAGCTCCAAGAAGAATGTCAAGTAAAAGTAAGAAAAATTAAAGATGCAATAAGAGAAATTAAAGACCTAATGCAAAGTGTTGGAAATGCTGAAAAAATACAGTCTTGAAAGTTTGTCGAGTTTGTTCACAGAAGCAAGTCATCTCCATGGCGTTGTTGTTCCTATGCTTCCACCTGAGGAACAAGAAAAACAAAATGCTTGGTTTTAGAGTGTTGAAGAACATAAAACTGCTTTTGTGGAGGAGACTAATAAATGGCTGCTGGAGGCGCCAGAGGCACCAGCTGAGGGCGTTGTTGCACCATGTTTAGGATCTGCTGTTTTCAGCGATAATGAGCTATGCATAGTCAAAACTGTGGAAAATGCAGAAGATGACGTTAGGCCAAGTGATAGTGTTTCCAATGTGTCATTGAGGTCAAAGAGATTCAGTACAGTAGTGAGTAAACCTCTGTCTACTACATCATCAGCCAGAATAAGAGCTGAGGCTGAGACTGCTGCCCTTATGGTTCGTCAAAAGCTGCTGAGTAAAAAGCATGCCCTGGAGGAACAGCAGAAACTGTTGAGGAGAAAGCAGGAGGTGCTGGAGATGGACATGGAGCTGGCAGCGTCTATGGCTAAAGTGAGTGTGTTCAAGGCTTCTCATGTTTCTGTGAGATCAGATGGGATGAACTCTTATTTGAAAAGAGGGAAAAGTACACAGTTGAGCCATGAAGCTCCAATATTTGTGCCGGAGTTCAACACTCAACCATTGGCTGCAGAGGCGATAGGGGAAGTTTCGCTTCCAGGTGATGCTTCTGTGAGGTCCAAGACATACAACAAAAGCCAGTTGCCTGCTGCTGTGACCTCGGCCGGTCAGTCCACTTTGCATAGTCTGCCTGCTGCTGTGACTGGGGTTGATCAGCACACTTTGCCAGAAGGTGTTTCTCATCCATCTATTACTAACTTTCTGTATGGAGATGGACCTGTAACTGTGAATAATTCTGATCAGCGTTCTCTCACAGTTTTAGAAAGGCAAAATCAAATCATGTCTTTATTGACAGTCACTTTTTCTCTTACCTAAGCGAGATCTACAAGTTTTTGATGGAGATCCACTGCAGTATCAAACTTTCATAAGAGGATTTGAACACAACATTGAGGCGAGAACGCAAAGTCAGACGGATTGTTTGTATTACCTCGAACAGTATACGAGAGGTCAGCCCAGGGATTTGATCTGAAGTTGTCAACATCTGCCTCCGTCCCATGGTTATAGTAAGGCAAAATCACTACTTCAGGAGCATTTTAGGGATCCATTTAAGGTAGCTTCTGCCCATATGGACAAGGTGCTTTCCTGGCCGATGCTTAAGGCCGAAGATGTCAAAGCTTTACGGGTCTACAGTTTATTGTTGCGGGAATGCTGCAACTCTATGGGAGTTTCTGCAAGTGATCTGAACGTACCTACGAATATGCAAATCATTGTGAAAAAACTGCCTTATAAACTGAGGGATTATTGGAGAAGTGTGGCCTGCGATATTCATGAGAAGTCTCATCGCAGAGCTATGTTCTCAGATATTGTAAAGTTTGTTGAGAGGCAAGTCAAGATGGCGAGTGACCCTCTTTTTGGAAATATACAAGAGACATCTGCGAGTGGAAGAAATGAAGCAAAAATGGTCCGGTCTCAACCTCGTTCAAAGGTTAGAGGCAGTAGTTTCACTACTACTGTAGCACCTGCTGAGAATAAGGTGGAGCCTGGGTTTAAAAGGGAGAAGAACTCACTAGTGAAAGTTTGTTTGTTTTGTGGGGCTGGGCATTCGTTAGATGTTTGTTTTAGTTTGGATAAAAGAACACAAGATGAGAAAATTTCCTTTTTGAAGGAGAACCGTATGTGTTTTGGATGTGCGTCGGACACATGAGTAAAGACTGCCGAAAACGTATGACATGTAAAGTATGCAATAATAAGCATCCCACGTTGTTGCATATCTACCCCACAGCAAAACCAACGAGTCCGACTCAGGCCAATGGTGGCTTGAATATGGCCAGAGACGGTGCTGTGGTGTCTGTTCAGTCTAGTGGCTTGACTGGGGTCGGTAAGCAGGACTGTACGCTCTCTATCTTGCCTGTTCAAGTGAAATCTAAGAGGGGTCAGGAGACCTTGGTCACACATGCGTTTTTGGACCCAGGGAGTACCGCCTCGTTTTGTACAGAGCGACTCATGACTCGGCTCAATCTTACAGGGAAGAAGTTGGGATTTCTCCTTAGGACTATGGGGCAAGAGAAAGTGGTAGACAGTTACAAGTTGTCAGACTTGGAAGTCGTCGGGCTGGACTCGAACATCTTCTGTGGCCTGTCTGAGATTTTTACTCAGCAGAACATGACGGTTCATCGAGGTAACATTCCAAGCTCAAAAGACCTTCAAAGATGGCCGCACCTAAGACACATAAAAATACCAGAGATCAATTCTGATGTGGATCTTCTGATTGGCACTAACGTTCCTCAAGCTCTGGAGCCATGGGAGGTGGTTCGTGCAGAGAACAGGCGATTATTATGCGATTAAGACCATCTTGGGTTGGACGGTGAATGGCCCGCTCCATGGAGATTGTCATATCAGTGAACAATGTTTGCAGCCTGACATCACAGTCAATCGGATCTCGGTGGCGAGGCTTGATAAGCTTTGGGAGAAGCAGTTGAAGGTAGATTTCCCTGAAACTCTGCAGGATGAACAACCTGGTCTGTCAGTGGAGGATAAGCGCTTCATTGAGTTGGTCTCAGAGTCTACTAAGCTCATTGATGGTCATTATAGTATTGGTTTGCCGGTGAAGCAAAGACACCTCAAAATGCCAAGCAATAAGACAGTGGAACAACAGCGTGCATTGAGTCTTAAAAGATGTTTGAATAAGGATCCATCTTTTTGCTTCGATTACATCGCATTCATGTCTAAGATGTTGGTTAACGGCTATGCAGAGAGAGTTCCAACCGAGCAGTTGACCCGTTGTGATGGAAGGGTATGGTATATACCTCATCATGGGGTGTATCATTCTAAGAAGAAAAAACTGCGAATAGTCTTTGATTGTGGAGTTACGTTTCAGGGGACATCGTTGAACTCACAGCTTCTTCAGGGACCAGATCTCACAAACTTGTTAGTGGGAGTGCTTCCACGATTCCGTAAAGAACCTGTAGTGCTCATGGGAGATATTGAGGCCATGTATCAACAGGTCAGAGTGCCGGCTGAAGACTCTGATCTGTTAAGATTCCTGTAGTGGCCTGATGGAGATTGCAGTCGGGAGCTGGTGGAGTATAGAATGACGGTACACCTGTTTGGTGCTACTTCCTCTCCCAGTTGTGCCTGTTTTGCCTTGAGGAAGTGTGTTGAAGACAATCAAAAGTGCTTCAGTTCTAATGCAATTAACCCAGTCTTGCACCATTTCTACGTTGATGATTGTCTGTTGGCTCTGAAGAGGAAGCAGTTTCTTTATGTCGAGAGCTTAGTGCCTTGTGTGCGGAAGGTGGTTTTAAGCTCACAAAATAGGTTAGTAACCGACACTCTGTTCTCGCTACTTTTCCTCAAGAAGAGCTCGCCAAGGAGGTGAAAGATCTGGATTTAAATAGTGACGCTCTGCCTGTAGAGTATATCTTGGGTGTACAGTGGTGTGTCCAATCTGACTCATTCAAGTTTAAAATTACGCTTAAAACTCACCCACTCACAAGAAGAGGAATCTTGTCTGTGACTAGTTCGATCTATGACCCTCTTGGTTTCTTGGCACCTGTTGTTTTGTCTGCCAAGAAAATCCTTCAAGACCTCTGTAGGAGACGTTTGGGATGGGACGAACCTTTGCCCTCTTTAGTGACTAGAGAATGGAAGAGCTTCATGAGCTTGAAAGTTGGGAAGTTAGTAGATGTTTAAAACCTGTGGACTTTGGTTTTCTTGTTTCTGTTCAACTTCATCACTTTGCAGACGCAAGTGAGGAAGGGTTTGGGACTGTGACTTACCTGTTGCTCCATGATGATAGCGGGCGAACTCACAGTGTATTCATAATGGGAAAGGCACGAGTAGCTCCTTTAAAACTTGTCACCATTTCTCGGATGGAGCTGACTGCCGCGGTGATGGCTAGCAGAATGGACAAGTTGTGGAGGAAGGAGTTGCAAATGGACCTTCAAGAGTCTGTCTTTTGGACAGACAGCACTTCTGTTTTGAAATATATAAACAACGAGACATCCAGATTTAAAATCTTCGTATCAAACAGAGTGTCTGAAATATTGAAAATATCTAATGTATCCCAATGGAGGTACGTGAATACGTAAGCCAACCCTGCAGATCTAGCCTCCAGAGGTGTTAAAGTTCAGTTATTTCTAAACACTGGTGCATGGCTCCGTGGTCCTGACTTCCTTCATGAGCCTGAGAGCAGTTGGCCCCAAAATCCTGAGACCTTGGAAAACACTCTGATTGGTGACCCGGAGGTCAAGGCTGTGATGGTGAATGCGGCTCAGGTTGAGCAGGTCAGTCCAGTGGAGAGGCTCATTGATTACTTTTCCTCCTGGTTCCGTCTTAAAAGGGCTGTTGATTGGCTTCTCAAGTTTAAGACCTTACTTCTGTCTCTGGTGCGACATCGAAAGCTGCTGAGAGGAACCGTTTCTGAATCGGAACAAAGTGCTGAGCAGTTGGAAAAAGAGCTACAGGTCCAGATGAAAGGCTTTAAGGCTCAAGTGCCAAAGGGTTTTCTGTCTATGGAGGATATGGTTGTAGCGGAGTCATCTATTATCTGTTTTTGTCAAAAAACAATGTTTCCGGAGTAACTGGCCAACTTGAAGAAAGGAGAGTGTGTAAGGAGGACGAGCCACCTCTACAAGCTCAACCCGATGCTGGATGGTGATCTCATTAGGGTTGGAGGACGGCTTAGTAGAGCAGCTATGCCAATTGAAGCAAAACATCCAGTTATACTGGCTACGAGAAATCATCTCGATAAACACATGTTCAATCAAACACATCTTAATCTTATTCGCCATGTAGTTTACTGTGTGGACGGATGGACAGCAGAGACCAACATGTGTCCTCTCCCCTCTCGTGGTGTCTGTCCATGCAGATCCAGCAGCTTCATTTGTCTCTCTGAGAAGTAAAGCAGTTTCATACTGTAGGGACTCTTTCCTCAGTAGAAGTAGTTCAGACACAGTCTGAGTAGAGGACGGACAGACTGGGGACACATTTGGAAAACAAGGACAAAGATTCAAAGGTTCTAGGAAATAATAAACTTCACATGTTTAATATTTCAGCTGTTTGTTCAGGGTCAGAAATGCTGATGTCTGTATTCAGATGGGAAATAATATCAATAATCAATAATCTCCAAACAAGCAGAAAGCAGATGAAAGTAAAATGTCTCCTGTCTGATGGTGCGGAGGACGACTTGACTGACAGCTGTAGAAATGAGCAACATGAAGTCAGCGTGCAGCTGCAGCAGAGGAGTTAGTCTCTCCTTTCTGCAGCTGGGACTCAAGTTGTCTGAGAACAGGGTTTGAAATGCTGCTGAGTTCACATGTGCTGTTTTATAGAGACCTGATCTCTGCTGCTTCCATCAAAAGATGTTTGAACAACAGGAAACATTACAAGTCCTGACTGGAGGCTTTTCTCTTTCTGTTCAGAGACACAGGAGGTGACAGTGAAGCCTGGAGAGGACGCCACTCTTCCCTGTCGGGGTCACAGAGGTGCTGACATAGTAGTGATAAAGTGGATCAGACCTGACCCGAAGTCAGGTGATGGTTTTGTCTTCTTCTTCAGAGACGGCCGCTCATATGAAAACTACCAGCATGAATCTTTTTGTGGTCGAGTGGAGCTGAGAGATCCAGAGATGAAGGACGGAGACGCTTCTGTGATTCTGAAGAACGTCAACATCAACGACACTGGAACATATGAGTGTCGGATTAGAGAGGAAAATGTATCTGTACTCACCGGCATCGTCAGGCTGACAGTGACAGAGCCAGGTGAGTGTGTAGAGCTCAGAGTGTCTCTTTGTCTCTCAGGTCAGCGTGTAGAGCTCAGAGTGTCTCTTTGTCTCTCAGGTGAGCGTGTAGAGCGCAGAGTGTCTCTTTGTCTCTCAGGTGAGCGTGTAGAGCTCAGAGTGTCTCTTTGTCTCTCAGGTCAGCGTGTAGAGCTCAGAGTGTCTCTTTGTCTCTCAGGTGAGCGTGTAGAGCTCAGAGTGTCTCTTTGTCTCTCAGGTGAGCGTGTAGAGCTCAGAGTGTCTCTTTGTCTCTCAGGTGAAGCGTGTAGAGCTCAGAGTGTCTCTTTGTCTCTCAGGTGAAGCGTGTAGAGCTCAGAGTGTCTCTTTGTCTCTCAGGTGAGTGTGTAGAGCTCAGAGTGTCTCTTTGTCTCTCAGGTCAGCGTGTAGAGCTCAGAGTGTCTCTTTGTCTCTCAGGTGAAGCTGCTTCCTGGTAGTTGAGCTGAGAAACATCACAGATCAGATGTTTGTGTTTTAGAAAGATGTTGCTGATGAGACTTTAGAGGAAACAGCTGCTACGAGTCATGTGATCAAAGTGCAGTAGATAATGTCTGACATTCTGTCCACCTGCTGACAGCTGATACCTCACACCTGTTTCTGCTCTGCAGGTCACACAGCTGGACACAAGGAGGAAGGAGACAAGGAGGGAGGAGGCAAGGAGGGAGGAAACAAGGAGGGAAATGTTGGACTGAGAGTCGGTCTGCCAGTTTGTGTGATTCTTCTTCTTCTTCTTGGTGTTGGTGGTTTTGTGATCTTTAAAAAATATAACAGACCCAAAGGGAATCAACAACCTGCTATAAACAGACATGAACTGCAGAACCTGCAGTGAGATTAAGAGACCAGAGGCAGCAGATGAGAATTAGTGAGGATCCAGACTGAAGTCACTCTGGTTACTGTGGGGAGCAGTGATTGGTCGTTACTCTCTGGCTGCTGATTGGTGGACTGAACGTGCTGCTGGACAGAAGAAACACATTCCTCCTGTAAAATAAACCTGAGCTGTTGACACACGTCTGATTTCACCTGGAGGCAGGTTAATGCCAGATGGGCTGACTGACCAGCTGCTCTGTGGGACAAACAATATGACCTGATGCTGGAACAGCCAGCTGATTGTTAATTACAGGAAGTGGTACAGACCGTCGGCACCTCCCCCCACCCCTTCAAGTGGATCCATCCATCCAGGTAGAGTCAGAGGTCAAATCAAATTAAACGGGTAAAAGACCGAGAGAGAGAAAAAGCTCCAAATGTTTTAAATCAACAGTTACTGATGTCAGTGCCGCTCAACATCCTGCTAGCTGCAGTTATAACACTAACAGTCTGTTCTGGATGACGGAGCTGGACTTTGTTCCCAGTCCGACCCTGAAGAGCTCAGTCCCTGTTGTTCACTCACCGACCTGCATCAGAGGGGAAAAGATCCTGTTTGGATTCACTGCAGCTCTGTTTTCCTGCATGAGGACATTTTTCATCGTCTTCTCTGAGAGCTGCTCAGGAACTCTGACTGTGAAATGTTCTTAGACAACGATACAGATAATTAATACTTCAAGTACATTTTCCTGATTGTTCTCTTTCTCTTGGACTTTTACTTCAGTAACATTTTCAATGCAGGACTTGTATTTATTTAGTAGTGTGTTATGGGTACTTTTACTTTAGTTTCTGTATACTTGATCCACAACTGCTTTTCTCAGTCTGTAACAAAAGGAAACAAATGATCTTGGTTATTTCTCCTGTAACCAACTTTCTGATGCTGAACTGATCTCTGCTGCAGAGACATGAGGCTGTGATGTGTCTGTTTCTGGCAGCGTCCACTGTTGGCAGATATTTCTGTATCTTTGACTTTAAACACAATATAAAACTAAAGTCAAAATGTTACTTGAGTCAGAGTACAGATCCATGATGTTGGTAAAACTGTATCTATGTGTTGAATGTAGGTATGTAGAATCTTAATCCACAGAGTACGTGCATGTTTTTATTTCACACAATCAGAGCTGTTGATCCTGTTAATGTTGCTTGGAGCTGGAATCAAAAGCAGCTCAACCAAAACCCTCCTGAGCTTCCAGGCAGCCGTCCGGCTATCAGGTTACAGACAGCGAGCGTTATGTCCTCATTTTAAAACCATGAAGCTGACAGTCCAGTCTGACTCTTTATTTACATTCTAACAGACTTTAAATCAGTTATTTGTTGACCTTTGAGCAGCTTCCTGCCTTTAGAGCAGACGTGACCAAAAGTCAGTAAAGTCAATAAAACAGGATTATGAACTTTCTTTAACTGTAACTTTGTAGCTGAGAACTGAAAGTGAACTCTGAAGGCTCTAAATGTCTGGACCTGTTTGTAAACAGATAATAACATGGAGGAACTTTTAGAGGGCAGAGTTTGCTATGAAGCAGCTCTGAGCTCATTTTGTCTTCACCCCCCCCCCTCTTAGTCAGGATGTGAGATCAGTTCTTCCTCATTACTGTTGGCTGGTAGAAACTGACTGCTGCTCTTTTATTCAGGGTTTAATGTTCTCCAGTGCTGTGCCGGCGTTTTATATTCGACAATATGTAATTATAATAATAATAATAATAAATGTAATATAATAATATAATAATAAACAGTGATAAGAGTGTGCATTGCAAAGTTTTTAGGCAAAATGAACTTAAATGAACTTATCACACGCCTCTGGAGCAACTAGAGGTTAAGTGTCCTGCTCAGGGACACATTGGTGGATGTGTCACAGTGGGGGATTGAACATTAAAGGCATGTGTCTTATCCACTGCTCCACCACCACCCAGTACAGCAGCTGTTAACACGGAGGCTTTTCTTCCTCTGATGATCAGTCAGAGCTCAGTCTCTACACAGCAGCTGCATGTGAACTCCTCCGTCACTGTAAACTGTCTGTGGTAAATATTTTAGTTTGTGTTCTTGATTTTTTTCTCACATACGCAGTGAACAGACACCACAGGGAGGACGATCCTGTAAGATACAGTTAGACTTTTAACTGGAAAGAAACTCTCCCATCCTGTTCCTGTTAATGTGCAGTCATAGTCTGGAGCTTTTCTTCTTTGTCTTTAGAGACATTTTCTTCAGACTTTTATACAAATACTGCACCTCATGAAATGAGCCATTAAACTACATTTTCAAAACTAGAAAGACCTCTCTATGTCTCCTCAAGTAAAGTCATCACATCAGCTGAGAACGATAAAGAAATAAACCCTATCACTGGTGCTTTTCACTCTGCTGGCTTTGACTCTGTTTTGCTGTTGCTCTCATCTCTGCTGTCTCATGTTCACCATGTCAGAGCTGGTACTGGGGCCGCCGAGCTCCATTTGACAAACCTATTCAAATAAAAGCATTAAAGTACTTTAAGTACCCAAATGTCCACTGCTGGTCACTTCCTGTCAGCACAACTCCATCTCTTAGGGAACTTCCACCCCTACTAACCACACTAGCTCCACCTTATAGCTCCCCCAGCGGTGACTTGCTAAGAGATGATGCAATACCTGCATTACATTTAAATAAACTTGTTCTTACTGCCACACAAAGAGGTCTTGTTGGAAGTAATCTTATGATCTTGGACTCAGAAATAGCTCTCCAAGCTGACTCAGATGTTCCCTTGTCTGGCTACATTATTTATAGTGTGGGGAGAGGTGGTGGTGTTGCACTTTATGTAAAGTGCTGCTTAAATGTTTCTGTATCCTTATGAATGTCTACTTTAAATATATATATATATATATATATATATATAATCTGATTGATGCATCACGTGTTTGTGCAACTCTGAATGGCTGATTATGGTTGACCTGATGGTTTTTTACCTGTAGCAGACACATTTTAAGACATTCGTACTGAGCTTAATCTGACTCAGCTCCTAACCAAACCGACCCGCCCACACCTTAAAAACCTGTAAAAATCTACTCTGCTAGACGTTGTTTTAACAAATACTCCCTGTAAATGCGCAGCCAGTGGGGTCTTTGCTGATGTCATCAGTGACGACTGGCCTATTGCAGGAATACGAGACTCAACTACCCCGACCCCAGTTTCCTTTCCAAGAGTAGAGTAGAGCCCTGAATGCAGTTCACCACTGTGCCCTCAGGTTTATCACTGACAACACTTACTGTTATTATCACTGTGATCAAAATGTGGGATGGGCCTCTCTCTCTGTGAGGCGTGAGCAACATGCTCTCTTCTTTATCTATAAAGCTCTTCTTTCAGAACTACCTCCACAAATATCTACTTTCATTTCTCCAGACTTAAAGAGACTCCAGTGGTCTCCACAGAGCTGAGCAGGACTGCTTTTACTTCCTTCGCTCCATATTTATGGAATAAACTGCAGACCAAACTCGAGCAAAACTTTATTTAAAGAATCAATACGATGTGGTTTGTTATTGTTCCACTAGAATTGTACATTTTGGTTTGAAATGTTTTGATCTGTTTTCATATATTCACTTGTTTTTACATTAATTAACATGAATAATTAACATTCCCTCTTCAAATAAAGTGTTAAAAAGTACAAGTTCCTCTGTGTTTTAATATTGTTCAGTTTGCTCTTCTCTTTTTGTTAGAAGTGTTTCATGTGCATCAGTTAGAAACAGCCACTGTGTAACACGGTTATTTCTAGAGAATGCACTTTGCTTCTTGATCGGCCCAAACTCTTATTTAGCTATTTCTGTTTAATACAATTATTTTACTTTCTTTAATCTGCATGAAGGTGTCGATAAGATCACTTTAAAATATCCCACTTGCTGCCTCGCCTACTGTTGCCTGTAGTCTGTTGTTCTCTTGTAGACAACAAAACCACTTGCTTTGTTACTGAGGGAGCTGCGTATGATCTGCCTTCTCCAGCAGCACAGGTACCCGACACCATCTGATTATTCCTAAATATTTACAACTCAAAGAATTATTGTGGCAACAACACTGGAACAGACCGTTGTTGACTAAAGTAGCATAAGACTACATATAGAGGGAGACGTGTGCATCTCAGGACTGTTGAATACTCTCCCTCTGCAGCTCAGAACAGCTGCTAGTCTGACTAATGATCATCATTATAAAACAAATCGCAACCAAGCGAATTACAGAAAATAAATAATTTCTATCAAAAGAAAGCCAGGCTTTGTGTAACGAGAGGTCCTGCTGATTTATCACAATCAATCCAATGATTTTTAAACAGTGTGGAGCCTACATTTATTCTGCAGAGACTAAACACACTTTGACACGTCACTAATGGAAAGTGAAAGTATTTCTGCAGCTTCGGGTCACACAGGCTGTTTTCCAACACAGTGTGCAGTTACAGGAACTGAGTAACATTAGTAGAACAACCTGAAACAGAAAAGGTTTTTCCCTGATGTTGTAGATCAGGGGTATTCAATTAGATTTCAAAGAGGTCTAGTTAGAGAAAATTTCCTGAAGCAAAGGTCCGGAACATCAAAACGACGAACTTGCGTTATCATTCAGTACTATAACCTATAGTTGTATCAACACATGTTTTTAGTCAACAATGGACTGTCAAATCAAATAATATTTCAGTCAGTTTTCACATCAAACTGGAAGGATAATAAATAATAACTATTCAAATAATAAATTCTAAATTTAAGTAAACTAAATTAAAGTGCCTAATTTTTAGAAAAAATGTAACAAAAAGTGTAGCTTGAACGGACGGCGGCTGGGTCCGGATCCGGGCCGCGGTCCGCCTATTAGTGACCTCTGTTGTAGATGTTTGAAGTTAATGCCCAAATTAACATTAGCTTGTTAAATCTACCTTCCTCTTTCCTCGTCTCTCTCTGCCTCTCCTCAGATGCGTTCTGCCAACTGTGTTACTTTGTTGTTTTTAGCTTCTCAATACTTATTTACTCCTCATTTCTCACATTAAAGCCCAACAGTTTGTGCAGGAAATTATATTTTCTGACTTCTGCGACAAATTAATAAAATAAGGTTTATTATTATTATTATTACAGCCAGAAAACCCTGTTTGAGTGTTCATATGAGAACCTGACTGCTTCTCTTCATTATGTCGCTGTGTTTCTGAGAATCTCATGAAAACCAGGACCTGCTGATTTATTTGATGTGTGATATCTCTGAGAGAAGAAGACTGAATCTCCTCCATAGTTAACAGACTGAGAATCAAAACTCTATTAACAGAAACAGACTCTGTACTGAAGCTGAACGAGGTCGATGCTGTTCAGGTCTGTGGTTGTGGTTTTGTTTATTCTTAGTTTTCTGAACTGAAGAGAGGTGAGTATCTGTTAGCCGCAGCCAAACCAGAGAACTTTTTCAAATTTTCCATCCGACAGCTTTGTGAAACCCAAAGAACCACAGGAGGAAAACAAGAACGAGAAGAAGTTTATTGAACCTGCAGAGAAACAAGTTGCCGGGGCAACAAGAGTAAAAAATCGTTAAAGTCATTAAATATAAATAACAGTAAAGTTTGTTTATATATATATATGTGTATGCATGTATGTATGTATGTGAGTGTGTGTGTGTTTATATATTTACACATATATTTTAACAATTTATTAAATCTTTAGTTTCAGTTTTTTCATGTCACTGATTTTACACATAAAAACATCTAAAAATGTTGCACTAAATCGGAATCAGCCTACAAATGTTGCTTGACATTTAGCACGTGTTAAATGTCAGGTGACTTCTGTAGCGTACTGAAAGTCCAGTATGCCTGTCGCTGGGCGTCGTACGTCATTTTGGGGAACGGTCATACATGTCATTGTTCTGTCCAACAGACATTTACAGTATGTCATTTTGGGAAATTTAACATTCAACCTATTTTGTCATTTATGTATGAGGATTTGTCTCTTTGTAGCTGCATGAGTCTAATTTAGCTTTGACAGTGAAATCATTGACAGTGAGTGCTGAACGTGAGAGGCTGCGTCGTTGTTTCTAAAGTCCTCAGTTTTGGCCCATCTTCACTAAAACGCCCTCCGGAGTTTAGAAACGCAAAACGGGGTTGGCAGCATTTCCAAACTTCTCTGTTTTAGGTCTTTGTTTTCAGTGTTGTAGTCTGGACGGGGAGGCAAACGTAGCAAAAGGTCTCTGTTTTAATAAAAAAATGCAGTAGTGTGGATGGGGCCTCAGTGAAGAGTAGACGACCTCTGGCTCTGCTGGAAACTCTGAACACACAAACACAAACAGTTCAAACAACATGAGAAACTGTTGGAGACAAAGAAACTTCATCACCAGACAACAACTCTATTTATTATATTAATTATATTAAAATTGAAATTTCTGTGCTGATTTCTGTTTTTTTCCCGTTCTCTCAGATTAGTTTTTTCCTGTAACCTTCTTTAAATGTGCACGTGGCATCTTTTCACCTGCATGATAAATACAACCACATATAAAGAGGTTACTCCCCCGAACCAAATGCACCAAAGAGGAGGGAAGACTAGATCATGCCTGCATGTATGTTTATGAAAATAAATGAGAAAAGTTGATCTACGGTAGAAAACTTGTCTGAAAGCAACACAGAATGCTGCATTATATGATTCATTGTTACTGCATTATATTTTTATATTTTGAATTGTTACCTGCAGCCTGAATTTAGTGTTTCCCTTTAAATAAATTAAGACATTCCCGCCATAAGTTGATACAGAAAAATGCAGAAATTGTCAGCAGACTGCAGTTTTAATCCCCTTCAATGTTGAAGCAAAACATACGCTCTTACATTGCAACATCCAAATGTTTCAAAAACTTCCCTAGAATGCACGATCTGTGGGATAAAACAAATTACTGGGGCAACAATTCCCAGATACCTGCTCAAGTTTGATCTCCTAATTTAGGATGAAGTCTGAAAGATAGCATGTAAGCTGATCAACCTTATTCATCATTGACCATGACTACTGACTTGTCTTTAGATAATTGAACACATTAAACATTAACATTAAAATTGTGAGGAAGCAGTTAGCTTAGCTTAGCTTAGCTTAGCTTAGCATAAATACTGGACGCTGTTAGTCGTGCTCTGATCTGCTGTGGAGTGATTTTGGTTTTTGGTTCCTGTTCTCAAAGTTTTGGTTTTGTGTTCTCTGTTTAGTCTATTGTTCCTGACCCTTTTCATTCTGTGCTCTCTGTCTTGCCTTGTTCCTGTCTGGTATGCATGCTGTTCTGTGTCTTCTGTTAACTTTGTCAAGTCTGTCCTTGAGTATTGTCGCATGCATTACTTCCTGTTTTACTTTGCTATCCTCCTAGTGTCTGGTGATCATGTCTAGCTTTGTTCCTCTTCTGTCTAGTTTGGTTTAGCTTTGTCTGATTTATTGCGTTACCTCTGCCTGGTTTATTGTACTTTTTTATTGTACGGGACCTGTGCATCTCCTGCTCGTTTGTTCCTGTATTTAATGTGCTCAGTTCTGTTTAGTCCTTGTGCATCCTCGTGTAATGTTGAGTGTTCTGTCCTGCCACTGTATTATTTGATTATTCTGTTTCTGGATTTCTGAGCCTTTGTTGGATTTACCCCTGTGTTTGAACTCTTGCCTGCCTGTGCTCCGACGTGAGCCTGTTTTTGTTTATTTAATTAAATTCCTAGAACTGCACCCTCTTTGCTAGTGTCTGCATTTGGATCCACACCTCAGTTTGTTTGCCGTTGCACTCAGCCTTTCCATGACAGAGGCAGGGGAAACAGCGAACCTTGGTTCTGTTCACATTACATTAAATTTACTCATTTGGCACTTTTATCCACAGCGACTTACATTTAAGGAACAACATACAAGCATCAATAAAGCAAGAGATCTACAAGTGACAATAGATACTAGTAAGAGTTAACTGCACATACAGCGTCCAAAGTTAATAAATAAAGAGCAGCTGTACCTCTGGTCCTGTTGGTCTGATGGCTGTTTGTCAATAACTGAGGTCTTTTGTTCCTCTCACTGCTGAGTAGACTGCAGCTGAATAACACTCTGGAAGACAAAATGCATACAAATTACATTGCTGCAGGGACAACAACTGTACTGTTAGTAGATTCACTGCTGTACTACTAATTCTGCAACACTCAATAATGACAAAATAATTTTATTTTTCATGTAGAATTACAATAACTTTTAAACTTTATGTGGTGGTGGAAAGTGTTTTGATGTTTCTTTTTACTATATTAGTTATTGACAGCAGCGCAGCCAATAACTGACACAAGATATGCCCATAGCAACATAAATGTTACGACCCATGAGGTCTGGGTGCTATAATTGTGTTACTTTGGGTGTGTCTGTCTTTCCCCCGCAGGTGTGTACGCGCGCCTGCTGAGTGACGCTGGGTGGAGCTCACAGCTGGGGCCGATCAAGGCCAATTAGTAGGCTATGTAAGCCGGGCCAGTTGAGTGCTCGTGGTGTGGTGGTCGTCTCGCTCGTCATCGGCTCATTCAATCCGTATCTGTCAGTTGTTATTCACATTAGTCTGGGTAACGTACTGTGCGACTTACTGTACCGGGCAGTGGAAGCCGGTGTGGTGAGCGGCGGGTGCCCTCCATGCGTGCTTCCCCAACGCGGTGGCGGTGGGGACTGTGTGGTCAGCTGGGTGGTACTTTGTTATTTAGAAACCTCGTATAATTTACATTTATATTTGTCTCTCGTGTAAGCAGAGATTGCTTTTTGTTTTGCCCTCTTTTCTAAGAATAAATACGTTTACTTGACACATGTTTTTCCACCCGGGTTATCAATCTTTTGTTCGTCCCCCACCCCTAGATAAGCCGGGGACGTAACAATAAATTAAGCAAATGAGCGTCCTCCAATCTGATGCCTGAAGCCGAGTGAGTCGGTGGAAGATTAGGGACACCTGACGTCGTAGACAATGATGAATGCGGGAACTCAAGACACAGGCTTTCAGCCACCCACAAATTCAGTAAGATCTCTTCTTCAAAATCCATTTGAGAGGAGAACTTTGGTGGAGAAACTACATGTCAAAGATCTCGGCCCAGACCAAGCTGACATCAAAATCAGTCTACAGGCTAGCGAGAAAGTTAAAACGTATGTATATGCTCTGCAATTGGTACAATAGAAAAGCTTGGCTAGCTGGTTGCCGTATTTTTCTTCCCATGCTTGCTTTTTAAAGCGAGAACGGATACAATATGGACTGTTACAGGAGTAAATGACAGATACATTTATCTGAGAAGATTAAGAAACATGAGTGTACAAGGGCACATATGGACAATATGGTGAAGGTTGCCATGCTAGACAGAGTAAACATCGCTACACAGCTGTACGAAGGCCACAGGATTGAAGAGGTGGAAAAGAACAAGCATGTTTTTTCAAAGATAATTGACAGTGTTAAATTCTGGGGGGCCTTTAAACCGGTCTTTGAGCTTGCCTTTTCTTTTCACGCCACTTTCTATGTTTATGTTCACTGTTTATGTTTTTGTCTAAGACACTTTTTAATATATTTTCCACCTGCTGTCACTCTTCTCAACACCACTGCTCTGAGGGGTGGAAGACCGAATATAACTGGAGGGTATTTATCTGTAACAGGGAACTGGATGACCACAAAGCTGCTCGCTCTGTTAAAACAAGATCAAGTGCAACAAAACAGACAAACATCAGCTAAAACAGACCACCTAATAGTGTGAAACCACAACAGCTTCACGCCACAGTTCACTGGAATCAACAGGTTGCTCCTGTGGTTTGATTTGCAGAGACACAAAAAAGATGCAGAAGACAATCAACCAAGTGTCTTTGGTCTGCTGAGTCCATCTTCTCTGTTATTTAAAATTAAGCACTTAATGTAATAATTATTTACATTAAAGCAAACCGATCAATAATGATGTTTGAGTAAAAGTTTAAATATATTTAGATATACTACATGTGAGCAGAATGCAGAGAAATGTAAGCTCTAATGACTTATTATTATTATCCCTTTGTTTTATTAACAGTCCTGCAGTGAAACATGTGCAGTGTTTTTATCAGAAACAGGAAACTGGACAAACACAGAGCTGTTAGCGTCTTTTAACAGATTCACTACAGGGTGCACAACAGACAGACTCCCATACAACACATATCCTTGAAGTCGAACCCATGCAACTTGAAGAGCTCATCTGACACCAACGGAGCATCTCCATCAAGGACATTTCCTTAATTCCTGCCCTGTTCAGCCAATTCAAGACCTTCTCAGAATGCAGATCCAAGCCACTGTCACAAATGATTCTCAAAAAATACCAAAACAAAAACACTGGCAGTAGCATTTCAGGTGTGCAGATCCGAACTTGTCACATATTGAGGCTTGGTCAAGGCCCTTTAGCGTCATTTGTCCATTTTAAGGCTCTGCGGTCAAGTTAGCAATGCTTAGCAACCATAAATATGCAACATCTGGTTAGACTTTCAAAATAAAACACTAGCCATTAGAAACATTGCCAGTTTGAAACGACACATTATTAAAATTGTGAAACTTTGCAACTTGGTTTGGTTTAGGCACAAAAATACTTAGGTTACGTTAAGGTTAGGAAAAGATCATGGTTTGGGTTAAAATAACTACGTACAGAAGTTAACATATGTCACTTGCATAACTTATGCAATTTGCTTGAGGCCGATGTGCACAGCTGTAGGATTTGCCAGTCGACATGCATAAAGTCAGACTTAGGTTTAGGCACTAACATTTCTGATGGTTATAGTAAGGGTAGGAGGCTGCTAAAGCTAGCTAGCTTTAGCGTCAAATAACTACCTTGTCACTTAAGCTTTATATGCTTTGTCACTTTTTGGTATTGGACGCCCTACGATCTCAACTATGACGCTATAGCGATCCCCACTGTGTTACAAACTGACGTGACGGGTTTTGACCATGCATCCATATGTAACAAGTTGGGGAGTGAGAACGAGTTGTTTCAGTCTGGACGGCGTGAAAGTAGCATTTTAAAACAAAAACATAGTGTGGATAAAGCCTCAGAGTGCTGGAGGTGTAGCGGTCCTGGAGGGTCTGTTGACATTAAGTCCAGTGGTCTCTGTTTTTTGGGGATGATAATGATGAATTTGTTTACCTCCTGTTATTCAAAGCAACAGTAGAACTCATTTAGTTTGTCGGCCAGGCTAAAGTCGTTAGTGGAGAGGAGAGTCCCCAAATATGTATTTTTACATTTGTGCTGTGCAAAATCATATCAATAGAAGCAGGGAGGGATTTGTACGTTTGTGGCTCGCTTCCAGTCAATTAATGGAATTTAGTGTTCTGTGGAAATCTGTAGAAAGAAATCCACAAGTCTGAGAATCAGTTCATTAGCTACACCAGCAGGTAGCGACAACGACATTCCCTCAAGTGAGTTAACACGATATCAGCACTACCCAGCATCACCCTCATCTACAGAGACAACAAGGAGGAGGACTGTAGCCTGGTTTCAACCAGGAGGTGAAAAATAACTGGAGAATCTTTATTTAAGTCAACGATGGTGATTCAGGTTCATCATTATTACTACCAAGAAATAATTTACCTCTGCTTCGTCTGATTCGCTGCCGTTGGCGATGTGATATTCTGATGTCACTGAATGTGATGTCCTCTGTGATGTCATTTCCTGCAGCTTCTTCTTCAGCAACTGGAATGAACCAAAATGAACAGCAATATAATTTACATGTTAAATTTTCACTGGACATGGACATCATTACTTATACTTAAAATAACTCTCAATATGGTAACATGTGTAGGGTACACACATCCATAAAAGGCAGTACATTAGTATGTTCAGTGCTTTTGTTTTATAGAGTCTACGAACAGTAAAGACGTAAAAATCAAAACTTGTTGTTCACAAGTCATCCGTCTGTCACTAGGAAAAACACTGTGGGAATGTAACAGTGGGTAAATCATGATGATCTGGTAGATAATTGTTTAATCAGTCATTTTATCAGTGCGGCGCCTGTCACATCTGTCTGTGCTCAACACACGGCTTGTCTGATCCCATTCAAAAAGTCTTCTTTCAATATTAACGCGTGTTAAATCCATAAGTCTGTGTCTAACCTGGATGTTTCCTCTGAACACGCCATCTGAAAAGTAGAAGCAGCAGAACCAGTAAAACCAGAACAAAGGACAGAGGAACAGACCACAGCATCACAGAGGGAGGAGGAGGAGCTGGTGATGAAGAAAGACAGGTGGACGTAGGAGGACGTGTAGTGGTGGGTTTCCCTAAAATGAACAGGAAATAATTATCAAAAGAACTTAAATGAAAAATGCATTACAAAATCCTCCTTCTGGCCTTTTCTGTTCAGGTAGGTGCAAATTTGGGTATTTAAATATTTACCCATTTTGTTTAATGTATTTTCCAGGTTTGGAAGCTGATTTATATTTAATATTTAAAACTAAGTTCCAATATTAGTCTTGTTAACCTGCACATGTTCACGTTACACATGTTTAAAGGTAGAGGTGCTGTATCGTACTAACAGAAAGACACACAGAAGTGAATTCATAACTTCTGTCCAGTTTAGAAACAGGTCAGTTTGAGAATTATCTTTGAGCTCCTCACCTGTGACAGAGATCCAGCTGGATGGAGACTCTCCACGACCGCTGATGTTACACTTGTAGAGGCCTTCATCAGACTTGTTAACATGGTGGATGGTCATGTGACCTGTAGGCTCAGTCCTGATGAGGGAGCCATCTTTATAGAAACCAGCTGGGAGGTTGGAGGGAGGGGTCTTTGTTTTACAGTGCAGAGCGACATCATGTCCCTCCATCACAGGGAGGACAGGACTCTGCAGGATCACTGGTCCACCTCAACACAGAGACAAACTACAGCATTTCATCATTTACACACAGCTTCATCAACACTAACTCCACAGTCTGATCTTACCAGTGACAGTGATGTTGATGGTGTTACTGGTTGCTCCCTCTCTGGACTCACACCAGTAAACTCCACTGTCCAATCGGACGATGTCAGTGATTTTACAGGAAGAACCAGCTGATCTTCCCCAGCCAGCTCCACACTGAGTCCTGGTTTCTCTGGTTGTGTTCCTCCTCAGCGTCCATCCAGCAGAACTGTCGTCCTCCTCACAGCTCAGAGAGACAGACTCTTCTTCAAACAGCTGAGAGCTGCTGGGACTCACAGTCAGAGAGGCTGGAGGGAAGTTATTGTATTTTTAGTTAAATGACCAGACGGGCATCACAGTAAAACCTTGATGTCCAAGCATTGCATTTAAGAAACTTGTTTGTTGAACAAAAGATTCTGAACTTGTTGCCAAACTGATGCTGAAGATTTTAAGCTTCTGAAACTCCTGACATTTTACACATTGAACCTTTACTGGTACAGGTTTTGTGTTAATCCAATGTCACTTAGTTGTAGGTAGCTAATGATTTATTAAGTGATTTATTGAAATAATGAGCACAGCGGTTGCTAACATGCTGCACAACAATGATGGCTTGGACATCAATGGGACAGTTCCTTGAAGTAATGAGCTCAGGGAAACGGACCAGGCTTTATTATTATAATTTATTTCCAACCAGCTCAGTAGCTGCATTATGAAGAAAGATTCACAATAAACTTTTTTTGGGGGGGGTTAAACTGATTTATCTATGTCATGTATTTTAAATTGGATTCAGTGGCAAAAAGGCTGCCAGACATACTAGAAATTCTTTTTTGCCTCCAAATGAATAAATACTTAATAAATCTCTGTGTGTTTTTATTACAGAAGTATAATAGTTATGCTTTAAATCTGAGTCACAATAAAACTATTTTAACTTTATCCATTTAGATAAAGGACAATAGTTACAGCATCTCAACTGAGATGGCAGCCTCTGAAAAAGTAATAAACCTGCCAACCATTGAAATAATGATGACATTTCTGCACATTTGAATTGAATTAAAAAGTCTCTAGTTTGTAACTAGTTTCATAAAAGGTTTTATTGTAAATGTGGAACAGGAACCAAGGTTGACCAAGGTGCTTCACGGGTTAAAATACAAAAACAAGACACTACTCACACAGCAATAAAACATTATAATATACAGTATATGATATATAATATATTATTACTACTTCTTCTCCTTCTAACGTACGTATTCAACACAGTGATGAGACTCACTGCATGAATTCTACCAGAAGTAGAACAAGAAGAACGTATTGACGAAACATGCTTGGCAATGCTTTTTGTCTGATTTCAGCTACTGTAGGAACATGTCTATGCAATGTGGCGACGTAAGGTCTTTACACACCACTGAAAACATAGTTATATTAATAGTAATAATGAATTAATTTACATAGCGCTTCATCAGGGAAACTCAAAGTGCTTCACAGTGAAGTGGGGGGGACTCACCTCAACCACCACCAATGTGTAGCACCCACCTGGGTGATGCACAGCAGCCATTTAGCACTTGAACGCTCACCATACATCAGCTTAAGGCAGAGATGGAGGGAAACATAGAGCCAGTAACTACAGGGGATGATTAGATGGCCAGATGGTGAAAGCCAGGTTCATGACGTGGGGAACCTCCTACTCTTTGCGACAAGTGCCATGGATCTTATATTGCATTTCTGTTGATAAATCCTCAGAAATATTACAAACTGAACCTTTAAGACATGGGTCAAATCTTTTTATTATAAAGATCTATTATTGTCAAAGCAGTCAAGTCAAAAAAGAGTCAAATTTTGATACATACCTTTTTGTTTTGGGTAGTTTCACTTAAGTCTGTATTGTGGCTGTTAATAATTTATTAATGTTCATTTGAGTTTATGTATGTTATATCTTGTGTTTTTTTTGTGTTGAAGTATTTTACTATAATTTTACTTATTTACTATTTTCATTAGTAATGTTCAAACTCTTTGGGTACATTTTATATCAGTATTCTCCAGGAAGCGTTATGCTAAAAGCTTTTGAGCAAAGTTTTTGAGTTGACTCACCTCCGCTGGTCCTGCAGCTCAGCAGAGAGATCAGCACTGAAGAGAAACCAGACTCAGGTTAAGATTTAACAAACAACCAGACCAGAAACTTTGAGTTCTGCTGCTCACTGCAAAATCTTCTAACCTTAAATAATTTAAAATATGTATATTATTGAGGATATTAAATGTCTCAGCAGTATTATGTACAAGAATACATTTCCTGTAGAACAAAAAGTTTATTAATGCTGCGTTCTGTTAATCTCTTTTCTCAAAGGCTTAATTATTAAAGTAACTTTTTAAGGATGTGATTTTCTGTCTGTCTGTCTAAAAAACACAAACATTAACTAACGGTACAAGAAGTGACTGTTATTTCATGTCTGTAGCATAATAAAGCTTGTTGCACCAGCTGCAGTGTCTAAATTATTTTCATTGAGTGTCATTGTCGTTGAGTTTTGTCTTTTTTCAGGTAAATTCTAAAGTGACGTTGTTTTTCATCAGATTGTACTTACAGAGCAGAAAAGCTGTCTGTCCCATCGCTCCTCCACTCAGTCAGTCCAGTTAATCTCTTCCTCTCTGTAGGTGAGAGCAGTGACTGTGTAGAAGCTCATCTGGTTTTGCTTCTTCACTCAGAGCTCATCAGGAGACACGGGGCCCTACACAAAGAGTTTAATCACATGCAGGAAGTGACAGCGCTGCAGGGTGAACATGAAGGAGGGCTGATCTGAGATCACTGAGAGACAGATTCATTAGAAACAAGGAGGTAAAGTTCCTCAGTGGAGTTTCTCTCCACTCTGTAAATATCTTTGTGATGAAGATTTCACTTTTCAAAAACATTTTGTAGAAGTTTAGATCAAACTTTCCTGGGTTTCCCTCTTACTTCTGTTGTTGTTGTTGCAGTGACACAGATGTCCTGCAGGAGGCAGTAACATTCACTGTGCAACTAAACTGTGGTTCATCTCTGATGTTTAATGATCAGTGTGAGTCCTGTTTTACGTTTACCATCTGGATTTTCAGGCTGGCAGGCTGTTCCAGAGCCTCAAGGCCCTGACAGCAAACGCTCTGTCCCCTTTAGTTTTCAGTCGAGACTCTGGAACAGACAGCAGACCTCTGCCCGAGGATCTCAAGGTATGTGCTGGTGCGTATGGGACTAAAAGGTCAGAAACATAACAAGGCGAGAGGCCATGAAGAGCTTTAAAAGTGATCAATAGAATTCTAAAACATACTGGGAGCCAGTGTAATGAAGCTAAAATAGTATAAGTAATAATGTGGTCATATTTCTTTGTTCTGGTTAAAAGCCTGGCAGCTGAGTTCTGGACAGTCTGGAGTCAATCAGTAGATTTTTGGGTTAAACAGGTGAAAAGGCTGTTGCAATAATCCAGGCGTAATGAGATGAAAGCGTGTAAAATGATCTCGGTGTCCTTAAAAGTTAACATAGGTCGAATTTTTGCTATATTTCTAAGTTAATAAAAACATGATTGAACAAGCTTTGTGGTGTGCTGCTCGAAATTTAAATTACTATCAAACCAAACCACAGGCTTAATGTGATTTACTAGCGAACCAGCAGATGGCAGTATTTGATACTGCAGATGGCAAATACTGCCATCTGCTGGGACCCGATGACCAGGATTTCTGTTTTGTCTGAGTTCAGCTGGAGGAAATTATTTGACATCCATTTTTTAACTTCACAAAGGCAGTTGTTAAGTGAACTCAGCATTCCAGGGTCTGTGGATCTGACGGGCAAGTATATTTGTGTGTCATCAGCATAAATATGAAAAGAAATGCCATGTTTATGGATAATATGTCCAAGGGGAAGCAGATACAAGGAAAACAAAATGGGTTCTAAGACCGACCCCTGAGGCACACCATATTTAACTGGACAGAACGAGGAGACATAGTTGTTTACAGACATGCAAAACTTCCTATTTGACATCAGCAGACATTAAAAGGTCATTGGTGACTTTAAGCAGGACAGTCTCAGTGCTGTGGTACTTCCTCAAACCAGACTGAAATTTTCCAGTACAGTGAGGAGCTGTTTGGACACAATTCTTTCTAGAATCTTTGCAATAAAAGGCAGTTTATAGGCAGTTTAAATAACCCATAGCTACTGAGTTTACGTCACCTAACATTATTGTTTGTGTACGATTTTGATATGTGTAAAGACAGGAAGTAAATATTAAATATAATTAAATAAATGGTTAAAATATGTAGCGTAAGCACTTTCTAGTCAATACATTTCAGTGAACTGTGATTATTACAGAAGTTTATTGTCAATTCTGACATATTAAAGGGGCAGTATAGGCCATGCCCTAGTTATATTAGACGTAAATAGGAGTGTTAAAGCATTAGCTAAAGATGTTTATTAAATGTGAAAGTCAAGGGAAATGTGTTTATCACAGAGAAAGTAACTGACCAGAGTGAGAAAATGTTTTATTGAGACGGTGAGAATGTTGAGTATGTGATTAAGCTTTATTGGGCCTGGACATTGAACTGAAATGCGTCGAACAGAAATGTGTTGTGTTAACCTGGATTTGAGTTGTTTAATAAAACAACCAGAGAAGCAATCTGGAACGAAACACAGATGCACCGTATCTTCATTGCTCCTGTTTCACCTGCTTTCATACAGGTCACATATCTGCTATTGAGGTACCTATCCCTGGGACCCGTAACAGTTGCATTTCAAATAAAGGTTTATTAAAACCAAACTAAGCAGGCTTACGCTGTGAGCACAGCGGCAAAGGTAAATACAAACAAAACATAATCCAGAGGGAAGAGTCCATGAACAAAGAACAAGGTACAATCCAACAAAATAATCCAAAAGGGCAGGGAGAGGACAGAACACTCAACACAGACAAAGGATGTGACAAAGACTGAACCAAACCGAGGGCTTAAATACACAGGCAAACGAGCAGGGAGGGAAGCACAGCTGAAACACCTCAGGTAATCAAACAACAGGAAACAAAGCTAGACAAGGACACATGAGAACTGAACACTACAAAGTAAAACAGGAAGTAAAGCACACAGGAACACACCAGGACAGATCTACCAATGTAAAACACAAAGCATGGAGAGACCGCAAAATCAGGGCAGGGAACAGAGACAGGACCAAACAGGAACAAGACTACACAAACATGGAGACAAAGGACTAAGACACAGATACAAGGAGAGAACACACAAAGCACAGTGATCAGCGGGGTAACAAACTGAAACTAACAACAGCCAGACAGAAAGACAGAGACGAGGATGAAACAGTAGACAAGACCAAAAAATAATAAACACCCAAGTACACAGACCAGGAGTAACACTAGGACATGAACTAAGGCACAGGACTAAGAACTAAGATAAGATACTAGACAGATACTAAGTAAACTAAAACATGCAAATGAATAAAAGAATAAACAAGGCTACACAGAGAAACACATAACCAAAACCAGACTTAAACAGGAAAATATGAACACAAACCACACTTTTAACAATAGCCTCGGTAAGGTCAGAGAACCTGTATGTTTTTAACTTAGTATTTGTTTAGATTGTATAGCCTGTTGCGAGGAGTAGATGATCAGAAATGCAATTTTACTGTGGTGGCGATAAAAGTTTAAAGACTGTGATATGCTTTTATATCTACAGATTATTTTATTGGCTGGTCAAGTGTTGATCTTAAATCGAGCGTCAACTCATGGATGGCCTCTTCGTTGTCACACAAAAAACATTTATTTAACAAACAGAAAAAATGCTCCAAACATTTTTCTATTTTAACTTACTGATGAAACAGAAAACAAATTAAATCACTTTGCCATTAAAAACAAACCTGACTGTTTAATGGCTGTAACAGTAGTACAGGCTGTGTTATGGGGAAAAGAAAAGAAAAGAAAAGAAAACTTGGGGTCAGGCCAATGATTGTGATAAGCTTTTGGCCTGGGGCCTGGGGCCTGGGGCCTGGGGCCTGGGCTTCTCATACCAGGGCTTAGATCTGAGGCCCCTGCAGGGCTCTATACTCTAATCGACTTTTTAGAGATCTGCTTTCATGCTCAGCTGCCGCTTCACCTCAAAATCACTGCTGACACTGCACCATGTCAGGATCATGCTCCATTTTACCTTCACTTGTTAACAAAACCCGAGATACTTGAACCCGTCAGGTCCTGCAGCTCTTTGCCCTCCTGAAAAGGTTTAACTTATTGTTCTCAGAAGAAGAGTTTCTTTGTATAGAGTCATTCAGAGAAAATGCAGAAATATCTA
>NW_024041150.1:48355182-48949182 GCF_014851395.1 Micropterus salmoides
TGTGCTGCTCTGTCTTAATAAAGTTATATTTGTCTTAGCATAGTCTGATTATACGTGAGGTGGTGCTTTCCATTGCTGTCATCACTGACTTACCTTACCCAGGGTATACACAGGAATCCTGCAGTAAAAATACCTTTAAAGACCTGTTTCAAGACCTTTCAACATATTTTAAGACTGCTGCGCAACTCTGATCTGTAACCAGTTAAGTCAGCGACGCACCTTTAAAAGGGGAATTGTGGAGTTTTGAAAAGGAATTTAAACAGATTTATAACATTGTTATGGTCTGTATGTGAGCAGGTTGTAACTTCACCTAAAAATTGAGGCGTTCACCAACTTTCTCAGTTGCCTCTCACAGCCTGTATAGGACTACTGTTTCTATGTGAAGGACTGGTTGGATTCACTGTGAAAACCCATTGTCTGACACAGACTGTGTGCAACATTACTGCAAAGCTTGCATGCAGTGAAAACTTTCATCGCCCACTTGATCAATACTACAGAATTCAAAAAGGCCAGAAGGGAACAAAGCTGAAGAGAATAAACTGAGTATTAAATAACATTGTCTATGGTGATGGATATTCGTATCACATTATAACGTTTGTGTCCACCTTGTGTAGCCCTTAATATCATCAATCTTGTATTTTATATACTTTTGTTGTTAATCTCTCAGTATTGTTGAAAATGAATCACTGTTGTTGGATATTAGGCTTTAGATGGCATCAATATTTATATTAAATAATTATTAATCAACATATTATTATTATTTAATAATGAAGTGAGAGACTGTAGGTGGTAAAAAAACAACTAATAGATATCACTGTGAAACTTTCCTAGTTGATTACTTATATTAAGAAAATATTTTTTTGTATTACAGGTTTTCTGAAATGTTATGTTTAAATATGCAAATGAGACAGTTAATTATAAAGTGATCAACTAACATATGATTATAGCCATGAAATGAAATGATTATGATTAACGAAATTAAGGAGATCATGATTTTTAATAGTATTGATACAAATGTGTGTGGAAGAGTAAAAGAAGTGAAGAATCATGTTGAGATATGTTGAACTTGTTGTGAAATACTGAAATGGGTGTAACAGTCTTCATCGGGAGAGAAGGGTCAGCAAGGGAAAATGAAACGGTCAAGTAAGGAGAGCTTTGGCCCAACTCACGTAAACAGGAAAAGGGTTGTGGCTGATTTGACAGGAAAACTCAGCTACGGAGTAGGATAAATAAAAGGAGTCAGGAAGAGATTGGGGTTATTCCTCGGCAGACCTCACAGACATTGGACTCGGAGCAGGACCAAGCGGACCAAGAGCCTAAGACAAGAGTTGGAGATTTGAACAGCAGACAACTAGAGACTTCTTCAGAGTTTTCTTCAGTGGACTTCAAGAGATTGAGCCACAGAGGACAACCACAACAACCAAACCAAGTTTCTACAAGATTCTACAGATCCACAGAAGAGGGAAAGATCTCCTTGGCCAAGACGACGCCTTCTCCTCCCTTTCTCTCCAAAAAGAAGACATCTAAATCACTCAAGCTCAGCTATTATAATCAGATTTTGAATTTTAAACATTTTATCATTTTACTTAGTATCAATCAGAGAGCTGTCGTTAACGGGTGTGGCTGGGGTGATATTTGGCTCTAGGGCCAATTCAGAGTAAGCAGGGTAGGCGTTCGGAAGAAGACAGTTAGAAGCTAGGCGAATCTCTTCGACAGCAGCTTAAACAGTCCTCAGTTATACCTAATAGGGTAATACCCACAGGCCTAGAGGATCGGGCCCTTTAAGACGGAGAGCTGGTCCAGTACCTCCTGAACAGGGGTAACTCGGGATCTAACATCATGCATTGGGACACCATTCTTTGGGTTCCTGGGAGAGGACTCACTTCTCACTCACTTGACAAAAGTTCAGCCAAGATCACAAATAAACAACCTCACGCAGACGTCAGAAATTACGTGTCACCTTCCCCGCTCCCTCGGCAGTGCGGGTCCACTGTAAAAGAAAAGGAAGAAGCATTCAGTCTGGTCATCACCTTCATCATCTCTGCTTCTAAATATGTGACCTAACCTGACAACGATCGAGAGATTATCACTGTAGATCACCGTAGGCGGTCCGCTGTCAACAGAAACTACAGAGAAGAAAGAATAAGTCAGTCATGGTCGCTTTAACATGGCCGCCATTCGTGGCTTTGTTCGCATGTTCATGGATCGTTGTTCTGTGTCAAGGTAAGAGGAGTGTGTGCCCGTGTGGTAGGTCTGGGGTGATTCAAAGATGTCACTGATTACGGAAATACAACGATTCGCATAACGTGTGTCAACTCATCAGCTAGACGATCTGTTCTCCAACCATCTAAAGTTCAGAAGTATTTTAGAGAGACACTGAACAAAATGGCGCTCTGTGAAGAGGAAATAGTTTCACTGCAGCACAACTGCTGTGCACGAACACGTGGAGTGAAAGAATCTCGGAGCACATGATCAAGACGACAGCACCACAAATCTGCTTTACCTTTTAGTTTCCACACAAGCCTGCTACATTATCAGCACGAGCAGCATGTTTCTGTTTGTCACTTAAAACAGATTTTATGTATGTATTTGTTTATTGCCTCCATGTTAAAAGCAATTTCTGCCCCGCTGCTGTCATGGTGACGTAATGTTGCACCATGTGTCATCTAACATTTCCTGTTTATTAAACGGCCACGTGTGAGCGAGAAAACAGCTGAAAGCAACATTGCACATTACATTGTGAATCGTTTCAGTTGTTTATTTGTTCCACACTGATGCATATCTGTGATTATCTTACTGCATGTTACGCTAGTGATGAAATAAATCCATGTTAGGAACATATGAAGATTCAGTATATGTAGTACTTAATGTCAGTTATTATTATTTTTAATATCATGACACAGCAACTGTGAAATTAGACTCACTGTTTAATGATCATTACAGGGAGGGAAATGTGTCAAACTTCCTGTATTCCTGTGAACTTTGTTAGTATACTAAGTGTCCTACAGTTATTACAGTAATTATAATAACTGTTGTTGTAACTTATTCATTCAGTTCTATTTACAACATGTTCATTATATTATTGACTCAAATATATTTACTGGACTTTGACTCTGCAGGCTGCTGGATAAGTTTGTAACCTCCTAAAGTTTATTATGAGCTGACTTGTGAACAGAGTCTCCACCTCTGACCTCTGTTCCTCTCCAGCACTGTAGTTTACTGTGTGGACGGATGGACAGCAGAGACCAACATGTGTCCTCTCCCCTCTCGTGGTGTCTGTCCATGCAGATCCAGCAGCTTCATTTGTCTCTCTGAGACGTAAAGCAGTTTCATACTGTAGGGACTCTTTCCTCAGTAGAAGTAGTTCAGACACAGTCTGAGTAGAGGACGGACAGACTGGGGACACATTTGGAAAACAAGGACAAAGATTCAAAGCTTCTAGGAAATAATAAACTTCACATGTTTAATATTTCAGCTGTTTGTTCAGGGACAGAAATGCTGATGTCTGTATTCAGATGGGAAATAATATCAATAATCAATAATCTCCAAACAAGCAGAAAGCAGATGAAAGTAAAATGTCTCCTGTCTGATGGTGCGGAGGACGACTTGACTGACAGCTGTAGAAATGAGCAACATGAAGTCAGCGTGCAGCTGCAGCAGAGGAGTTAGTCTCTCCTTTCTGCAGCTGGGACTCAAGTTGTCTGAGAACAGGGTTTGAAATGCTGCTGAGTTCACATGTGCTGTTTTATAGAGACCTGATCTCTGCTGCTTCCATCAAAAGATGTTTGAACAACAGGAAACATTACAAGTCCTGACTGGAGGCTTTTCTCTTTCTGTTCAGAGACACAGGAGCTGAAGGTGAAGCCTGGAGAGGACGCCATTCTTCAGTGTCGGGGTCACAGAGGTGCTACCATAGACCTGATAAAGTGGATCAGACCTGACATGAAGTCAGATGATTATGTCTTCTTCAGAGACGGCAGCTCAAATGAAAACAACCAGCATGAATCTTATCGTGGTCGAGTGGAGCTGAGAGATCCAGAGATGAAGGACGGAGACGCTTCTGTGATTCTGAAGAACGTCAACATCAACGACGCTGGAACATATGAGTGTCAGATTAGAGAGAAAAATGAGAAAGGCAAAGCTGAACTCGTCACCATCGTCAACATGACAGTCTCAGGTGAGTGTGTAGAGCTCAGAGTGTCTCTTTGTCTCTCAGGTGAGCCTGTAGAGCTCAGAGTGTCTCTTTATCTCTCAGGTGAGCCTGTAGAGCTCAGAGTGTCTCTTTGTCTCTCAGGTGAGTGAATAGAGCTCAGAGTGTCTCTTTGTCTCTCAGGTGAGCCTGTAGAGCTCAGAGTGTCTCTTTGTCTCTCAGGTGAGTGAATAGAGCTCAGAGTGTCTCGTTGTCTCTAAGGTCAGCATGTAGAGCTCAGAGTGTCTCTTTGTCTCTCAGGTGAGTGAGTAGAGCTCAGAGTGTCTCGTTGTCTCTAAGGTCAGCATGTAGAGCTCAGAGTGTCTCTTTGTCTCTCAGGTGAGTGAGTAGAGCTCAGAGTGTCTCTTTGTCTAAGGTGTGTTTATAGAGCTCAGAGTGTCTCTTTGTCTCTCAGGTGAGTGAGTAGAGCTCAGAGTGTCTCTTTGTCTAAGGTGTGTTTAGAGAGCTCAGAGTGTCCCTTTGTCTCTCAGGTGAGTTTGTAGAGCTCAGAGTGTCTCGTTGTCTCTCAGGTGAGTTTGTAGAGCTGCTTCCATCAAAAGATATTTGAACAACAGGAAACATTACAAGTCCTGACTGGAGGCTTTTCTCTTTCTGTTCAGAGACACAGGAGCTGAAGGTGAATCCTGGAGAGGACGCCACTCTTCAGTGTCAGGGTCACAGAGGTGCTGACATAGAAGTGATAAAGTGGATCAGACCTGACGTGAAGTCAGATGATTATGTCTTCTTCTTCAGAGACGGCAGCTCAAATGAAAACAACCAGCATGAATCTTATCGTGGTCGAGTGGAGCTGAGAGATCCAGAGATGAAAGACGGAGACGCTTCTGTGATTCTGAAGAACGTCAACATCAACGACGCTGGAACATATGAGTGTCAGATTAGAGAGAAAAATGAGAAAGGCAAAGCTGAACTCGTCACCATCGTCAACATGAGAGTCTCAGGTGAGTGTGTAGAGCTCAGAGTGTCTCATTGTCTCTCAGGTCAACATGTAGAGCTCAGAGTGTCTCTTTTTCTCTCAGTTGAGTTTGTAGAGCTCAGAGTGTCACGTTGTCTCTCAGGTCAGCATGTAGAGCTCAGAGTGTCTCTTTGTCTCTCAGTTGAGTTTGTAGAGCTCAGAGTGTCTCGTTGTCTCTCAGGTCAGCATGTAGAGCTCACAGTGTCTCGTTGTCTCAGGTGTGTTCATAGAGCTCAGAGTGTCCCTGTGTCTCTCAGGTGAGTTTGTAGAGCTCAGAGTGTCTCGTTGTCTCTCAGGTCAACATGTAGAGCTCAGAGTGTCTCATTGTCTCTCAGGTCAGCATGTAGAGCTCAGAGTGTCTCGTTGTCTCTCAGGTGAGTTTGTAGAGCTCAGAGAGTCTCTTTGTCTCTCAGGTGAGCGTGTAGAGATCAGAGTGTCTCGTTGTCACAGGTGTGTTCATAGAGCTCAGAGTGTCTCGTTGTCTCTCAGGTGAGTTTGTAGAGCTCAGAGAGTCTCTTTGTCTCTCAGGTGAGCGTGTAGAGCTCAGAGAGTCTCGTTGTCTCTAAGGTCAGCATGTAGAGCTCAGAGTGTCTCTTTGTCTCTCAGGTCAGCATGTAGAGCTCAGAGTGTCTCATTGTCTCTCAGGTCAGCATGTAGAGCTCAGAGTGTCTCGTTGTCTCAGGTGTGTTCATAGAGCTCAGAGTGTCCCTGTGTCTCTCAGGTGAGTTTGTAGAGCTCAGAGTGTCTCGTTGTCTCTCAGGTCAACATGTAGAGCTCAGAGTGTCTCGTTGTCTCTCAGGTCAGCATGTAGAGCTCAGAGTGTCTCGTTGTCTCTCAGGTGAGTTGGTAGAGCTCAGAGTGTCTCGTTGTCTCTCAGGTCAGCATGTAGAGCTCAGAGTGTCTCGTTGTCTCTCAGGTGAGTTGGTAGAGCTCAGAGAGTCTCTTTGTCTCTCAGGTGAGCGTGTAGAGATCAGAGTGTCTCGTTGTCTCTAAGGTCAGCATGTAGAGCTCAGAGTGTCTCGTTGTCTCTAAGGTCAGCATGTAGAGCTCAGAGTGTCTCTTTGTCTCTCAGGTCAGCATGTAGAGCTCAGAGTGTCTCATTGTCTCTCAGGTCAACATGTAGAGGTCAGAGTGTCTCTTTGTTTCTCAGATGAGCGTGTAGAGCTCAGAGTGTCTCGTTGTTACTCAGGTGAGTGAGTAGAGCTCAAAGTGTCTCTTTGTCTCTCAGGTGAGTGTGTAGAGCTCAGAGTGTCTTGTTGTCTCTAAGGTCGACATGTAGAGCTCAGAGTGTCTATTTGTCTCTCAGGTGAGTGTGTAGAGCTCAGAGTGTCTCGTTGTCTGACAGGTCAGGATGTAGAGCTCAGAGTGTCTCTTTGTCTCTCAGGTGAGTTTGTAGAGCTCTGAGTGTCTCTTTGTCTCTCAGGTCAGCATGTAGAGGTCAGAGTGTCTCTTTGTCTCTCATTTGAGTGTGTAGAGCTCAGAGTGTCTCTTTGTCTCTCAGGTCAGCGTGTAGAGCTCAGAGTGTCTCTTTGTCTCTCAGGTGAGCCTGTAGAGCTCAGAGTGTCTCTTTGTCTCTCAGGTTAGCCTGTAGAGCTCAGAGTGTCTCTTTGTCTCTCAGGTCAGCATGTAGAGCTCAGAGTGTCTCGTTGTCTCTCAGGTGAGCGTGTAGAGCTCAGAGTGTCTCGTTGTCTCTCAGGTCAACATGTAGAGCTCAGAGTGTCTCGTTGTCTCTCAGGTCAGCATGTAGAGCTCAGAGTGTCTCGTTGTCTCTCAGGTGAGTTGGTAGAGCTCAGAGTGTCTCGTTGTCTCTCAGGTCAGCATGTAGAGCTCAGAGTGTCTCGTTGTCTCTCAGGTGAGTTGGTAGAGCTCAGAGAGTCTCTTTGTCTCTCAGGTGAGCGTGTAGAGATCAGAGTGTCTCGTTGTCTCTAAGGTCAGCATGTAGAGCTCAGAGTGTCTCTTTGTCTCTCAGGTCAGCATGTAGAGCTCAGAGTGTCTCATTGTCTCTCAGGTCAACATGTAGAGGTCAGAGTGTCTCTTTGTCTCTCAGGTGAGCGTGTAGAGCTCAGAGTGTCTCGTTGTTACTCAGGTGAGTGAGTAGAGCTCAGAGTGTCTCTTTGTCTCTCAGGTGAGTGTGTAGAGCTCAGAGTGTCTTGTTGTCTCTAAGGTCGACATGTAGAGCTCAGAGTGTCTATTTGTCTCTCAGGTGAGTGTGTAGAGCTCAGAGTGTCTCGTTGTCTGACAGGTCAGGATGTAGAGCTCAGAGTGTCTCTTTGTCTCTCAGGTGAGTTTGTAGAGCTCTGAGTGTCTCTTTGTCTCTCAGGTCAGCATGTAGAGGTCAGAGTGTCTCTTTGTCTCTCATTTGAGTGTGTAGAGCTCAGAGTGTCTCTTAGTCTCTCAGGTCAGCGTGTAGAGCTCAGAGTGTCTCTTTGTCTCTCAGGTGAGCCTGTAGAGCTCAGAGTGTCTCTTTGTCTCTCAGGTGAGCCTGTAGAGCTCAGAGTGTCACGTTGTCTCTCAGGTCAGCATGTAGAGCTCAGAGTGTCTCGTTGTCTCTCAGGTGAGCGTGTAGAGCTCAGAGTGTCTCTTTGTCTCTCAGATCAGCATGTAGAGGTCAGAGTGTCTCGTTGTCTCTCAGGTCAGGATGTATAGCTCAGAGTGTCCCTTTATCTCTCAGGTGAGTTTGTAGAGCTCAGATTCTCTCGTCGTCTCTAAAGGCGGCATGTAGAGCTCAGAGTGTCTCTTTGTCTCTCAGGTGAGTGTGTAGAGCTCAGAGTGTCTCGTTGTTTGTCAGGTCAGGATGTAGAGCTCAGAGTGTCTCTTTGTCTCTCAGGTGAGTTTGTAGAGCTCAGAGTGTCTCTTTGTCTCTCAGGTCAGCATGTAGAGGTCAGAGTGTCTCGTTGTCTCTCAGGTCAGCATGTAGAGCTCAGAGTGTCTCGTTGTCTCTCAGGTGAGCGTGTAGAGCTCAGAGTGTCTCGTTGTCTCTCACGTCAGGTTTTAGAGCTCAGAGTGTCCCTTTGTCTCTCAGGTGAGTTTGTAGAGCTCAGATTCTCTCGTCGTCTCTAAGGTCGACATGTAGAGCTCAGAGTGTCTCTTTGTCTCTCAGGTGAGTGTGTAGAGCTCAGAGTGTCTCGTTGTCTGTCAGGTCAGGATGTAGAGCTCAGAGTGTCTCTTTGTCTCTCCGGTGAGTTTGTAGAGCTCAGAGGGTCTGTTTGTCTCTCAGGTCAGCATGTAGAGGTCAGAGTGTCTTGTTGTCTCTCAGGTCAGCGTGTAGAGCTCAGAGTGTCTCGTTGTCTCTCAGGTCAGCGTGTAGAGCTCAGAGTTTCTCTTTGTCTCTCAGGTGAGCGTGTAGAGCTCAGAGTGTCTCTTTGTCTCTCAGGTCAGCGTGTAGAGCTCAGAGTGTCTCTTTGTCTCTCAGGTGAGCGTATAGAGCTCAGAGTGTCTCTTTGTCTCTCAGGTGAAGCTGCTTCCTGGTAGTTGAGCTGAGAAACATCACAGATCAGATGTTTGTGTTTTAGAAAGATGTTGCTGATGAGACTTTAGAGGAAACAGCTGCTACGAGTCATGTGATCAAAGTGCAGTAGATAATGTCTGACATTCTGTTCACCTGCTGACAGCCGATACCTCACACCTGTTTCTGCTCTGCAGGTCACACAGCTGGACACAAGGAGGGAGGAGACAAGGAGGGAGGAGGCAAGGAGAGAAATGTTGGACTGAGAGTCGGTCTGCCAGTTTGTGTGATTCTTCTTCTTCTTGGTGTTGGTGGTTTTGTGATCTTATATAACAGACCCAAAGGGAATCAACAACCTGCTATAAACAGACATGAACTGCAGAACCTGCAGAGAGATTAAGAGACCAGAGACAGCAGATGAGAATTAGTGAGGATCCAGACTGAAGTCACTCTGGTTACTGTGGGGAGCAGTGATTGGTCGTTACTCTCTGGCTGCTGATTGGTGGACTGAATGTGCTGCTGGACAGAAGAAACACATTCCTCCTGTAAAATAAACCTGAGCTGTTGACACACGTCTGATTTCACCTGGAGGCAGGTTAATGCCAGATGGGCTGACTGACCAGCAGCTCTGTGGGACAAACAATATGACCTGATGCTGGAACAGCCAGCTGATTGTTAATTACAGGAAGTGGTACAGACCGTCAGCACCTCCCCCCACCCCTTCAAGTGGATCTGTCCATCCATGTAAATACAATTAAATGGGTAAAGAACTGAAACACGCTAAACACAGAGAGAAAAATGAAAATAAATTTTTGATCAACAGTTACTGATGTCAGTGCCGCTCAACATCCTGCTAGCTGCAGTTATAACACTAACAGTCTGTTCTGGATGACGGAGCTGGACTTTGTTCCCAGTCCGACCCTGAAGAGCTCAGTCCCTGTTGTTCACTCACCGACCTGCATCAGAGGGGAAAAGATCCTGTTTGGATTCACTGCAGCTCTGTTTTCCTGCATAAGGACATTTTTCATCGTCTTCTCTGAGAGCTGCTCAGGAACTCTGACTGTGAAATGTTCTTAGACAACGATACAGATAGTCTGGACTGAAGTGGACTCATGTTTCTTTGTGGTTTGTGGTGAACTAATGTCCAACTATTCTGATAATCATTTTTCATGTAAAAACATCTGCTGGCTGTCACATGTGAAGATTTGCTGCTTGTTTGTTAATAAGTTGAGGTTTGGACACAACAAGCATTGTAAAGGTGTCACTTTGGGCTCTGAGTAACTGTGACAGCATTTCTCACAATTTACAGAATCTTTACAATCAATCGATTAATGGAGAAAATAATCAGAATGAAAATAATCATCTCATCAGCTGCAGTCTGATAGTTTAAATTGAGCTCCAGCTCAACAACTACAGCAGTAAAATGCTGATTTATATTAATTTGTGAGGAAAAATAATCTGTTGGTAGAATATTTAATAGTACAACAGTCACAGGGACATTTTACTGCTGTAATACTTCAAGTACATTTTCCTGATTGTTCTCTTTCTCTTGGACTTTTACTTCAGTAACATTTTCAATGCAGGACTTGTATTTAGTAGTGTGTTATGGGTACTTTTGCTTTAGTTTCTGTATACTTGATCCACAACTGCTTTTCTCAGTCTTTAACAAAAGGAAACTAATGATCTTGGTTATTTCTCCTGTAACCAACTTTCTGATGCTGAACTGATCTCTGCTGCAGAGACATGAGGCTGTGATGTGTCTGTTTCTGACAGCGTCCACTGTTGGCAGATATTTATGTATCTTTGACTTTAAACACAATATAAAACTAAAGTCAAAATGTTACTTGAGTCAGAGTACAGATCCATGATGTCGGTAAAACTGTATCTATGTGTTGAATGTAGGTATGTAGAATCTTAATCCACAGAGTACGTGCATGTTTTTATTTCACACAATCAGAGCTGTTGATCCTGTTAATGTTGCTTGGAGCTGGAATCAAAAGCAGCTCAACCAAAACCCTCCTGAGCTTCCAGGCAGCCGTCCGGCTTTCAGGTTACAGACAGCGAGCGTTATGTCCTCATTTTAAAACCATGAAGCTGACAGTCCAGTCTGACTCTTTATTTACATTCTAACAGACTTTAAATCAGTTATTTGTTGACCTTTGAGCAGCTTCCTGCCTTTAGAGCAGACGTAACCAAAAGTCAGTAAAGTCAATAAAACAGGATTATGAACTTTCTTTAACTGTAACTTTGTAGCTGAGAACTGAAAGTGAACTCTGAAGGCTCTAAATGTCTGGACCTGTTTGTAATCAGATAATAACATGGAGGGACTTTTAGAGGGCAGAGTTTGCTATGAAGCAGCTCTGAGCTCATTTTGTCTTCACCCCCCCCCCCCCCTCTTAGTCAGGATGTGAGATCAGTTCTTCCTCATTACTGTTGGCTGGTAGAAACTGACTGCTGCTCTTTTATTATTTTATTAGGGTTTAATGTTCTCCGGCGCTGTGCCGGGATTTCTAGTTGGTGTTGGGTGTTTTATATTCGACAACATACAATATATGATATATACTAGAAAGTACAGTGATAAAAGAGTCATGCATTGCAAAGTTTTTAAGCAAAACAAACTTAACAAAATGAAAATGAGAATTATTAATTGCATAGAGAAAAAGTAAAAAAATATTAAGATCAATAAATCAATAAAAATAAATCAGAGATGCTGAACTAAAAAGATGGATTTTAAGTGGGTTTATTTGTTTTTTTTTTTAAACTTAATGTTTGACACGTCCTCAGAGATCAGAGGGTATACTGGGGAACATATGATACAAACAGGTTGGTCTTTGGTAGACCAGAGAAGACCGTGTTGCAGCAGTCGAGTCTGCTGGTAATGAAAATAAGTCTCTCGGTGTCTATTTGAGTGAGACACGGCTGTACTGCAGCTACTTCAGAGGTGGTAAAAGGCAATTTTTCGTGAGTAAACATCTGGGTCCAGAAGCACACCCAGATTATTTACTAGGGGCTTGTTATTTTGTGTCCAGAATTTAAGTTTTGAGTAAATTTACATTTATTCATCTAGCTGACGCTTTCATCCAAAGCCACTTACAATTGCCAAATATACTCACCTAAAGGATTATTAGGAACACCATACTAATACTGTGTTCGCCTTCAGAACTGCCTTAATTCTACGTGGCATTGATTCAACAAGGTGCTGAAAGCATTCTTTAGAAATGTTGGCCCATATTGATGGATAGCATCTTGCAGTTGATGGAGATTTGTGGGATGCACATCCAGGGCACGAAGCTCCCGTTCCACCACATCCCAAAGATGCTCTATTGGGTTGAGATCTGGTGACTGTGGGGGCCATTTTAGTGCAGTGAACTCATTGTCATGTTCAAGAAACCAATTTGAAATGATTGGAGCTTTGTGACATGGTGCATTATCCTGCTGGAAGTAGCCATCAGAGGATGGGTACATGGTGGCCATAAAGGGATGGACATGGTCAGAAACAATGCTCAGGTAGGCCGTGGCATTTAAACGATGCCCAATTGGCACTAAGGGGCCTAAAGTGTGCCAAGAAAACATCCCCCACACCATTACACCACCAGCAGCAGCCTGCACAGTGGTAACAAGGCATGATGGATCCATGTTCTCATTCTGTTTACGCCAAATTCTGACTCTACCATCTGAATGTCTCAACAGAAATCGAGACTCATCAGACCAGGCAACATTTTTCCAGTCTTCAACTGTCCCATTTTGGTGAGCTCTTGCAAATTGTAGCCTCTTTTTCCTATTTGTTGTGGAGATGAGTGGTACCCGGTGGGGTCTTCTGCTGTTGTAGCCCATCCACCTCAAGGTTGTGCGTGTTGTGGCTTCACAAATGCTTTGCTGCATACCTCGGTTGTAACGAGTGGTTATTTCAGTCAAAGTTGCTCTTCTATCAGCTTGAATCAGTCGGCCCATTCTCCTCTGACCTCTAGCATCAACGAGGCATTTTCGCCCCCAGGACTGCCGCATACTGGATGTTTTTCCCTTTTCACACCATTCTTTGTAAACCCTAGAAATGGTTGTGCGTGAAAATCCCAGTAACTGAGCAGATTTTGAAATACTCAAACCGGCCCGTCTGGCACCAACAACCATGCCACGCTCAAAATTGCTTAAATCACCTTTCTTTCCCATTCTGACATTCAGTTTGGAGTTCAGGAGATTGTCTTGACCAGGACCACACCCCTAAATGCATTGAAGCAACTGCCATGTGATTGGTTGATTAGATAATTGCATTAATGAGAAATTGAACAGGTGTTCCTAATAATCCTTTAGGTGAGTGTACACACTAGAAGGACATAAAAATACTCATCAGTTATGCCTCAGAGAATCACAACACAGTAACTGTACTTGTTGTTTCCAATTTTATTTATTAGTTTATTTATTTATTGTACAATAAATGTATTGCACCAGTTATAGCACATTGCTAATTTCCATAATATATACAATATAAAAATGATAAATCTACATAACAGTAATAAATACATATGTAGGACTGAACAGTACGTATACATTCAGAGTGGCATAATCAGACCTTAAAGACAACATGACTGTCTTTTTAAACTGATTAAAACTTACTCTCATATTTTTAGAGTATTTAACAGTTTTGTTATTTAAGATATTTAAAATTAATTGTTACAACCTTTCTAACTTTGTGGCAGCAGTTTAGGGAATTTTGAAGTGAGATGTTTGAAAACTTACGTGAAATGTTGGGGTGTTAACACACTTGTTCATTTATTGTATTGTGCTAGTGCTCTGATTGTGTATCTATTAGTATTTCAATTCATATCTGGATGCAAAAACTAATTTAGATTATTATGCAAGCTAGTTACAGGATTCTTTGTTTTACTTATTACTAAACCTTTATAAATATGCAACATGATAAAAATACCATGTCCTCTGTCTACATCCAAACTAGCAGAGACTTTGAGCTGAATGCTAACATCAGCATGCTAAAATGACTCACTCAGTGGTATTCACTGACCACTGATGATGAAACACATCACCCAGCACTGCAGCTTTCACTCGTGTTATGTAATTTAAGCTGATTCAGTGGTGTTTCAGTTTAGATGGTTACTTTAATATTCTATGGATGTCGCACCAAATATTTCTCACTTTGTCCTACATGACAACATAGCCCCCCAAAAACAGATCAGATCAGGTCACTGTTCCCACTGGGGGTTGTGTTTTCCACTTCCCACTCTGATCTGGCTCTGTGATTGGTCGGGGAGCTGTTATGAGCGCCGCTGCTACGTCAACATCAAGTGACAAGGATGTTTTCCGACTGAAGCTCGAGACTGAAACAGAAAAGGGGAGAAAGGAGCAGGCTGCTTTAGTTTAGTGGAGCCCAGAGATCAACTCCCTCATTAGTTGCCATAGCAACAGGAAACCAAACTGGAGCTGAGTGAAGGAGAGACAGAGAGGAAGAGGCTGGAAGGAGAAGAGGAAGAGAGGAGGTGAAGAAATGCAAGAAAGCCGGGCAGATTAAAAGGAGGGAGAGAGCAGTGCAAATAGAGGGAAAAATGGAGAGTTGAGGAGTGAAGTGAGTGGAGAAGAAAAACGAGGAGAGAAGGCAAGCCTGGAAAGAAAAGAGAGGTGAAAGGAAAGAGGCGAGGAGGAAGGGAATAAGAGCAGAAGTAGAGGAGGAAAGAGGCGAGGAAGGGGGACAGACAAAAACAGGATGATTAAGAAGACAAAAAGAAGAACAATATGAGAAGAGAGGAAGGACAAAAAGGGGAATAAGAAGAAGAGGATTAGTGACAAGAGAGATAGAAGAGGCGATGATGACGAGACAGAAGAAGAGGGATGGGGAAAGAAATAGTCATAAGAAGAGGAAAGAGGAAAAAGAGGATTGAAGGACGGATGAATGGAGAGTTGAGGAGTGAAGTGAGTGAAGAAGAAAAAGGAAAGAAGGCAAGCCTGAAGACCAAAGAAAAAAGAAAACAGGAGAGGAGGAAGGGAATAAGACCAGAAGAGGTGAGGAAGGTAAACAGACAAACATTGGATGATTAAAAATACAAAAAAGAGGAGGAGAAGAATAGGAAAAAAGAGGAAGGACAAAGGACAAAAACAGAAAAAGAAGAGGGGTGGAAAATTAAAGAATGATGAGAAGGAAGAAAGAGGAAAAAGATGATTGAAGGTTACAAAGGGAGGAGGAAGAGGAGCACGAGGGAGCAGCCACCTTGGTTTGACTCTCTCCTCCTCCTCTTTTCTATTTTTTCTGCTTCTATCATTTCAATTATATAATTAAATCCTCTTGTTATCTAATATCCTCTCTCTCTCTCTCTCTCTCTCTCTCTCTCTCACACACACACACACACACACACACACATTGTTACATACAAACACACAGTCGTGTTTCCCCGTCACTTCAGGGGACATTACATTGACTTACATTAATTTCCAAAAGACTGACTTTAATCTTAAACCAAGTCTTCACCCTAAAATTATCTGATTTACATTTTGGAGACTTGCACTTAGTCCCCAAAAGGAAAGCAATGTCCCCAAAGTTTGACATTTATGTCCCCACAACACGAGTAATACACACTCACACACACAATAATACATGTATACACAACACATAACCAGATAAAATGTTGAACAACTTGTTCTGTAGCTGACAGAGTTTAATATATGACAGGTTTATCTGTGTGTGCGTGTGTATTAAGGTCACATCAGTCGTTGCTCTCTCAGGTTGTTGGTTATCAGAGATGATTAAATTGAGTGTAGAACCTCTCCCGTACTAAAACGATAAAACACTGCTTCTCATTTATTGCTTCTCACAAAAAACACTCACATAGACATATATGTGCATGTGTTTGGCTACCAAGTATGGCAAAAAGAAAGTAGGCTAACAGACGCACTACAATTCGACTTTGTTTTATTTCATCAATAGACATTTGTATATGAATACAAAAAGTAGTCTCACCAGGCTGCTAGTAGGCTCCATAGTGCATGACGGGTGATAAGCAAAAGCTAGAATTATTAGAACTATTTATTTATATCTATTTGCACGTTGCCATTTGTTGTGCAGCCACTAAAATACTGTCCAGCGTCAGTGGATTGACTTTGGTAACTTGACCTTGCTTTTTTTGGGAGGTGGAGATGTGTGTGTTGCAGCGAGGACATTATACCACTTTCTCCGGTCCCAAAGTTAGACGTTACTTTCTAACGTTTCTTTGTCGCCAGAGTTGCAGTTACGTGGGAGCCCTAATTAATTTATCAACAACCATTATTTTTAATCACAAATAATGTATTTTTCATTGTAATTAGTACATACTAATATTTACATGACTTAAATGAACACACTTTCCTAATGAAGACGCTGCACACTGCATGACTGACAGGATGGCTGCACTTCACTGCTCCACTATCAGCCAGTATGGTACACAGGACAGTTTTGACCTAGAATTAGACTCTATTGACTGCTGCTTATTTGTTTAGTATTATTGTTTTTTTAAAACTTTGTTGCAATATCGCAGACTTCTGGGGAAAGTGGTGGACTGCTGTGTGTGTGTTTGTGCGTTTGCGTGTGTGAGAGAGGGAAATGTTGAATCACGTAATAAGCACTGATCTCTCTCTCTCCTTATTTATTTATCACCGCCGGTAACATTAATTATTATGAATGAAGCTCAGATTATAACTCATAAGAACCCAGTTTGTCACGGAGTGATACGGATCTGTGCAAAGGAATTCAATGTCATAGCCGTTGGACACACTCATTTTACCAGTACTATGAACCAATCAGATCGCTTGATATGAGCCACCCCTTTTATAAATATTTATATTCAGCATTATTTGTCAGCCATTCTGGAAACTTTTCTCAAACTCTTGGGGCTGTTGATCTTGCATATTTTTTAATCTAATTCAAAACTGATGTGCCAGACTCCGACCAAGATTTGTTTAGACCCATTTTGCACATGAGCCTTTGAGTAAACCTTTAGTCTGGTGACACCTTTGCCCAGTATCCTCATGACTCCATATTGGACAGTTCAGCACCTTAAGATTTGCATTCAAATGTTCAGTACAATGCAGTAGTGAGAGGGAAAGTAAGGGTGTGGAGGTAGATGTTTGTATTTGGTTACAAAAACCTACACAAACCTGCCATAAATAACATTATATTAACTGTTACCAAGATCTGACAGGGTTTTTGCTTTTATAGGTTTTATTACAGTAAGTTTATGAAACCACTGACCAAACCAGTCACAAATAATTATGGATGGATTGATATTGAAAATAAATTATTCCTCTTTTTTTATCCTTGAGAGGGTGAAAGGGTGTCCCCGGACCCCGCCTGGAGAACTACTGCTCTATTTGTCCAAATTTCACTTCTCTTCTTACTTCTAATAAACCAGACAACTACTACTACTACTATTACCATTACCTACTTCTTCTCCTTTGTACGTATTCAACGTAGTGATGAAACGCACTCTGTAGATGGCGGCACAACATGGAAACCAAACCATGTCAGGGGATCTGCGGCATATGTACGAAAAAATGGTTCATTCTAAGGTAATAAAAACATAATGGTTCATTATGTAAGGTCATTATACACTACTGAAAACACAGTTATGTATTTTATATAGCATTTCTGTCAATTTCCTAAATATTACACACTAATCCTTTAAAGGTGACCGCCACATATTTTACACATTGAAGTCTGTTTATAAATGTTAGGGAACACCACAGCATATGTGAAAAAAAGTTGTAGGTGTTCCTAATAATCCTTTAGGGGAGTTTAAAATGATTACTGATCTCTGCTGGAAGGAACTTGTCTGTTTCCACGACAACATCTGACAAATGATGTCATTGCTGATGTCACCACTGAGGATCATTTCTAAGCTAAACTTTCTTCTTCTGTTGTTTGTTCAGCTGGAGGTTTTGAAAGGTTTCTCAATAAAGTAAAAAGAAAATCAGCTTTCAGAAGAGTTTGTTGGCCTGTTTTTATTTGTTGCTTTGACATTTTTACTTTTGTTTTATTGATGTTTTTTGGTTTAATAGCTTTAAGGCCTGCACACTGAAATAGCTGCAGTTTTATGAATCACATTAAAGCCCCAACAGTTTGTGTAGGAAATTATATTTTCTGACTTCTGCGACAAATTAAAAAATAAGGATTATTATTATTATTATTATTATATTATTATTATTATTATTATTATTACAGCCAGAAAACCCTGTTTGAGTGTTCATATAAGAACCTGACTGCTTCTCTTCATTATGTTTGTGAGAGTCTTATGAAAACCGACCTACTGATTTATTTGTGATAACTGAGAGAAGAAAATTTACAAACTGAATCTCCTCCATTGTTAACAGATAAAAATAGAACTATAAAAATATAATGGAATATAATGCAGTAACAAAGAATCATATAATGCTGCATTATGTGTTGCTTTCAGATAAGTTTTCTACTGTAGATCAACTTTTCTCATTTATTTTCATCCTCACTGAGTGAACAAACATGCAGGCATAATTTAGTCTTCCCTCCTCTTTGGTGCATTTGGTTTGGGGGAGTAACCTCTTTATATATAAAGGTGAAGAAGATGCCATGTGCAGTGTTTTTATCAGAAACAGGAAAATGGACAAACACAGAGCTGTTAGCGTCTTTTAACAGATTCACTACAGGGTGCACAACAGACAGACTCACATACAACACATATCCTTGAAGTCGAACCCATGCAACTTGAAGAGCTCATCTGACACCAACGGAGCATCTCCATCAAGGACATTTCCTTAATTCCTGCCCTGTTCAGCCGATTCAAGACCTTCTCAGAATGCAGATCCAAGCCACTGTCACGAATCAGAATCAGTTTTTACGCCAAATAGGTTCACACATAGAAGGAATTTGCTTTGGGGAATTGGTGCATAACAATCAATATAAAATACATAAATAGGGAGATTTGTGCAGTGAGACAGTCCTGATGGACCGCGGCCTCTTGTCAAAGGGGAGTGTCTGAAACAGTTTGTGTCTGGGGTGGGAGGGTCAGCCAAAAGCTTTCTGTCTCACATCAGGCATGCTTGTGCTGGTGTAAACAGGAAGTTGATCGTCTACGAAAGAAGAAAGTACCACAGATGAATGCAGAATAACAATGGTGAAGAACCACACCAGATATTTTTTTGTAAGGACAGACAAGTTCTGGTGCAGAACAAGTGTATAAATATTATTTGTACGGGAAAAATGATTCTAAAAAAATACCAAAACAAAAACACTGTCAGTAGCATTTCAGGTGTGCAGATCCGAACTTGTCACATATTGATGCTTGGTCAAGGCCCTTTAGCGTCATTTTTAGACATTTAAGGCTCTGCGGTCAAGTTAGCAATGCTTAGCAACCATAAATATGCAACATCTGGTTAGACTTTCAAAATAAAACCCTAGCCTTTCGAAACATTGCCAGTTTGAAATGACACATTATTAAAATTGTGAAACTTTGCAACTTAGTTTGGTTTAGGCACAAAACTACTTGGTTAAGGTTAGGAAAAGATCATGGTTTGGGTTAAAATAACTTCACTTGCATAACTTACGCAATTTGCCTGATGTGGACAGCTGTAGGGTTTGCCAGTCAGTGACTTAGGTTTAGGCACTAACATTTCTGATGGTCATGTTAAGAGTAGGAGGCTTCGGGGGGCTGTCAACAACTTTAACACGAACATAGCTAGCTAGCTAGCGACCTTTAGCATCAAATAGCTACCTTGTCACTTAAGCTTTATATGCTTTGTCACTTTTTGGTATTGGACACCTTGAGATGAGAATGCAGGGAGGGATTTGTACGTTTGTGGCTCACTTCCAGTCAATTAATTGAATTTAGTGTTCTGTGGAAATCTGTAGAAAGAAATCCACAAGTCTGAGAATCAGTTCATTAGCTTCACCAGCAGGTAGCGACAACGACATTCCCTCACGTGAGTTAACACGATATCACCACTGTCCAGCATCACCCTCATCTACAGAGACAACAAGGAGGAGGACTGTAGCCTGGTTTCAACCAGGACGTGAAAAATAACTGGAGAATCATTATTTAAGTCAAAGATGGTGATTCAGGTTCATCATTATGACGTCCCCTTCTAACCTACCTGTGACCATCACAGCTAAATGCCTCGGCCCAACCCTTATTCTAAATGCAATGCAAATTCAATTCTAGCCTGAACTTTCAAACCAAACCTTCAAACACACACAAGCTACCAAGAAATAATTTACCTCACATCTGTCTGTGCTCAACACACGGCTTGTTTGATCCCATTCAAAAAGTGTTCTTTCAATATTAACGCGTGTTAAATCCATAAGTCTGTTTCTAACCTGGATGTTTCCTCTGAACACGCCATCTGAAAAGTAGAACCAGCAGAACCAGTAAAACCAGAACAAAGGACAGACAGACAGGAACAGACCACAGCATCACAGAGGGAGGAGGAGGAGCTGGTGATGAAGAAAGACAGGTGGACGTAGGAGGACGTGTAGTGGTGGGTTTCCCTAAAATGAACAGGAAATAATTATCAAAAGAACTTAAATGAAAAATATAGAACAAAATCCTCCTTTTGGCCTTTTCCACTCAGTTGGGTGCAAATTTTGATATTTAAATATTTACCCATTTTGTTTAATGTATTTTCCAGGTTTGGAAGCTGATTTATATTTAATATTTAAAACTAAGTTCCAATATTAGTCTTGTTAACCTGCACATGTTCACGTTACACATGTTTAAAGGTAGAGGTGCTGTATCGTACTAACAGAAAGACACACAGAAGTGAATTCATAACTTCTGTCCAGTTTAGAAAAAAAAACCAGGTCAGTTTGAGAATTATCTTTGAGCTCCTCACCTGTGACAGAGATCCAGCTGGATGGAGACTCTCCACGACCGCTGATGTTACACTTGTAGAGGCCTTCATCAGACTTGTTAACATGGTGGATGGTCATGTGACCTGTAGGCTCAGTCCTGATGAGGGAGCCATCTTTATAGAAACCAGCTGGGAGGTTGGAGGGAGGGGTCTCTGTTTCACAGTGCAGAGTGACATCATGTCCCTCCATCACAGGGAGGACAGGACTCTGCAGGATCACTGGTCCACCTCAACACAGAGACAAACTACAGCATTTCATCATTTACACACAGCTTCATCAACACTAACTCCACAGTCTGATCTTACCAGTGACAGTGATGTTGATGGTGTTACTGGTTGCTCCCTCTCTGGATTCACACCAGTAAACTCCACTGTCCAATGGGTCAAAGTAGCCAATGTTACATGAAGAACCAGCTGATCTTCCCCAGCCAGCTCCACACTGAGTCCTGGTTTCTCTGGTTGTGTTCCTCCTCAGCGTCCATCCAGCAGAGCTGTCGTCCTCCTCACAGCTCAGAGAGACAGACTCTCCTTCAAACAGCTGAGAGCTGCTGGGACTCACAGTCAGAGAGGCTGGAGGGAAGTTATTGGATTTTTAGTTAAATGACCAGACGGCGTCACTGTAAAAACTTGATGTCCAAGCATTGCATTTAAGAAACTTGTTTGTTGAACAAAAGATTCTGAACTTGTTGCTAAACTGGTGCTGAATATTTAGATTTAGTTTAGCTCTTGAAATACTCGACTGATATTTTAAATATTGAACCTTTGTGTTAATCCAATGTCACTTAGTTGTAGCTAATGATAGGATTTACTCAAATAATGAGCACAGTGGTTGCTAACACGCTGCACAACAATGATGGCTTGGACATCAATGGTGTTGTTCCTTGAAGTACTGAGCTCAGGAAAACGGACTTTATTGTTATTATTTATTTCTTGTTTCCAAACAGCCCAGTAGCTGCTTTATGAAGAAAGATTCACAAAAATAATGGATGGGGTTTTCTTGTTAACTGATTTATGCATGCGGTGTGTTTTTTATTTAAATGGGATCCAGTGGCAAAAAGGCTGCCTGACATGCTATATTATTTTTATAATTTATATATATTTATATATATATAACAATATTTTGTGCCTCTAAATGAATAAATAGTTAATAGTTCTCTGGTTGTTTTTATAACAGAAGTGTAATAGTTATGCTTTAAATCTGAGTCACATAATAAACCTATTTTAATTTTAACCAGGGTTTGGAACTATTCCTTAAGCCTTCAGTGCCCAGCACATGAAGCTGGTGCCTTTTTTGAGCCCTCAGGACCAGAGAGCTAATAAACCTGCCAACCATTGTTAAATTTTAATTTGCAACTTTCTGCACATTTTAATTCAATTAAAAAGTTGCATAAATACTTTCATAAAGAGTTTTACTGTAAATATTCAATATATTTAAGCATTTATTCTTGGATCTGAAATCAAACATTAGTAAAGTGACAGATTACACAGTGTTTTCAGGCATTTGATTTATTTCATATCTGAAGACATGGGTCAGATCTTTTATTTTCAAGATAAAATCATCAAAACAGTCTTGATGCTGTTGCATCCTAGTCAACTGGTCCTTCTCTGTTTTTGGTAGTTTCACTTAAGCCTGTTTTTGTCAGTGGTTGTTAATAATCTTGTTCATTTGTAAATGTTCATTTAAGTTTTTGTATGTTAAAACTTCTTGTTAAAGTATCTAATAATTTATGTTCAGTCTTTATGGAACATACATTTTGTGTTACTTTTACCAGAAACAGTTTCTGACCGTCAGAGTTGACTCACCTCTGCTGGTCCTGCAGCTCAGCAGAGTGATCAGCACTGAAGAGAAACCAGACTCAGATTGGTTTGACATTTAACATAAAACCAGACCAGACATGAGAAACTTTGAGTTCCCCTTCAAGGGAACTCGAACTGCGTCGGTTACGACACTATGGGAACGCCTCTAGGCGTAGCAGGTCTGAACGTGAATGAAACCACTCCAATCCTATTGGCTTGTTGCTAGAACGGTAAGGTGTGACGGAATAACCGGAGGAGTATAAAGCACACCTGTACACACTCATCATTAGCTTTTTTCTATTCAGCAGGCGCTCTGTATGTTGTTTGAAGAAAGCTCCAGTCCTACAAGCAGTGTGGCTTACCTGAAGAAGAAGTCTACCAGCATGTCCACTAACCAGATGTACAGAAGGTGTGTTTTTTTTTTCTTGCCCTCGGTACATCACGGATGGAGATTCTCATGAGATGTGTGTCTCATGTTTAGGGATGGAGCACGCCCGGGCAGCTCTCGAGGGGGCTGCCTGCGCCCGTTGCGAAGCCCTTTCCGTGCGGGTACTGAGGTCCCGCATGGCTCTCTTTTCCGAGGATGGCCGGATGTGTTTTCCCCGTGGTGCGGGCCCTGCGGCCGCTGAGGCGGCCTGGCGGCTTCACTCATGGGGTTCACAGCGATGTCAGAGGATTTCGGGACGGCTGAGGCTTTTTCCAGACCTTCATCCGCTGGCTCCGATGCTTCCTTTCCTCGTTCGGGAGCCCGTTCTCGGCTTCTCCCGCTCGCGGTTTGGATCCGGAGATGCTGCAGCAATCCGACTCCGAGGAGGCGGACGTGCTCGGCGTAGTGGACGATGACTTCCGGGTGCCGGGGCAGCGTCATCTGGCGGCGCCCGACTATGACGTGCTGCTAGAGGTGGTGACTAGAGCCGTGGCTAAGCTCAACATCAACTTGCCATCATGGGGCAGACCCTTCTCTACACGGCTTTCCACATCCCTATCACTGAATTACAATAATGTGATGGGGGTTAGGGACCGTGGTTATGGGAGGATGCCTCGGGTGGAGGATGCGCTCGCGAGCTATCTCTCCCCTCGACTTGAGTCCTCCCTGGAGAAGCCGGCGTTACCCTCCAAGCCATGTCACACCACATCTACGCTCGTGGGGAAGGCGTACATGGCAGCGGGCCAGGCAGGTGCGAGCCTGCACACCATGGCGGTGCTTCAAGCCTACCAAGCCAACCTGCTACAGGAGATGGTTCAGAGGGGGGTCCCTCTGAGGAAGATCTGGCGGAGCTTCGCAGAACCACGGAGCGTAAGATGCAGGGCGAAGCGTTCCGCCAGTACCTCCTTCGCCGGTCTGGACCCAAGGCAGCTGAGGCTGCCAGGCGTAGGTCCCTTCCCTCTACGAGCTCCTACGGAGAGGAGAGGAAGCAGAGTGTCGCTTCTCGGGGGCCCCCCCGAGGAGCTGGGGTAGCGAGACGGCGCTCTCACCCTCAGCCTTCCGAGAGACGCGATCTGAGGACCGTCATCCAGTCCCGATGGAGCTCAGGGAAGACCGGGTTGGGGAGTCTTTCTCCCCTCCCGCACCCCACCCCCCCACCCCCCCGGAGGCCGATCGAGGTCCCCTCCGCCGTGGCAACGGGTGATGTTATCCCGCCGTTTACACGTTCAGGACGCACGTGCCAGAACGACATCGAGAGGGCACAATTGTCTCCGGCACGTGTCGACACCATATTGGCTGCCGTGAAAGGGGTGAAGTTAGGCCACGCCATTACTATAAACAATTTCAACGAGTGTTGGGTCTCCTGGCGGCTGCGTCCAGCGTAATACCATCTGGACTGCTGCACATGAGACCCCTGCAGTGGTGGCTAAGGACCAAGGGTTTTTCCCCGAGGGGAAATCCTCTCCGTCTGATTTGGGTTACGCGCAAGTGTCTTCATTCCCTATCAGTTTGGAAGGAAACTTGGTTCCTGTCCCAGGGGCCCGTGCTGGGAGGGTCTTGTCGCCGGCTGGTCATTTCGACAGACGCCTCCCTCACGGGCTGGGGCGCGGTCATGGACGGCCGCTTTGCAAGGGGATCCTGGCAGGTGCATCAATCCGAGTGGCATATCAACTGTCTCGAGATGTTGGCGGTGTTCCAGGCTCTAAGGATTTTCCTGCCCGATCTCCAAGGCCACCACGTCCCGGTTCGTTCTGACAACACAGCGGTGGTGGCCTATCTGAATCACCAGGGCAGTCTTCGCTCGCGCCAGTCTGTACAGAGGGCAGATCCTCCTGTGGTCCCAGCAGAGGTTACTATCGCTCAGGGCGATGTATCTCCCGGGGACACAGAATCAGGGAGCAGACCTGCTGTCGAGGCAGGGGCTGAGGCCCGGGGAATGGAGACTTCATCCCGAAGTGGTGGAGCTCTTATGCGAAGAGTTCGACCCCATAGACGTGGATCTGTTTGTGTCTCAAGAGACTACGCACTGCCCGCTATGGTTTTCTCTCGTTCCTCCAGCCCCGTTGGGTCTGGACGCCATGGTACATTCGTGACCGAGGCTACATCTGTACGCTTTTCCCCCAGTCGCTCTGCTCCCGGGGGTTCTGGAGCGGGTCCGCCAGGACAATGTCGGCCTACTGATCGTAGCCCCGTTCTGGCCAACCCGGGTGTGGTTCTCGGACATCATGTCGCTCCTTGACGGCCCGCCGTGGCGGGTCCCTCTGAGAAGAGCAACTGGATTGTTCAGATTATTTCCCTGGCCTATCAGGTGTGCGGTTTGCCTTCACCTGTGGCTGTGAGGGCTCATTCTACCAGAGGCATGGTAGCCTCTCGAGCCCTCCTTTCAGGGGCCTCTTTGCAGGATGTTTGTTTAGCGGCTGGCTGGGCCACTCCGCACACATTCATTCGGTTTTACAGTCTTGACCTTCCTTCGGCACCTGGCACTCGTGCACTCTCCTCTTAGTCGTGCCACTTTATTGCACACTGGGGCAGGCGGGGTTTTCGGCACGGTTTAGTGGGTATCTTGTTCCCATAGTGTCGTAACCGACGAGACTTCATCCCGTATGTAACCCTGGTTCCCCGAGAAGGAGAACAAGACACTACATCGGCCCGCCGCAACTCTCTCCCCACCTGAAGCGCCTGCTTCATAGTTTAAGCTAATGATGAGTGTGTACAGGTGTGCTTTATACTCCTATACTCCTTCTTTTTTCAGGTAAATTCTAAAGTAACGTTGTTTTTCATCAGATTGTACTTACAGAGCAGAAAAGCTGTCTGTCCCATCGCTCCTCCACTCAGTCAGTCCAGTTAATCTCTTTTTAGCTTAGATTTTTAGCTTCTGAAACTCCTGACATTTTACACATTGAACCTATTTACTGAAGAGTCTAACAGGTTTTGTGTTAATCCAATGTCACTTAGTTGTAGGTAGCTAATGATAGGATTTATTCAAACAATGAGCACAGTGGTTGCTAACATGCTGCACAACAATGATGGCTTGGACCTCAGCAGCAGACTTCTCTCAGCTCTGTCTGTGAGCGATCTCTCAGAGGCTGCACAGCTCTGGTGTTTAAGTTGCAATGTTAACAGGAACAACGTTTAGATAAAGGACAATAGTTACAGCATCTCAACTGAGATGGCAGCCTCTGAAAAAGTAATAAACCTGCCAACCATTGAAATAATGATGACATTTCTGCACATTTGAATTGAATTAAAAAGTCTCTAGTTTGTAAATGTAACTAGTTTCATAAATAGTTTTATTGTAAATGTGGAAAAAGGAACCAAAGTTGACCAAGGTGCTTCACAGGTTAAAATACAAAAACAAGACACTACTCACACAGTAAAAGTACAGCAATAAAACATTATAATATACAGTATATGATATATATATTATTACTACTTCTTCTCCTTCTAACGTACGTATTCAACACAGTGATGAGACTCACTGCATGAATTCTACCAGATGTAGAACAAGAAGAACGTATTGACGAAACATGCTTGGCAATGCTTTTTGTCTGATTTCAGCTACTGTAGAAACATGTCTATGCAACGTGGCGACGTAAGGTCTTTACACACCACTGAAAACATAGTTATATTAATAGTAATAATGAATTAATTTACATAGCGCTTCATCAGTGAAACTCAAAGTGCTTCACAGTGAAGTGGGGGGGACTCACCTCAACCACCACCAATGTGTAGCACCCACCTGGGTGATGCACAGCAGCCATTTAGCACTTGAACGCTCACCATACATCAGCTTAAGGCAGAGATGGAGGGAAACATAGAGCCAGTAACTACAGGGGATGATTAGATGGCCAGATGGTGAAAGCCAGGTTCATGACGTGGGGAACCTCCTACTCTTTGTGACAAGTGCCATGGATCTTATATTGCATTTCTGTTGATAAATCCTCAGAAATATTACAAACTGAACCTTTAAGACATGGGTCAAATCTTTTTATTATAAAGATCTATTATTATCAAAGCAGTCAAGTCAAAAATGAGTCAAATTTTGATGCAAGTGCATCCTGGTAAACTTGACCTTTTTGTTTTGGGTAGTTTCACTTAAGTCTGTATTGTGGCTGTTAATAATTTATTAATAATTTATTAATGTTCATTTGAGTTTATGTATGTTATATCTTGTGTTTTTTTTGTGTGTTGAAGTATTTTACTATAATTTTACTTATTTACTATTTTCATTAGTAATCTTCAAACTCTTTGGGTACATTTTATATCAGTATTCTCCAGGAAGCGTTATGCTAAAATCTTTTGAGCAAAGTTTTGAGTTGACTCACCTCCGCTGGTCCTGCAGCTCAGCAGAGAGATCAGCACTGAAGAGAAACCAGACTCAGGTTGAGATTTAACAAACAACCAGACCAGAAACTTTGAGTTCTGCTGCTCACTGCAAAATCTTCTAACCTTAAATAATTTAAAATATGTATATTATTGAGGATATTAAATGTCTCAGCAGTATTATGTACAAGAATACATTAACCGCTAGAACCAAAAGTTTATTAATGCTGCGTTCTGTTACTCTCTTTTTCCAAAGGCTTAATTATTAAAGTAACTTTTTAAAGATGTGATTTTCTGTCTGTCTGTCTAAAAAACACAAACATTAACTAACGTTACAAGAAGTGACTGTTATTTCATGTCTGTAGCCTAATAAAGCTTGTTGCACCAGCTGCAGTGTCTAAATAATTTTCATTGAGTGTCATTGTCGTTGAGTTTTGTCTTTTTTCAGGTAAATTCTAAAGTGACGTTGTTTTTCATCAGATTGTACTTACAGAGCAGAAAAGCTGTCTGTCCCATCGCTCCTCCACTCAGTCAGTCCAGTTAATCTCTTCCTCTCTGTAGGTGAGAGCAGTGACTGTGTAGAAGCTCATCTGGTTTTGCTTCTTCACTCAGAGCTCATCAGGAGACACGGGGCCCTACACAAAGAGTTTAATCACATGCAGGAAGTGACAGCGCTGCAGGCTGAACATGAAGGAGGGCTGATCTGAGATCACTGAGAGACAGATTCATTAGAAACAAGGAGGTAAAGTTCCTCAGTGGAGTTTCTCTCCACTCTGTAAATATCTGTGTGATGAAGATTTCACTTTCCAAAAACATTTTGTAGAAGTTTAGATTAAACTTTCCTGGGTTTCCCTCTTACTTCTGTTGTTGTTGTTGCAGTGACACAGATGTCCTGCAGGAGGCAGTAACATTGACTGTGCAACTAAACTGTGGTTCATCTCTGATGTTTGATGATCAGTGTGAGTCCTGTTTTACATTTACCATCTGGACTTCTGCTGTGAAATGATGCAACATCAAGTGTCCCCTTTTATTACTGAGTTTTGCACAGAGAAACAGTGATGGGGGAAGGAAACCTGTTCAAGTGTTTTATATTTCTGGATTCTTTATAGGCAAGTCAAGTGTTGATTTTAGAGCCTAAATCGAGCTTCATCTCATTTATGGCCACTTGGTTGTCACTTAAAAATTTAACAAACAATTTATGACTTTCTTCTTATATTGGTGCAATTATGCTGAGACATCCTGTCTGTAAAGATGAACATGCTGGATGATCCCTCTGTTCTCCTGTTTGCTCCAGAGTAACTCTGCTGACATCTGCTGGTTAAAAACACATTCACACATTCAGAGAATCAATCTGACTTCCTGTTAATAAGATTTATTTAACTACTCAGGTAACTTTTAGTAACTGGTGCACTGGATTTAAAGTTCTCTGAATTGTGTTATTAAATATGTTTTCAGTTACAGAGCAGGGTTCTCTTGTTATTTTACCCAAGCTTGTAAAGACACAAAGAAAGTTGTTGTGTTGATCTTAAATGTTTTTAATATCTGAACACAAGAAGCTTCACACAGGTTCTGTTTACTGCCAGCAGTACTCGGATATATTTGATCAGAGTACTTTTTACCATGTAGCCTTCTTATTTAGAGTTTGATGTTGATATTAAAGTCCAGCGACTTCTGATATGTTTTTCTTTATCTCATCATTAATGTGAAATCTATAAATGTGGTGCAGTAGTGTAAGAATGTATCATTTATTCAATATACCATATTCTATATTCTTCAAAATGTATTATCTATTTAATATATTAAGTTTTATGTTATTCAGACACTTGTATAAGCATGTAACATCCCTAGTCAGGTCTCTGTGTTAGGAGGACCTATGTATTTGGGAGCTAATGGTGTAAGACCAGAACGATCCAAAGGGGGCCCGTACCCTGGGAAAAGCCTGCCTGAAAGTACTCTTGGTGTCTTCACACCATGTTTTTCAGTGTAGCTTGACGGTCTGCTGAGGCTTACTCAGGTTCTGTCTTGCTTTGACAATAAACTCTATTGCATCGATCTCTGACTGACTCCAGTAGCTTCTTTTGAACTCCAAGTGCTGTCGACCTCCACCAGTACTTGTTAAATGCTGAGGACAGATCAGGGCTTCCAGCAGGCCTGAATCTAGCTTTCTGCCCCTCTACAGTAGCCTATGAAGTCCGACAATATAATTACACTTTCCGAGGGGTCCTGTTAACTGTCTGAACAGTGAGTGTGGCAGCTCTACTCATTTATCCCAAGTGCTAACTAGTGAAACTGTGTTAAGCAGGGGTGGAAGTTTAAACTGACTCTTATTACCGTCGTGTGGAGCTTTAGAGTATTTTTAAATATCAGTAAAAACAAACAAGAGATGGTGCCACATACAAGTTCCTGGGGGTGCACCTCAACAAACTGGACTGGACAGACAACATGAGGCCCTCTACAGGAAAGGACAGAGCAGGCTGTTCTTCCTGAGGAGGCTCAGGTCCTTCAATGTGTGCACCAGGCTGCTGCAGATGTTCTACCTGTCTGTAGGGGCCAGTGTCATCTTCCTTGCTGTGGTGTGCTGGGGAGGGGGCGGCAGGACTTGTGGCGCCAACAAACTGGGCAAGCTGGTGAGGAAGGCCACCTCGGTGGTGGGGATTCACCAACTTTCTCAGTTGCCTCTCACAGCCTGTATAGGACTACTGTTTCTATGTGAAGGACTGGTTGGATTCACTGTGAAAACCCATTGTCTTTATGTTATTGTGTCCACCTTGTGTAGCCCTTAATATCATCAATCTTGTATTTTTGTTGTTAATCTCTCAGTATCTTTGAAAATTAAAAGGTCGCATTATTACTTTGCCTCACACGGTGACATCACTATGTTGGATATTAGGCTTTACATAGCATCAATATTTATATTAAATTACTATTAATCAATGTAATAATAATAATAATATTAAATTATTAAGGTGAGAGATTGCAGGTGGTAAAAAAAACAAAAACTAATAGATATAAGAAACTTTCCTAGTTGATTACTTACATTAAGAAAAGATTTTTTTGTATTACAGGTTCTCTGAATTGTTATGTTTAAATATGCAAATGAGACAGTATCTAATAAAATATGCGCTAATTTGCATCAACTTCATCAATTGACACATTAAACTAAAATGTTTTACAGAGGGGATTTTAGATATTGCTTTTTATTATTACATAAATCAAAAAATACTCTCAACAGGCATAAAACAATTATAGCTGGATATTTTAGGCTCAGAGGAAAAACTAATTTTGGGAAAAATGGCCTGTAAAGAGAAGTATTGAAGGAGTAGTGAGGGTTGTGAATTGCAACACTCTGTCCGCTGTACCACTGCCCCCTAACCTAAACAGGGTAGGACAGCTACTCCTTCTCCTCCCTTTCTCTCCAAAAAGAAGACATCTAAATCACTCAAGCTCAGCTATTATAATCAGGTTTTGAATTTGAATCATTTTACTTAGTATCAATCAGTTTAAGTTGTATGCTTGCCTTGCTTAATATTGCAATAAAATATATAAAGGTACCAGTAGTAGACATTGAATTTATTTCTCCACTAAGGTAGTAATTCATTAGGTAAAGTCTGTTTAACATGTTTAAGATTCTTATAGGTTGCTCTAGCCGACAAAATTAACTTATCCTTGGGGCACATTTTCCTGGCCACTAAACACAATCCTAGCAGCTATACCAAGTGCACTGATCAATGAGAAGAGAGCTGTCGTTAACGGGTGTGGCTGGGGTGATATTTGGCTCTAGGGCCAATTCAGAGTAAGCAGGGTAGGCGTTCGGAAGAAGACAGTTAGAAGCTAGGCGAATCTCTTCGACAGCAGCTTAAACAGTCCTCAGTTATACCTAATAGGGTAATACCCACAGGCCTAGAGGATCGGGCCCTTTAAGACGGAGAGCTGGTCCAGTACCTCCTGAACAGGGATAACTCGGGATCTAACATCATGCATTGGGACACCATTCTTTGGGTTCCTGGGAGAGGACTCACTTCTCACTCACTTGAAAAAAGTTCAGCCAAGATCACAAATAAACAACCTCACGCAGACGTCAGAAATCACGTGACACCTTCCCCGCTCCCTCGGCTGGGCGGGTCCACTGTAAAAGAAAAGGAAGAAGCATTCAGTCTGGTCATCACCTTCATCATCTCTGCTTCTAAATATGTGACCTAACCTGACAACGATCGAGAGATTATCACTGTAGATCACCGTAGGCGGTCCGCTGTCAACAGAAACTACAGAGAAGAAAGAATAAGTCAGTCATGGTCGCTTTAACATGGCCGCCATTCGTGGCTTTGTTCGCATGTTCATGGATCGTTGTTCTGTGTCAAGGTAAGAGGAGTGTGTGCCCGTGTGGTAGGTCTGGGGTGATTCAAAGATGTCACTGATTACGGAAATACAACGATTCGCATAACGTGTGTCAACTCATCAGCTAGACGATCTGTTCTCCAACCATCTAAAGTTCAGAAGTATTTTAGAGAGACACTGAACAAAATGGCGCTCTGTGAAGAGGAAATAGTTTCACTGCAGCACAACTGCTGTGCACGAACACGTGGAGTGAAAGAATCTCGGAGCACATGATCAAGACGACAGCACCACAAATCTGCTTTACCTTTTAGTTTCCACACAAGCCTGCTACATTATCAGCACGAGCAGCATGTTTCTGTTTGTCACTTAAAACAGATTTTATGTATGTATTTGTTTATTGCCTCCATGTTAAAAGCAATTTCTGCCCCGCTGCTGTCATGGTGACGTAATGTTGCACCATGTGTCATCTAACATTTCCTGTTTATTAAACGGCCACGTGTGAGCGAGAAAACAGCTGAAAGCAACATTGCACATTACATTGTGAATCGTTTCAGTTGTTTATTTGTTCCACACTGATGCATATCTGTGATTATCTTACTGCATGTTACGCTAGTGATGAAATAAATCCATGTTAGGAACATATGAAGATTCAGTATATATGTAGTACTTAATGTCAGTTATTATTATTTTTAATATCATGACACAGCAACTGTGAAATTAGACTCACTGTTTAATGATCATTACAGGGAGGGAAATGTGTCAAACGTCCTGTATTCCTGTGAACTTTGTTAGTATACTAAGTGTCCTACAGTTATTACAGTAATTATAATAACTGTTGTTGTAACTTATTCATTCAGTTCTATTTACAACATGTTCATTATATTATTGACTCAAATATATTTACTAGACTTTGACTCTGCAGGCTGCTGGATAAGTTTGTAACCTCCTAAAGTTTATTATGAGCTGACTTGTGAACAGAGTCTCCACCTCTGATCTCTGTTCCTGTCCAGCACTGTAGTTTACTGTGTGGACGGATGGACAGCAGAGACCAACATGTGTCCTCTCCCCTCTCGTGGTGTCTGTCCATGCAGATCCAGCAGCTTCATTTGTCTCTCTGAGACGTAAAGCAGTTTCATACTGTAGGGACTCTTTCCTCAGTAGAAGTAGTTCAGACACAGTCTGAGTAGAGGACGGACAGACTGGGGACACATTTGGAAAACAAGGACAAAGATTCAAAGCTTCTAGGAAATAATAAACTTCACATGTTTAATATTTCAGCTGTTTGTTCAGGCTCAGAAATGCTGATGTCTGTATTCAGATGGGAAATAATATCAATAATCAATAATCTCCAAACAAGCAGAAAGCAGATGAAAGTAAAATGTCTCCTGTCTGATGGTGCGGAGGACGACTTGACTGACAGCTGTAGAAATGAGCAACATGAAGTCAGCGTGCAGCTGCAGCAGAGGAGTTAGTCTCGTTGTCTCTAAGGTCAGCATGTAGAGCTCAGAGTGTCTCTTTGTCTCTCAGGTGAGTGAGTAGAGCTCAGAGTGTCTCTTTGTCTAAGGTGTGTTTAGAGAGCTCAGAGTGTCCCTTTGTCTCTCAGGTGAGTTTGTAGAGCTCAGAGTGTCTCGTTGTCTCTCAGGTCAACATGTAGAGCTCAGAGTGTCTCTTTGTCTCTCAAGTCAGCATGTAGAGCTCAGAGTGTCTCGTTGTCTCAGGTGTGTTTATAGAGCTCAGAGTTTCCCTTTGTCTCTCAGGTGAGTTTGTAGAGCTCAGAGTGTCTCGTTGTCTCTCAGGTGAGTTTGTAGAGCTGCTTCCATCAAAAGATATTTGAACAACAGGAAACATTACAAGTCCTGACTGGAGGCTTTTCTCTTTCTGTTCAGGGACACAGGAGCTGAAGGTGAAGCCTGGAGAGGACGCCACTCTTCAGTGTCGGGGTCACAGAGGTGCTGACATAGACCTGCTAAAGTGGATCAGACCTGACCTGAAGTCAGATGATTATGTCTTCTTCTTCAGAGACGGAAGCTCAAATGAAAACAACCAGCATGAATCTTATCGTAGTCGAGTGAAACTGAGAGATCCAGAGATGAAGGACGGAGACGCTTCTGTGATTCTGAAGAACGTCAACATCAACGACGCTGGAACATATGAGTGTCAGATTAGAGAGAAAAATGAGACAGGCAAAGCTGAACTCGTCACCATCATCAACATGACAGTCTCAGGTGAGTGTGTAGAGCTCAGAGTGTCTCTTTGTCTCTCAGGTGAGTGTGTAGAGCTCAGAGTGTCTCTTTGTCTCTCAGGTGAGCCTGTAGAGCTCAGAGTGTCTCTTTGTCTCTCAGGTGAGTGTGTAGAGCTCAGAGTGTCTCTTTGTCTCTCAGGTCAGCATGTAGAGCTCAGAGTGTCTCTTTGTCTCTCAGGTGAGCGTGTAGAGCTCAGAGAGTCACGTTGTCTCTCAGGTGAACGTGTAGAGCTCAGAGTGTCTCTTTATCTCTCAGGTGAGCGTGTAGAGCTCAGAGTGTCTCTTTGTCTCTCAGGTGAGCGTGTAGAGCTCAGAGTGTCTTTTTGTCTCTCAGGTCAGCGTGTAGAGCTCAGAGTGTCTCTTTGTCTATCAGGTGAGTGTGTAGAGCTCAGAGTGTCTCTTTGTCTCTCAGGTGAGCCTGTAGAGCTCAGAGTGTCTCTTTGTCTCTACAGGTGAGCGTGTAGAGCTCAGAGTGTCTCTTTGTCTCTCAGGTGAGCGTGTAGAGCTCAGAGTGTCACGTTGTCTCTCAGGTCAGCATGTAGAGCTCAGAGTGTCTCTTTGTCTCTCAGGTGAGCGTGTAGAGCTCAGAGTGTCTCTTTGTCTCTCAGGTGAGTGTGTAGAGCTCAGAGTGTCTCTTTGTCTCTCAGGTGAGCGTGTAGAGCTCAGAGTGTCACGTTGTCTCTCAGGTCAGCATGTAGAGCTCAGAGTGTCTCTTTGTCTCTCAGGTGAGCGTGTAGAGCTCAGAGTGTCTCTTTGTCTCTCAGGTGAGTGTGTAGAGCTCAGAGTGTCTCTTTGTCTCTCAGGTGAGCCTGTAGAGCTCAGAGTGTCTCTTTGTCTCTCAGGTGAGTGTGTAGAGCTCAGAGTGTCTCTTTGTCTCTCAGGTCAGCATGTAGAGCTCAGAGTGTCTCTTTGTCTCTCAGGTGAGCGTGTAGAGCTCAGAGAGTCACGTTGTCTCTCAGGTGAGCGTGTAGAGCTCAGAGTGTCTCTTTATCTGTCAGGTGAGCGTGTAGAGCTCAGAGTGTCTTTTTGTCTCTCAGGTGAGCGTGTAGAGCTCAGAGTGTCTCTTTGTCTCTCAGGTGAGCGTGTAGAGCTCAGAGTGTCTCTTTGTCTCTCAGGTGAGTGTGTAGAGCTCAGAGTGTCTCTTTGTCTCTACAGGTGAGCGTGTAGAGCTCAGAGTGTCTCTTTGTCTCTCAGGTGAGCGTGTAGAGCTCAGAGTGTCACGTTGTCTCTCAGGTCAGCATGTAGAGCTCAGAGTGTCTCTTTGTCTCTCAGGTGAGCGTGTAGAGCTCAGAGAGTCACGTTGTCTCTCAGGTCAGCGTGTAGAGCTCAGAGTGTCTCTTTGTCTCTCAGGTGAGCGTGTAGAGCTCAGAGTGTCTCTTTGTCTCTCAGGTGAGCGTGTAGAGCTCAGAGTGTCTCTTTTTCTCTCAGGTGAGTGTGTAGAGCTCAGAGTGTCTCTTTGTCTATCAGGTGAGTGTGTAGAGCTCAGAGTGTCACTTTGTCTCTCAGGTCAGTGTGTATAGCTCAGAGTGTCACGTTGTCTCTCAGGTCAGCGTGTAGAGCTCAGAGTGTCTCGTTGTCTCAGGTGAGCCTGTAGAGCTCAGAGTGTCTCTTTGTCTCTCAGGTGAGCCTGTAGAGCTCAGAGTGTCTCTTTGTCTCTCAGGTGAGCGTGTAGAGCTCAGAGTGTCTCTTTGACTCTCAGGTCAGCATGTAGAGGTCAGAGTGTCTCATTGTCTCTCAGGTGAGCGTGTAGAGCTCAGAGTGTCTCTTTGTCTCTCAGGTGAGCGTGTAGAGCTCAGAGTGTCTCGTTGTCTCTCAGGTGAGCGTGTAGAGCTCAGAGTGTCTCTTTGTGTCAGGTGAGTGTGTAGAGCTCAGAGTGTCTCTTTGTCTCTACAGGTGAGCGTGTAGAGCTCAGAGTGTCTCTTTGTCTCTCAGGTGAGCGTGTAGAGCTCAGAGTGTCTCTTTGTCTCTCAGGTGAGCGTGTAGAGCTCAGAGTGTCTCTTTGTCTCTCAGGTGAGCCTGTAGAGCTCACAGTGTCTCTTTGTCTCTCAGGTGAGTGTGTAGAGCTCAGAGTGTCTCTTTGTCTATCAGGTGAGTGTGTAGAGCTCAGAGTGTCTCTTTGTCTCTCAGGTAAGTGAGTAGAGCTCAGAGTGTCACGTTGTCTCTCAGGTCAGCATGTATAGCTCAGAGTGTCACTTTGTCTCTCAGGTCAGTGTGTATAGCTCAGAGTGTCACGTTGTCTCTCAGGTCAGCGTGTAGAGCTCAGAGTGTCTCGTTGTCTCAGGTGAGCCTGTAGAGCTCAGAGTGTCTCTTTGTCTCTCAGGTGAGCCTGTAGAGCTCAGAGTGTCTCTTTGTCTCTCAGGTGAGCGTGTAGAGCTCAGAGTGTCTCTTTGACTCTCAGGTCAGCATGTAGAGGTCAGAGTGTCTCATTGTCTCTCAGGTGAGCGTGTAGAGCTCAGAGTGTCTCTTTGTCTCTCAGGTGAGCGTGTAGAGCTCAGAGTGTCTCGTTGTCTCTCAGGTGAGCGTGTAGAGCTCAGAGTGTCTCTTTGACTCTCAGGTCAGCATGTAGAGCTCAGAGTGTCTCTTTGTCTCTCAGGTCAGCATGTAGAGCTCAGAGTGTCTCTTTGTCTCAGGTGAGTGTGTAGAGCTCAGAGTGTCTCTTTGTCTCTCAGGTGAGAGTGTAGAGCTCAGAGTGTCTCTTTGTCTCTCAGGTGAGCGTGTAGAGCTCAGAGTGTCTCTTTGTCTCTCAGGTCAGCATGTAGAGCTCAGAGTGTCTCTTTGTCTCTCAGGTCAGCATGTAGAGCTCACAGTGTCTCTTTGTCTCTCAGGTGAGCTTGTAGAGCTCAGAGTGTCTCTTTGTCTCTCAGATGAGCGTGTAGAGCTCAGAGAGTCACGTTGTCTCTCAGGTCAGCGTGTAGAGCTCACAGTGTCTCTTTGTCTCTCAGGTCAGCGTGTAGAGCTCAGAGTGTCTCTTTGTCTCTCAGGTGAGCGGGTAGAGCTCAGAGTGTCTCTTTTTCTCTCAGGTGAGCCTGTAGAGCTCAGAGTGTCTCTTTGTCTCTCAGGTGAGCCTGTAGAGCTCAGAGTGTCTCTTTGTCTCTCAGGTGAGTGTGTAGAGCTCAGAGTGTCTCTTTGTCTATCAGGTGAGTGTGTAGAGCTCAGAGTGTCTCTTTGTCTCTCAGGTAAGTGAGTAGAGCTCAGAGTGTCTCTTTGTCTATCAGGTGAGTGTGTAGAGCTCAGAGTGTCTCTTTGTCTCTCAGGTAAGTGAGTAGAGCTCAGAGTGTCACGTTGTCTCTCAGGTCAGCATGTATAGCTCAGAGTGTCTCTTTGTCTCTCAGGTCAGCATGTAGAGCTCAGAGTGTCTCTTTGTCTCTCAGGTCAGCATGTAGAGGTCAGAGTGTCTCTTTGACTCTCAGGTCAGCATGTAGAGGTCAGAGTGTCTCATTGTCTCTCAGGTGAGCTTGTAGAGCTCAGAGTGTCTCTTTGTCTCTCAGATGAGCGTGTAGAGCTCAGAGTGTCTCGTTGTCTCTCTGGTGAGCGTGTAGAGGTCAGAGTGTCTCATTTTCTCTCAGGTGAGCTTGTAGAGCTCAGAGTGTCTCTTTGTCTCTCAGATGAGCGTGTAGAGCTCAGAGTGTCTCGTTGTCTCTCAGGTGAGCGTGTAGAGCTCAGAGTGTCTCTTTGACTCTCAGGTCAGCATGTAGAGCTCAGAGTGTCTCTTTGTCTCAGGTGAGTGTGTAGAGCTCAGAGTGTCTCTTTGTCTCTCAGGTGAGAGTGTAGAGCTCAGAGTGTCTCTTTGTCTCTCAGGTGAGCGTGTAGAGCTCAGAGTGTCTCTTTGTCTCTCAGGTCAGCATGTAGAGCTCAGAGTGTCTCTTTGTCTCTCAGGTCAGCATGTAGAGCTCACAGTGTCTCTTTGTCTCTCAGGTGAGCGTGTAGAGCTCAGAGTGTCTCTTTGTCTCTCAGGTGAGCGTGTAGAGCTCAGAGTGTCTCGTTGTCTCTCAGGCGAGTTTGTATAGCTCAGATTCTCTTGTCTCTCAGGTGAGCGTGTAGAGCTCAGAGTGTCTCTTTGTCTCTCAGGTCAGCATGTAGAGCTCAGAGTGTCACTTTGTCTCTCAGGTGAGCTTGTAGAGCTCAGAGTGTCTCTCTGTCTCTCAGGTCAGCGTGTGGAGCTCAGAGTGTCTCTTTTTCTCTCAGGTGAGCCTGTAGAGCTCAGAGTGTCTCTTTGTCTCTCAGATGAGCGTGTAGAGCTCAGAGTGTCTCTTTGTCTCTCAGGTGAGCGTGTAGAGCTCAGAGTGTCTCGTTGTCTCTCAGGCGAGTTTGTAGAGCTCAGAGTGTCTCTTTTTCTCTCAGGTGAGCCTGTAGAGCTCAGAGTGTCTCTTTGTCTCTCAGGTCAGCATGTAGAGGTCAGAGTGTCTCTTTGTCTCTCAGGTCAGCGTGTAGAGCTCAGAGTGTCTCTTTGTCTCTCAGGTCAGCGTGTAGAGCTCAGAGTGTCTCTTTGTCTCTCAGGTGAAGCTGCTTCATGGTAGTTGAGCTGAGAAACATCACAGATCAGATGTTTGTGTTTTAGAAAGATGTTGCTGAGGAGACTTTAGAGGAAACAGCTGCTACGAGTCATGTGATCAAAGTGCAGTAGATAATGTCTGACATTCTGTTCACCTGCTGACAGCTGATACCTCACACCTGTTTCTGCTCTGCAGGTCACAAGGCTGGACACAAGGAGGAAGGAGACAAGGAGGGAGGAGGCAAGGAGGAAGGAGACAAGGAGGGAAATGTTGGACTGAAAGTTGGTCTGCCAGTTTGTGTGATTCTTCTTCTTCTTCTTGGTGTTGGTGGTTTTGTGATCTTTAAAAAATATAACAGACCCACAGGGAATCAACAACCTGGTATAAACAGACATGAACTGTAGAACCTGCAGCCAGATTAAGAGACCAGAGGCAGCAGATGAGAATTAGTGAGGATCCAGACTGAAGTCACTCTGGTTACTGTGGGGAGCACTGATTGGTCGTTACTCTCTGGCTGCTGATTGGTGGACTGAATGTGCTGCTGGACAGAAGAAACACATTCCTCCTGTAAAATAAACCTGAGCTGTTGACACACGTCTGATTTCACCTGGAGGCAGGTTAATGCCAGATGGGCTGACTGACCAGCAGCTCTGTGGGACAAACAATATGACCTGATGCTGGAACAGCCAGCTGATTGTTAATTACAGGAAGTGGTACTGTTATGACCCTGGGGTCATATTTTGTTGTTCGTTTATCTCTCCTGGCACTGTCAGCTGTTCTCCTCCATTAAAGTGTGTGTGTGAGTGTATGCAGGTACTGGAGAACAGATGGACACACTGGATTGGTCTGGTTGAGCTGATTGGAGCCTCCTGATTGGGTATCTGGATGACAGCAGCCATCTTAAGCCCTACTGACAGGAACTCTCCCCCTCTCTCCGCCATTCCCAACCTGCCTGAGGACTGTGTGTTATGTCTGTGTTTATTGTACATAGTGAACGGTTGTGACTATATTCAACTTAGATTGTAAGTAGTATCGTAGTCCTTCTGATTGTCTTATGACAACCTGGTTTTGTTGGCTTTGCCATTTTTGTTGCTATGAAGCAATTTCCTTTGTTGTAGCTATATTGTGTCAGCTACTAGCAGTGAGTAGGAGTGAGAAGCCCTTTCTTTTGTTTGCACCGTTTTCTCCTGTTTTTGGACTTAGAAGCCTAGTTTTAGAGCTTTGTCTTTTCTTTACCTTTTGGTTTTGGGTTTAGGAAAGATTTAGGTTTTTCTTAGTGTTTTGGTTGTTGTTTTGGGCACTGCTCATCTCCGATGTATAATAAAAACTGCTAAATTGTATTTGTTGTGTGCTGGCCTTGTTTGGGAATGGGAAGAGTGGGAGGCCACACATTTATGTTACCTCCAGGACACCCCTAGACCTTGGGACGTAAAATAAATTGGGGGCTCGTCCATTCTTGCTCGTGTTCTTTGTCATCCAGTTAGGTAGGTTAGGTAAGTTGTTTCTTGTGTCTCTATCCGTGTGGTTGGCAGTTTTCTTTTGTTGTGGTGGCAAAATGGAGTTTAAATTAGAGGATTTTGCTACTAGTCCGTCGATTGACAAGTTGGATAAATGTAAGAAGACTGACCTGATTTTAGTGGGGAACTTTTTTGACGTGCAGTTTCCACTCAGTCTTAAGAAGCAGGAGTTAAAGGAGCTCCTATGCTTAAAGCTGACTGAAAGGGGTTTGTTTGGGGAGTTAACTCCTACAGAGGGGGATCCGGGTGATCGTGCTGGTATTGTTACCCCACTCCAAATAATACCACCTCAAGGCCTTGCAGCTCAGATGAGCCCGACTGCAGAAGAGCTGAGGCTAACGCTGCAGATAAAAGAGGCAGAGGTGAGAAATCAGGAGTTGGAGGTGCAAGCCATGCATTTAAAGATAAGAGTTCTGGAGATAGAGCGGGGAGCCGCTACATCTGCCAGTTCTCCTACCTCACCATCACCCACTCCAAGACCCCAAGACAGCTTTGACGTGAGTAGGCACATTGCATTAGTTCCACCATTTAGAGTCTGAGGTAGACTGCTTTTTCAATGCTTTTGAACGTATTGCTGCTACACTGGATTGGCCAAAGAGAGTGTGGCCTCTGTTACTCCAATGTAAGTTAGTAGGCAAAGCTCAGGAAGTCTGTACCTCTCTGTCCATTGAAGACAGTTTGAATTATGATGTTGTTAAAACCACTGTCCTTCGTGCCTATGAGTTAGTGCCAGAAGCATATAGGCAAAAATTTAGAGCTTGTGAAAAAACTGCCACCCAGACGTATGTAGAGTTGGCAAGAGAGAAAGGTACTCTTTTTGATAAATGGTGTCAGGCCAGTAAGATAGCAACGTTATTGGATCTGCGGGAACTTGTGTTGTTGGAGGAATTTAAGAATCGGCTCCCAGAGAAAATTGTCATGTATTTAAATGAACAAAAAGTCACTTCCCTTGCTGCTGCCGCTGTTCTGGCGGATGAGTTTACCCTAACTCATAAATTTGTTCGTCGGGAGCCGACCTCAGTTGACCGTAAGGGTAACTCTCCTATGAGTTATCGTCGTAACCCCACTGCCACCACAGGAAGTCGGGAGTGTTTTTACTGTCATGAGCAAGGACACCTCATCGCTGCCTGCCCTTCTCTTAAAAGGAAGGAGCACAGTATGAATGCCAAAACACCCTCACCAATAGGGCTCATCCACACTTCACCCCACAAAAAGTTGAATCTGGTTAATGCTCAAAAAGACCACATTGACGAGGCTTTTAGGCCATTTGTGTCACAGGGTTTTGTTTCTCTGGTGGGTGAGGAAAAACAAATCCCTATCACTATCCTGCGGGATACTGGAGCCAAACAATCACTGATCCGTGATGGTGTTTTACCTCTCTCAGCTGAGACCTATTGTGGTGCAGACGTGTTGGCATGGGGAGTTAAAATGTGTGCAGTGCGGGCGCCGTTGCACTTCATTCAGTTGTTCTCCAGATTTGTGTCCGGGAAATTTAGAATTGCTATGCGCCCTCAGTTGCCGATAGCCGGTATAAACTTAATCCTCGGTAACGATTTGGCTGGCGGTAAAGTTTTCCCGTCTCCCGAGGTGATCGAACATCCGATTGCGGATGAATGCGTTCCCGACACTGACTTGACCCCGTTGTTTGTGTTGTAACCCGTGCTCAAGCACAAAAGCTTGGCGACTTGGTGGATCTTAGCGACTCTTTCATGAGCGGCTCTGATCCAACAAGCTCCCATCACGTTTGTAGAGAAAATGCACCTATCTGTGTAGAGCTTCAGCCTGATTATCAAAACCTAACCCTTGCTGTAGATAAAGAGCAGCTGATCAGAGCACAGAAAGCTGACTCTAGCTTAACCTCTTGCTTTTCTCTTGCAGAAAGCCAATCATGTGAAAAGTCTGTGTCCTACCTGGTTGAGGATGGTGTTCTTCTGCGGCACTGGTCTCCAAGCTCTGGTAGTACGCACGAGTCAGTGTCCCAAATTGTAGTGCCACAGGCATTCCGATCTCAGGTCTTAAGTTTGGCCCATGATCATTGCATGTCCGGCCACTTAGGCATAAGGAAAACGTACAATCGTGTGCTTCGTTATTTCTTCTGGCCTGGACTTAAATCAGATGTGGTAAAATTCTGTCGATCGTGCCACACCTGTCAGGTCTCAGGTAAACCGAATCAGGTGATTCCTCCTGCTCCATTAAGGCCCATTCCTGTCGACGGAGAACCTTTTGAGCACGTTATTGTTGACTGTGTTGTTTGTCCTTTACCTAAACCCCCCCCCCCCCCCCCCCCCTTAGTCAGGATGTGAGATCAGTTCTTCCTCGTTACTGTTGGCTGGTAGAAACTGACTGCTGCTCTTTTATTCAGGGTTTAATGTTCTCCAGTGCTGTGCCGGCGTTTTATATTCGACAATATGTAATTATAATAATAAATGTAATATAATAAATAATAATAACAGTGATAAAAGAGTGTGCATTGCAAAGTTTTTAGGCAAAATGAACTTAACAAAAAGAGAATTATAAATAGCATAAAGAAAAGTAAAAAATATTAATTAAATTACATATAAAATAGAAATATTAAGGTCAATCAAAAAGATGGATTTTAAGATTTGTTTAAAAAAGACTTGATGTTTGAGACGTCCTGAGATCAGAGGGTCTACTGGGAAAATATGATACAAGCACGTCGGACGTCTTCAGCTACTTCTCAGGTGTATTTTCTGACATGTCAGAGGTCACACGCCTCTGGAGCAACTAGAGGTTAAGTGTCCTGCTCAGGGACACATTGGTGGATGTGTCACAGTGGGGGATTGAACATTAAAGGCATGTGTCTTATCCACTGCTCCACCACCACCCAGTACAGCAGCTGTTAACATGGAGGCTTTTCTTCCTCTGATGATCAGTCAGAGCTCAGTCTCTACACAGCAGCTGCATGTGAACTCCTCCGTCACTGTAAACTGTCTGTGGTAAATATTTTAGTTTGTGTTCTTGATTTTTTCTCACATACGCAGTGAACAGACACCACAGGGAGGACGATCCTGTAAGATACAGTTAGACTTTTAACTGGAAAGAAACTCTCCCATCCTGTTCCTGTTAATGTGCAGTCATAGTCTGGAGCTTTTCTTCTTTGTCTTTAGAGACATTTTCTTCAGACTTTTATACAAATACTGCACCTCATGAAATGAGCCATTAAACTACATTTTCAAAACTAGAACGACCTCTCTATGTCTCCTCAAGTAAAGTCATCACCTCAGCTGAGAACGATAAAGAAATAAACCCTATCACTGGTGCTTTTCACTCTGCTGGCTTTGACTCTGTTTTGCTGTTGCTCTCATCTCTGCTGTCTCATGTTCACCATGTCAGAGCTGGTACTGGGGCCGCCGAGCTCCATTTGACAAACCTATTCAAGTAAAAGCATTAAAGTACTTTAAGTACCCAAATGTCCACTGCTGGTCACTTCCTGTCAGCACAACTCCATCTCTTAGGGAACTTCCACCCCTACTAACCACACTAGCTCCCCCTTATAGCTCCCCCAGCGGTGACTTGCTAAGAGACGATGCAATACCTGCATTACATTTAAATAAACTTGTTCTTACTGCCACACAAAGAGGTCTTGTTGGAAGTAATCTTATGATCTTGGACTCAGAAATAGCTCTCCAAGCTGACTCAGATGTTCCCTTGTCTGGCTACATTATTTATAGTGTGGGCAGAGGTGGTGGTGTTGCACTTTATGTAAAGTGCTGCTTAAATGTTTCTGTATCCTTATGAATGTCTAGTTTAAACAGTTGCACTTATATATATGTAATATATATATATAATCTGATTGATGCATCACGTGTTTGTGCAACTCTGAATGGCTGATTATGGTTGACCTGATGGTTTTTTACCTGTAGCAGACACATTTTAAGACATTCGTACTGAGCTTAATCTGACTCAGCTCCGAACCAAACCGACCCGCCCACACCTTAAAAACCTGTAAAAATCTACTCTGCTAGACGTTGTTTTAACAAATACTCCCTGTAAATGCGCAGCCAGTGGGGTCTTTGCTGATGTCATCAGTGACGACTGGCCTATTGCAGGAATACCAGACTCAACTACCCCGACCCCAGTTTCCTTTCCAAGAGTAGAGTAGAGCCCTGAATGCAGTTCACCACTGTGCCCTCAGGTTTATCACTGACAACACTTACTGTTATTATCACTGTGATCAAAATGTGGGATGGGCCTCTCTCTCTGTGAGGCGTGAGCAACATGCTCTCTTCTTTATCTATAAAGCTCTTCTTTCAGAACTACCTCCACAAATATCTACTTTCATTTCTCCAGACTTAAAGAGACTCCAGTGGTCTCCACAGAGCTGAGCAGGACTGCTTTTACTTCCTTCGCTCCATATTTATGGAATAAACTGCAGACCAAACTCGAGCAAAACTTTGTTTTAAAGAATCAATATGATGTGGTTTGTTATTGTTCCACTAGAATTGTACATTTTGGTTTGAAATGTTTTGATCTGTTTTCATATATTCACTTGTTTTTACATTAATTAACATGAATAATTAACATTCCCTCTTCAAATAAAAGTGTTAAAAAGTACAAGTTCCTCTGTGTTTTAATATTGTTCAGTTTGCTCTTCTCTTTTTGTTAGAAGTGTTTCATCTGCATCAGTTAGAAACAGCCACTGTGTAACACGGTTATTTCTAGAGAATGCACTTTGCTTCTTGATCGGCCCAAACTCTTATTTAGCTATTTCTGTTTAATACAATTATTTTACTTTCTTTAATCTGCATGAAGGTGTCGATAAGATCACTTTAAAATATCCCACTTGCTGCCTCGCCTACTGTTGCCTGTAGTCTGTTGTTCTCTTGTAGACAACCAAACCACTTGCTTTGTTACTGAGGGAGCTGCGTATTATCTGCCTTCTCCTACAGCACAGGTACCCGATACCATCTGATTATTCCTAAATATTTACAACTCAAAGAATTATTGTGGCAACAACACGGAACAGGCCGTTGTTGACTAAAGTAGCATAAGACTACATATAGAGGGAGACGTGTGCATCTCAGGACTGTTGAATCTCTCCCTCTGCAGCTCAGAACAGCTGCTAGTCTGACTAATGATCATCATTATAAAACAAATCGCAACCAAGCGAATTACAGAAAATAAATAATTTCTATCCAAAGAAAGCCAGGCTCTGTGTAACGAGAGGTTCTGCTGATTTATCACAATCAATCCAATGATTTTTAAACAGTGTGTAGCCTACATTTATTCTGCAGAGACTAAACACACTTTGACACGTCACTAATGGAAAGTGAAAGTATTTCTGCAGCTTCGGGTCACACAGGCTGTTTTCCAACACAGTGTGCAGTTACAGGAACTGAGTAACATTAGTAGAACAACCTGAAACAGAAAAGGTTTTTCCCTGATGTTGTAGATCAGGGGTATTCAATTAGATTTCAAAGAGGTCTAGTTAGAGAAAATTTCCTGAAGCAAAGGTCCGGAACATCAAAACGACGAACTTGCGTTATCATTCAGTACTATAACCTATAGTTGTATCAACACATGTTTTTAGTCAACAATGGACTGTCAAATCAAATAATATTTCAGTCAGTTTTCACATCAAACTGGAAGGATAATAAATAATAACTATTCAAATAATAAATTCTAAATTTAAGTAAACTAAATTAAAGTGCCTAATTTTTAGAAAAAATGTAACAAAAAGTGTAGCTTGAACGGACGGCGGCTGGGTCCGGATCCGGGCCGCGGTCCGCCTATTAGTGACCTCTGTTGTAGATGTTTGAAGTTAATGCCCAAATTAACATTAGCTTGTTAAATCTACCTTCCTCTTTCCTCGTCTCTCTCTGCCTCTCCTCAGATGCGTTCTGCCACTGTGTTACTTTGTTGTTTTTAGCTTCTCAATACTTATTTACTCCTCATTTCTCACATTAAAGCCCCAACAGTTTGTGCAGGAAATTATATTTTCTGACTTCTGCGACAAATTAATAAAATAAGGTTTATTATTATTATTATTACAGCCAGAAAACCCTGTTTGAGTGTTCATATGAGAACCTGACTGCTTCTCTTCATTATGTCGCTGTGTTTCTGAGAATCTCATGAAAACCAGGACCTGCTGATTTATTTGATGTGTGATATCTCTGAGAGAAGAAGACTGAATCTCCTCCATAGTTAACAGACTGAGAATCAAAACTCTATTAACAGAAACAGACTCTGTACTGAAGCTGAACGAGGTCGATGCTGTTCAGGTCTGTGGTTGTGGTTTTGTTTATTCTTAGTTTTCTGAACTGAAGAGAGGTGAGTATCTGTTAGCCGCAGCCAAACCAGAGAACTTTTTCAAATTTTCCATCCGACAGCTTTGTGAAACCCAAAGAACCACAGGAGGAAAACAAGAACGAGAAGAAGTTTATTGAACCTGCAGAGAAACAAGTTGCCGGGGCAACAAGAGTAAAAAATCGTTAAAGTCATTAAATATAAATAACAGTAAAGTTTGTTTATATATATATATGTGTATGCATGTATGTATGTATGTGAGTGTGTGTGTTTATATATTTACACATATATTTTAACAATTTATTAAATCTTTAGTTTCAGTTTTTTCATGTCACTGATTTTACACATAAAAACATCTAAAAATGTTGCACTAAATCGGAATCAGCCTACAAATGTTGCTTGACATTTAGCACGTGTTAAATGTCAGGTGACTTCTGTAGCGTACTGAAAGTCCAGTATGCCTGTCGCTGGGCGTCGTACGTCATTTTGGGGAACGGTCATACATGTCATTGTTCTGTCCAACAGACATTTACAGTATGTCATTTTGGGAAATTTAACATTCAACCTATTTTGTCATTTATGTATGAGGATTTGTCTCTTTGTAGCTGCATGAGTCTAATTTAGCTTTGACAGTGAAATCATTGACAGTGAGTGCTGAACGTGAGAGGCTGCGTCGTTGTTTCTAAAGTCCTCAGTTTTGGCCCATCTTCACTAAAACGCCCTCCGGAGTTTAGAAACGCAAAACGGGGTTGGCAGCATTTCCAAACTTCTCTGTTTTAGGTCTTTGTTTTCAGTGTTGTAGTCTGGACGGGGAGGCAAACGTAGCAAAAGGTCTCTGTTTTAATAAAAAAATGCAGTAGTGTGGATGGGGCCTCAGTGAAGAGTAGACGACCTCTGGCTCTGCTGGAAACTCTGAACACACAAACACAAACAGTTCAAACAACATGAGAAACTGTTGGAGACAAAGAAACTTCATCACCAGACAACAACTCTATTTATTATATTAATTATATTAAAATTGAAATTTCTGTGCTGATTTCTGTTTTTTTCCCGTTCTCTCAGATTAGTTTTTTCCTGTAACCTTCTTTAAATGTGCACGTGGCATCTTTTCACCTGCATGATAAATACAACCACATATAAAGAGGTTACTCCCCCGAACCAAATGCACCAAAGAGGAGGGAAGACTAGATCATGCCTGCATGTATGTTTATGAAAATAAATGAGAAAAGTTGATCTACGGTAGAAAACTTGTCTGAAAGCAACACAGAATGCTGCATTATATGATTCATTGTTACTGCATTATATTTTTATATTTTGAATTGTTACCTGCAGCCTGAATTTAGTGTTTCCCTTTAAATAAATTAAGACATTCCCGCCATAAGTTGATACAGAAAAATGCAGAAATTGTCAGCAGACTGCAGTTTTAATCCCCTTCAATGTTGAAGCAAAACATACGCTCTTACATTGCAACATCCAAATGTTTCAAAAACTTCCCTAGAATGCACGATCTGTGGGATAAAACAAATTACTGGGGCAACAATTCCCAGATACCTGCTCAAGTTTGATCTCCTAATTTAGGATGAAGTCTGAAAGATAGCATGTAAGCTGATCAACCTTATTCATCATTGACCATGACTACTGACTTGTCTTTAGATAATTGAACACATTAAACATTAACATTAAAATTGTGAGGAAGCAGTTAGCTTAGCTTAGCTTAGCTTAGCATAAATACTGGACGCTGTTAGTCGTGCTCTGATCTGCTGTGGAGTGATTTTGGTTTTTGGTTCCTGTTCTCAAAGTTTTGGTTTTGTGTTCTCTGTTTAGTCTATTGTTCCTGACCCTTTTCATTCTGTGCTCTCTGTCTTGCCTTGTTCCTGTCTGGTATGCATGCTGTTCTGTGTCTTCTGTTAACTTTGTCAAGTCTGTCCTTGAGTATTGTCGCATGCATTACTTCCTGTTTTACTTTGCTATCCTCCTAGTGTCTGGTGATCATGTCTAGCTTTGTTCCTCTTCTGTCTAGTTTGGTTTAGCTTTGTCTGATTTATTGCGTTACCTCTGCCTGGTTTATTGTACTTTTTTATTGTACGGGACCTGTGCATCTCCTGCTCGTTTGTTCCTGTATTTAATGTGCTCAGTTCTGTTTAGTCCTTGTGCATCCTCGTGTAATGTTGAGTGTTCTGTCCTGCCACTGTATTATTTGATTATTCTGTTTCTGGATTTCTGAGCCTTTGTTGGATTTACCCCTGTGTTTGGACTCTTGCCTGCCTGTGCTCCGACGTGAGCCTGTTTTTGTTTATTTAATTAAATTCCTTGAACTGCACCCTCTTTGCTAGTGTCTGCATTTGGATCCACACCTCAGTTTGTTTGCCGTTGCACTCAGCCTTTCCATGACAGAGGCAGGGGAAACAGCGAACCTTGGTTCTGTTCACATTACATTAAATTTACTCATTTGGCACTTTTATCCACAGCGACTTACATTTAAGGAACAACATACAAGCATCAATAAAGCAAGAGATCTACAAGTGACAATAGATACTAGTAAGAGTTAACTGCATATACAGCGTCCAAAGTTAATAAATAAAGAGCAGCTGTACCTCTCGTCCTGTTGGTCTGATGGCTGTTTGTCAATAACTGAGGTCTTTTGTTCCTCTCACTGCTGAGTAGACTGCAGCTGAATAACACTCTGGAAGACAAAATGCATACAAATTACATTGCTGCAGGTACAACAACTGTACTGTTAGTAGATTCACTGCTGTACTACTAATTCTGCAACACTCAATAATGACAAAATAATTTTATTTTTCATGTAGAATTACAATAACTTTTAAACTTTATGTGGTGGTGGAAAGTGTTTTGATGTTTCTTTTTACTATATTAGTTATTGACAGCAGCGCAGCCAATAACTGACACAAGATATGCCCATAGCAACATAAATGTTACGACCCATGAGGTCTGGGTGCTATAATTGTGTTACTTTGGGTGTGTCTGTCTTTCCCCCGCAGGTGTGTACGCGCGCCTGCTGAGTGACGCTGGGTGGAGCTCACAGCTGGGGCCGATCAAGGCCAATTAGTAGGCTATGTAAGCCGGGCCAGTTGAGTGCTCGTGGTGTGGTGGTCGTCTCGCTCGTCATCGGCTCATTCAATCCGTATCTGTCAGTTGTTATTCACATTAGTCTGGGTAACGTACTGTGCGACTTACTGTACCGGGCAGTGGAAGCCGGTGTGGTGAGCGGCGGGTGCCCTCCATGCGTGCTTCCCCAACGCGGTGGCGGTGGGGACTGTGTGGTCAGCTGGGTGGTACTTTGTTATTTAGAAACCTCGTATAATTTACATTTATATTTGTCTCTCGTGTAAGCAGAGATTGCTTTTTGTTTTGCCCTCTTTTCTAAGAATAAATACGTTTACTTGACACATGTTTTTCCACCCGGGTTATTAATCTTTTGTTCGTCCCCCACCCCTAGATAAGCCGGGGACGTAACAATAAATTAAGCAAATGAGCGTCCTCCAATCTGATGCCTGAAGCTGAGTGAGTCGGTGGAAGATTAGGGACACCTGACGTCGTAGACAATGATGAATGCGGGAACTCAAGACACAGGCTTTCAGCCACCCACAAATTCAGTAAGATCTCTTCTTCAAAATCCATTTGAGAGGAGAACTTTGGTGGAGAAACTACATGTCAAAGATCTCGGCCCAGACCAAGCTGACATCAAAATCAGTCTACAGGCTAGCGAGAAAGTTAAAACGTATGTACATGCTCTGCAATTGGTACAATAGAAAAGCTTGGCTAGCTGGTTGCCGTATTTTTCTTCCCATGCTTGCTTTTTAAAGCGAGAACGGATACAATATGGACTGTTACAGGAGTAAATGACAGATACATTTATCTGAGAAGATTAAGAAACATGAGTGTACAAGGGCACATATGGACAATATGGTGAAGGTTGCCATGCTAGACAGAGTAAACATCGCTACACAGCTGTACGAAGGCCACAGGATTGAAGAGGTGGAAAAGAACAAGCATGTTTTTTCAAAGATAATTGACAGTGTTAAATTCTGGGGGGCCTTTAAACCGGTCTTTGAGCTTGCCTTTTCTTTTCACGCCACTTTCTATGTTTATGTTCACTGTTTATGTTTTTGTCTAAGACACTTTTTAATATATTTTCCACCTGCTGTCACTCTTCTCAACACCACTGCTCTGAGGGGTGAAGACCGAATATAACTGGAGGGTATTTATCTGTAACAGGGAACTGGATGACCACAAAGCTGCTCGCTCTGTTAAAACAAGATCAAGTGCAACAAAACAGACAAACATCAGCTAAAACAGACCACCTAATAGTGTGAAACCACAACAGCTTCACGCCACAGTTCACTGGAATCAACAGGTTGCTCCTGTGGTTTGATTTGCAGAGACACAAAAAAGATGCAGAAGACAATCAACCAAGTGTCTTTGGTCTGCTGAGTCCATCTTCTCTGTTATTTAAAATTAAGCACTTAATGTAATAATTATTTACATTAAAGCAAACCGATCAATAATGATGTTTGAGTAAAAGTTTAAATATATTTAGATATACTACATGTGAGCAGAATGCAGAGAAATGTAAGCTCTAATGACTTATTATTATATTATCCCTTTTTTTTATTAACAGTCCTGCAGTGAAACATGTGCAGTGTTTTTATCAGAAACAGGAAACTGGACAAACACAGAGCTGTTAGCGTCTTTTAACAGATTCACTACAGGGTGCACAACAGACAGACTCCCATACAACACATATCCTTGAAGTCGAACCCATGCAACTTGAAGAGCTCATCTGACACCAACGGAGCATCTCCATCAAGGACATTTCCTTAATTCCTGCCCTGTTCAGCCAATTCAAGACCTTCTCAGAATGCAGATCCAAGCCACTGTCACAAATGATTCTCAAAAAATACCAAAACAAAAACACTGGCAGTAGCATTTCAGGTGTGCAGATCCGAACTTGTCACATATTGAGGCTTGGTCAAGGCCCTTTAGCGTCATTTGTCCATTTTAAGGCTCTGCGGTCAAGTTAGCAATGCTTAGCAACCATAAATATGCAACATCTGGTTAGACTTTCAAAATAAAACACTAGCCATTAGAAACATTGCCAGTTTGAAACGACACATTATTAAAATTGTGAAACTTTGCAACTTGGTTTGGTTTAGGCACAAAAATACTTAGGTTACGTTAAGGTTAGGAAAAGATCATGGTTTGGGTTAAAATAACTACGTACAGAAGTTAACATATGTCACTTGCATAACTTATGCAATTTGCTTGAGGCCGATGTGCACAGCTGTAGGATTTGCCAGTCGACATGCATAAAGTCAGACTTAGGTTTAGGCACTAACATTTCTGATGGTTATAGTAAGGGTAGGAGGCTGCTAAAGCTAGCTAGCTTTAGCGTCAAATAACTACCTTGTCACTTAAGCTTTATATGCTTTGTCACTTTTTGGTATTGGACGCCCTACGATCTCAACTATGACGCTATAGCGATCCCCACTGTGTTACAAACTGACGTGACGGGTTTTGACCATGCATCCATATGTAACAAGTTGGGGAGTGAGAACGAGTTGTTTCAGTCTGGACGGCGTGAAAGTAGCATTTTAAAACAAAAACATAGTGTGGATAAAGCCTCAGAGTGCTGGAGGTGTAGCGGTCCTGGAGGGTCTGTTGACATTAAGTCCAGTGGTCTCTGTTTTTTGGGGATGATAATGATGAATTTGTTTACCTCCTGTTATTCAAAGCAACAGTAGAACTCATTTAGTTTGTCGGCCAGGCTAAAGTCGTTAGTGGAGAGGAGAGTCCCCAAATATGTATTTTTACATTTGTGCTGTGCAAAATCATATCAATAGAAGCAGGGAGGGATTTGTACGTTTGTGGCTCGCTTCCAGTCAATTAATGGAATTTAGTGTTCTGTGGAAATCTGTAGAAAGAAATCCACAAGTCTGAGAATCAGTTCATTAGCTACACCAGCAGGTAGCGACAACGACATTCCCTCAAGTGAGTTAACACGATATCAGCACTACCCAGCATCACCCTCATCTACAGAGACAACAAGGAGGAGGACTGTAGCCTGGTTTCAACCAGGAGGTGAAAAATAACTGGAGAATCTTTATTTAAGTCAACGATGGTGATTCAGGTTCATCATTATTACTACCAAGAAATAATTTACCTCTGCTTCGTCTGATTCGCTGCCGTTGGCGATGTGATATTCTGATGTCACTGAATGTGATGTCCTCTGTGATGTCATTTCCTGCAGCTTCTTCTTCAGCAACTGGAATGAACCAAAATGAACAGCAATATAATTTACATGTTAAATTTTCACTGGACATGGACATCATTACTTATACTTAAAATAACTCTCAATATGGTAACATGTGTAGGGTACACACATCCATAAAATGGCAGTACATTAGTATGTTCAGTGCTTTTGTTTTATAGAGTCTACGAACAGTAAAGACGTAAAAATCAAAACTTGTTGTTCACGAAGTCATCCGTCTGTCACTAGGAAAAACACTGTGGGAATGTAACAGTGGGTAAATCATGATGATCTGGTAGATAATTTTTTAATCAGTCATTTTATCAGTGCGGCGCCTGTCACATCTGTCTGTGCTCAACACACGGCTTGTCTGATCCCATTCAAAAAGTCTTCTTTCAATATTAACGCGTGTTAAATCCATAAGTCTGTGTCTAACCTGGATGTTTCCTCTGAACACGCCATCTGAAAAGTAGAACCAGCAGAACCAGTAAAACCAGAACAAAGAACAGAGGAACAGACCACAGCATCACAGAGGGAGGAGGAGGAGCTGGTGATGAAGAAAGACAGGTGGATGTAGGAGGACGTGTAGTGGTGGGTTTCCCTAAAATGAACAGGAAATAATTATCAAAAGAACTTAAATGAAAAATGCATTACAAAATCCTCCTTCTGGCCTTTTCTGCTCAGGTGGGTGCAAATTTGGGTATTTAAATATTTACCCATTTTGTTTAATGTATTTTCCAGGTTTGGAAGCTGATTTATATTTAATATTTAAAACTAAGTTCCAATATTAGTCTTGTTAACCTGCACATGTTCACGTTACACATGTTTAAAGGTAGAGGTGCTGTATCGTACTAACAGAAAGACACACAGAAGTGAATTCATAACTTCTGTCCAGTTTAGAAAAAAAAAACAGGTCAGTTTGAGAATTATCTTTGAGCTCCTCACCTGTGACAGAGATCCAGCTGGATGGAGACTCTCCACGACCGCTGATGTTACACTTGTAGAGGCCTTCATCAGACTTGTTAACATGGTGGATGGTCATGTGACCTGTAGGCTCAGTCCTGATGAGGGAGCCATCTTTATAGAAACCAGCTGGGAGGTTGGAGGGAGGGGTCTCTGTTTTACAGTGCAGAGTGACATCATGTCCCTCCATCACAGGGAGGACAGGACTCTGCAGGATCACTGGTCCACCTCAACACAGAGACAAACTACAGCATTTCATCATTTACACACAGCTTCATCAACACTAACTCCACAGTCTGATCTTACCAGTGACAGTGATGTTGATGGTGTTACTGGTTGCTCCCTCTCTGGACTCACACCAGTAAACTCCACTGTCCAATCGGACGATGTCAGTGATTTTACATGAAGAACCAGCTGATCTTCCCCAGCCAGCTCCACACTGAGTCCTGGTTTCTCTGGTTGTGTTCCTCCTCAGCGTCCATCCAGCAGAGCTGTCGTCCTCCTCACAGCTCAGAGAGACAGACTCTTCTTCAAACAGCTGAGAGCTGCTGGGACTCACAGTCAGAGAGGCTGGAGGGAAGTTATTGTATTTTTAGTTAAATGACCAGACGGGCATCACAGTAAAACCTTGATGTCCAAGCATTGCATTTAAGAAACTTGTTTGTTGAACAAAAGATTCTGAACTTGTTGCCAAACTGATGCTGAAGATTTTTAGCTTCTGAAACTCCTGACATTTTACACATTGAACCTATTTACTGAAGAGTCTAACAGGTTTTGTGTTAATCCAATGTCACTTAGTTGTAGGTAGCTAATGATAGGATTTATTCAAACAATGAGCACAGCGGTTGCTAACACGCTGCACAACAATGATGGCTTGGACATCAATGGGACAGTTCCTTGAAGTAATGAGCTCAGGGAAACGGACCAGGCTTTATTATTTATTATTATAATTTATTTCCAACCAGCTCAGTAGCTGCATTATGAAGAAAGATTCACAATAAACTTTTTTTTTGGGGGGGGGGGGGGGGGGGTTAAACTGATTTATGTATGTCATGCATTTTAAATGGGATTCAGTGGCAAAAAGGCTGACAGACATACTAGAAATTCTTTTTTGCCTCCAAATGAATAAATACTTAATAATTCTCTGTGTGTTTTTATTACTGTATAGAAGTATAATAGTTATGCTTTAAATCTGACTCACAATAAAACTATTAACTTTATCCAGGGTTTGGAACTGCTTCCAGTGCACTGGGGCCCCAACACATGAAGCCGGGGCCCTTTTTTGAGCCCTCAGCAGCAGACTTCTCTCAGCTCTGTCTGTGAGCGATCTCTCAGAGGCTGCACAGCTCTGGTGTTTAAGTTGCAATGTTAACAGGAACAACGTTTAGATAAAGGACAATAGTTACAGCATCTCAACTGAGATGGCAGCCTCTGAAAAAGTAATAAACCTGCCAACCATTGAAATAATGATGAAATTTCTGCACATTTGAATTGAATTAAAAAGTCTCTAGTTTGTAACTGTAACTAGTTTCATAAAAGGTTTTATTGTATATGTGGAAAAAGGAACCAAGGTTGACCAAGGTGCTTCACGGGTTAAAATACAAAGAAGAAGTGACTGTCATTTCATGTCTGTAGCCTAATAAAGCTTGTTGCACCAGCTGCGGTGTCTAAATTATTTTCATTGAGTGTCATTGTCGTTGAGTGTTATCTTTTTTCAGGTAAATTCTAAAGTGACGTTGTTTTTCATCAGATTGTACTTACAGAGCAGAAAAGCTGTCTGTCCCATCGCTCCTCCACTCAGTCAGTCCAGTTAATCTCTTCCTCTCTGTAGGTGAGAGCAGTGACTGTGTAGAAGCTCATCTGGTTTTGCTTCTTCACTCAGAGCTCATCAGGAGACACGGGGCCCTACACAAAGAGTTTAATCACATGCAGGAAGTGACAGCGCTGCAGGCTGAACATGAAGGAGGGCTGATCTGAGATCACTGAGAGACAGATTCATTAGAAACAAGGAGGTAAAGTTCCTCAGTGGAGTTTCTCTCCACTCTGTAAATATCTGTGTGATGAAGATTTCACTTTTCAAAAACATTTTGTAGAAGTTTAGATCAAACTTTCCTGGGTCCGACGGTTTTTTAGGGATTGGCCATGTTCTGTGGTGAAGCCTTGATTTTTGATGCATAGTCATAGTAAGGTCAGACAACCTGCATGTTTTTAAATTATTATTTGTTTAGATTGTATAGCCTGTTGTGAGGAGCAGCAGCCTCTGATGATCAATAATGTATTTTTACTGTGGTGGTGATAAAAGCTTAAACGCTGTGGCATGCTAAGTGTTTTATATCTATGGATTCTTTTATAGGCTGATTTTAGAGCTTATATCGAGCATCAACTCATTATTGTCAAACAAACTAAATAAAGACCCTCTTCTCACAACAGTGCTATTATGCTGGGGATCCCGTCTCTAAAGATGAACATGTTGGATGAGTCACTGTCATCCTGCTGGCTGCAGAGTAACTCTGCTGACATCTGCTGGTTTAAAACAAACTCACACATTCAGAGAATCAACCTGACTTCCTGTTAATAAGATTTATTTACAGTTTTTTCTGAATGCTTAAGCGCTAATCGTGATTCTTGTAGCACAATTTCTAAAACTATTAATACGTATAGCAAAACCACTCACTGAGTTTGCAAAACTAAAAGCACAAACACTGCTTTGCACTCAGTTTGCAATTTTGTAACACACACTTTGCAAAACTGTCGGCACAATTCACTGCACAACACTCTTTGCAGAACTTTAAACACAACTCACTGCTTACACTCAATTACCAAATTTCCAACACACTCCTAGCAAAATTATACACATGTATGGCTATCATTAACACTATTTTGCCAACTTTCTGGCACACTTTCACATGTGAAAACTGTTTTAGATTATTAGTTCACTTTGCAATCAGCCTAAGCACTATAAATAAGCCACAGGTAAGCTGTCTGTGTGGAGTACAATGGAACGAGCAGTAAGAGTGAGAAGAGTGAGAATCAGAGGAGGCCGAGGAGGCCGAGGGAGAGGACGTGGAGGTGAAGAAGTTGGAGGAAGAGGACGTGGAGGTGAAGAAGTTGGAGGAAGAGGACGTGGAGGTGAAGAAGCGAGAGGGTTAGAGGAAGTTAGAGGAAGAGGACAAGGAGGAGCAAGAAGAGGACGAGGAGGGGAAAGAGGAAGGGTAAGAAGAGTAAGAAATAGAATAACTGATGACATCAGAGCTACAATAGTGGACCATGTCATCAACCATGGGATGACCCTGAGGGAAGCTGGCCAACGGGTTCAGCCTAATTTGAGCCGCTACACTGTGGCAAGCATCATTAGGACATTTCGAAATGAGAATCGGTAAGTACTTTGTAGCACTGCCATACTCTAATGAGAAACACAACAGTACCATACATGCAAAAATACTGAAATTGTTACTTTACAGAATTGCTAGACGTCCACATGTTGGGGGCAGAGGAAGACTGTTCACTCCAGAGCAAGAGACCCATATAGTGAACATGGTGATTGCCAATAATGCAATAAGACTGCGCGAAATACAGCAGCGCATAATTGATAATGACACCATCTTTCAAAATATACACAGTGTAAACATTTCTGCACTAAGTCGTTGTACTTGAGCACCACAGAATAAGAATGAAGCAAATTTACAGAGTTCCTTTCGAGAGAAACACGTGTAAAGCAACTGCGATATGACTATGTGCAGGTAAGCTATAGTGTCATTGGTTCTGAATTTGGAAGTGCATACTGTAGTGCTGTGCAGGGGCCTGATGTGCTGCATTTGTTTTGTCTTGTCCAGAGAGTGATGGAACTAGAAGCAGATGCCATGGGACATGAGCTACTTTTTGTAGATGAGGCCGGTTTTAACCTCAGTAAAACCAGGAGACGTGGCAGGAACATTATTGGACACCGTGCCATCATCAGTGTCCCAGGACAACGTGGTGGTAACATAACCATGTGTGCAGCTATAAGCCAAAATGCTGTTGTTCACCATCATGCAACCATAGGCCCATACAACACTGCACACATTATTGCATTCCTGGACACCTTACATGACATGCTCACTGTTCAGAGACCAGAGCAGACCCGATATGTCATCATATGGGACAATGTTAGTTTCCATAGGGCTGCTTTGGTCCGCAACTGGTTTACAGACCACCCATTCTTCATGGCACTCAGCCTCCCTCCATACTCTCCATTCTTAAATCCCATCAAGGAGTTCTTCTCTGCCTGGCGCTGGAAAGTGTACGACCGTCATCCTCATCAACAGGTAGCCCTTTTACAGGCAATGGAGGAGGCATGAGGAGATATTGACCAGGCATCATGTCAGGCCTGGATACGGCATTCAAGGAGATATTTTCCCCGGTGCCTTGGACTGGAGGATATCGCATGCGATGTGGATGAAATTTTGTGGCTGGACCCAGAAAGATGACATGATGTAGGCTGATTGTTTTTTTGTTTTGTTTTTTTTTGTAAAATTACTACTTTGTGTTCTGACTTTGTCTTGGTTTTGATGAGTGTGAATAAACACCAATACTTGAAGTTTGGATACTTGTATGTTTACATGACACTATGACAAAAGTATGACCTTAAATTGACATCTGTACACAAAGAAAGCAAAAGATGTGTTTTGTATTCATACCATCAGTGTGTAGTTGGCACATTGTGTGCTTAGTAGATGATGGCTTGTGTTTACTGTTTGATACGAAAACACCATTTTTACAAAGAGTTAATCTAGCTGTGTTCGCTTTTGCAAGAGAACTACAATGTTTTGATAATTGGGTGAAAGGTTTTCTTATTTGTGTGTAGAGTTTTGCAAAAATAGCCAGTAGTTACAAATGAACTAAGTGAACTAAATGATTTCATGTGAGCTTGTTACATAACGTGGACAAACGTTACACAGCTAACTTACTATAGGTGGATGAACCAGATCCTGAATCATGAGCTGGTCGAGTTGAAACTATAAACCGAGCTACAGTCCTTTTGCTAGTTGTCCCCCATAGATGAGCGTGAATATCCTGTCAACTCATGGGAGGCAATGTCACCACCGCCCCCTGCTGGTGTAGCTAATAAACTGCTCTTAAACTTACAAATATCTTTTTGCACATCTCGGTGAGACAGAGTGGACGAAACTCCACAAATGCGTAAAAAGGTAGTTACAAATGTAACGTGACCTGCAAATTGACAGGAAGTTTTCCACAAATGTGTAAAAACAGTTTTGTGTGTAGAAATGGATCCACAAATGCGTAAATATCACTTTGTATGTGTAATTTAAATATGTGTGTACAGATTAAATTGTGCATATTTGCAAATCACACTGTATTTTTGTGGATATGATTTTACACAACACAAATGTAAAAATATATGTTGTGGGTAGTGAGATATTTGTGTTTTTTTTTCTTTTACAGATCTCCGCAGTACACCTTGGACAATATTGCACGCATGTGTAAAAAGGAAGTTACAAATCTAATGTGATGTACAAATTTACAGGAAGTGATCCACAAGTACAAATGTTGTACAGTGATTCACATGTACAAATCACTCTGTATTTTTATAGATATGAATTACCACAATACACATGTAAAAATACACATTTTTTAATAGTGATTTATTGTGCATCATTTTACACATTTGTGGATTATCTTCTCAAATCCCGGTGCTCCTGATTCCGGTTCGCATAGATCTATTTTTAGGGGCATATAAGAATGAAATGCTAACATTACACAGAAGAATCACCACGACCTCCCTTCTCTAGTATTTTTGGCTATACAATAAAAATAAATTCACCTGCACTTTTAGCAGAAAAACTCTTTGGACGATCAGGATTTTCACATTGACAAAAATATCTACAAAATTTAATACCTTGTTTAATAGCGATTAAGACTTTTTAATACTTTTTATTGGCCTAAATTTTTTACCTTTTTAAGACTTTTTAAGCCTCCGTTGACACCCTGTTACCACAATATCTCCTCTATTTTCCTTTCGATCATTTTCTAAAATAAATGCATAAAATTGTATTTGCTATGAATCGAGGAATTATAGACTATAATTTGTACTTTATATGCAAACTATATATTCAAATCATTTCCAACATTCTTAAACACCCACAGTCCATTAATTCCTGTTGGATATTTGTATCACACTATAACGTTTATGTAATTTTGTCTGCCTTATAGCCCTTAATATCATTAGTCATCAAACAATCTTGTAGTTTCTATATTTTTGTTGTTAATCTCTCAGTATTGTTGAAAACTAATAGGCTATGAAATTGCGGCACCATTATGTTGGCATTACTATGCCTCATCACTGTGTTGGATATTAGGCTTTAGATTGCATCAACATACTTCACTGTTGCTGCTGTTTTGATCCACATGGTAATAAGGCTGTGGGGTTCACGGCTGAGGATTGGACTGATTCAAGGGAAGTTCTGCCTGATCCCGCCTCTCAGGTTGGAGATCCCTCATTGGAGCGGCACAACAACCCTCCTCCAATCCCTGAGCTGCCTGCAAGACTGCTTTCAAACTCCTCGGGTTCAAATAGGCTGACCTGCTGCTGTATCAGGCAACTACTGCTCACTATGTAGTTTGCCTCTGTGCTGATCACTTTGTTGAGTCCTGTGTGTGTCTTTGGTTGCCACATAGTAGCTGTCACATTAAAGTTTTTCTCTATTGCTAAAACACAATTTCTGATACCTTACTCCATTTTCTGAAAACATTAAACACAAGACCTCAGTTCAAGCACTATTTACAAAACCTCTGACTCCTCATGCAAAATGAATCTTAAGCCTTAAAACAGTTTTACCTGTGCTGAAAACCAAACACTACTCTCAAATCATAAACAAAACGATCAAAATTATATACACTATCAGACACCCAAAAAAAGAAAACACGTTCAAAAAATATAGTTCTCAGGGAGAAGTACATTTTTAATCTCAAAAGAAATTTCATATTTTTCCATCATTGTCTTTTGATGAATGAAAACATCTTCTATCACAGTAGCTCAAAATTGATCAGAAATGAATATATTTTGTTCTTTCTCCTCTTTGTACTCCTATTTTTACAGTACTGTCCTCTGCATCTCACAAACTTGTCCTTCATTTCTGTGATACTGCAACCAGTCAAAATCTATTGAGCAGTCAGTTCTGTCAACAAATGGAAAGCACAATCTTCAGGGCCAGACATTGTTTCCTCCATCCATTCTTAAACTTTCTCTGTCCCACCTTCAACAACCTGTTCGCTCTCTGAACTTGCTTATATTGGTTGCAGGTTTAAGGTATTGACAACAGACTGCACATTTAGCTAAATGAGTTCAGGCAATTGCGAACTTTGTTGGGTTTTAGTGTTTTAGCTATTGAGAAAAACTGTAATGGTAGTTTTGTTTTGTGACACTGGCCACAATAAGGCACCTTCCTGTTTGAATCTAAGTGATCTGTTTTATGTTGGTCTGTAGATTTGGGCTATAGATCAGCTTACTACTGATACAAATTACACTTTCTTAGCTAGTTGTTGTATTAGGTTCACTAGGTTTTTAATGGTGCTGCACCAAATACATCTGGTTTATGCTTCTGTCTCCTCTACCCCTAGTGAGCTGGGACGTAACGTAATAATTAGTTATTTAATAATTAAAGGTGAGAGACTGCAGATATGGTAAAAAAAAAAAAAAAAACAACAACTAAAAGATATCACCATGAAACTTTCCTAGTTGATTACTTTATTAAAGAAAATATTTTGTGTAGTACAGGTTTTCTGTAATGTTATGTTTAAATATGCAAATGAGGCAGTATCTAATAAAATATGCGCTAATTTGCATCAACTTCAAGAACTAAAATCTGAACCCTGGATTAAGTCAAAATGATTGTTTTATTTTGTTGACATATTAAACTCAAATGTTTTTACAGAGTTGTTTTTTAATTTTTTTTTATAAATCAAAAAATACTCCGTAGTACCGTAGAATTCTACACATTTTCATTTCAAATCTATATTTACAGACCCAGTATGGAATCAAATTCTTAACAACAACAACATGTAACATGTAACTGCGTAACAGCATGTCTGAACAGACACACTTACACACAGAAACAGACAGAGCCACCTGCAGAAAGCTAATGTGGTTTACACAGCCTTTTCTGTGTCGTGATACAGGTGAGAGGGTCCGGCTGCTCTCTCTGTTCTCCTCAGAGTTAACTGAACTGGGTTCAGTTTTCGGTCTGAGCAGGCCAGGCTGGGAGGCCATTGCGGCCCCCGGGTCCGTCCAGGTGGGGAGCAGAGCCGAAGGGAAGTGAGTTGAGTGGAGCGTGGGGGGAAAGAGCGAACAGAGCTTGTGCTGCTGTTTTTATCAGTGAGGCGTTTGAGGTGACAAAAGTTCAGCAAGATCACAAATAAACATCCTCAGCTTTGTGAGGTCCCTGTGATCACAACTGCTAAAAGGGCCTATATGCACATCATGCAGCAAACAGTTCAGCTTTCTTTGAAAACATGTCACCTTCCCCCTCCCTCGTTTGGGCGGGTCGACTTTCAGAAACAAAAACAGCTACACAACACAAAGAAGACGTCAGTCTGGTTTCACCTTTTCATCTCTGCAGCCAAATATGTGACTCAACCTGACATTCGGCTATGGAGAGATTCTCACTGTTGAGTAACATAGGTGGTCCGCTGTCAGCAGACACTACAGAGCAGAAAGAAGAACTCAGTCTGGTGTCAGCGTCATCAGCTCTGCTGTCATGGTCACTTTAACATGGCCGCCATTTGTGGCTTTGTTCGCATGTTCATGGATCGTTGTTCTGTGTCAAGGTAAGAGGTGTGTGTGTGTGTTTCAGACACAGTTTGAGTAGAGGACGGGCAGACTGGGGACACATTTGGAGAACTAGGACAGAGATTCAAAGCTTTTAGGAAATAATAAAATCTTTAATATTTCAGCTGTTCAGTGTCAGAAAAGCTGATATATATATTCAGATGGGAAATAATATCACTATGAATTTGGCCCAGGACTGATCCAGACCAGCCCACCAGAACTGGCTCCTGTATACTCCACCAAAGCTGCCCTGCTAATGCACGGACATACACACATGACCAGCTTCTAATAAAAACAGCAGCATCACTACTGAAAAACACACAAACACTGCACATTGTTAAAAAACTTCAGAACACACACTGAATTTGTCCTGAACTACCTCACACCACATGAAGACACAAAACTGTCTGAGGGTCAGCTGGTTGGCTTAAAGTCATGAGAGTACATATTCTAGAAAACTGGTTGAACTCCTCTCCAAACACTGAACGTAACCTAAAGAGCAGCACTGATCATCAACCTGGATATGAATTAAATAATATATAAACAATAACTAATAAAGGCCCAGTTTTTGAAAAACTACACGAACTCAGCAAATGGTCAACATTTCATATCAAGTGAATTAATAGTAATGCAACAAATGTTTTTGAGTGGCTTTACTTGCTGTTCAGCCCAGGCAGAGGATGAGTTTCAATGCATTGTCTGGTACTAGGCAAAGTTGTAGAAACCTTGTCAATGAGCATCCTAGCAAGCAAATCAATGAAGCTACATTCTCCTGCACAAAATATGAATTTGAGAGGGAAAGGACTTGATTACTTTTACAATATGTATTTGCAGCCAACACCTGTATAGACATTTGTAAGTGTCTAATACAATTTAACTTTTAGAATCACAAGGCAAAACTGAAGTGGTTGTCATGGAGGTTGTCTTGCCAACCTCAGCAGACAATTGGCTGAATTGGGAGGGTTGTCAGCTGATTGTGCTCACCTGGGGCCATTATGGGGCCGTTATAAAAGCTGGCTCACATCTAGCAGGTTACATCCATGCCTGGCATCTTCTTTTGTACTTGTGTTTATTTTATTTTAATCAATTATACTTGTTTTAACTAAGTACCTTGCATGGATTCCTTCTTTATCACATTCCCTGAGCCGCTTTGTGACAAACGGTTGCCATTTCCCTCAAAATCCAGACAGGACAGTGAATTGGAAACATTCAGAGCTTTCCTAAACTCAGATTTGAGTTTTTACACTGGTTGGTTTGAGCACCCAGTTATTGACGTTTTTATCTCAATTCTTTCTTTCTAGTACATTCATAAAACAGTAGCTTCCCGTGTCACTGAATCTTCAGTTAACTTTTTCATTATTAATAACAGAAGGTATAAGGCTGGCTGCTAAACAGCCCAGACGTTGGCCAGCCCACCAGGAACTTTCCCGGTGCCCCCGATGTCCTCTGCTGACTGGTTTCTGCAGCTGGGACTCAAGTTGTCTGAGAACAGAGTTTGAAATGCTGCTGAGTTCACGTGTGCTGTTTTATAGAGACCTGACACTTCCATCAAAAGATGTTTGAAACATTACACGTCCTGACTGCAGGGTTTTCTGTTTCTGTTCAGAGACACAGGAGGTGAAGGCTGGAGAGGACGCCACTCTTCAGTGTCAGGGTCACAGAGAGGCTGCAATCACACTGATAAAGTGGAGTAAACCTGACCTGAAGTCAGATGATGGTTATGTCTTCTTCTTCAGCCTTGATGAAAAAAATGAAAACATCCAGCATCCATCTTATCGTGGTCGAGTGGAGCTGAGAGATCCAGAGATGAAGGATGGAGACGCTTCTGTGATTCTGAAGAACGTCAAAACCAATGACACTGGAACATATGAGTGTCGGGTTAGAGAGAAAGACAGTTCAGGCAAAGTTGAAGTCGTCAGCTCCATCGGTCTGACAGTGACAGAACCAGGTGAGCGTGTAGAGCTCAGAGTGTCTCTTTGTCTCTCAGGTGAGCGTGTAGAGCTCAGAGTGTCTCTTTGTCTCTCAGGTGAGTGTGTAGAGCTCAGAGTGTCTCTTTGTCTCTCAGATGAAGCTGCTTCCTGGTAGTTGAGCTGAGAAACATCACAGATCAGATGTTTGTGTTTTAGAAAGATGTTGCTGAGGAGACTTTAGAGGAAACAGCTGCTACGAGTCATGTGATCAAAGTGCAGTAGATAATGTCTGACATTCTGTTCACCTGCTGACAGCTGATACCTCACACCTGTTTCTGCTCTGCAGGTCACACAGCTGGACACAAGGAGGGAGGAGACGAGGAGGGAGGAGACAAGGAGGGAAATGTTGGACTGAAAGTTGGTCTGTTAGTTGGTGTGATTCTTCTTGTTGGTGTTAGTGTTGTTGTTTTTAGAAAGAAGATCTTTGGAATATGTAGAGTATGCAAAGACAACAATTCAGACAAACATATTGCTCATAGAAATGTACCAATGCGAACGTTTTTCTCTGGCTGCTGATTGGTGGACTGAATGTGCTGCTGGACAGAAGAAACACATTCCTCCTGTAAAATAAACCTGAGCTGTTGACACACGTCTGAATTCACCTGGAGGCAGGTTAATGCCAGATGGGCTGACTGACCAGCAGCTCTGTGGGACAAACAATATGACCTGATGCTGGAACAGCCAGCTGATTGTTAATTACAGGAAGTGGTACAGACCGTCAGCACCTCCCCTCACCCTTAAAAGTGGATCCATCCATCCATGTAGAGTCAGCGTTCAAGAGAACAAGCAGAGTTCAGATCAAATAAACTGGTTAAATGACAAAAAGTGAAAAGGTCAGAAAGAAAAAGAAGCATAATCTCTGGTCTGATGCTGTAAAATCTTCTAAATGAACAGTGACCGATCCAGTGTCAATCTAAACTCTGCTAGCTGCAGTTATAACATTAACAGTAACTCTTGGATGGTTGGAGCTGGATTGTGTTCCCAGTCCAACCCTGAAGAGCTCTGTCCCTGTTGTTCACTCACCGACCTGCATCAGAGCTATCCCCTGTCACTACTGGTGTTCCCCAGGGCTCTGTCCTGGGGCCCCTTCTGCTCATCATCTATCTGCTTCCTCTTGGTCATATCTTCCGTAAATTTTTTGCGGATGACACACAGCTCTACCTGTCCACCAAACCTAACACATCTCTCCCACCCACCTCCCTCTTGCCTAAATCCCACCTGAAAACACATTTTTAAACTGGCATATCCCACATGATCACTATTTATCAGGTCACAGCAATCTTTGTTTCCAGTTGTACCCTGATTTTTATGCACTGTAACTATAGTTGTTAATTTTATTGAGTTATTGCTGTACAGTTTTATTATGTTTTGTGAGGCGCCTATAAATAAAATGTATTATTAGAGCCCGACCACGAACCGTGTGAACTCACCAAACTTTGCACATAATTCGGATGCGGCAAACAATTCCGTATATTATGGGTTTCACGCATGGGCATGGCCAGAGCCAGATTAAGAAGTCTGAGGCCCCTGGGCACAAAGTTTTTGTAGGGCCCTCATCCGCCCACACGTATGCACGCAATCGAAGTTTTGAATTATAGGGTGTTATTTGTTGGAAACACATCTAGTTTATAAAGGACTGATATTATCGGCTGTCATGATCTTATTGCATTTAAATTAGTATCTGCGTTTATAACAGCCATTTAATGACTATTAAAAGAAACGGAGAGACAGATTTGTCAGTCAAGTCAGGAGTGTTACATAGTTTAACTAGAAAGCGCTGTGCAACTCCCCTGTTGATAATAGCGCCACCGATCCACCACAAAAAGGAATCAGCTGACCAGAGTGGAGCAGAGCATTCGGAACCAACAACGGGAGTTCATGATGAGTTGGTCATTTGTCACATGCAATACATGACTTATGTTGCAGTCAATGTTGCAGTCAAGCGGGAAGTTTCCAGTCAGTGATCTGATACGAACGCAGGACCCCCTAAAACCTGCATTCTACTGAACGGCCAGCAGGGGGCGACTCTTCTGGTTGCAAAAAGAAGTCCGTTTAGTTAGTTTTAAGACTGTTTTAAATACACATGCTTATTCTCTCGCTGCACTTTCTAGCAGAAAATATTTATTGATGTGCAGTTGTTTGCATGATTTAACCACATGACTGCAACAATGCTTTCCTGGACCACAATATCAATACATTCCCCACCTCAAGCCTCACCTCTAATCCAGTTCTATGAATCAGATTCTTCAATTATTCACACACAAAAACACATCCAGTAAATATGCTACTTCACCGTCACCATGTAAAGGCAGCCCTCTTTCACTTAAAACATACAGCCACAACCCGCTTCATCTCCTCCTGTTTCTCTCCCTCCAGCTGTTGCACTAGTTTAGTTTCAGTCCCACTCCCAGTGAAAAATGAGCTATGCAGAAGCTATGCAAATATGTAATAACAGTGCTCTGTGCATTCCTCACGCACCTGGTCGCCGTGGTTCCAGTCAGAAAAAAACACCAACAAATATATTTACTTAGTTGAATAAAGCGTAGGCCTACAGGTAATGCAAAACATATTACCTGTGGATGGTGAATGGGTGATCCACATTGTGAACTTTTCCCCATTTTGGACGTGACAACACAGCAGATTATTAGTGAGAGAGCCGTGCACTGCTGCTGCTACAGCTAGCCTCAGGTTAGCTGTGCTCACAGACCGTATGGCTGCACTGCTAGCCTGGGCTTGATGTTACGGTGCGCTGCCTCCTCCGGTCCCTGGTTAGCTTGCTCATCATCTTCGATCTTCTACAACTTCTTCACCCTGATTATCAACCTGGCTACTTTTGAATATATTGTACGTCTCAGTGAAGATGCCTCCCTCTCCTATTCTTCTCTGTTTCATCTGTGTTTACTACAATCTTCTCTCACTCATTTCAACTTTTCCCACAGTCCACTCAATTCAGTGCTGGGTTATTTGATGACCATTTGATGATGTTACGTTTAGATAATAAAAAATATCAAAGTGCTTGTAACTGTCTCAAAGACATGTTTAATTGAAATGTCTATTTTGTATATTTGTATGTGTAAGTTCATGAATATTTGAGTTCATACAGCCATTTAAAAATAGGAAAAACATGTGAAGATGTTAATTCACATTAACAACATTCACATTCACAAAAATGTCTTTAATTTAAATACTGTTAAAAATGTTGTGCTTTTGTGTAAGGTTTATTTAAACGAACAACAGAGAGTAATGGGAAATGGGTCACATAGACAGAGTTAAGATAAGGGCATAACCATGGCATTATGGGTAAGAGACAATGTGGAGGCAGAGCATGAGGAATGAAATAAAGCCCCAAAATAACCGTATTCTGTACTTGGTTCTAGAGGCGCACATGGTAATTGCCTTTCATTTGTTTACCTTGGTGTATGGTACTTGTTGGTGTGCTTTACGTGGACAATATTTTTGTTTGGTTATATTGTATGATTTCATTGTATTTCGCTTGTGTTAATGTGTTTGGGCCTGTTTATCAATGGACACTAGCTTGAAAGGCCTTAAAGTGAATGTGAGATGAATGTTTTAAGCTGTCTTTTATTTTCTTGTAGTTTTCACGGTGTCTGCTGACGAAGGAGAGAGTTGCTATAAAATAAATCTTCAAAAGACATCTGTATGATGCGTGGCCATTATTTCTTGGGACCAGTGTAGCTATAGTGCTTTTTATTGGTTATACATAATCTAAAATGTAAAATTTCTATGGTACGTGTATCATGTCCAAATGTACAAAAAAGCCTCTTGCCCCGCACCCAATAAGAAGTCCAGGCTTTTTTGGATTTAATTTAATGGTAATTTTTTGCAATTTACAAACTTTAATGATCTCCTCCTAAGGAATTACTCAGATCGACTTAAAATTTTTGCTGTGCAGTCTAAACCTACTGACGATTAAAAGTTGTACAAAACGGTTATCAGTCGACCAGTTTGCCCATGTCGTGTCATGAAATATCAATGCTTCGCCATGAAACAGAAAGTTGTTATAACTTCAGTGTATATGCTCACATCTGTACCAAATTTTCAAAGAGTCGCGCCCTGAACACATCCACATGCATATGATACTCTTCCCCGGAGTCTTGCGTTTCTTCTTGGTGCCCTCTATTTCAGCCACCAGGCGGTGAAGTGGGGAAACATACTTGGCAAATCCCTTTACAAAGTGGCGATAATCGGAGGCAAACCCCAGGAACAACTGTATCTCAGTGCAAGATGTAGGTCGTGGCCATTCAGCCACGGCACTTATCTAAGAGGGATCTGTTTCCACACCAGATGCTGATATTACGTGACCCAGGTAGCAGACTTCAGGCTGGAAGAAGTGACATTTCTCAAGTTTTAGTTTCAGGTTGGGCTCTTTAAGACACATGAGTACCAGACTGAGACATTGGAGGTGCTGGTCAAAGGATGATGAAAAGATGACAATATTATCCAAGTACAGCAATAAAGATTGGAAGCTTTGGTCCCCAATGATTCTCTCCTTCAAACGTTGAAAGGTACTGGGAGCGTTACAAAGCCCGAATGGCATCCGGTTGAACTCAAAAAGTCTAAATGGTGTACAGAAAGCTGTTTTTGCTTTATCCTTCTCTGCCACAGGCACTTGATTGTAGCCACTTGCCAAGTCCAAAGTTGAAAACAAGGCACCAGAGACAGCATCCAAGAACTCCTCAATGCGTGGTAAGGGGTAAGCATCCTTCCTTGTTTTAGCATTAAGCAACCGGTAATCTACACACCCTGATTTCTCCTGTTTTCTTGTAGATTACCACAATTGGAGAGGAATACGGACTACAACTCTGACGAACAACTCCTCGATCCAGTAGTTCCTGAATGTGTGCTTTAACTTGTTCGTACTGCGATGGCGGGAGCCTTCAATAGCGCCAGCGCACTGGTGCATCATCCAGCAATGGGATTTCATGTTCCACCAATGTACTACAACCCAGGTCTCCCTCTCCTTGACAGAACACTGAGCTGTATTTTTGCAAAAGCTCTACACCTTGTCTGTTCTGCTCAGGGGAGAGGTTAGCCCATGACAGGCTGGAGAGATCAAGGGGCGGGGAGACCAATGCAGTCACTGTCTGGATCACAGCAATGACATCCTGATCATCAGTCTATTCCATAAGGACCGAGCTTCCCGACTGAAGTGGGTCAACCACATGTAGCTCACCCAGCAATGTGTGAGGTTTGTAGCCAAACATCTTCTGTACTCACGTTATCTACAGGAAATAATGTTGTCCTGGTGAACGGCAAGGAGGGCTGAAGATAGCAAAATGCCTGGCAGGAAGGGATTTCCTGAAACACAGGGTTCAAGGAGTACTGAAGGGAGGGTGATATTAGCCACTGAAGGAAATGAATCCACTTCAAGGAACCAGCAGGAACGCGCACAGCTTGACCATTGACTTTGGCTCTGCCCAAGTATCCAGATGAATTAAGGGCTTCAATGCGTTGACACCTGGAGAGAGCTTCCTTCCACACCTTACTGGCAGTTTGAAGAGTGGATGAGTCAAACAGACTGGATTCATCCTGGGTTGTCCATTACATTCATCCCTAAGAGACCAGGCACGGACTACTCTTGCTGTGTAGACTCACCCTGGGGACACTCCCATACGTGTTAATGTCTAACCCAACACAGTGATATCCAGCTCCATATACCCTTTATAGGGGATTGTTAGCCCGTTAGCAGCTTTTAGCCGTAACCAATGGCATTCTATCAACAGGCTGCCTTTCGACTTGAAGTGTTGTTCAAAGAAGCTTTCTCTGATTGTGGTACCAGGCAGGGTATCAGAATACCCCCCATATTGATGTCCACAACAGGCCAGTCTCCAATGAGTTGAGCGGGGTCTGGCACTTGACCTTCAAGTGAGCCCCTCTTCTTCTTCATCCCCTCACACTATCTGGCTATGCACTCTAACCTCAGAGCCTGATTCTGTGCGGTTCTAAGAAGCACTAAGGTTTACCCTACAGAATGTAAATGTAAATGCTCCGTACTTGTATAGCGCCTTTCTAGTCTTTTCGACCACTCAAAGCGCTTTTTACACTACATCTGCATTCACCAGTCACACTCACTCATACACTGGCGGAATAGCCGCCAGGGGCAATTCGGGGTTCAGTATCTTGCCCAAGGACACTTCGACACGCAACAAGGGGGAGCCAGGGATTGAACCGCCGACCTTCCGATTAACGGCCAACCCGCTCTAACTAACGCCACAGAAACAGGCAATGTGACCAACCCTATTACAGTGGTGGCATAGTGACTTACCATCTACTTGGAAATGTAAGTGTTTAGCATGAGAAGCCATCATAGTCTGGGTAGGTGGTAGGAGCTGGGAAGTGACATGTTTCATTAGAGTGTCTAATTGGCCCCACTCTCCAGTGCACAGTTAAAACATTACGTATGGACATAAGCAGAGGTGGCATGGGTGCATGGGGGTTGCCCACCCAGGGACCTGGCTGTTTGGGGGCCCCCTATGTGGGTCATGATGTTTAGCTCAGTTGATTGTTGTGGACACGGACAAACTCCAACACAGCACGCCCTTCCAATGGGTTGTGAAATCGAATCCATCTTATTGCGGATATTTTTTTCTCCCTTGTTAAACAAATAAAAGGACACTTTTGCACATGCTCACAATTAAGCATGTGCTGTAGTGTGTGCCGTCATTAATTTATTTACTTTTTATTTATCTGCTATCAAAGCAATCTGGCCGTGGGCCAGATATTATTGCTGGCGGGCCGGTTCTGGCCCGCGGGCCACCTATTACCGACCACTGTCAGAGGTACTTCTCAAATTGATCTGCAAGATCAACATTCCCATTAAAAAACTAAGAGCTGAAATCAACATAAGCAACTTGATTCAACACTCCTTTTCCATGCTTACCATCGCGGGTAAGGGTGAAAGATGTTAATGGGAACAACAAATTTTTAATTATGGTTATAGGTTGCATTTGAAGCAGCATGTTTAACATCCAATGGAAGATAAATTTGATACAAAGTGACAACTTACCAAATCTGAAATGTCTCCCTCCAGTCAGGGTTGTCAAGCTGGTTGGGTTTGTTTTGCCTGTGTTTCAGGATGGTGCAGCTGAACCGAAGTCACAGTTACTGGCTGAAACGGCATTGTTTTGGATTACCTTACATTGCTTATCAGGACCTGCCCTACTCTGCTTCTGACTGGCTAGTCCAGTCTGGAAAAAATGGTAATCAGGTTTGCCAAGAAACGGAAATCGGAGACTGCTGTACCTACCTATCTTTACGGACAACTGCTTATCAACATCCCAGATCAAGCAGTCCACAGGTGCACAATGTTCCCAGCTGTCAGTGCAAGACACTGGTGAGAAGAGAAAAGGCAGACTCTGTGTTTTACATTGATGATGTACAGCTTTTTAAACTGCATCAAGGCCTCAGCACTGCAGCTGAAGCATGCATATACAGTATATCAACACAGTGGGGAACAGAGAATAATAACTTACAAGTTAAATGTCGTCCACTGCTGTGAAAGAAGCTGTGATCTATCTGACTAAAAGTGCAATACGATCCATTTCAATCGTCGGTAACTTTTTTGTTTTTCAACATAGAAAACTCAAACCAATGCCAATACAGATAGTGACCATGTTTAATAGTAGTTCTTTGAAATGTTCAAAAAGTTTTACTAAACGAGTGAATATTGAAATTCATGGGATTTATTGTTTTGTTTTTACTGTGGTATCAAATTGGGTATCAGTGATCCTGAAATTTCACTGGTATCGGTATCGACTACTACATTTCTGGTATTGTGACCTCCATAATAGAAATACTAATACTAATCACCATTACAGATTCATGTATCATGTGTTAGCTCAATTATTTGTAAACATTTTTCAAAAGATGAGATGATAGGAAGGGATCCACAGAGACAGCTTATATCTACCGCACAGAATTTTGTGCTATGCCCCTGGTTCAGTCTTTGTGACCTTGTTGTGCTCAACTGCCTGGCTGCTTGTTACAAACCTGAAAAAAAACAACAGGGACAGGCAAAAAAACCTCTGATAAACACACTGTGTGGAGAGTCGCTATGTTGTGGTTAAACTGAGATGTCAAAAGAAACAAGTAAAGTCATTAGGTTTAACCAGCCCATCAACAAGAAGATAAATGGCAGTGTAGATTGACTGGAAGCAGCATTTTTGATGATTGTTAGGTTTATTGTGCAATTATTACAGGAGCAAAGGAGGAAGTCAGGTCACTATTTAAAAAGTGAGTAAGTCTACGTTAGAAGTTAGATGGGGTGGACGAAAGGTGGATGGGTGGAGATTGGGGTTTGTGTTCCATGTGAAACCAAGTCAACATTAACTTATTTGAAGTGTTAGGTTACTTAATAATTTTACAACAAAACACTATAGTTCCTCAAAATAGCCAAGGAGTTTCCTCCAAAAAGCCTATACCTAACCAAAACCAAAAAACCTAAACTTAACCAAAAAAAAAGTATTTCACAACATTGACATCACTTTGCGTGACCTATCAGTCTTTCAGGTATGAGGACGGTTGGGGTTTAACGCACTGGAATGCAGAAACCGATGCAAATTAATAGAAAGATAACAAGTACGGAGATATCCACCCTGATTGGGTTGATTTTATCAGTGAAATGAAAACAGACAGAGCGAGGAATTAAAATGTTTTTGCTCTCACCTGCACCTAACCATGACAAGAATTTTAATTACTCGTACTGTAGCATTCTTGCACATATGTCTTGCTTTTGTTTTCAGTCTGATATCATCTGATAAATGCTTATATAGATGAGCCTAAATCAGAAAGATCACATCTTCATTCACAGCATTGGACAACTTTTAAGCAGAGAATATATAACTTGTAAGTACTTCTGTGTTATTATATCACTTTTTAGCAAGAATATGGAGTTGTCATTTTATATCTTTAGATGTGTTTGAGCTGAATTTAATGTATGAAAAAGTGCTACACAAATACAGTTTGCCATGATACTGCAGTATTATTAACATCACTTTTTAATTACACATTTATCAAAAGAGAACCGTAGACTCCTAGGTTAGGAATTATAATTGACAGCATACACAAACCTGTTGTAACGTCAATGCTCATGGCCGATTCAGCTGAAAACCAGAAAATTCCAGCCCCCAGCCGATTGATCGGTGCATCCCTAGTTTTAATTTTAAATTAAAATAATATTCATGATATTGTAAAATGTAAGTTAAATGTTTCAACACACATCATCACACAAGTACAGGTGTAAAGTTATCAGAAAGCTGCTTAAGATACCTTTTTGTAAAGATATTTGCCAAATTAAATTTACAGTCAGCCCAGGAGAAATTAAAGTGGTCAATAGTCATTCCTCAATTATCTAGCAGGGCAGAACCAGCAGATGTTGAAGATGTTTTATTTGTTGTGTTACTTTAAATTACTGGTTCAGCAGCTTTAAGGTTTCATTTTATTTGGCAATTCAGTGAAAAATATGAGCAAACAATTTAAGTCAGCTTTTACTCTGTTTAAAATGCAAATAACCATTTTCAGCTTTTAATTTACTTGTTGAAAATCACCAATTTTATTTTTCAGTGAGCACAGTAAAGACACTATCACTGCATCACCATGATTGCAAAGATTTGTGTCGTCCTTCTTCTGTTTGTTGGTAAGAGAAACTTTCATACCAAATAAAGTTCTAAACTTGCCTCATCCTTGCAAAAATTTGTTTGAAATTTGGGAATTAATGTAAAACTGATCTGAAATTTTCTGCTCAAAACAGCCTCTGGCAACGCACAGACCACAACCACTGCTACACCAACAACCAGAACCAGCACTGCTGCACCAACAACTAGAACCAGCACTGTTGCACCAACAGCCACAACCAGCACGACTGGACCAACATTCCCAAACAACACTGCTGGACCAAAATTCCCAAACAGCACGGCTGGACCAAAATTCCCAAACAACACTGCTGGAACAACATTCCCAAACAACACTGCTGGACCAACATTCCCAAACAACACTGCTGGACCAACATTCCCAAACAGCACGGCTGGACCAAAATTCCCAAACAACACTGCTGGACCAACATTCCCAAACAACACAGCAGCACCACCAACCCCAACCAGCACGTTTGGACCGCCACCAACTCCTACCAGCACGTGTGGACCACCACCAACTCCTACCAGCACGTTTGGACCGCCACCAACCCCAACCAGCACGTGTGGACCACCACCAACTCCTACCAGCACGTGTGGACCACCACCAACTCCTACCAGCACGGCTGGTTGTGAGACCAGCAAGGCTAGACCAACATGTAGCGTGGAGTGTGTTTGTAAATGTTAATCTCTGATATGTAATCACACGTGTCCCTGAAGGAGGTGTCTGTGATTGGAGGGCTCTGTAATATTCTGGTTCAAGGCTTATGAGTGAATCTGCTTTTTGTTTGTAACTACATAAAAAAGATGATCTACAATAAAGGTTTACCAAAGTTATTCTTTAAAGTTTTTGCAAATGACTACATTTGTTAAAGACCTCACTTCAGAAAGTGTAGTGTTTCATTACCTGAGTAAAAATACTGAAAACCTCAGCAAATCAGCTTCATCAAACTGTGTGGATGTGACACCATACCAAATGAAGTAAGGAGCAAAGACAAAGTCTAACAGACTGTGTAATATCTATCTATCAATATATCTATATATATATATATGCTCTTTGTGGCTTGTGGTATTCATCTTCTTATTACATCAGGAAGATGGCCCTCAAAGGTGAAGGGCTTAGTAAATACCTCAGGCAGCAGAAACCCAAGGGTGAGGAAAAGGAAGACGAAGAACCTTCACGGAGAGACAAGCCGCTGCACTTCACGTACCACAGACAAATAGAAAAAGTGGCTGATATCAAGAAATCCTACCAGTGGCTGGAAAAGGCTGGACTAAAGGACAGCACAGAAGCACTAATCATGGCGGCACAAGAACAGGCACTCAGTACAAGATCAATAGAGGCTGGGGTCTACCGTAACAGGCAGGACCCCAGGTCCAGACTGTGCAAGGAGGCCTCCGAGACAGTACAGCAAATAACAGCAGGGTGTAAGATGCAGGCAAGAAGTGCGTACATGGAACTAATACCAAGGGCTGAAAGAGGAGCTAGAAAACATGAGGAAAGTAAGAGCAACAGTGGTGCCAGTGGCAATCAGAGCACTGGGTGCTGTGAACCCCAAACTGGGAGAGTGGCTAGAGCAGATTCCAGGTAAAACATCAGAGATCTCTGTCCAGAAGAGTGCAGTCCTAGGAACAGCTAAGATAATGCCCGCGCTAGGACCCGAGCTTGACGATGACACATACCACCCTCCGCAAAGGGTGAGGGGGGATTATTTTTTTAAATGACAATCATAATAATAACAGGAACATTTTAAGACTATTCATTTATATTAAATTCTTCTTTATTTTTAATCTGGTTCAAGTTGTACTATTAATGAACCTGGTAGTGTGGATCTGTCAGTCAATGTCTCGCTCATTCCTGACATACAGCTTGATGTCACATTGTAGAGGTGGTGACTTATGGTAGTTCCATTTCAGAACTGGTATCCGTAGCCTGTTTTTGTGATGATATGGCTGAGGGAGTTCAGGCCCTTGCAGCGCAGCAGTGGGGACCGCTTGGTATATGCTGCAATTGATGGTGACTTGAGCAATTAGCTTTGACATGGCTTCCAGACTTGTTTTCCACAGCCCAATTGAGTTCTCGATGAAGGCTATTAGTGTCCTGTTGATCTTGTGGATTTTCAAGCATTGCAGTGTTGATGTGTGTGGCAGTCGTGGGCTTTGTTGTAGTCAATCCAGGCAATGCAGAGGTTGGTCTGCCTGGTCTTGGAGTCTCGAGTGACTGCTCTATTGACCAGTAGCTGGTGCCTGGCTCCCCTGGTATTACTGCCCATTCCCTTCTGGGCCCTGTCCATGTATTGAGCCATGTGCCTACACATCTTAGCTGCTATGATGCCTGACAGGAGCTTCCATGTTGTGCAGAGGCAGTTAGTGTCTTCAGCCAGTGGGTGTGGATCATGCCAGGGCCTGGTAACGTCCAAATCATCATAACTGTCAGTCTGTCTTGGATTTCTTATTAGCATCTCTAGGATGTTCACTGTTGCTGTGTCGTACATCAGCTCATTGGTCTCGGTTATGGCTTTAGTAGGGATAGTATGTAGTTCTGCATTCACATCTTCTAGCAGACTTTCAGAGGGTACTTTGTCACTTACTCTCTACACTTACTTACTCTAATCTTGGTCTCTCACTTGGGGGTCCAGCTTGGTTATGATCTTCAATCATAGATCAGTTGCCCTTGTGTTGAGTCAGTGGTTCTGAAGGCAGTGCCCCCCTATCCATTATCTAGGGACCTTACTGCCCCCCATCAAAAAAGATGCTGGCTATTAGGGCTGTTGTTATTGGTGCATGACATCTCCCATATATATTTTTAGTTTTAAGTTAAATAATCATTTTAAATTGATGTATTTTACTTTTAGAAAAACACAAACACAAATAAAACACAAACAGCTAAAGCGAGTCAAGCATCTTCACTTTCAAGAGTTAGTCAAGTGCACTTCCACAATTGGGGCAACATAATTAAAATATTTATATAGGCCTAAAATTTTTGTTCACTTTTGGAAGGTTTGTTTTGCACCTGCATTTACCTAGAGCTCTGACTGGACTATCATCATGAAGCTCTGGTTGCTCTAAGTCAATGGAGATACCTGACAGAAAGGTAGTTATGATATGAAAATATGATGTGAAATGAGGGCAGCCACTGCTAGTAGCCTATGTTTTGTCTTTTTGAAACACCATGTCCCTTACTCATGAAGATGTAATTTTAGCATTTAGGAGCACTTTCCTCCTGGTTTTTATAATATTAATGCGTTGTCTCAGCTCTGCATTTTCTCTTTCTCTCATTCCCCTGGGCATTTTTTCTCCACACTGGTCATTCACTGACTGAACATTGTGTTGATGTGTATATGCATGCGACTAGTTGTGTGATGACAGACCGAGGTCATACCATCAGGTTAAATGTTATCTTAGCCTATCATTTATCAGAGGTGCCAACTTTTCACACATTGCGCATGACTAGCACAATTGACATTTTTCACATGCTCTCATGCCATCAATTTTGTCATGCAGTGCAAAACAAACATATAACTGATAACATTGGCTCATGCGAATCAACTCCACCCAGCTGATTTAACACTAGCGTACACCATGACAGGTGTACTCCCGAAGTGGCAGACAGTTTTTGACAGAATGGTCACGTAACTAGTGTAGCCTAGAGTTTTGCAATATAAACATTCTGAAACTGAAGTGCAACCTTGATGTGTTCGGGACTGAGATCTCCAGTTTATTAGAGGTGCTGAAGTTAACGTGTGTGGATTTTGTGTGGATGTGCATTTTCAGTCAGACGGTCTACCAGCAGAGCAATAACATAATGCACAGCCGAGGATAGGGAAGGTAGACTTTTCAAAATATTATTAATTCTCATTTAATGAGGACGTTAGTGTCGTAATTGGGGTCCTTTCTTTCTTTCTTTTTTCTGCAAAGTAACCTCAATTTTTTGGGCCTAAACCTACTTGAAAACTCACCAAACTTTGCACAAAATGCAGGAGTGGCGAAAATTTGCATATTTTATGGGTTTCGCGCATGGGCATGGCAAAATGGCTTGCTAGTGCCCCCTACAGAGCAGCCCCCGGACTTTCACCACGAAGTGTCAGATGTCCAGATGTGCAAAAAAGCCTCTCGGAGCCGTTGCCTAAACCCAACAGGAAGTTGGCCATTTTGGATTTAATGGTCATTTTTGCCGATTTACACATTTTGTACTTTTACAAACTCCTCATGAGGAATTAATCCAATCAACTTCAACTTCATTTTCGCTGTGCAGTCTAAACCCATTGATGATTAAAAGTTATACAAATGGTTATTACCAGTCGACCAGTTTGCCCATGGTGTGCTGTCAAAAATCGATGATTCACCATGAAACGGGAAATTGTTATAACTTCAGTATACATGCTCACATCTGCACCAAATTTTACATTTATAGTAAGAGTCGGGCCCTGAACACACATACATATGCAAATATTCAATCAAAGTCATAGTGCCACCAGCTGGCTACAGGAAAAGACATGTTTTACGCTGTAATGTTGCTCAGATCTCTAGTAAATTTTACACAAGAGTCCCCCCTGAACTCATGTCATAAAACAGGAAGTTGTTGTAACTTCAGTCTACATGCTCAGATCTGCACCAAATTTGGAAAATACTGTAATAGTGGTGCCCTGAATGCACCCACATGTCAATATTGACTTAAATTTACAGCGCCACCTGCTGGCAAAAGGAAATGACACATTTTACGCCTTAATGTACTCCTCCTAGAAGGTTGGACATATTAACTTCAAAACTGTCCCAGAAAATCCATAACGCATTGATGAAGCCATGTTGTAAAACTCATGAGTTTGCAGTTAACGGTGTTAAACTCTTTGCCATGACACAGGAAGTTGTTGGACTTTGAGTGTACATGCTTAGATCTGTACCAAACTTGACATGTTTTGATAAGAGTCTTGGCCTAAACACAGCTACATTCCAATATCCAGTTAGAGGCATAGCACCAGGTGCTATGTAGCGCCACAAAGGGGACACGGGAAGTGACGTATAACACCTTCGTGCAGTGTCCGAAGAGCGAAGCAATTTCACAGCCGTACAGGCAGAGCTCCAGAATCTGCAACACGGCCGACTCACACCTCGACACGCTACACGTGCGAGGGCCCGCCCAACACTGCTTATTATTATTGTTACTACTACATGTGCCAGACCTGGATAGCTTTGTCAGTTTAAACTTAAATTTAAACTTGACCAGTACCTGGATGGGAGACCTCTTTGGGAAAACTGGGAAAAAGTTGCTGCTGGAAGTGGTGTTGGTGGGCCAGTAGGGGGCAGTCTTCCCTGTGGTCCTAATAATAAGATCCCAGGGCAGTGATGGGGACACTAGTAGTAATTGGCTCTATGTTTCCGTCCCTCTCTGCCTCAAGTTGATGTGTGGTGAGCGTTCTGGCACTAAATTGCTGCTGTGCATCACCCAGGTGGGTGCTACACACATTGGTGGTGGTTGAGGTGAATCCCCCCCACTTCACTGTGAAGCGCTTATACATGCGAGTATCCATGATAAAGTGCTATATAAATTTAATTTATTATTATTATTATTATGAAAACGCCTACATCAGTCAAAATGCTGGTGAAAAAACACACATCATTCCGCCACTTTAGAGTGTGTTGCTAATTATTTTAGTTATTTTATCCAAAACTGAGCAGATAAGAATATGTTGTGCATACTGTACAAGATACTGAATATTACTGCAGACTCACCGTTTGAACTAAAAACCCTTTGAAACACTTGATATCGGCTATCTAGAATGTCTGTGTTGGTTTTGGTAGTATTTTAACGAAGACTATATATATATATATATATATACATATGTTAAATGTTAATTGATTTAGCATATACTGAAAAAACATACAGTGAGTGACTTATGAATTGACTATAGGTTGCAGTGAGGCAAATGTTTGTCACATATCAGTGGATGTGCTGAAAACCTTTCAGTGATTTTGTTCGATTTTTTGGAGTTTGGACAGAGAAATGTCTAGAAATTTACATTTGTTGTAATAAGCCATGCCAACTTTGAACAATCCCTACCAAATTTTATGCATCAACTGTGTAGTGAGCCTAGATCAAACAAACCAAATTTTGTACAAATCCATGAAGCGAATTACGAGGTATAAACCTTTCGCATGTGAAGTTGCCCCTAGTGGAACGACTGCTCAGCCACGCTTGGACAGAGCATTTTCCAGACAAATGGCCCAACGAGTTTGCAAAAATAGGTTTTTCAGAAAAGTGATAAAAAGTCAAATAATTGACATTTTTAGAGCAGAAGACCAGTCATGCAAAGATGTAGAGAAACCCATGTAATAAAATGATGAAAGAAGTTGGACTCTGAATAAAGCTGTTGTCAAGATACAAAAACACTAAGTTGATTGTTATAGTGCCACCATGAGCTCAGTGAGTGCCCTTTTTTTGTCTGAGTAGTGGTTGGATTTAAAAGGACAGATATCAGTTCAATGATTCCTATCTGTCATCTGTTACCTGCCTCTGAAGGTGAGTTATTTGTGTGTGTCTAATACCACAAAGGTCTGGTAATCCACATGGAGGTATTCATTATTGCATTACTTTGACTTCTATATGTAAGAAAGAGACAGACAGACAGCAGACTTCATACAGCCAAGCCACATATTTGTAAAACACGCCCTTCTTTAATGTTCACCTGCAGGGTCACAAAACTCAACTCACTTTTTAATGTAAATTTTAAGCTGATATGATTAGTCGATTCATGGATTTCTCAATATATAGAAAAAACGAACGTCCAACTACTTTGATAATCGTTTGTCATTTTCCATTTAAAAACATCTGATGGTTCTCACATGTGAAGATTTGCTGCTTTTCATTTGAATGATTTTTAATAATTGTAATGTTTGTTAATAAAGTTGAGGTTTGGACACAAGAAGTATTGTGAAGGTGTCACTTTGGGCTCTGGGTAACTGTAGTGGCATTTCTCACTATTTACAGAATCGTTACAAAACAATCAATCAATCAATTAATGGAGAAAATAATCAGCAGATTGATCCAGAATGAAAATAATTATTAGTTGCAGTCTGATAGTTCAAAAATGAGCTCCAGCTCAACAACTACAGCAGTAAAATGTCCCTGTGACTGTGCGACGGTCCCAGTAGCGCCGTGTCTGGGGCCTGTGTACGGTGTGACTGGCTGTGTGTGTCTCTGCATGCAATCAACGGGATTGGGAGCACCTGGCCAGTGAGCCCAACTTGTTTAAGCCTGCCCATCCAGACGCCAGTGTTGGTTCCTGCGCCTTCCACACCTCTCTGCTACATTGTTCTTTTGTTTTGTTCTGTTTTTGCATCCTCATTCTTTGTTGCGGCATTATATATTCTATCACTGAATTATTTTTCCTCACACATTAATATAAATCAGGTTATTACTGCTTTAATACTTTAGACTCACATACTTTTACTTCAGTAACATTTTCAGTGCGGGACTTGTAAGAGACTGTTTTCACAGTGTGGTATCTTTGCATCTGTTGCCTCCAGAAAATAGTTGCACTGTAAAGTCTAACATAACAAAAGCTTCACTTAACTGCCACTCACATGAATGTAATAATGTACAACCTTTAACAGTGTGACTGACTGAGACTGACTGTGGTGACTGAGTATGGAAGTTCCCCTGAAGCTTTGGGGTTTTGGAAACAGAGAACACAGTGACACCTGGTGGCTTATGGAATATATTGCAGCACAAAATGAAGGATGAAAACATATCACAGATATTTAGGTGGTTTTATAAAACAAAATCCAAATTTGCAAAAAAGTAGCTGGAGTCAATAGCAAGGTTATTATAGGTTTGGATTTTTCATTAGTTTTTCAGTTTAGTTTTAATTAGTTTTTAACGTGGATTTGCTACTTTAGTGTAGTTTTTTAGTTTTTATTAGTTTCAGTTCGTTCTAGTCTAGTGTTCGTTTTAGTCTTTGTCGCTGCACGATGCCAAGCTTAGTTCAGTTTAGTTCAGTCCAGTTTAGTTTTTTCACCAATCATTAAAATACAAGTACAATCATTAGAAATAATGCACATTTGTTTAAAGGGACACCCTTTTTTAAGTGTGTTCATAGAGGCCCAAACACTAAGCAAATTACTTCCTGCGACCCAAACTAAACTAAACACAGCTCTGTACAGTTGTTGCATTCATATTATTTTGTACAGAAAGATAACAGAAAACATGTAAAAATCCCACCAACTACGCAGCCAATCCCTACCTGGGTCTCCCCAACCCTGGGATCTCTTGATGGGTAAAGTAATCGTGGTAATTTTTTCTAATCATTCATGCAGCACACCTGGACACAGAACACATCTCTTCCTCACTGCCACAAACAACTGTCTCCACCTGCTGGCATGTAAAGCCGTCTGCTCCCAGCGCTGTTCCAAAGACTTCTATTCCTGTCATCATCACGCATAGACCAGTAAACCGAAATGTGCACATCCCACACAGAAATATTAGTAATCTGTTAAGGATTAGGACAACTGCACCAACTCCAGCACCCAGAACAAACTCATTTAAAATGGCTCTCTTCAATGTGAGATCACTTTCAAGTAAGACTTTTATCTTAAATGATTTTATCTTGTCTGCAAATCTAGATTTTATGTTTTTAACTGAATCCTGGTTGCAGATGAATGACTATAGCCAGCTAGCTGAACTATGTCCGCCTCAATATGATTGCTTTAGTCAACCGAGGGTCAGTGGTCGTGGTGGTGGGCTAGTGAGCGTGTATAGGAAAAATTTAAAATGTCATCAAGTACGCTGTGATGAATTTAACTCCTTTGAAGTTCTCACTCTTAAACTTGGAGGGCTGCAACCTATCATATTTGTTATAATTTATCGCCCCCCAAAACCGCCTGGAGGATTTTTATCAGAACTTCCTGAATTTTTATCTACTCTGGTTTTAAATTATGACAGAATTGTTCTTTGTGGCGATTTTAATATTCATGTTGATGACCCCAACAATGTTAATGCAACTGACTTTTTAAATATGGCCACTTCTTTTAACTTCAAACAACATCTCAAAGGGCAAACACATAACCGTGGTCATACACTGGACTTGGTTTTTACCCTGGGTGTCAGCATTTCCTCTGTGGAATTAGTGGACATGACCATATCTGACCACAGATGTATTGTTTTTAGCTGCGATTCGCCTGTTACTCATGCCGCCTCACCAAGCTCCGTGTGTTGTCGCATCTTTAATGAACAAAGTGTTTCAAAGTTTTGCGCATTCTTTCTGAGCCAAAGCCAACACCTGTCTGATTCCAACACCAACAATCTGGTCGATCACTTCAATCATATCTGCTTGTTGTCACTAAATATTACTGCTCCTCTAAAGGTTAGGCCTACGTCTAAAGCTAGTAAGCAACCCTGGATAAATGACAGCATTCGCAGCCTAAAAAGGGAATGCAGGAAAGCAGAGTGCAGATGGAAAAAATCCAGTCTCCAAGTCCATTACCTCAGTCTGAAGGATTTATTAATTAACTACAATAAAATGGTTAAGGATGCGAGAACACACTATTTTTCTGAACTCATTACTACACATAAACACAACCCCAGGTTTCTGTTTAAGACTGTGGATCAGCTGGTAAACCCAACCCCTCCTTGTGCCTCAGCTGGAAGTAATGATGACTGTGAATTGTTTTTATCTTATTTTACCAATAAGGTGGTGTCAAAACAGTATCACAAATGAGAGTGTCCACCAGCCCACTTGATGTAATACCTACAAAATTTTTATTGAAAGTAATAGATTCTGTTGGGCCCCATTTGATCTCCCTATCTACTGGTTGTGTCCCTGATTATTTTAAAGGCCGACCCCTCAGGGGGTTATCAACTTATAAATCTAGCAAAAATTCGATCTATGTTAACTTTTAAGTTAACCGAGACCATTTTACACGCCTTCATCTCATCACGCCTGGATTATTGCAACAGCCTTTTCACCTGTTTAACCCAAAAATCTATTGATCGACTCCAGACTGTCCAGAACTCAGCTGCCAGGCTTTTAACCAGAACAAAGAAATATGACCACATTACTCCTATTTTAGCTTCATTACACTGGCTCCCAGTATGTTTTAGAATTGACTTTAAAATTCTATTGATCACTTTTAAAGCTCTTCATGGCCTCTCGCCTTGTTATATTTCTGAACTTTTAGTCCCATACGCACCAGCACGTACCTTGAGATCCTCGGGCAGAGGTCTGTTGTCTGTTCCAGAGTCTCGACTGAAAACTAAAGGGGACAGAGCGTTTGCTGTCAGGGCCCCGAGGCTCTGGAACAGCCTGCCCGAGGAAATCAGGTCGGCTGAGTCAGTGAACTCTTTTAAGTCCCTTCTTAAAACATACTTTTATAGGAGAGCTTTTCCCGATCTTATTTGACTTTATTTTATCCCTTTTATTTTATTCTATTTTTCTATTTTACTAATTTTATATTTATCTTAAATGTGTATTTTAGTCTTTTCAATGTTTTCTTGCTTTTATCTTGTATTGTTTCTGTTCTTGTGTTTAGTGGAGAAATTCACTTTAGTCTATTGGTGGTTATGTTTAGTAGCCAGTAATCACAGTATCTTTGAGTTTTTGGTTTGTGTGCATTCACCTGCTTGCGGTTAATAAAAGGGTGGAATTAGGGCCAGAGTCCACACTGACCGCCACACATAGTATCTTGTGTTAGTTTTCATCAGGTGTAGTGGGTGCTGTGCTCTTTGTGTTTTTGGAGAAAAAATTAACTCCTAACCTAATATTTAAATATATAGTTAGATACAGTCCTCCTTTTGAGGACCTCTTTAGTTGATCAGCACCCTCATCCACCCTCCTTTTGCTTGTTGTTACCTGTCTGCATCCCCGGTTACCAAATAAAAGTTACCTTTTTAAGAACTATACCAGTTGTGCCTATATGTTTATGGCCCCCACTCCCCTAGACCAACAGGGGGTCGTAACACTGTATTTTTTTGGGGGGGGGTATTAATATAAGCACTTTGTAACTTGTTTTTTAAAAGTGATCTACAAATAAATATTATTATTAATATTATTATTACGACAGTCACACACAACGTGCCAGCTCTTGGAGGTGGAGGACAAAAGCTTGAGACTTTGCTATTTGCTAATCACCGCGTGCACCTCTGAACTGCTGGCCCGGCCAGACCACTGCCCCGCAACGTCAGTTCCTCCGGCTTCACATCCACCCGAAATGTAGGCTTCGGACCTATGAAATAAATAAACGATAACAACCACCTGCCTCTGAACAGTTTCCTCCTTTCTGCAGCTGAAATAAGATCAACAGCAGTTTGACAGCCAGTAAAAGTCCTCCTCCTTCCTCTTTGTATACCACTTCATATCAGAGTTTCGTTGTGGTTTTCTCTACAGCAGCTACAAGAAACTGATATGAGAGAAGTGATGAACCCAGACACAAAACGATCACATGGGAACAAAACACTGAGAGAAAAGATAACTCGCTATAAATTGATCTTTTGAGATTTAAAGGCTGCAGAGTTTCTTCTAAAACATCTGAATACAAACAACAACAACACAACTCAAACCAGAACCTGAACAAGTATCAGATTTTATTTGGACCAAAAACATGTCGGCAGCTTTGTATAATGCATTTACATCTGTATCATGAATCATGTTCACCTCAGTCGGTTCACCTTTCTCTGAGTGATCTGCCTTCACTAAACCTGACAGAGTTAATCCTGATAACTGCTCTAACACAGCTGCTAACAGTATAAGATTAGAAGAGTTTAAAGTGAGACTGTCGCTGCTGGTGAAGTCTGAGATCCTGAGTTCAACATCATCTATAAGGCAAGGCAAGTTTATTTGTATAGCACATTTCAACAACAAGGTAATTCAAAGTGCTTTACATAAAACATAAAAGTAACAGGGAAATATAAAAAAGTTACATTAGCAACATTAAATATAATAAAAGTTACAGTGTTACAATCAGGGTTAAAACAGTTAAATGGGGCAAAAAAGCTAAAAACAAAGAAAAAAGAAAACAGGACAGTAAAAGTTACAGTGCAGTGTAAGTTATCAAAAAGAAAAATCTTAGATATTTAATTAAAAGCATGGAGCATAATAACTGAACGCTGCTTCTCCTTGTTTAGTTTTGACTCTGGGGACAGAAAGCAGACCTGATCCCAGACGATCTGAGAGGTCTGGATGGTTCGTAACGCAGCAGAAGATCGGAAATGTATTTTCACCGGAGGTAATCCCAGCTGACATCCTACACAAGCCGAGGAAACGAGGAAGGTGTGTCTTCCCCACAGTGGGAGATGTCCACCAGCAGCTCAGGAGCTGCAAAACTGGCAAGGCCCCTGGGCCTGATGGGATCACTGGAAGGCTGCTCAAAAACTGTGCCCTGGAACTGTCTCCTGTTCTGCACTCACTTTTCAAAGAATCACTACAAACTGCAACTGTCCCCACCCTCTGGAAAACAGCCACCAACATTCCTGTCCCCAAGAAACCCCACCCCTCTGAACTGAATCACTACCAGTAGCACTCGTCTCCATTATCGCTAAATGTCTTGAGAAACTGGTACTGAACATCATCCTTCCGGCTTTCTGCCCACAGCTGGACCCCTACCAGTTTGCCTACATGGCCAAAAGAGGTACAGAAGACGCTGTAGCATGCATCCTTCACACTCTACTTCAACATCTGGACTCCCCTGGCCATTATGCCAGGATTCGCTTTGTAGACTTTAGCTCTGCCTTCAACACAATTCAAAGTCACACCATGATAACTAAACTCCACCACCTCCATGTGCCACCTCTCATTCCCTGGATCCATAATTTCCTCAGTGATAGACCACAGGCAGTGAGGGTGGGAAGCACCACATCCACCACCATTACTGTCAACACTGGAGCCCCCCAATGCTGCGTCCTGAGCCCCTTTATCTACTCTCTGTACACCAACAGCAATACTCGCCCTCCTCAAAATCAAAAATCAGTTGCAGCGTATTACCAATCACCACTTCACAAAATGGAGTAAGGACAGTCACCTCCTCCTCAGCGTCACCAAGACAAAGGAACTCATCCTGGACACACGATGTAAACTCTCCACCCCTCACTGCCCCATCTCCATAAACAGCCAGCCAGTAGAAATTGTTGACAGCTTCACGTACCTTGGCATCACTATAGACAATAAACTGAGTTTTGGTCACCACATCACAGACATCCACAAACACTGTCAACAAAGACTTTTTGTCATTCATAAACTCTGGACACTATCAGTCAAACCACACCTTCTGCTTCTCCTGTACCGTAGTATCATTGAACCCATCCTCTTGTACTGTGCTCCCTGCTACTTTACCATGCTCTCTCTCACCAATAAGAATAAGCTTCTTAAAAAAAAACTCCTCCAAAATAATAGGTCTTCACACTCCCAACCTGCCAGCCCTCAATAATACTGCCACTGCTCGAAGAGCAACTACCATAGTACATAATCCCGCCACCCTCTCAATTCATGCTTCACCCTTCTCCCATCTGGCTGTAGAAACAGACAGCTGCTCTACAAAAAGGCATGCTTCGGAAAAGTTTTGTACCCTGCGCTATAAGAGCGTTAAACTTACAGACAAATTAATTATGTCACTATTGTGTTATGTGTACATATGTGTATATTGTCTATATATGTACATATGTGTGTAGAGAAGTGACACTCAGGTTGGTTTGACTTTGTGGTTATACAACCTGTTCTCACTTCCAAGTCGTCACATATGGACGCATGATCAAGAGCCATAGTCGTCAGTTGGTGACACACTGGGGATCCTTTTACCATCACAGTTCAACGTAGTTGGGGAAGCCCTGTAGCGTCGGATTTTGACGAAGAAAACATTGAGTAAGGAGGTGGATGGAGGGCCAGAACTTGGACTTTGAAGCAGGAGACTGGGGTTCTTGTCCCGTGTGAAACAAAAAGTCAACATTAAATATTTCTATTTAGGCAAGTTATGTATATTGACGTAAGTGACGTTAGTTAATGTACGTATTAACTCACGTACATAGTTGTTTTAACCAAAACCATGATCTTTTCCTAACCTTAACCAAGTAGTTGTGTTGCCTAAACCTAACCAGACTGCAGCGTTTCAGGACTTTAATAACGTTTCAAAATGGCGATGTTTTGAAACGCTAATGTTTTATTTTTGAAAGTGTAACCGGGCGTTGCATATTTATTGTTGCTAAGCGTTGCTAACTTGACTGCGGAGCCCTAAATGTCAATAAATGACTCAAAAGGGCTTCCCAGGTCATTAAAAGGTGATGACAAAGGGCCTTGACCAAGCGTCAATATGAACGAGTCTGGAGTGAGAACGTGTTGGGTAATGCAGGACATTTGAAACATCAGAGAGCAGCACACACAACAATCTTTTTTGTGGTTAATGAATACATAAATTTGTAAATGATCTTTTATAAAGCAACAACAGCAGTCTCATTAATTATAACCTTTTAAAATAATATCCTCATTGTTACAGGAGCATGTATGAGCCTAACAATGTCGTAAAAAACAAACTCATTTGTCTCTATCTTGATTTTCTCTGCTGATGGTTTTAGAGTGTACTTACAGAGCAGCCACAGTGTTTCTTTCATCCTGACAATTTGTTATATTAGATCTACGCTCTGATCAGTTCATGTTCACATATAAGTAAACCCCCCCACCTTCCTCTGTGACTGTGGCTGGCAGGGTTGTGGTTTCCGCTCCACACTTTAGTTGTTGCATCAAAGGTGATAAATTCTGTTTTAAAACGAGGCTCTGAGCCAAAACATGATGTGAAGAGAGACAGAAAACTAAATGAAGACACTGAGATGAAAAGTAAAGCAACAATGGTCACAGTGAATATGATGCGTTCACGGACAGTTAAACAAACCCTGCAGGGTGTGTGTCATTCATTGTTCTGATTCCCTGAGGTGAAAGATGAAACAGCTTTTTTCATTAGATAGATTCAAGATGTTTGTTTGAAGCTGTCAGAGATTCATTATGAAGTGATTTGATGATGATCTTAAACTAACCAGCTGGATCTTCAGGTAGGTCACAGCGGGTCAGTCTGTAGGAAGTGAACAGGAGATGATTGTGATTGGACAGCTTCTCTCTGTTCTAACCACAGAAATGTGGTCAGAAAGAGACCAAAATATACTGCATGGCTGCAAGCTATCAAAATACACATCAACTGAGAGAACGTGATGCCTTTGCTACACCTGAATAGATGAACTTTGTGTTTCTTGCTGCAGGAATAAGAAACAAATCAAATAGCTTCAGTTTCTCGGCCTATTAGTTTTACAAAAGGTGTATAAAAAGACCAACTATCCTGCTATCACAACATATGTTACATGCGTGTCCTTGGGGATTTCCTCCCAGACCATGATCAGAGCATCAGGGAGCTCCTAGACAGATGTTTTATTTTTTTTATTATTGAGAGCCATTTAGCTCTTTGAAATCAGACATTGCAGAGCTGAACTTAAAGGTAATTTACCTTATTTCAACAAATGTTTTACTTTATAAGAGGAAGTGCATCTCTGTCTCAACAGTGACTTCTTTTGGTCACCATGGTTTTTTGTGTCTCCATTTGTGATGTCCAGTTTGTGCTCACTGAGCCTGCACTTGGTTAGGATCTGTCTGCTCTCTGTCTCTGCAGGGAGAGAGACACTCTGCCACTGCAATAGGACCAGATCACATTCTGATATACTTCTTTCCATTGTTTTATATAGGTTTCTTTACACTGTGTTTTAATGCTGTTTCCTCTGATTGGTGTTTGGAAAGCAGTCTTGTTGTGAGTCTGGTCAGAGTGGGTCTGGGAGGGATCAGTTAGTCTCAGCACTAACTGACATAGGGGGCTTTACCTCTTGGGTTTTGAGGGTTTAGTTCATTGTGTCACAGGGGGCTAGGTTTTTAGGTCCCATATTATGCAATATGAATGTTTTCATGTCTTTTCAACATAATTATGTGTCAACGGGCCCGTCCACTGCACATGTATTTAATATACTGAGTATACAGCTGGAAGTTGTTCAGTATGTGTGACAGAGGTTGTTATGGTTATGAGGGAAAGTATTAATATTTTCTGGTTTTCCCTCTGATGTCCTCCTGCTGCTCTGCTGCAATGAGAAGGAGACGTGACAGATAACTTTACTGTCCTCCTCCTTGTTGGAGAATTCCGGCAGGGTAGACGCTCGTCACTACGTAGAATATGTACGAAGAAGAAGTTGTCTGGTTTATGAAACAAAGGCTTTATTCTTAAATAGACAAACATACAGAGTGCATTCAGTCTGCAGAGTGTAAGACAAAGAGCCAGTGAAGAAACAGGGCACTTTATACTATGTTATTACGCAGCTGTCTCAGGGAGGGAGGGAGTCAAAACCAACTGTCCTGAGATGAAGGCCTTTCAACAGTCAGATAAAAAACTCCTAACGAGCTACATTCCCCTGGGAACGGCTGAAACCTGACTACAACATAATACAAGCATCAACACCAAACAGTGACACATGGGCCATAAGGGTACAGCATACAAAGGTAAACAGGAAAATACATTATAATATGAATTTCGATCGCATTATTTATACAGAAGTTAAATTAAACACATACTATTTAACATGAGCCCACAGAGTGTGAATCTTTTTCATCAAAAAAGTGACAACATTATGAAGCCAGACGAAGTTGAGATAGTCGACCGCAGAAATCAAGGATGTAATCATTGGCGTAGCTCAGAAGGGATGCTCAGTGATGACAGCAGTGATGATGTCATCATAGTCTTCATCCAATCCCTTTTCAGTGTGGTTTAGAGGGGTCATCACCATGGAAATGGGCAGGTCACTTGCTGCAGTCAGAGCAGGTTACAAAGAAAGTGCAGATTATTTGTTAGTTTCTGTTAGAGACAACTGTCCATCATCAACACTAAAGTCTGAGAGTGATTGATTGATTAATTGTAATGTCAGTGAATGATTTAGTTACCTGTGGCCCTGCGTCGATATAAAGACAACATGAGGACAGTGGAGATGCAGTACGGACAGAACACCACCAGGTGTAAGATCAGTCTGAATTCAAGCTGGAGGGAGGCTGAGGCAGCGGGCAGAGTTGCAGAGGTGGGCGGGGCTGTGGTTGTAGGTTTACCTGTTGAGAGAATCCACCTGGTCAGATGAATCTCTGAATGAAAGTCCTGAAATCAAAGGTAACCTCCTCACCTGTGACAGAGATCCAGCTGGATGGAGACTCTCCACGACCTCTGATGTTACACTTGTAGAGGCCTTCATCAGACTTGTTAACATGGTGGATGGTCATGTGACCTGTAGGCTCAGTCCTGATGAGGGAGCCATCTTTATAGAAACCAGCTGGGAGGTTGGAGGGAGGGATCTCTGTTTTACAGTGCAGAGTGACATCATGTCCCTCCATCACAGGGAGGACAGGACTCTGCAGGATCACTGGTCCATCTCAACACAGAGACAAACTACAGCATTTCATCATTTACACACAGCTTCATCAACACTAACTCCACAGTCTGATCTTACCAGTGACAGTGATGTTGATGGTGTTACTGGTTGCTCCCTCTCTGGACTCACACCAGTAAACTCCACTGTCCAATGGGTCAAAGTAGCCAATGGTACAGGAAGAACCAGCTGATCTTCCCCAGCCAGCTCCACACTGAGTCCTGGTTTCTCTGGTTGTGTTCCTCCTCAGCGTCCATCCAGCAGAGCTGTCGTCCTCCTCACAGCTCAGAGAGACAGACTCTCCTTCAAACAGCTGAGAGCTGCTGGGACTCACAGTCAGAGAGGCTGGAGGAAGAGAGCTTTAAAGTCAAGTTACTGTTGCAGTGCAGTTTAGAAAACACTGAATGATACGAAGGCCCAAAAGAAAGGCTGAATCACAGAGGTCCAAACTTTCTCTTGATTAAATGTTAATGTAGACCAATCAAAATAAGTTTTTCCTGGTATTTTAAATTACCACCTTTAGACTTCAGACTGGACACTAGCCAAGATAGCAGCTTAACTCTGCACTGCAAAACCACTGTCTGACTTCTTTTTAATAATAATAATAATTTAGGCATTTAGCGACTTATAATTGCTTTATATGTCAGAGGGACCCCCAGGGTTGATGGACCCCTCTGTGAGTGTGAGGGACCCCAAAGATGGGTAAAGCACTAGTGGGTGGGGGAAATCTGACATGGGAGAAGTACAATTGGCGGGAGTTGTGATGGACGCCTGTATGCGAGAAGCGCAATGGGGCGTCTCCCGAAGGGGAGAGCCATGTGACAGACCACGTCACTACGGGTGAGTATGCGCTTTGACTGCTATACCAACGAGTCTGGCTCTGCGGTCAAGTTGCATGGTTGGTACCCTGTAGACCCGGGTTCCAATCCTGACTGCTCTTGCCTTTATGTCACAATTGAACCCTGGTGTCCCACCAGGGGCCTAGGTCTTATCCACTACACCATTACCACCCACTTTAAGTAGTGATGGTGCCTTCACCACCCGTTTCTGACATTAAGTCAACAGAACCAACAGGACTTTTGAGGAGGTCGGTGGCGCCGTGCAAGATGGCAGCTTCTGGATTACACTCCGCAGTGCATTTGTTTATTAACTCTGTTTTCTGCCGTCCCTCTCTGGTAACTTTTACCAGAGAAGAGCTCTTAAACATCGAACTTTCAACTCCTAACACTATTAGACTGCTCTTGATCGAACCTGGAACTTTGCTGGAGTTATTAGTTGGAGAAGCGGCAGCTCTGTTTGGGATCCGGAGTCACTGTTGGGGAAAGTGTGCAGGTGCACTGGTTAAACTGAGACAGAGGGATTTTCGCACTGCGCTCCCTTCTATCCATCTGGCGAAAGTCCGCTCTCTGGCCAACAAAATGGATGAACTGCTGCTCCTCAACAGAACTAACTTGAACGTCTGCAGATCTGCCGCCTTTTTTTTTTTTTCCGAATCCTGGCTCACCGAGTGCTTTCAGGACAGCACACTTCACCTACTGGGATTTAATCTCAGCCGCGCGGATCGCGAAAGGGAGGTCACAGGAAAAACAAGGGGAGGCGAACTCTGTTTCTATCTAAACTAAGGTTGGTGTACAGATGTCAGTGTTGAAGAAATCATTTAGCCCTCACTTAAACCTTTTTATTCACCGCAGGAGTTTTCCTCGTTTGTCCTGGTCGCTGTTTACATTCCACCTCAGGCCTGTGTTACTACACCTGGCTGACCAGATAACTAACAAGGAGAAAAAACATCCAGACTCCCTGCTCATTGTTCTCGGGGACTTGAACAGAGCAAACCTCAGCCATGAACTTCCAAAGTACAGACAGCATATAAAGGTGTCCCACCAGGGATACTAGCACACTGGACAACTGCTACACAACATTGAAGGGACACCTGTCACTCTGTTCCCTGTGCAGCCTTTGGACTCTCTGGTCACTGTCTGGTTCATCATATCTCACATACAGGCAGCGACTGAAATCTGCTAAACCTGTTGTAAAGGTCTGCGAAAAGATGGACCAACAAGTCAAAGCTTGAATTACAGGCCAACATTGACTGTACTGACTGGAGTGTTTTTGAGGCTGCAGCCATTGACCTGGACAAACTGACACTGTGGCATCTTTGTGAGGACACGTGTGTGTCGACTAAAACCTTTCGCACATACAACAACCAAAAACCCTGGTTCACAGCGAAACTCAGGCAGCTTCGTCAGACCAAAGAGGAGGCCTTCAGAAGTGGGGACAGGGTCCTGTACAACCAGGCCGGGAACACTCTGACCAAAGAGGTCAAAGCTGCAAAGAGGAGCTACGCTGAAAAGCAAGAAAACAGCTTCACAGCCAGCGACCCTGCGTCAGTGTGGAAAGGCCTGCAGACACTAACTACAGGAGACCATCCCCCAACTTAGCTGGTACTCAACGACTGGCTGTCAAGCTGAATGATTTCTTTTGTCAAACCTCTCCCCACTCCAACACCATCTTCCCCCACTGCCACGCTCTCTCACCCCTCTCCGACCCCTCAACTGCACTCATGATTTGTGAAGAGGATGTGCGCCAGCTCTTCCAGAGGCAGAAGATCAGGAAGGCTCCTGGCCCAGACTGTGTCTCCATCCAGCCTGAAAGGTCAGCTAAATGAATAAATGTAAATGTAAACAGCCCTGTGTCTACGGTGGAATCCTAAAGTGGGAGCCCAAAACTGACACCATCATCAAGACGGCCCAGCAGAACTCAACCTGCTCTGTGCTCCATCACATCCACCTGACATGTATATTATAATATAATATTGTGCCTGTATCTGATTTTATTATTGTATAAGTAAGCACAGCGTGAGCAATGTACAATCCAGAGTCAAATCCCTTGTATGTGTACACATACCTGGCAATAAAGCTGATTCTGATTCTGTCCTGCCTCTCTTCACTCTGTCTACATAACACTTTGCAGGGCCTTTTTGATGAAGTATATACTATATATATATATACTATATATATATATACTGTATATTGCCAAAAGTTTTAGGACGCCTGCCTTTACATGCACATGAAGGTTAATGGCATCCCATTCTTAATCCGTAGGGTTTAATATGGAGTTGACCCACACTTTGCAATAACAGGTGCACCTCTTCTAGGAAAGCTATCCACGTTTAGGACGGCAGTATATTTGTGAGTAAATTTTACTAATGGATGTATTGCACAGGTGGCAACCTATCACAGTACCACGCATGAATTCACAGAGCTCCTGACAGCAACCCTTTCTTTCAGATATGTTTGTAGAAGCAGTCTGCTTGCGGTGCTTTATTTAAACACCTGTGGCCATGGAAGTGATTGGAACACCTGAATTTAATGATTTGGAGGGGTGTCCCAATACTTTTGGTAATCTAGTATGGTGTTTTGTAAAACCCCTGTCGACTGTTTTGTGTTGTATGTGATGCTAATTGATTTTATGTAAGGGGCTAAACGATACTACGAAGGTGGATAAGATGTTGGTTAGTTAAATCTGTGTTAACTTAATTAGAGTTGGTGCGCGTTCACATTAAAGGGGCATGTTCGGCAGTGTGGGCAGAGTTTTTGCTCCGCATTTCTCCAGAACAATGCACGTTGATTGTGTCAGGAGGCATGGCAACAAGCCAGGGAGGCATGTTTGCATCGCATGGAGTAAATTTGTAGCCTAATTATCTTCACAGTGTTCTTATTGTAGTTCAAATGTCTATTATGTATTTTATGGGCAAACTTTTATGTGTAATATAATTAAGATGTAAAGGTACAATCGCACATAAGGTCCATTGTAATAGAAAAAAAAGGAACCAGCCGAAAGGGGGAATAATCCCAGAGAAAATTTAATTTCCACGATTAATCTACAAGTAAAAAATTCTCTGACATTATAGTCACGCATTTATTAGAGAAACTTCTCTTTGCAAGGCTGCAACATCACACACACACTTCTGCTGTGTATTAGGCCTATGTGCAGTGGAAAGTTATAGGCTTCACAATTGGATTTAGCAGCAAGGAAATACCCGTGAGATTAGCCCACAATAACTATCATGCACCTTAGAGACTTTGCTGTGGATTGGACGTAGTCAGAAGAGTGATTTTTGATTTCCAACTTTTTCTCCCTGTAAATTTGACACTTTCATCTAGAATTTTTTTTTCTTGATTTATTAACCCTCAGCCAGACTCTGTATTTTTGGGCACTTAAAATAGTCGATCTATATATGTGAATACACTAGATACACAAGAGGCTACAGGGCTCGCTGGATGAACTTAAATAACTTCAAATTGGGATGAAACCTTAGCAGATTTTATCAAGTGGTGTGTATTAATAATAGCAATAGACCATGGGTAACATCTATCAACTTTTTGTAGTACGGGTTAATCGGGAAGTTACACCGAAGGTCACAAAGTTTTTCATCCCCATGCACGCACTTTCATCAGGGTCAACATTCTCTGAGTTGATTGAACTACTTCTGCTCAGCTGTTCTGGCACCATCAGGCTCAGTCAACTCAGGACTCAGTGATAAGCTCAGAGTTTGTTACGCCTGCTTCCTGAAAAAGGGCCCTGGCCATTCATAGTAAAAATAAATATCTGCTGTGGACTCATTTGGGTCATGACTGTGCCACTGAAAGCAAATGAACTGAATATTAACATTTCCCACACAAATTGACAGGAACATTAATCCGTATAAGACAATTTTGGAAAAAGTTGCTCCACACAGACAAACTTTGAAATGGCAGTTTTCTTGCAGTGGGCTGAGCAGGTCAATTTTACAGTCCTTCAGTTCAATGTCTAAAAGACTTCAGCTGTGTCCTCAACACTAATGGCTCTATCAGAGTTTCTCAGACAGAGTCAGTAAGTGTTTTAGACACTAACTGATAAATGAGGTTTACTCACTGTGGTTTGTTGAGCAGCACAGCAGTGAGGTCAGAACTAAAGAGAAATGACACTCAGGTCGGTTTTATGTTTGTGAAAGAAAGACATTAAACACCTGAGAGCAGCACACACACACAATGTGTTTATGTGTTTAATGAATGGTTAAAGAATTAATACAGAAATTTGTATCAACACATTAAACTAATCTTTTTTAAACAGCATGTCACGACTGAGGGTGAGCGCAAAGCAAGTGAGAGCCCAAATGCAAGACACTGAGAGCAGAGATGCAGTTCTGGGAAGTTAATCCAACACAAAATGGCAAAACAAGGCTTAACAGTGTGCAGGGACCGGCAACATCCACAATCCAATACAACAGCACAGCAAAAGGCAGAACACTCTTCCTATGACATGACAGAGCGTACACACGCTACAATGACTGGACAGGGACTGAACAGAAACACCAAACATTTTTACACAGCCTTGCGAAGGGAAGTTTCTCTCATAAATGTGTGACTATAATGTCAGAGAATATTCAAGTTTTTTACTTGTGGATTAATCGTGGAAATGAAATTCTGTCTCGGATTATGACCCCTTTCCGCTGGCTCCTTTTTGTCTGTTACAATGGACCTGATGTGCAGTTGTAGCTTTAGGCCAAAATTTTAATCATATTACGCATAAAAGAAGAGCCCATAATACATAATAGAGATTTGAACTACAATAAGAACACTGGGAAGATAATTAGGCTACAAATTTTACTCAATGCAATGCCAACAACCCCTCCCTGGCTTGGTGATGGTGCAGTGGATAAGACACATGCCTTTGGTGTGAGAGACCCGGGTTCGAATCTCCTGTGAGTCACCAATGTGTCCCTGAGCAAGACACTTAACCCCTAGTTGCTCCAGAGGCATGCAACCCCTGACATATGTAGCAATTGTAAGTCGCTTTGGATAAAAACATCAGCTAAATAAGTAAATGTAATGGTGTTAGATCTGCCTATGAATGTGTCTTTAAACTCATCATATCCTGACACTATCAACGTGCATTACTCTGGGGGAAAGACGGAGCATGCAAGTCTGCCTGCACGGCCGAACACACCCCTTTAATGCGAGTGTGCACCAACTCCAACTAAGTTAACACTGAGTTAACACCAACTAACCAACATCTTATCCACCATTGTAGTACCGTTTAACTCCAGTGTAGGCGGTCAGAGTTTGTCAACCCTGAGTTTGTCTGATAACCCTGAGTTAACTCTGAGTGGGTTGAACTTCCTTTGTAGTACAAGCCACAGGAACAAAACCGAAAACAGAAAACATGGACCAACTGTTAAACAGAACGGGGTAGGGAACAGAGACAGGACAAACCAGGAAACAGGAGAACAATAAACATGGAACAGAACAGAAATAAAGAAAATAACCAAACACCACTTAACACCAGCTGACAGATCATAACCAGATAAATAATAACACAAGGTAGATGAAGCACACTAAGGTAGCAAGTGAATCATTAACTAAGTCTAAAGTAACAGACCAACAACAGGGAGTCTAAACTCAAGGCGTTAGCAACAAAACCAACAGGGGTTGAACTAATAACACAGAGTGGCTAAGGGACGCAAGATAACAGAAACAATACATACAAACTCAGACAACCTAATCAACAGACTAAGATAACTGAACAAAACAGATAAACACAATGACGACCAAACAGACAATATATCAGGCAGATCTCACAACAACACTAGCAGAATGGACACAGGACAACAGACAGGACTGAAACCCAAAACACAACAGACAATATAAAAGATACTGAACTGATCAAATAACAAAAAACTCTAAACAAAAGCTAAACAAAGCAAAGCCAACAGGCAGAAAGTAACACAACAGCCTTCTCATAAATTACAACCTTTCACATTCTCAAAAACCATGTAAATGTTAGAAGAGCGTTTCTGAGGCAAATGATGCCGTAAAATCTATGTATTTATAATTCTTCTTTATATCTAGTTTTCTCTGCTGATGTTTTTTAGAGTGTACTCACAGAGCAGCCACAGCAGAGATGTTTCCTCCATCCTGACTCTTGGTTATATTAAATCTACACTTTGTTCACATCAAGTAAAGCTTCCTCTCTGACTAGCGGTCAGTGTTGTTTCTGAGCCTTCTCTCGGTTCCAACCACAGATATGTGAAAGAAAGAGAGGCTGCAAGCTATAAAAACTACACCTCAAACTGAGACAACAGGATGCCTCCACTGCACCTGAATACATTACCTGCTGACTTTGTGTTTCTTGCTGCAGGAACAAAATCAAATAACTTCAGTTTCTCAATTTATTTATTTTTAAAAGGTACATAAAAAACCAAGTTCTCTGTTGTCAATACCCCCGTGTCTTCGATGTATGCCCTTAGGGATCTCCTTCCAGACCTGGATCAGGGCATCAGTGAGCTCCTGGACAGTCTGTGGGGCTACTTGGTGGCTTTGGATGCACCAATCCAATTGGATTCACATCTGGGCAACATAAGGGCCTGTCGGTGGCATCAGCACCTTTGTCATCCAGGAACTGCCTACACACTCTGGCCACATGAGGCCGGCATTGTCCTGCACTAGGAGGAACCCAGGGCCCACTGCACCAGCGTAAGGCCCGGCAATGGCTCTGAGGATGTCATCCCGGTACCTAACAGCAGTCAGGGTACTAACTAGCAAACTGAAGCTGTCTGTGCCCACCACCTGTGAAAACCATTCCCTTTTTGAGGCTTGTCTTGCCATTTCCTCTCTAGTGCACCTGTTGTAACTTTAATTTACACCAAACAGGTGTCACGTATTCAAAATAGCCTATGCTTCCTAACTGGACAGACTGAAATCCCTGAATCTGGATTTTTTTATTATTAACAAATGCGGCAGACAACACACTGCACAAGACCATATGTAACCCTGTATCTGCGAGTTTGGTAACATCATTCTCTGCAGCGTGGATGTCCCTCTCATCGCAGCAGTGCACTGTATACTGCACTATGGAGGCCCCTGATTTTCATCTTGGGGAGTTCAATCACTGCAAACTGGAACTGTCACTCAGGCTTTCAAAAATACATCAAATATGGCACAAGAAAGGACAGAATCCTTGATAATTATCTTTCATGAACTGGACGTGGATTTTGCTACTGACTGTTACAGATTACATAAAATTCTGTGTGAACAATGTACCTCAGAAAGAAATAACCATACGTCTTAAAAACAAACCATACATAACTGGGGAGATTTGAACCTCAGGACTTCTCTGAATGGAAGAATGTTTTTGAGACAATTTCCCTCACAGAGCAGGCGCCATGCACCCAGGAGGTCAGATCACTTTTTAAATACTTATGTAGTAAGAAGGCCGGATGGAATATCTGCAGTCCTCCTAAAGACATTTGCAGAGGAGATGAACCTGCAGGGTTCCCCGTCTTTCAAAAATTAGTAGACTCACACAACATCCCCACCTTGTGGAAGAAATCAGTAATTACACCTTTAAGCAAGATGTTGGTATGTTTTAGATCACTTTCATTTTGCTTGTAAGGGGGGGGGGGGGGGGGTGGCAAAGATGATGCCATTAACAGCATTTCACATCTAGTCAGTAAACACCTTGGCTCAACTGGTATTTTTCTTTTCTAAATTGACATACTGAACCCAGAAGCAGACTAGAGACAGCCAGTGAGTTCAAACTAGTAATGTGTCCTTCCGTATGAACGTAGGGTTGTATCAAGAAATTCAGAATGCTTTTTGTGAAGCACATATTGAGGCTTGTGTTGGTGTCGTATGTGGTGATGTTTGAAACCAAATAACTTATTCAGGAATGCATTTGAATTGCATTCAAAATGCAATTGACCCTACTTCACATTTTTTGGACTTTTGAACTTGAAATTGAACACACAAATTGGTAGGGGTGGTGACGTCTTACCCGATATTAATTTTCTAAAGCAGGCAGAATCAATCAAGAAAAACCAACCACCTGAAGTACTGTGGAAAAGTTATTTTAAATTGTTTCCACATTCCCTTTTGACCCTGCCATTGTAGACACCATATTAATAAGTTCATCATTTATATATTGAAGATATACTAATTAATCACACAATTACAAACATAATTTATTCAATTCAAAGCCTTACACACCAAAGCCATGGTGCCATAACAATCACTCTGCCTGTTTTACATTTACTGTCCACTTGATGGCACAGTAGAGCAAATTAAGCACCGTGACGCTTCGGCTCATGAGTGAACCAATGGGATGGAAAGCTCACTAGTTCAAACAGTTTGATGAACAATGCCAACTGTTGAATGGATTGAGCAGGACATCCTCTGTGCGGCTGGTCAGTACAGTGAGTTTGGTGTGGCAGGCAGGCAGTGGTGCAGAGAGACCGTTTCAGACCACGTGGCTTCAGGGAAGCAGACAGGCATGATGTTATTCAGGTGTGCCAGTCAGCCTGCCACTAAGGGGGCCCTTACTTAGCATGCGCTGTGAACACTGAGGGCCCTGGCATTCAACATCCTAAGGAAGCCTTGGGCCATACACCGCATGAGGCCCCAGGGCACTGATCCCATTGGTCTATAATCCAGCACTCAACTGGAAGGCCCACGTTGATCGTCTCTGCTCCAGACTTCAAACGAGGATACATTTTTTATGTAGACTTAGAAATACAAAAATGGATGCTGTTGTTAGAGAATGTATTACAGAGAGGTAAGGTAACCTGACAGTACAGTCCACATCCCAGATCGCTCGTCAGGTACAGACAGCTATGAAGATTATGGGGGTCAGACAATCTATCAGAAGTCGGTTATCAGACAGGCACAAAAAATTGTGTCTGATCCAACCCAGAATTTCTACTTTTACCCTCTGGTGTTCCCCCATTAAGATTTAGCTGTTATTTGTTTTTTTTTCGTTCTATTGTCTTATCATCTTGGCCACAAAAGTTACTGGAGGTGTCGTTGTGCGGTCTGCCACAGTCTGACCACAGAACTGATCTTCCTGAAGTGTTAGTTAAATCTGCTGCTGACACTTCTTCCCTACAGCTGGTTTCAACAGCTGATCTTCAGTATGTTGTTGCACACTGATGTCAAATGGTTTCTGGAGTAATAAATATATACATAAAATCATAAATCAATGAAAGTCCTATTAAACTTTGTCCACAAGGTGGCAGCATAACATCAGATAGGCTTCACAAACAAACTGGAGAAACTGTTCAGATTATTATCATTTTGTATTCATGTGGTGATTTAGGTTTAGCCTGTAGGCTTTATGAATCCAAACATCCTCACAGTGGGATTCAGGCTCTGTTTTAATGTTTCAGAATTCAGTTTTGTGTTAAAAAGGAGTTCTTCTGAACATTTATTCTTTGAGAATGAAACCAAAGCAGAGAGGACTTGGTTCTTGATTGGTGTGATATTGTCTCAACTCAGGACATTTGGTTCTGATGCTACACAGCAGAGGTCTCATTAGCCAGAAACAGACTGGAGGACGGCTGGATTAGTTTTGTGACGTTCAAAGAACGTTTCGTTCATTTGACCTGATCTTGTATGTGACTCAGGAGGAACGGGTTGTCTCAGTGAGTAATTCGTTCATTTTCAGGCATGCGTGAATGGTCTTGGACTCTTACGTTCAGTCGTCACAGCAGCTGCATGGGCTCCGTCAGCACAGGAAAGTATTGATTAGTTCACGACTGTTAACTGTGGTTCTCTGGGTTTGAATCGTTCATTTGTCACGTGACAGCTGGCTACAGGCTGTGGTTAGCAGGCAGCACAGGAAACACAATCTAACATTACAGTTTGCTCTTAGTTTGTAAAATATGACGCTCTGCTGCCAGTGGACTTGTTCATGTCTGTGATTGGTCATCTGCTGCTAACACCACCTCTTTTATGTGAACGCGTTCATGGCTGGATTTGGAAACCCTGGGTTGACTTACCAAGTTGATAACCAGCTCCGTGGTGCCGCTTATCCCGATCCCGATTGTTAGGGTTAGTTTAGCCAGAGAACAAAAACATATCCTGGGAATGTTGAACTCACTTCGTGGTACAGGCCCCTGGTATATTGTCCAAAACCTGCTCATGTCCTGAGTTACTGAACAACATGCAGCTGCTGGTTAAAGATTTACTACTGAAGATACAGATAACCTCAGGATTTGGATCTCTGCGTTATTTCAAATGACACACAGAAAGCAGGCCAAATGAGTTTCTTGTGAACACAGTTTACATCCAAAGGTTTAAAAGTTCTGAACATGAATTGCTCTCAATAAATAATCATAATGAAAAACTGAACTTTGATCACTGCTTTTCTCTGAATGTTTTCACTTTCACAGGTCACCGTGACATAAAAACTACATGAATAGAATCAGCAGTAAAATCTGATATAAATACCTGAAAAAGTTTTTGGACGACTTTTTGTTTAAAAAATGTGTTTCCCGAAAGGTTATACTTCTATACTGGTAGTAGCGACGCTTGCGCAGTAGAAGTAAAACAGACCCTCATGTCAGTGGAACCACACGATTGGCCGAAATATGTTTCTCGCTTTGTTTGTTAAAAGCAGACGATTGGCTTTTTAGTGGGAAGGGCGGGATAACAGCCATCTTTAAAGTTACGTGCTTTCCCCATAGAGTTATATTAAGGGTGTGACTGAGTGGCGTGTCTCCTCTATAAAGCCTCTCTGGAGATACCCACGCACTATTTGTGCTGAAGCTGGTGATCTGTTGGTGTGATTGTGAGCGCTGCTGCTGGAGTCCTCACTAAGACCAGGAGAGAGATCAGCGTCAGTTGTTAAAACTGGCTTCCTGAGGGTCAAAGAAATGATTTTAAGACACTACTGTTGGTTTTTAAAGCACTGAATGGTTTACATCCAATCTGCTCCTCCCTTCTGCAGCGGACAGACCTCTCAGCTGGTCTGGGATCAGGACTGCTTACTGTCCTGAGAGTAACCAACTAACTAAACCTTCTTATGGCCCGTTTCAGAGTCCTTAACAAATAGAGGAAACCACATTTAAGGGATTATTAGAAAAAGGATTTTTATTAAGTAAAAGTAATTTAATTTAATGAATATACCAAATAATTTTTAAAGTTTCACAAATGTGCCAGGAGCCAAGAAAGCAACAAGCTGTGGTGCTGGGGACAGGAAGAAGCATGCAGACACACACAAACACTTATTTATGCTTCCTGAAGACTGATAACTGATTGCATTTTATTACATAAAATGTGGAACTGTTTGTTCACATCACTGACTGCACTGTAATTTGTGTACAGTCTTTTTCCTGGTTTACTTTGTTTTAGTCCATTTAAATCTTTTCCACTCCACCACTGCAGCCCCCTGTTTTAACTGTGTTCAGCCCAACAGAGGCACAACTGGACCAGCTTCTGCATCCAGAACAGATGTAACCATGATAATTAATGTCACTGAAACTTGATGACTAACTGTGTCACTGAGAAATCAGAGAAAATAAATGATGTTTTTTTAAATTGCGGTGGTGTTTGAGCAGACTTTGCATCATCCGCCCCACCATCTTAGTTTGAAGCAGGAAGTGTGGTTTTATTACAGGAAACATTTCTGAGAAAATCAAGTAACACAACGTCAGCGCACATCAACACTTATGTCACTAAAGCAGCTCAGCAAGAACTCAATGTTACTCTTTAGTTTGAGTTCAGCTGCATGATATCTAGTGTATATCTTGTGTTCTTACACTGTAAAAGATTATTGTCTTTAATGATTTGCGTGAGGAAAACTGTATTCTAAATAATTTGTTTGTCCTGTCAGACTCCAACACTGACATGGTGCTTAATGTCTTAATAATTTTCTATTGTTTCAGATCTACTTTATCCCATTGTTGAGTTAAAAAAAAGCTGCATAGAAACATCTCACTGACAGAATAGTGAACTATTCTGTGACTGCCATCCTAAGACAGGAGTTATTAGGAGTTGTACACCTTTTTTGAAGATTTATCAATAACTCCTATCAGGATAGCTCAGCAGTAAAACATTAGCTTCAATTTTCTCTAAATCAAAGGTCTCCGAAGCTAATTTGACAAAGTAAAAGCAGCCAAGACCCATTAGTGTCTTATCATACTAATTACAGTCATTCACATCATATCAAAACACTGAAGCAGCCGACTGAGATGTTTGTGTGTGTAAACATTTTCAAAACATCTTAAATTCACACCAGTTTTGTTTTGTTTTCATGTCATAGAAAACAAAACAATATTAACTATTATACATTTTTTATTAGTATTCATTATTATTATTATTATTATTATTATTAACAATATTATTAACGATATTATTATTATTATTCTCCCTTTACTTTTAACACTGTATATGATGTACTCTGGGCCTGGCTATATTGAATTTAGTGTCATAAGCATTCAGTCTTTACTACAGTTAGAGAGATGACCGGCACTGCATGGGGTCAACAAGAGACGTACTGTATATACTTGAGTGCACTGTGGTGGGACTTCTCCTCAAATAAACAACTGAAGCAAAGACTTAGGGATCTTCCACACAAAAGCTTTCTTGAGTTTGATAGGTAAGGTTTTAATAGGATGAGTCCAAAAGGTCACATGGGTTATCATAAGTTTCCAGTACAGTACCCACTTCTTCATTCTTATGGAATAACTTTAATTCTCATCTCTGGTCTTATAGTCAAACAGAAAAAACACTGCAGCCAACTCTGCAGTTGGGTAAACTTAAATCATAGCAGCCCGTTGGTATGAACTATATTTTCTATAGATGAAAAAAACACCACCACAAAGAAGAAGAAGAATCACACCAACTGGCCGACCGACTCTTAGTCCAACATTTCCCTCCTTGTCTCCTCCCTCCTTGTCTCCTCCCTTCTTGTGTCCAGCTGTGTGACCTGCAGAGCAGAAACAGGTGTGAGGTATCAGCTGTCAGCAGGTGAACAGAATGTCAGACATTATCTACTGCACTTTGATCACATGACTCGTAGCAGCTGTTTCCTCTAAAGTCTCATCAGCAACATCTTTCTAAAACACAAACATCTGATCTGTGATGTTTCTCAGCTCAACTACCAGGAGCCTTTACTACGAAGGAAGTTCAACATGCCCAGGATGTCTTCACTGACAACCACGACGATCAGGCTAAATGGTCACATGATGCTGGTTATTAACCTGATAATTCAACACAGGGTTTCCAGATCCAGCCCTGAGCGTGTTGCCGTTAAAGAGGCTAATATTATTATTATTATTAATAGTGGCAAAAGACTGAAACTCAACATTTACTGAAAACTCTCCCACATAACAAAAGATCTCTGTAACATAAGAAACAAATAAAACATAATGTTAAAATAAACTCATCTTAACTTAATTTAATAGGCCTTTTAATTTATATCCTCAGAATATTCAACCTCACATAAAAAGAAAACCCATTTATTTTAACGGCTGTGACAGGATGTGTGAAACAGACTTGGGATCAAGTAAAATATATAAAAAGCATTTCAAAGTGGTGAGTAAGCTCACTGTCACATCTTACAAACCTACAAGGTTTTAGTGCTTCAGTCTCTGTAGGATGATCTCGCTGTACAAAAGTTTCACCGCTGCAAACATGAAGCAGCCAATAAATCAGTCTGTGTGATTTCCTACAGATGGTGATGTCATTTTCCAGAGAGCTGATTGGTCAGTAGGCGGACAGTGTTTATAGAGTTGATCTCTTATCTGGAACATAACCTGCTCCGGAGCAGGTTAGCCGTTCAGCATAAGTTACCATGGCGATCTACCCCGGTAAGAAGTGAACCATCGTCATGGTGCTGAAAACCCCGAAGTTACCTGGATAAGCTCAAATCCTGCTTCGTGGTACAGAGAGACAAAGAGACACTCTGAGCTCGACACACTCACCTGGATCTGTCAGCCTGATGTTGGAGGGTTTAGGGCGTCTGTCTCTCCTCCTGTGTGAGGTGTCTCTCCTCCTGTGTGAGGTGTCTCTCCTCCTGTGTGAGGTGTCTCTCCTCTGCGTTTTTTAAAGAGCATCGTTCCAACAACAGCAAGAAGCACAGCAACAACTGGCAGACCGACCATCAGTCCAACATTTCTCTCCTTGTTTCCTCCCTCCTTGTCTCCTCCCTCCTTGTGTCCAGCTGTGTGACCTGCAGAGCAGAAACAGGTGTGAGGTATCAGCTGTCAGCAGGTGAACAGAATGTCAGACATTATCTACTGCACTTTGATCACATGACTCGTAGCAGCTGTTTCCTCTAAAGTCTCATCAGCAACATCTTTCTAAAACACAAACATCTGATCTGTGATGTTTCTCAGCTCGACTACCAGGAAGCAGCTTCACCTGAGAGACAAAGAGACACTCTGAGCTCTACACGCTCACCTGAGAGACAAAGAGACACTCTGAGCTCTACACACTCACCTGAGAGACAAAGAGACACTCTGAGCTCCACACGCTCACCTGAGAGACAAAGAGACACTCTGAGCTCTACACGCTCACCTGAGAGACAAAGAGACACTCTGAGCTCTACACGCTCAACTGAGAGACAAAGAGACACTCTGAGCTCTACACGCTCACCTGAGAGACAAAGAGACACTCTGAGCTCTACACGCTCACCTGAGAGACAAAGAGACACTCTGAGCTCTACACGCTCACCTGAGAGACAAAGAGACACTCTGAGCTCTACACACTCACCTGAGAGACAAAGAGACACTCTGAGCTCTACACACTCACCTGAGAGACAAAGAGACACTCTGAGCTCTACACACTCACCTGAGAGACAAAGAGACACTCTGAGCTCTACACACTCACCTGAGAGACAAAGAGACACTCTGAGCTCTACACACTCACCTGAGAGACAAAGAGACACTCTGAGCTCTACACACTCACCTGGCTCTGTCACTGTCAGACTGATGTTGCTGGTGAGTTTAACTTTCCCTGTCTCCTTTTCCTCTCTAACCCGACACTCATATGTTCCAGTGTCGTTGAAGGTGACGTTTTTCAGAATCACAGAAGCGTCTCCGTCCTTCATCTCTTGATCTCTCAGCTCCACTCGACCACGATAAGATTCATGCGTGATGTTTTCATTTGAGCTGCCGTCTCTGAAGAAGAAGACATAAATATCACCTGACTTCAGGTCAGTTCTGTTCCACTTTATCACTTCTATGGTAGCATTTCCGTGACCCCGACAGGGAAGAGTGGCGTCCTCTCCAAGCTTTGCATTCACTTCATGTTGATCTGATTAAAAACAGATCTTTAGGAGGTTACAAACATATCCAACAGCCTACAGAGTCAGATTCTACAAAGACAGTGTTTAGCCTATTTGAATCAATAATAAAATAAAAGACATTATAATAATAAGTACTGGCTTTTTGACAACAAAAGTATTAGACGAAGAGAAAATTCTAGTCCATTTTATGATATATGGATTAAAAAGTAATAGCTGTACAGACTACAGTTATTAAAATTATTAATAAAGATAATTCAGGAAGTTTCTGTATTTCTCTCCTAATGATCATGTAGCGTAAAATAAACTCATAAATCAGCATAATCAAAAGGCATTAATCAATCTGTTGATCTACTTCTCAAATTTCTATACTTCAGTACTAAAAACTGTAAATATTTGTTTTGTTGAAAGGTCGGTTATCACATCTGTTTATTTCTGATATTTGGGTTTTATGCTGTTGTACTGTATAATAAAACCTGGACACGGCACCACTACCCATTCTTGCTTCCAGTCACCTGCCACCCACAAAACATTTCCTATAGGCCACCATTCTGAAAGAGTTGTCTGTAAAACTGTTGTGAGGAACCCAGAACTGCAAACAAGGTCAATTATGAGTCTTTCAATTATGAAAAGTTAAAAAACTTTCCTCTAGCTGAGAACGAAGTTGGCCGCAAACCCCAGAAGTAAACCCAGAAGCAAGACATTTTAGGGCAAATGCGCCAGGTGAGCAATTCTTAATGCACTGAACAGGTGCCATCTACTCACCTTGGTTTGTTGTGCAGCACAGCAGTGAGGTCAGAACTAAAGAGAAATCACACTCAGGTTGGTTTGAGGTTTTACTGCAGACACAACAACTGTACACCTCAGAGAAGATGGAGACCCTGATCCTCACTGAACACTCACAGTATCTTCCAGCTTTAACATCACTGTGTGTTTCTGTCTTTGTCCCTTTAACATTTTAAAGCTGGTTTCACTTCCTGCTCTTAAAGGTTGTATTAAAGTGAAGTGAGAACATTTTCTGAACAAACTGTTAAAAAATGATCTTCTTTCCTGTTTGCTCGTCACATTTCTCTGTAATTTCAGTAACTTCTGACTCTCTCTGTCCTCTATTGCTTGTTTTGGCCTCACTGATCAATAAACTCTTCTGTCTTTGTAAGATGTTTTTATAAGATCAGATTTTTTATAATATGATCCCGTATGAAATGTGGGCACAACAGATCGTACTTACAGAAAAGCCAATGAAGAGATGTTTGTCCCATCGTACCATTTGGTGATGTGAGATCACACACTGAATTTTTCACTTAGAAAAGCTCAAACCACAGTCTCCTTTGTACTTTACTGCCTGTTTTCCTCTGCTGCAGTTGGCAGGAAATGTACTTGCACGGTTGATATATGATGTACTGGTCTCTAACTAGTCAGCACTATCAGCTCCCTTCTTACAGACAATTTCACACCCTCACATACGTTCTTAGAAAATTAAGGTAGTTATCAACAAATCACACTTTTTAATCAGAAATTAGGGTTGGGCCGATAGACGATGTCCATTGGCGGTGGCTGACAGACATTATGCTGTTGAGCCGGCATCGTGATTGTGATTTCTCCATCAGCAGTATTTTTTATAAAGTTGCCTAAAAGACACAGAACTCATCTATTTTCCTTATTTTTCCACACACTATCCGTTATCACAACATGGCTGCGTGCTTGTTGATGACGTAGTCAAACAACCAAAACTAACATTTGCACTCTGACAGAGTGTTGTGGTGATTTGCTGTCGTGTGGCAACTCCACGCCCAGGAGGATAAAGGTAGTGCTGGAAAATAATGGTTGGCAAACAATATTGACACTTTGGGCCCAATTTGGACATTTTCACTTAGGGGTGTACTCACTTTTGTTGCCAACGGTTTTGACATTAATGGCTGTGTGATGTTATTTTGAGGGGACAGAAAATTTACACTGTTATACAAGCTGTACACTCACTACTTTACATTGTAGCAAAGTGTTATTTCTTCAGTGTTGTCACTTGAAAAGATATAATCAAATATTTACAAAAATGTAATTTAAGATAATAAAAAATGTTTCACATTGTGTTGAGATTTTGTTTTTTACACGCCCAAAAGCAGACACAGACTCAGAGGGAGATGTTTTAGTAAAAGGTTTATTGAAACAATAATAGATGAAGGGAAAAAGGCTGATGAATGTGGAGTATGGATCATCTGTACTGACTGTTGAACCTCTTTCTAGACTTGATTCTAATGATTTCAATGTACTATTTACTGTGTCCGTATTGCAACATGGAACATTCACAGTTATTAGAACTAATTTTCAGGGAGTTTTTAGCTCCTACTTCAGAGAAAATGCTCTTCCAGCACAAGAGAAACTTTGAGCTACATAAGTGAACGCTCAATTGTTGAGGGGCTTGTTTGTCTCAGGCAGCAGTAGTGTTGTAGTACTCGAGACTGGTCTTGGTCTTAAGACAGGTCTTAAGACCACTTTTTGATGGTCTTGGTCTCGTCTCAGACTCGACCTCCTTTGTACTTGGTCTTGTCTCGGTCTCGGACATCGAGGACTCTGGATTTTATTTCAAGACCAGTCAAGACCATAACTTTGGGAATATCAATAAATTGCTTTTGCATTGTCTGATTTGTTAACATCCTAACATAAATAAAACTTATTGCTTCAAATGCAACCAATAACCCTAATTAAACATGTGTTATTCCCGTTAACGACTGTCACCCCTCCCCGCGATACTTATGTTGATTTCAGCTTTTAATGTTTGTATGTTTCTTTGAGAAGTAGCTATGATCTCGTTCCACAGCATGCTGTGCAATGCAGGGAACTGGTCTTGGTCTCGACTGCTCTCAGCCCCTAAAAGTCTTGGTCTCAATAAACTCTGTTCTTGGTCTTGACTTGGTCTCAGTTTGGGCGGTCTTGACTACAACACTAGGCAGCTGTTTACAAGAATTTGCTAAATTTTACGATAAATGGCAAATTAAGCCACACAGACTACATACAGACAACTTTGATTTTAGCCTTCATTATTAGCCTGATCTAAACACTAACATAGCATAGTCCTGAAGAATCGTGTCATGTTTTACCTTGTGGGGCCTTGACTCCTTGTGACTGTTTGAAAACAGATTTACCAACCAGAACAGAGGCTCAGATTGAAGAGATTGTTCTATAAAATTGTGGTGACCTAGTTATCTGTAGAAACTCTGAAGTAGAAGCATGCAAAGACTACAAAGGATGCCTCACTTTGTTAGCACTACAAAACTTTCCATTTGAATAATCTGCAGTAAATCTTGCGCAGCAGAGACATCAGGTACAAGTACTAAAAGAAACAAACAAAAGTTAATTCAAAATGTTCAGAATTACGAAGATAGTTGTCTCTAGCAGTAAAGGAACAATTCAGACTTAAACCAGTGGTTTAACTTCTGTATTTTCTGCTGCTCAGCTGGTCATAAAGCTCTGCTGCAACTCAGAAGTGATGCACAGTGCATGTACTCAAAATCCTCAGCCGGTCTCTCCTGAGCTGTTGGTATGGAGATGGGTGAGAGGTCTTCACACCTAAATGACAAAATAGGTCGACAGGCTTAACAGACCTTAAGTACGTTACCTAAACTAAGGTTTAGGAAAAAGGTCATAGTGTTAGTTAAAATCATGATCTTGATCACCATTTGGATTACTCTGTTATGTTTTTGCACTGCCAACCTCCCCTCACCTCACCTGTAAGATGCACCTGTTCGTTTTTATAAACCCTCACTAAATATACCTCTGTCTTCTCAGTGTCTAAGTTGCTTAAACTATCAACCTTTTTCTGTTGAGGATGTGCTGTTACTGTCAGGGGAGTTGATAATAACATTTAGATAAACAAAGAGGCAAAAGTATCAACACTACTACATTATAAATAACAACAATCAACACTAACTGTAACGATGCATTTTGCAATAGATTGTACATTGATTGATTTATTAAAGGGAGAGTAAGTGATTCTGCAGAAAGATTGTTAATATTTGAACTCAACAGCCAAACAAATACACCTCTCTCTGCGGTGCTCTCACAATAGCTCCGCCCCCCAAACTTCTCAAAATTTTCTCCATCTTTGAAACACCTTCGCTGTTGCCTTTCTTCTCTAATTATACTCATCCGACCTTTTCCTCTTTGGCTGTTTCTCAAACATCTCTCCTTCTTCACGGTGCCTGGAGTCCAGCATGTTCGAATGTGCCAGTGTTTTGAACTCCGATTGCCCCCTCCCATCACACCTGTGCACGAGCACTCACGCCACCTGCTGCTGATTGACTGTAACAGTGTTGTGGGGAAGATCCACACCACCTTCCGTGTTTTCCATTTACAGAACCAGGGCTGTGTAGGAAAAATGGATTTTTTTTCGGAACACACAAAATGGAGAGCTAGCAAACAGCGAGGAAATGCCAGATTTAACAAAAAGTGTATTGATTAGAATCACTTAATATCCCTCTGAATATGGTCTATGTAAGTTCAGTGAATGATTTCACCACATTCTCATCTCAGTGCATCATAACTGACATTTTCAAACAGCGTGACAATGCAAAGTATTTGACGCTAAAAGTACCCTTCAGCATGCATATGAAATGGCACGGTTTGCTGCGTCGCAGCAACACAAAGGAGGGTTAGCAGGTTGACATGCATAAAGTCGGTGACTTAGAAGTAACATTTCTGTTGGTTATGGTATGGGTAGGGGGCTAGCTAGCTAGCACTTCCGGTCTGTACGAGGAAGTGACTTCCCAGATCTTCTCACAGAGACGTTGAAGGGTAGCTTTAGCGTTAAATAATTACGCTTTGTCACTTTTTCTGAAAGCGTTGGTATTGGACACCCTGAGATGAGAACGGTCTGATGATTCCGAGTGTTACCTGTGGGCCTGTCTTGACATAAATGCAGTGGAAAGTGGAGATGTAGCACAGGCAAACACCAATAGGTAGCAGACCAGTCTGAATACAAGCTGGAGGGGACCTAAGGCAGGGGGTGGAGCTCCAGATGTGGGCGGGGCTGTGGTTGTAGGTTTATCTGTAGAGAGAATCCCACCTGGTCAGATGACTCTCTGGATGAAATAAGTCCTGAAATCAAAGGTAACCTCCTCACCTGTGACAGAGATCCAGCTGGATGGAGACTCTCCACGACCGCTGATGTTACACTTGTAGAGGCCTTCATCAGACTTGGACACATGGTGGATGGTCATGTGACCTGTAGGCTCAGTCCTGATGAGGGAGCCATCTTTATAGAAACCAGCTGGGAGGTTGGAGGAAGGGGTCTCTGTTTTACAGTGCAGAGTGACATCATGTCCCTCCATCACAGGGAGGACAGGACTCTGCAGGATCACTGGTCCACCTCAACACAGAGACAAACTACAGCATTTCATCATTTACACGCAGCTTCATCAACACTAACTCCACAGTCTGATCTTACCAGGGACAGTGAGGTCGATGGTGTTACTGGTTGCTCCCTCTCTGGACTCACACCAGTACACTCCACTGTCCAATGGGTCGAAGTAGCTGATGTTACAGGAAGAAGCAGCTGATCTTCCCCAGTCAGCTCCACACTGAGTCCTGGTTTCTCTGGTTGTGTTCCTCCTCAGCGTCCATCCAGCAGAGCTGTCATCCTCCTTACAGCTCAGAGAGATAAACTCTCCTTCAAAATGCTGAGAGCAGCTGGGACTCACAGACAGAGAGGCTGGAGGGGATTATAAAACACTAAATGAACTCTGGAAGAAAGGTTGAAACCCAAACGTGTTTCTAGAGACTGAAGCCATTGATAAAGTTCAGGTGTCTTAACTCACCATCTGTCAACCAACTGCCATAACTGTGATCCTGGTAGAAATTGTACATTTAGTTTTTCCAATCATGTCTTCGTAAATTTGAATTAAGTTTATATAGCATTTAGGAGTGGGCATTTGGGATTGAGGAGTGTATGCAAATAAGGAGGCATGGTCCAAAGACTGAAGGCTGAGTTTGAAACTGCTGGTGCACAGAGGCACCCTATGGTCAGCAGGGAGATCTCTGAGTGCTAAAGAGCACACTGCAATGAAACTAAACACAGCTACTGAGCAGGGCTGGAGGGAAGACAATACTTTATAATGTGATAATTTCCTTCTCTTCTCAATTTACACCACTTCACTGGGGCCGATCATTCGCTCGCATGGCTTCTCTTACCACTGCTACGCAGACGACACGCAGCTCTACCTATCCTTCCCGCCAGGCGATCCCACTGTCTTGGCGCGGATCACGGACTATCTATCAGACATATCTGCATGGATGAAGGTTTGCCACCTTCAGCTAAACCTCTCTAAGACTGAACTCTTGGTCATTCCAGCCAAGCAATCTATCCACCATAGCATCAAACTACAAATTGACTCCGCAACCATCACTCCAACCATCTGCTGACGTATTGCGGTAAGCGTGTCGACTCATTTCCGTTTCCGGTGCTTGTGTGTTGGTACCGTGTTGTGCTGCTCTCGCTAAATAACAGTTACATTTGTTTGATTACAGCGGCCAACTGTTCGCTAAACACTTATTCTTTACAGTAATTTTGCCTAAGCACTCACAGTTCTTTCCACCTTTTAGTGACAGCTGTTCAATCTCATAGTTGTTCTAAAGTTTTGGTAGCTGACGCTACAGTAATTTAGCTTAGCCGTTAGCGACTTTAGCTTAGCAGCTAGCGATGGCTTCTCCTTCTCCCCTCTCTCTCTCCTACTTTCTCCTGCTCGGTGTGTCAGATGTTTAGTTACTCCTCTGCCTCCTTTAGCGGTAATGGCAGCCAGGAAAGGGGGGGGGGGGCTGGGTGACTGTCCGAAGGAGGAATAGTCGAAAGCATTCAAAGTCCACGGGGCATCGTCAACCTGTTCACGTTTCTAACAGATTTTCCCCACTCAGCGACACACCCGCTGAGAAACCAACTCTGATCATTGGCAGCTCCATTTTGAGAAACATGAATTTAGCGAAGCCAGCGGCCATAGTTAAGTGCATCCCTGGGGCCAGAGCGGGCGACATTGAGTCTTATTTGAAACTGCTGGCTAAGGATAAACGTAAATACAGTAAGATTGTTATTCACGTCGGCGGTAATGACTCCCGGTTACGCCAATCGGAGGTCACAAAGATTAATGTTGAGTCGGTGTGTACATATGCAAAAACAATGTCGGACACCGTAGTTTTCTCTGGACCCCTGCCAAATCTGACCAGTGATGACATGTATAGCCGCATGTCGTCATTCCGCCGCTGGTTGTCGAGGTGGTATCCAGCAAACGATGTGGGCTTTGTTGATCATTGGCAGACTTTCTGGGGAAGACCTGGTCTGATCTGGAGAGACGGCATCCATCCCACTTGGGAAGGAGCAGCTCTCATTTCTAGAAATCTGGCCAAGTTTATTAGTGGACCAAATCCATGACAACCCAGAGTTGAGACCAGGAGGCAGAGTCACAGTTTAACACACTTCTCTGCCCTTCTTTTTCAGCAGTTACCCACCCAAAACCCTACGCAGAGTCGCAGTCTAACACACTTCTCTGCTCCTCCATTTCAGGAGTTACTTAGTGAAAATCCTATAGTGACGGTGTCTGCCCCCCGACCATCGAAATTATTTAAAAAGGTAAACAGAAGAGGAGCTGTGCATAAAAACCTCATAAAAATTAAAACCACAAGAGCAATAGTGCAAACGAATAGGAGAGTTAAATGTGGACTCTTAAACATCAGATCTCTCTCTTCTAAAGGTGTACTAGTAAATGAACTAATATCAGATTATGATATTGATTTATTTGGTCTTACTGAAACCTGGCTGGGTGATGGAGAATATGTTAGCCTAAATGAATCCACCCCTCCCAGTCATATTAATACTCACATTCCTCGAGGCACAGGCCGAGGAGGTGGAGTTGCAGCTATCTTCGACTCTAGCCTACCAATCAGCTCTGAACCTAAACTAAACTATAACTCATTTGAAAGTCTTGTTCTTAGTCTTTCGCACCCAAGTTGGAAATCACTGCAACCAATTCTTTTTGTTATAGTGTACTGAGCACCTGGCCCGTATTCTGAATTCTTATCTGAATTTGCAGAGTTTTTGTCAACTTTAGTCCTTAAAACGGACAAAGTTATTATTGTAGGGGATTTTAATATTCATGTGGATGTTGATAATGACAGCTTCAGTACTGCGTTTATCTCTCTTAGATTCCATCGGCTTCTCTCAGAGTGTTCATGAACCGACTCACTGTTTTAACCACACCCTCGACCTTGTTTTGGTGTATGGTATTGAAATTGAACATTTAGTGGTGTTCCCACAGAATCCCTCTTTATCCGACCACTGTTTGATAACTTTTGAGTTTGTATTGCTGAACTACTGCCATTGGGCAAAAATTTCTATACAAGATGTCTGTCTGATAGTGCTATAGCTAAATTTAAGGATGCGATTCCATCAGCTCTAAATACATTATCTAGTCACAAGTAACGGAGGACTCCTATGCTAATTTCAGTCCCTCCCAAATCGATCATCTTGTTGATAGTGCTGCAGGCTCGCTGCGAATGACACTCGACTCTGTAGCCCCTCTAAAAAAGAAAATATTAAAACAAAGACGGTTAGCTCCATGGTATAATACTGAAACTCGCAAATTAAAGCAAATATCACGGAAACTTGAGAGGAATTGGCGTTCCGCCAAAGTGGAAAATTCTCGTTTAATTTAGCAAGATAGTCTTAAAACTTATAGGATGGCCCTCCGTAATGCCAGAGCAGCGTACTACTCGTCATTAATAGAGGAAAATAGGAACAACCCCAGGTTTCTTTTCAGCACTGTAGCCAGGCTGACAGAGAGTCACAGCTCTATAGAGCCAAGTATTCCCATAGCTCTCAGTAGTTACGATTTCATGAGCTTATTTAATGATAAAATTCTAGCTATTAGAGACAAAATTCACCAAGACCTGCCCTCAATTGGCACCGACTTATCTCTTAACTCAGGAACCTTAGAAACAGCTGTAGAACCAGATACATGTTTAGACTGTTTTGCTTCCCTCAATCTTTACCAACTAACTTCAATAATTTCTTCATCTAAACCATCAACCTGCCTCTTAGACCCCATCCCGACTAGGCTGCTTAAAGATGTTTTACCCTTAGTCAGCACCTCTATACTAGATATGATCAATCTATCTTTATCAACAGGCTATGTACCACAGTACTTTAAAGTAGCTGTAATTAAACCTCTTCTGAAAAAGCCCAAACTTGATCCGGATGTTTAGCCAACTATAGACCTATATCTAACCTTCCATTTCTCTCTAAGGTTCTGGAGAAAGCAGTTGCTAAACAGCTGTGTGACTTTCTACAGAGCAATAGTTTATTTGAGGATTTTCAGTCAGGATTTAGAGCTCATCATTGCACAGAGACAGCACTGGTGAAAATTACTAATGACCTCCTTATTGCATCAGACAAAGGACTTGTCTCTGTACTGATTTTATTAGATCTTAGTGCTGCATTTGATACATTGACCATCAGATCCTATTGCAGAGACTGGAATATTTCATTGGCATTAAAGGAACCGCTCTAAGCTGGTTTGAGTCCTATTTATCAGATCGATTTCAGTTTGTACATGTTAACGATGAGTCCTCCATGCACGCCAAAGTTACTCATGGAGTTCCTCAAGGATCTGTCCTTGGACCAATCCTCTTCACTTTATATATGCTTCCTTTAGGCAATATTATCAGGAAACATTCCATAAGCTTTCATTGTTATGCAGATGATACTCAGTTATATCTATCGATCAAGCCAGATGAAACTCATCAGTTAGCTAAACTTCAAATGTGCCTTCAGGATGTTAAAACCTGCATGACCTGTAATTTTCTCATGTTAAACTCAGATAAAACTGAAGTTATTGCTCTGGGGCCTAAGCACCTCCGTGATGCATTATCTAAAGATATAGTTTCCCTGGATGGCATCGCCTTGGCCTCCAGCACCACTGTGAGGAATCTTGGAGTTATCTTTGATCAGGACATGTCATTTAAGTCTCACATTAAGCAAATTTCAAGGACGCCTTTTTTCACCTACGTAATATTGCGAAAATCAGGAACATCCTGTCTAAAAATGATGCAGAAAAACTAGTCCATGCATTTGTTACTTCTAGGCTGGATTACTGCAATTCCTTATTATCAGGCTGCTCGAAAAAGTCCATTAAGACTCTTCAGCTGATCCAGAATGCTGCAGCACGTGTTCTGACAGGAACCAGGAAAAGAGATCACATTTCTCCTGTCTTAGCTTCTTTGCATTGGCTTCCAGTAAAATCCAGAATAGAATTTAAAATCATTCTTCTTACCTACAAAGCTCTTAATGGTCAGGCACCATCTTCTCTTAAAGAGCTCATAGTACCTTACTACCCCACCAGAGCACTGCGCTCCCAGAATGCAGGGTTACTTGTGTTCCTAGAGTCTCCAAAAGTAGACTAGGAGCCAGAGCGTTCAGCTATCAAGCTCCTCTCCTGTGGAACCAGGTTCCAGTCTGGGTTCAGGAGGCAGACACCATCTCCACATTTAAGAGTAGGCTTAAGACTTTCCTCTTTGATAAAGCTTATAGTTAGGGCTGGCTCGGTAGTCCTGAACCATCCCTTAGTTATGCTGCTATAGGCCTCGACTGCCGGGGGATTTCCCATGATGCTCTGAGCTCCTCTCTCCTCTACTTTCTCTCCCTCTGTATGCAACCTTATCCCATTATTGCATGTTACTAACACAACTTCTCCCCTTTCTGGTAGTCTTGTGCTTTCTCGTCCCTCTCCTCTCTCCTATCACTTCCTGCAGGTTTTCTGGCTCTGGAGCTGTGGAGTCTGGATCTGTGGCTGCGGGTCACCTGCTGCCCCTGTGTTCCTGCTCGACACCCTCTACTGCAACGACTATTGTTGCTAGTCTTATTGTTATTATAATCATTAACCTTACAATGGTTACCATTAACACTATTATAAATATCTGTACCATTTTTCATTTAGTCTATAGCAACATTACCTTCACTGTCTGTACCTCTGTGTGTATATTGTGTAGGCTGCCTCCCTCCTCTCTCTCTCTCTCTCTCTCTCTCTCTCTCTCTCTCTCTCTCTCTCTCTCTCTCTCTCCCTCCCCAACCGGTCGAGGCAGATGGCCGCCCACCCTGAGCCATGGTTCTGCTCGAGGTTTCTGCCTCTTAAAAGGAAGTTTTTCCTTGCCTCTGTCGCCTAGTGCTTGCTCTTGGTGGGAACTATTGGGCTTCTGTAAATATCATCACAGAGTATGGTCTAGACCTGCTCTTTTATGAAAAGCGCTGTGAGATAACTGTTGTTGTGATTTGGCACTATATAAATAAAATTGAATTGAATTGAATTGAAACTTGAGTGTCATGATTGATGACCAGCTGTCCTTTTCAGACCATGTTGCTACTGTCTCTCAGTCGTGCCGCTTTTCTCTATACAACATAAGGAAAATCAGGCCCTACCTCACTCAGTACGCCACCCAGCTTCTGGTACAGGCCATGGTTATCTCTCGCATCAACTATTGCAATGCCCTCCTAGCAGGTCTTCCAGCTTGTGCAGTGAAACCCTTACAAATGGTTCAGAACGCAGCAGCGCGTCTGGTTTTTGATCAGCCCAAAAGGACTCATGTCACTCCATTACTCAGTGACCTCCACTGGCTCCCCGTGGCCTCCAGAATCAAATTCAAGTCACTAATGCTTGCATACAGAGTGACTACTGGGTCTGCACCAATCTAACTCCATAATACAAACTTGCGTTCCTTCTCGGCCGCTATGCTCCTCCAACGAACGCCGCCTGGCTCTGCCATCCCTTCACACAAAGCAATCCCAGTCCCGGCTGTTCTCATCTGTGACACCACGATGGTGGAAGGAGCTACCACACGTCATCAGAGCAGGGGCGTCCCTCTCTAACTTCAAGAAGCTCTTGAAAACTCATCTCTTCCGAGAACACTTACTCTTATAAAGCCTCTAACTCCTAACCTCTAACATGCACTTCCTGTGCTCTTCTTCTTCTATCCCCTACAATGATCTTGTATTGATTGCACTTTTTGCTTTGATTGCACTTTTTGCTAACTCTTACTTCCTTCCCTAGGTATCTACCCCATTGATGTGATATGTACTGTGAGCTCTTACTAGTATTTATTGCTGCTCTTACTAGTATGTATTGTCAGTTGTAGATCTGTAGTTGTAGGAGAGGCAGAGAGACAAGGAAAGAGGAAGGTAGATTTAACAAGATAATGTTAATTTGTGCATTAACTTCAAACATCTACAACATCAGGGAAAAACCTTTTCTGTTTCAGGTTGTTCTACTAATGTTACTCAGTTCCAGTTCTGCACACTGCATCACTGGGCGTGTTGGAAAACAGCCTGTGTGACCCGAAGCTGCAGAAATACTTTCACTTTCCATTCGTGACGTGTTAAAGTGTGTTTAGTCTCCGCTCCATCTCAGAACTGATGCTCCAGACTGTGCAGAAGTTACAGTCACTGTCTCCTGATGCCCCCAATGTAATCCTGGGATATTTTAATCACTGCTCACAGAACAAATCCTTAAAAGGCTTTTATAAATATATATCTTGCCCTACCAGAAATGGCAAGACACTTGATCAATGCTATGGTTCAATTAAAGGGGCCTATAAATCCATACCGCTCCCTCCACTTGGTACAGCAGACAATAATTGTGTACATCTTATTCCTGCATATCGCACATGTTTACAGAGGGGGAAAGTTCTCACCAAAAGGGTGAAGCTTTGGTCTGAAGATGCTGTACAAGAACTGCAAGGCTGCCTGGACTGTACAGTGTGGGAGGAGTTCATTACATAATCTAGGGACCTGGATGAGCTCACAAATGTTGTCAGTTCCTGGATCTCATAATGTGAAGAAACTGTAATTCTGAACAGAGAGGTAAAGATTTACCCCAACAATAAACCCTGGGTGAGCAAACAACCTAAACTCCTGTTAAATAAGAGAAAACATGATTTTAAACAGGGCAGTGTCAATGAACTAAATTCTATACAAAAAGAGATCAAACAGGAAATAAAGAGGTGTAGACTGGATTACAAAGATAAGGTAGAAAGACAACTAAGTAATAATAATTTGGGCTCAGCCTGGGACACTGGCAAGAATATTGTTGGACTTTATGACAAATTAAGGAAAAATATATTTTTAGAAGTTTTTACGGCAGACTCTGCTCTGGCACAGGAGTTTAACAAGTTTTATTCTAGGTTCGATGTCCATGATTTTGTAAAGAAACGCGTGCATTAAGGGACAGTCTAATTAACTCTGGTCTTCTTACTCCTCTTTTTCCCGACCGCAATGTTGTGAACACTTTCAAACAAAGCAAGTCCTGTACAAGCCCTGGCCCTGACAAAATTAGCAGCCGTATGCTTACACATTGTGTGGATCAATAAGGCTTCATTTTTTTTATCATATTTTTAACCTGTCTTTGTGCCAAGTCCCAAACTTATGCAAACAATCTACAATTATTCCCATCGCAAGCAACCACCCCAAAATTCTGAATGACTACAGACCTGTGGCTCTAACTCCATTAGTTATTAAGTCCGTTGAAAAACTGATAAAGAAAGAACTGCTGGGTAGGATTAAACACCTCCTCAACCCCCCTGCAATTTGCATACAGAGCCAACATGGGGGTGCAGGACGCTACCATAAATCTGCTCAACCCCATATACAAGCACTTAGAGGGTAAAAAAAAAACATGCCAGACTGCTCTTTGTGGATTTTTCGTCTGCCACCATCCAGCCCCATTTATTGGTGCAGAAGCTCATAGAAGATTTCGGGTTGGACTGCAACCTGGTGGGCTGCACTTTGGACTGTCTCACTAACAGGACACAGAGAGTGCGAGTAAATGGACATCTTTCTGGAATATCAGTGACATCAACCGGCTCCCCTCAAGGCTGTGTTCTCTCTCCTCTGTTATACATTATGTGCACTAACACTGCCGTAGTGAACAGACGAATAACTGTATCGTAAAGTTTGCAGATGACACAGTCATAATAAGTTTAATGGACACCACTGAAACATCTCACGACCCTGTACTGAACTATTTTTTAAACCGGTGCAAAGAAACCTTTTGTGTGAAATGTTAAAAAGACGAAGGACATGTGCATTGATTTTAGACGTCACCATCCAACTCCTGAAAAGACGATAATAGATGGAAAAGAGGTTGAAATTGTTGAGTCGTACAAGTATCTGACATGCTCAGTAAGAAAAGTCAGCAACGTCTCTTCTGTCTGAGAAGGCTAGCTAAGTATCAAGTAGACAGATCCCTGATGACATTGTTTTATAAATATTTTATTGGGTACGTCTTTACTTTTTCATGTATTTGCTGGTATGCTTCTCTTAGTTTAAAACGGAAAAACACATTAGCAATTGTAAATAAAATTATCAGCAAAATCATCAGGATTCAGCAGATAAAACTAACTGAACTGTACAATAGACATGGGCTTAAAAAGGCAGAATCCATCATGTCTGATAGTTCTCACCCCCTGCATGCAGAATTTAAGATGCTGCCTTCTGGTTCCCGCTTCAGTCAGCCACCACCCAAAAGAAAAAGATATAAATTCTCCTCCGTACCCTCTGCTATCTCTCTGCTTAACTCTGTGAAGAATAGGTAATGTCTGCACGTAGGGCATGCTTGAACTTAAAATTTGAATCTTGTGTTATTTATTTACCCCTATGTCTGACCCTGTGTTTTTAATTGATGTTGTTGTCATTGTCGTCATTTACTGCATGTAATTCTTAAAGCAAAACTAATTGCCCCTCTGGAATTAAGGTCTTAAAATTGAAATTGAAAGTCACCAGTAAAAGGAGCACTATCGGTCTGACCATCATTGGATAATCCGTAATTCGTTTGTGATTCTTATTTGCTTCCAAAAAATCTATTTTTTGCAACTAAGTAATAAGAGTGCTGTACATACTCATACTTTTCATGTTCATACTTTTCAGTTGGCCAACATTTCTAAAAATCCTTTTTTTGTATTGATCTTAAGTAATATTCTACGTGTCTGAGATTTTCATTAGTTGTCAGTTATAATCATCAAAACTGAACACTATATCAGTCAGTGTGGAATGAATGAATATAATATCCAAGTTTCACTTTTTGAATGGAATTACTGAAATAAATCAACTTTTTGATGATATTCTAATTATATGATCAGCACCTGTATCACCCTGTCTCATTGTCTGTCTCTCTCTCCTAGGCTCCACATCTCCTGGTTTGGGTTTGTTTCCTGAGTTGCCGTCAACCTTCGATCATACATTTTCACTCATCCATGCATTCCTGATAATCACGTTTTCTCTGTTGTAAATAGTTATGTTGTTTATAGTATATTTAATAAAACATTCTTTTTGGCACTTTAACCTGCTTGGTCTTCCCCTTATTGTCACATTCAATGAGCCGGGATGTGACAGTATCATCATCAGCCTGAACTCTTAAATCCTCCAGCTGTGTCCTCAACACTGACTTTTCTATCAGGGTTTGTGTGACAGTGAGTTTCAGACGCTGGCAGAAGGAGTTTACTCACCTTGATTTGTTGTGCAGCACAGCAGTGAGGTCAGAACTAAAGAGAAATCACACTCAGGTTGGTTTGAGGTTTTACTGCAGACACAACAACTGTACACCTCAGAGAAGATGGAGACCCTGATCCTCACTGAACACTCACAGTATCTTCCAGCTTTAACATCAGTGTGTGTTTGAGTCTTTGTCACCTGCATCAGGTTTAAGAACACATGTTCTACAGAACTTATTCATCTCTACATGGTGGAGCTGAGTGCAAAGTTAGCATGAGCCAGAGTCAGAACATCTACAATGAGAATGAGAATAACACAGACTTTTCTGTTGAACCTGAAGGCAACACAGAACAAACACACAGTGAAGCCAGTTACTTTGCATTAGTACGTCTGGGCATCCTGGACCTGGACGACTAATCCTCTTAGATAACTAAAACTAACTAACCAACACTGCAGCTCATTCCAGGAAACTCACATTAACCATTTACCATCCAGTTTAAAGTTGAAGTTTCACTTCCTGCTCTTAAATTCTGTTTGCTCGTCACATTTCTCTGTAATCTCAGTAACTTATAGCTCGTTCTGAAATTTCCTTTAATGCTTGTTTGGCCCACAGTGATCAATACACTCTTCTGTCTTTAAGATATTTCTACAATATCAGATTTTTTTATAATATGATCCCGTATCTCATCTTTGTTCTTCTCCAACTCAGCACACCTGCTAACTGTGTAATTCTAGACAGAACAAATCGTACTTACAGATAACCCATTGAAGAGATGTTTGTCCCATTGCAGCACTTGGTTATGTGAGATCAAACGCCCTATAAGTTCACACCACCGTTTCCTTTGTACTTTTCTGCAGGAAATGTACAGTAACCTAAGGTAAGACGCCCCCTGTACTTAAACGCCCCTTCATGGTAACTCTAAAAAACTGTCACAACATTTCTTCTGGCTGCCCCTAGTCTCACTGACCTAAAAATGCCCTCTGTTTTATCAAAAGTTCTTTGAGTTGATCTAATTTAAATGCCATTTAAAATAATCAGTAATTTTAGTTTTAATATTATTATTTAGTAATAATACATAGTAATTTTTTAAAAATTGTGTTCAATTCTTTTGATATAAGTATATTTACATTAAGGGGAGCCTTAAGATAACGTATGCAATTGTTGAGAGAGAAAGATTTTTATAATTTTTGGTTAAAGTATGCTAGATTAGTATGTTTGGCCCCCGTCCAGTGGGGTCAGACGCCCCCCTCGGTCACCTTGCCCCTATGTCCCGTCCCCCAAAGTTCTCTAAGGTTTCTCCATCTTTGAAACGCCTTCGCTGTTGCCTGGTCACATAACTTTCTTCTCTAATCCTCTTTCGACCTTTTGCTTTTTGGCTGTTTCTCAAACATCTCTTGTTTTTCACAGTGCCTGGAGTCCAGCACGCTCGAATGTGCCAGTGTTTTGAACTCCCATTGCCCCCTCCCATCTCTCCTGTGCACCAACACTGACGCCACATGTTGCTGGAACAATGTTATGGAGACAGAACCAGGGCTGTGCTTTTTTTTCAAAACACACAAAACAGAGAGCTACCAAACCACAAGGAAATATTTGCTGAACTTATCAAAAGGTGTATTGATTATAATTACTTAATATCCCTTAAATTTAATTTGTCTGAAAGAGCTACTAATTATTTATGAAAAAATGCCCACAGTGACACACAGCCCAATGAAGGTTTTGATTTCTTTCACCAACAGTTGTGCACTTAGTGCTGGGCTGAGTTTCGCTTCTGATCTGTTTTGCATTTGAATGTGTCTCAGTAACTGGCAAACTTGTTCGTTTACAATCCTCCAATAAGCCATAGATGAAAAGAAGAGCTTTGTGATTTCAGTGCAGCAAGACATGAATCATGAAGTACTCTTAAAGTTGAGTAGTTTGGAAGAAAGTTGAGTTGTCTGTTCCCATTGAAACCCATTCATTTTTAAATGCATAAAAATATTACTATAAAATCAGCCATTACAGATATCAGCAATAAAAGTACATATCTCCTGAACAGAAAGTACAGTTTGAAATTGAAATGAGGTTCCTAGGACAAACACTACAGGAGAAGATAGATGCAAAACAAATATCAAAATAAAGAGAGAAGAGAACAAAATTTAGTGTTGGCTCCAGAGTAACTCTTCTGACATCTGGTGGTTGAAAACAAACACAGAGAATCAACCTGACTTAGTAAGTAAATAAGATTTATTTACTCAGTCACGTGGTAACTTTTAGTAACTGGTGCATGCGATTTAAAAATCTCTAAACTGTGTTATTTAAAGTGTTTTCAGTTACAGGCTGGGATTTTCTTAATTTATTCAAGCATGTTTGTTCTTACATATTCTTAACCGAACACAAGAAGCTTCAAACTGTTTCTGTTTACTGTCAGCAGGCTCAGATATATTTGATCAGGGAAACATGCCAGTAGGATTTAGAAGTACAATACAGTTAGAACAGAAACACTCACCGCATCTTCCAAAATGATGATGATGATGATGAATATCCACCTCTAAACTGTTTTAACAAAAACTGAATATTACATGAAAGGATTTTTGCTGTGGTAGCCTGTATCCCTTCTCTTAATCAGGGTTGGAGCCCTGATTGTGATTTGAAATCACAAAGTTTTCTATCTATGAGTCCCTGCTGAGTCAGTACTCATGCTTAGCCTTCCCTCCTCTTTTGACTCTCTGTTTGGGGAAGTAACCTCTGTAAATGCTTGGCACCTTTTCACTTCAATGATAAATTAATTTATTTTAACTAAGTCATAAACTCCTGTGTTTCTGCAGTCTGCATATCTGCATTCTCTGACATGTACAGAAAAAAGTTGCATTATTACAAGACTAACATCATCATTTAATAAGAATTTATATATTATTTAAGTCTAACTGCCCTACACCCTGCTGTGCATCACTTAGTAGGCAATCACCTTTAGTCCGTTTGTTTGTATTGATCAGGCAGAAATCTCACCACAAATCTACACAAATGTTAAATCAGCACCTTAGATAAAGCGCAGCTTACAGTCCCAAACAGTGCGAGGCTGTGCTTCAGTTTTTACATGTTTATATAGCAAAACTCGATTGGGCTACTATAATGTTTCTGTGGTGATAAAGTATGTCATGTTTTTGGTAAGAGTCCAAATTAATGCCATGGTGATGATTATGACATGGTTGTTTATGTTAACCCAGTTATGTGTTATGAATGTTGGTTTGCAGTGTTCAACACCAGAGTCCATGATGTGACTACTGTTTATGCTTATCAGACCAGATTCTCTAAGAGGTGTGCAAGACCACTCTAACCCCCAGTGAACAGGACCAAATGACAGTGGCAGAGCCAGAGAGTCAGTCTGTGCTGTTTACAGCATAATGCAAAACACAGGAAATTCAGCTGAACCACTATATGGACATTTGTGATGGACAGAGCCAAATTGTTCTCACTCCAAAGTCGTCACATATGGACGGATGGTCAGAGCCATAGTTGTCAGTTTGTGACGCAGTGGGGATGCCTTTACAATCACAGTTCGACGTATTGGGGGAAGCCCTGTAACATCGGTTTTTGACGGTAAAGGCAGGTATATGATATTTAACAGAAAAGGTTGAGTAAGGAAGTGGTTGAGGTGGATGGAGGGCCAGAACCTGGACTTTGAAGCAGGAGGCTGGGGTTCGTGTGCCACGTGAAACAAAATGTCAACATAAATATTTTTAATTAGACGTAAGTGACGTTATTTAAAGTACATTTTAACTCATGTACATAGTTGTTTGAACCAAAACCATGATCTTTTCCTAACCTTAATAAAGTAGTTTTGTTGCCTAAACCTAACCAGACTGCAATGTTTCAGGACTTCAATAACGCACGGTTTCAAAATGGCGATGTTTTGAAACGCTAGTGTTTTATTTTTGAAAGTGTAACTGGACGTTGCAAATTTATTGTTGCTAACTTTACCGGAAGTTGTATATTTGTTGTTGCCAAACGTTGCTAACTCGACCGCGGAGCCCTAAATGTCAATAAATGACGCAAAAGGGCTACCCAGGTCATTAAAAGCCAATGACAAAGGCCCTTGACCAAGCATCAATATGTGACGAGGTGGGAGTGAGAACGTGTTGACAGAGCCACCTTCAGTTTTGGGCCATGAACAGGCCCGCCCTCCCCTCTTTGTTTAAGGTGGCGAAAAGAGTTATGGCAGTCCCTGCATCAAGTGCACCTGTTGAACGTGTGTTCAGCCATGGTGGTGTGATGATGCGCCCACATCTTTCACTATTAAGCGACAAAGTGCTATCAAACTTAATTTGCCCCACATTTGACACATTCCACTGAATAACCAATGGGGATGAAGCCAGAGACTCTGATCAAGAAAGGGCTGCCCCCCCTAGATATGTGAGTGGATGGTAAACTGATATTCCAAATAACATGTGTTACGCCCCCCTGTTGGTCTAGGGGAGTGGGGGCCATAAACATATAGGCACAACTGGTATAGATCTTAACAAGGTAACTTTTATTGGTAACAGAGAGATGTAGACAGGTAACAATAAACAAAAGGAGGGTGGACGAGGGTGCTGCGAAAATAACAAACCAAGTTAAAATAAAAAGGTCCTCAAAAGGAGGCCTGTACCTACCTATCTATTTAAGCAGAGTTGATTCTTGCAACAAAAGAACACAAAGAGCACAGCACCCACTCCACCTGGTGAAAACTAACACAATAGTAAACAAAACACTAAGTGAATTTCTCCACTGCACCCAATGAGGAGCTAACAAACAAAGGTATGCAAATGGTTTCACTAAACACAATGTACAGCTAACAAGCAGAGTATGCAGTCAATACCAGCGGCACACAAGTCAATAGGCGGTGACAAGCTGCCCAGAGCAACAGGTGGACTCTCCTTATGAGGAGGAGGTAATCAATGTGGTGACGAGCCATTGGTTGAGTGGAAACAGAGGGAACCAATGGGCGGGACTGATGTCAGCACCCCAGAAACCAGGAAGTAGGCGCGTCTTCATTCCCCAGGGACACAGCCTACTTGGTAGAGGTGAGACAGAAAAAGTGAAACACAAAGGTGACAGCGACAGCCGTGACACTTGTTAATCCGAGCATCTCCATTGGTTATTGGGATTTATACATTCAAACAGTTGAATATACCTACAACACATTCTGTTAATGTGTAACAAAAATTTTATCTATTTGTTCAGATATTTTTAGCACATTTAAATGTACAAGAAGAAAAAAAATTCACAAGTAGAAATATTTTTCACATAGCTACAATATATTTGGGATATATTTTATATATGCTCTCTCTATAGGCAAATGTCTGACTCTCTGACAAGCTGGCATTCCACTGTTGATTTCCAAATGGGCGGGTCCACTGTAAACAAAAACTACACAGCAGAAAGAAGAAGTCAGTCTGATCTCAGCTTCATCAGCTCTACTGTCATGGCTGCTTTCACATTTGCACCATTCGTGGCTTTGTTCACTTGTTCATGGATCTTTGTTCTGTGTCAAGGTAAGAGGAGTGTGTGTGTGAGATAATGGTACATTTAAGTGTAAAGAAGTAGAAAGTTTCTGTTTTTCAACATATGTACAGCATTAAATGCAGATATCAGAAATAAACCCCTGACAATAGATCTCTCAACATACTTCTGTATTTTAAAGGAAAGTTGTCAAGTGGATCAGCAGGTAGATGATTGATTGATTGATTATGTTTGATTATGAACTTTGCGTACTGAATTAAAAACTTTGTTAATAACTGTAATCTGTATTACTGTTGTAGTAACTTGTATTTACAAATCTGTTTACAAAATTTTCATTATATTATTGATTTAAAAAATTAATGTACTACTTTAGACTTTGACTCTGCAGGCTGCTGGATATGTTTGTAACCTCCTAAAGTTTATTATGAGCTGACTTGTGAACAGAGTCTCCACCTCTGACCTCTGTTCCTCTCCAGCACTGTAGTTTACTGTGTGGACGGATGGACAGCAGAGACCAACATGTGTCCTCTCCCCTCTCGTGGTGTCTGTCCATGCAGATCCAGCAGCTTCATTTGTCTCTCTGAGAAGTAAAGCAGTTTCATACTGTAGGGACTCTTTCCTCAGTAGAAGTAGTTCAGACACAGTCTGAGTAGAGGACGGACAGACTGGGGACACATTTGGAAAACAAGGACAAAGATTCAAAGCTTCTAGGAAATAATAAACTTCACATGTTTAATATTTCAGCTGTTTGTTCAGGGTCAGAAATGCTGATGTCTGTATTCAGATGGGAAATAATATCAATAATCAATAATCTCCAAACAAGCAGAAAGCAGATGAAAGTAAAATGTCTCCTGTCTGATGGTGCGGAGGACGACTTGACTGACAGCTGTAGAAATGAGCAACATGAAGTCAGCGTGCAGCTGCAGCAGAGGAGTTAGTCTCTCCTTTCTGCAGCTGGGACTCAAGTTGTCTGAGAACAGGGTTTGAAATGCTGCTGAGTTCACATGTGCTGTTTTATAGAGACCTGATCTCTGCTGCTTCCATCAAAAGATGTTTGAACAACAGGAAACATTACAAGTCCTGACTGGAGGCTTTTCTCTTTCTGTTCAGAGACACAGGAGGTGACAGTGAAGCCTGGAGAGGACGTCACTCTTCAGTGTCAGAGTCACAGAGGTGCTGACATAGAAGTGATGAAGTGGATCAGACCTGACCTGAAGTCAGATGATGGTTATGTCTTCTTCTTCAGAGACGGCCGCTCATATGAAAACTACCAGCAGGAATCTTATCGTGGTCGAGTGGAGCTTCAAGATCCAGAGATGAAGGACGGAGACGCTTCTGTGATTCTGAAGAACGTCAACATCAACGACGCTGGAACATATGAGTGTCGGGTTAAAGAGGAAAATGAGACAGGCAAAGCTGAACCCATCAGCATCATCAGGCTGAAAGTGACAGAGCCAGGTGAGTCTCTTTGTCTCTCAGGTGAACGTGTAGAGCTCAGAGTGTCTCTTTGTCTCTCAGGTCAGTGTGTAGAGCTCAGAGTGTCTCTTTGTCTCTCAGGTCAGTGTGTAGAGCTCAGAGTGTCTCTTTGTCTCTCAGGTGAGTGTATAGAGCTCAGAGTGTCTCTTTGTCTCTCAGGTGAGCGTGTAGAGCTCAGAATGTCTCTTTGTCTCTCAGGTGAGCGTGTAGAGCTCAGAGTGTCTCTTTGTCTCTCAGGTGAACGTGTAGAGCTCAGAGTGTCTCTTTGTCTCTCAGGTCAGTGTGTAGAGCTCAGAGTGTCTCTTTGTCTCTCAGGTCAGTGTGTAGAGCTCAGAGTGTCTCTTTGTCTCTCAGGTCAGTGTGTAGAGCTCAGAGTGTCTCTTTGTCTCTCAGGTGAGCGTGTAGAGCTCAGAGTGTCTCTTTGTCTCTCAGGTCAGTGTGTAGAGCTCAGAGTGTCTCTTTGTCTCTCAGGTCAGTGTGTAGAGCTCAGAGTGTCTCTTTGTCTCTCAGGTGAGTGTGTAGAGCTCAGAGTGTCTCTTTGTCTCTCAGGTGAGTGTGTAGAGCTCAGAGTGTCTCTTTGTCTCTCATGTGAGTGTGTAGAGCTCAGAGTGTCTCTTTGTCTCTCAGGTGAGCGTGTAGAGCTCAGAGTGTCTCTTTGTCTCTCAGGTCAGCGTGTAGAGCTCAGAGTGTCTCTTTGTCTCTCAGGTCAGCGTGTAGAGCTCAGAGTGTCTCTTTGTCTCTCAGGTGAAGCTGCTTCCTGGTAGTTGAGCTGAGAAACATCACAGATCAGATGTTTGTGTTTTAGAAAGATGTTGCTGATGAGACTTTAGAGGAAACAGCTGCTACGAGTCATGTGATCAAAGTGCAGTAGATAATGTCTGACATTCTGTTCACCTGCTGACAGCTGATACCTCACACCTGTTTCTGCTCTGCAGGTCACACAGCAGGACACAAGGAGGGAGGAGACAAGGAGGGAGGAAAAACCGAGGAAGGAGGCAAGGACGTAGGAGACAAATATAAAAATATTGAACTCTGAGTGAGTCTGTTAGTTTGTGTGATTCTTGTTGTTGTTGTTTTTAGAAAGCCCAAAAAAGATTAATACCAACCTGCCAATCCTGAAACTGTCAGTCACATTTTTCTGGCAGCGTGGTTAGCTTGGTAAACCAACCAAGTCCTTACAACTGTGACCCAGCTTCAAGTCCAGCCTGTGGCCCTTTGCTGCGTGTTGTCCACTATCTCTTTCTGCGTTTCATATGACTATCCACTTTCTTTCAAATAAAGGCAAAAATTTATTTTAAAATAGTCTCTGTACTCCTGAACGTTTGTGTCCTGCAGAGAGAAGCAGGAAGCAGAGCCAGCAGAGGAGAATTAGTGCGTAAATCTGCCTCATGTGTCTCCCATGAAATAAATCCAGAAGTATCTAAAAGGTGGAGGTAGATGTGACTGACTGTAGCTGGATCATCAGCTGTGACTGTTTGCGAATGCTTTTAAATCTACCAGTGATTTCAAGTCCTGCGTGATTGGAAAGGTAGGGTGGAGCGGTGACTGATGGTGCATTCATGTGCTGTCAGAATAATGAGAATCTTTTTTTCCTCCATAAATCTTTGTTGCAAATAGATAAAGTTCACATGGTACATAAGTATACACCTAAGTATACAGAACAGTTTACAAATGTATAAGAAGACACAGATAATAAAAACTTTGCCTGGAGAGGACCATTTTTTGACTGTTGTTGGTTTTAGAAATGAATTAATATAAGATATTGTAGATGTCTGCGTTTAAACGCTCTGATAATGCTAATCCAACACATCTTTGTAGTAGCGTCTATGTTGATTCCACATTCCAACTTAAGAGCCCATGAACACACGCACTGAACGACTTCACAACTTGGGAAATGGGAACATCTGAGGCACTAGCAGACTGGGAGAATTGGGACATCGCCCTGTGGCCTGAGGGCGTGCGACCTCTGACATAAATAGCAATAGTAAGTTGCTTTGGATAAAAGAGCCAGCTAAATGAATAAATGAAGCTGACAGTCCATTCTAACTACTCTCTTTACATTAATGTAAAAACAGACTTCATATCAGTTATATGTTGAGTTTTACAACAGTACCCTGCTGCAGATGTAACCAGGAGTCAATAAAACCTGATCAGGATCTTTGACCTTCCTTATTAACTGTTACTCTGTATAGCTGAGAAACAAATGAAAACTGATGGCTCAAAATGTCTTTCTAGGCCAGTCCCTGTAATCAGAGAACAAAATGGCAGGTAGAGTGTAGTTTGGAGCAGCTCTGAGCTCATTTGAACTTCACCATCCCCCACGTCTTATTCTGAGTCAGGATGTGGGTTCAGTCCTCCCTCCTTACTGTTGGCTGGTAAAAAACTAACTAATAGGAGAACAGACTGTTGCTCTTTCATTTATCTGTGTCTGAAGACAGTTTTTTTCTATGTTAAAGAATTAACATTTCACATAAATCTTTTAACTGTTTGTCAGACTGAACTGAACTCAACACTCCAATTCGAGCATAACCATGTAACCAAAATACAAATACAGTGATAAGAGTCTGCTTTGCAAAGTTATCAGGCAAGATAAACTTAACAAAATAAAATGAGAATTAAGGTTATTAAATTTTGCATCCTCAAGAATTCTTGTGTATGTATTCTATATACTATAAAGGGTTTATAGTGTACAGATAACTCTTATCCTTATTGTATTACTATTAAATCTCGTATTTTTCATGTAATGCGTATTTTCTCATCTGCTGTGTTGAATCTGGAGCTGCTTTAACAAGTGAATTTCCCCAGTGGGGTTTGGTTGCCAGACTTCTTATTTTTTATTTCCTTTCCGGTAATGCTCTTCTGTTGGATATTTGCAACAATTATACTACTGTTCATGTTATTGTATCCACTTTCTGGGGCTTTCTCTCTATAAACAAATGTCTGACTCAACCTGACATCCCCCTGTTCAGAGACTGACACTGGCGAGGCGACTAACGAGCCTCGTGCAATTTTAACTCTTAACTTTGACTTTGCGTGGAAGAAAATGTATACTGTACATTAAAATATATACAATGTCATGACATAATTTGCAGTACAACATTATTGTCAGTGTTGGGAGCAACACGCTACAAAAGTAACACAGTTATAGTAATGTATTGCTTTTTGCTGTAATGCAATAATTTAACGCATTTCTAAAACAACATCAGTAGTATTATACCTGTTCCAGGCTGAGTAATGCACGTTACAACGCACTTTAACCCAAAGTGGTGTTTTGTTTTGTAATAATTAAATTAAAAAACACCGAAAAATATTTCGGCACCAGAAAAACAAATCCATGAGTAAAAGAGTAACGTTATTTCCTGTTGCTGGAATCCAATGGTCGAGATTGTAGGCAGGGTGCAAACTACGAGAGCTCCGCTCCTCTTCACAAGACAGTAGCTCCTTTGATCAAGGGATTACTCTCAAATGACAGTAACTAGTAATCCATAATGTATTACATTTTGGAAGTAACTTGCCCAACACTGATTATAATAGGGTGATGCACTCTGTTAGGGCAGCTGAGAGGATCCAAAAGCGGACACAAGGAGACGCCGAACAGTGTAGGAAGGCTGCTGCTGATCAATGACTCAGACAGAGGGCACAAGGGACTGGAAGAAACCGGCTTCAATTGAGAAACATGGAAGGTCTGATGAATTCTGATGGAGCGGGGCAAGGCCAGTTTAACAGCCTCGGGGTTGACAACTCTGTCAATCACAAAGGGACCAATGAACCGAGTGGGACAGTCCTGAGAGGAATATACCTAAAGAACACCCAAACACTCTGACCTTGTTCATACGCAGGGACGGGGAACCTGTGTCAGCAAGTCAGCAGTTATTTTCCACAGAGCAAAGTAAGTCTGCTCCGGTGTCCCTCAAAAGCTTGTGGCAACGCCTGATGTGGTGCTGAACCGAAAGGACCGTTCGCTCGCTCTCCTGCGAAGGTGGCCAAGAACGGCTTCAAAAGTGGCCCGCCCTGTGGCACCACTGGTGAGAGAGTTATGGGTGTACTCCACCCAGGCCAGATGTGAACTCCATGTGCTCGGATTCGCGGCCGTAACACAGCGCAGGGCAGCTTCCAAGTCCTGATTCGCCCTCTCCGCTTGACCATCCGAAACCAGAGGAAAGGCTCACTGTTGCTCCTAGTGAATGACAAAACTCCTTCTACCTTGGATGTGACCTTGGATGTGAATTGCGGTCCTCTGTCAGAGACTAAGTCCGTTGGAATCCCATGTAGATGGAAGACGCGCCGGGTAAGGAGGTCTGCAGTTTCACAGGCTGTAGGCAACTTAGATAAGGCAATGAAATGTACAGACTTGGAGAACTGATCCACAATGGTAAGTATTTTATCATTACCTTGGGAAGGGGGCAACCCTGTCACAAAGTCCAAGGCGATGTGTGACCAAGGCCATCCAGGCATGGGCAGTGGAAAGAGTTGGCCTGCTGGAGGGCAGTGAGATGCCTTACTCCTAACGCTGCAGGCAGCCACATATTCTCGGGTGTCAGCCTCAATAGTAGTGTTTTTATAGGCAAGGTACAACTTCACTGAACAAGACCAGGTCAAGCAAGCCTGAGTCAATCAGAGTGTTAAAATAGTTAAATATAATCAAAAACTACAATGCAGTCTCATAAAATAGAGCTGTGTGTGTGTGTGTGTGTGTGTGTGTGTGTGTGTGTGTGTGTGTGTGTGTGTGTGTGTGTGTGTGTGTAAAAAAATAAAACCATCAGTTTCAGCTCTGAGTAGGCCTATCTGGATCAGCTTCCCTGTGCTGGACCCTGACTCTGCTTGTACTGATTGTACAGCTACACATGCACAAGAAGAACATCAGGAATAAATATGACTAACAATAATCCATTTTCTTTTTCTATCTATGGATAATTCCCTACCCAGCCCTGCACTTATCACTGTTTCTGGTTTCATTTTCCTACTCCTCTTCCTTCTTCCTCTGTTGTTCATAATATATATTAAAGCCCGACCGATATGGGTTTTTTGGTGCCAATGTTGATGCCAATATTAAAGTAAAAAAGAGCCGATTTATGAGCCGATATTTAGATTTAGAGAATGATTTGGATAGTACACCCCTTTACTGTAGTAACAACACTTAGAACAGGACGATATTGAAAGCTGGTATGTTTGTGGGCTGTAAAACCTTTTCCTAAATGGATTATGTTAATAAAATAGATTACAGTCTCAAAAACTGAAGATGTAAACAATTGCATATCAATAAATGTTTGTTGCTGGAATGTGCAACTTTTTCAGCCATCTGTAAACAGAGAATAAGCATGCGTATTTCACTTTACACATAATCTGCCATTATTCCAATGTAGCATATTCACATCTAGTTTATCATTGTACCAGCACTCTTCTAACTAAAGCTACGAGAAACCATTTCTCATCATCGGTATAAATCATGCCATCTATGATACAGTGAGCTGCTGTTGAATGCATCTAATACAACATGACTCCCTACAATGAGGACCTGCAACTGTAAGATTTCATTTAACTAACGTTATGATTACAATCAGAGCCGTTAAGACTTTCTCTATGTACACAATAGGCTTTTTGTGTACATAGAGAAATTCTTAGATCTTTTGAGTTCAGCTCATGATGAATGGGGGAAGAAAACAAGTGTTGCGCTGATAATTTTGTTCAGTGTTCGTACATAGACATTAAACAAGAAAACATCTCTCGTTGTGTTGTTTTTTGTTTGTCATCACTGTAGGTTGGCAGGAGTCGATGACTACAAGATGCCGCTGCTCCCAGCCAAGAAATAGTCCTGCACACATCCTCCAGTACATCCACAATGCATCAATTAACACCTCCTGACAGGTGGATTATGTTGCCTTTGGACAGAACCAGCCTAGACATTTCTTCAGTTTCACATATACAAGAAAAGGTGAGTGATGAAACTCCTAATGAACTGAAGTCAAAGTCTTTTGATAAAAATCTTTCCTGATGCTCCTTCATGCAGCTGTCTGTTCATGGTGAACATGAAGCTACCTTTAATGAGACAAACAGGATATGAGCTTTGTGGTTTTTTTGCCGTATGTCTCTGCGTTTAACTGAAAAGCTGTGATCTGTCATTGACTGTTGTTTCAGTGTTGTTGAGCGTCTGCCAGACGTCTGCCAGCACAAGTGGTGAGTTTCAAACCTTATGTATGTGTGTGGAAAAGAATATTTAAAGTTTAATGTAATTATTTTGCTACTTGTTACGTTGGAAGGAGTGGAATTTGTAATTGTTTTATTTACAATCTGTGTACTCTGTAAAATCTCAGGTTATCTTTCATGTGTGTTTGCCGCCCACCACCTGTCGTCACCACTTCCAGTCTGTTAAAGACTGCTCACTTGTTGCAAAGCGTATTCTTGCTGCTGGAGAAATTATGCCGGGAACAAAGAAGGTAAGGTGACATATTCACCAGAGGGAGGTGGTTTAATAAAACATCACACTTTCACACCGGAAACCATGTTCACTTCCTGTTTTCTACAAAGTTGGAACAACAAGTCAATCTTGCTTCAAATCATGCCTGCCGTCGTCACTAATCGTTACAAAGTGGTTATTATTTGCATAACCATGACAACAAAGGTCACCTAAATTAAATAAGCATTAATTTCAACCCAAACCACAATGTTTCCCTGTCCCTAACCAAACCTTAAGTTGTGACATCCCAAAACAGATTTGTAACAGTAAAACTCAGACAAATGATGTCGTCCTGCTGATCGCTGCGTCAGATTAGTAAAATACTTCTATGTGATGTTCCAGAGGACTAACAACATACACTCACCTCAAGGATTTTTAGTAACACCTGTTCAATTTCTCATTAATGCAATTATCTAATCAACCAATCACATGGCAGTTGCTTCAATGCATTTAGGGGTGTGGTCCTGGTCAAAACAATCTCCTGAACTCCAAACTGAATGTCAGAATGGGAAAGAAAGGTGATTTAAGCAATTTTGAGCGTGGCATGGTTTGTTGGTGCCAGACGGGCCGGTCTGAGTATTTCAAAATCTTCACGCACACGCATTTCTAGGGTTTACAAAGAATGGTGTGAAAAGGGAAAAACCTCCAGTATGCGGCAGTCATGTGGGCGAAAATGCCTTGTTGATGCTAGAGGTCAGAGGAGAATGGGCCGACTGATTCAAGCTGATAGAAGAGCAACTTTGACTGAAATAACCACTCGTTACAACCGAGGTATGCAGCAAAGCATTTGTGAAGCCACAACACGCACGACCTTGAGGCGGATGGGCTACAACAGCAGAAGACCCCACCGGGTACCACTCATCTCCACTACAAATAGGAAAAAGAGGTTACAATTTGCAAGAGCTCACCAAAATTGGACAGTTGAAGACTGGAAAAATGTTGCCTGGTCTGATGAGTCTCGATTTCTGTTGAGACATTGAGATGGTAGAGTCAGAATTTGGCATAAACAGAATGAGAACATGGATCCATCATGCCTTGTTACCACTGAGCAGGCTGGTGGTGGTGGTGTAATGGTGTGGGGGATGTTTTCTTGGCACACTTTAGGCCCCTTAGTGCCAATTGGGCATGGTTTAAATGCCACGGCCTACCTGAGCATTGTTTCTGACCATGTCCATCCCTTTATGGCCACCATGTACCCATCCTCTGATGGCTACTTCCAGCAGGATAATGCACCATGTCACAAAGCTCCAATCATTTCAAATTGGTTTCTTGAACATGACAATGAGTTCACTGTACTAAAATGGCCCCACAGTCACCAGATCTCAACCCAATAGAGCATCTTTGGGATGTGGTGGAACAGGTCCTTCGTGCCCTGGATGTGCATCCCACAAATCTCCATCAACTGCAGGATGCTATCCTATCAATATGGGCCAACATTTCTAAAGAATGCTTTCAGCACCTTGTTGAATCAATGCCACGTAGAATTAAGGCAGTTCTGAAGGCGAAAGGGGGTCAAACACAGTATTAGTATGGTGTTCCTAATAATCCTTTAGGTGAGTGTATGTCTGTCCCATTGCTCCACCACTCCGTCAGTCCAGTTAAACTCTCTTCCTTCCTCTCTGTAGGTGAGTGTAGTGACTCTGTAGAAGGTCATCTGGTTTTGCTTCGTCTCTCAAGAGATGATCAGGAGACATGGGGCCCTACACAAAGTGTTTAATCACATGCAGGAAATGACAGCGCTGCAGTTTTAACATGAAGGAGTAAGAAGGGCTGATCTGAGATCACTAAGAGACAGATTCATTAGAAACAAAGATGTAAAGTTCCTCAGTGGAGTTTCTCTCCACTCTGTAAATTTCAGTGTGATGAAGATTACACTTTAGATCAAACTACCTGTGTTTGTCTTACTTCTGTTTTGGTTGTTGCAGTGACACAGATGTCCTGCAGGAGTCAGTAACTGTGAGTGTTTACTGTGAAACTAAACTGTGGTTCATATCTAATGTTTAATTATCAGTGTGAGTCCTGTTTAACATATACTATCTGGACTTCTGCTGCAACATGACCTACCCAAACTCTGGTGTTAATGGTTTCAACTAACAACAGTCCTCCTGGAACAGATGTATGCCTTTATGCTGAAAGAGCATCAAGTTGAAATTGAATGTTACATCTTCCAGCTTCTCCTGGGAAACCCAAAGTATTCCCACCCTATATGAGAAAAAAGGTCCTCACTTTGTGTTGCAAAATGGTGGGGACCATTTGGCTTAGATTATGGATGTACAATACACTTAACTCACGAGACATGACCACAATATTTGGGTCATGAAAACAAGACACAAGAACATTATTTTGAAGAAATATTCAGTGCTGAAATATGATTGGGGGCAACACAATCCAGGTGGCAGGTGACAATTCAAAATATGAATATGTAATATAATGTGAAATTAGTAGCTTGTTTTTTTAGCTTAAGTTACTTTTTTTGGACATGCACATTTCTATTTTTTATATTTAAATTGCGTTGCGTGTTTTCTTATTGTGCAAATAAAACTTTCTCAAAGCATTTTCATTTGTTAGTTAACATTTCTCATTGCAAGCTATTTTTCGGAACATTTTAACTAATTATGCTTCAACATAATTGGTCCCCAGAGTCCCCTGTGTAGATGACACCTATGATGAGATATGTAATCTCTCAGTGTTCAGGGTCTACCTCGGGTTTTCCAGCTGCTTATATCTTGTTCTTTCAGTAAGTACCCAAAGCCACTGACCGAAGGTAGTGAAGCTCTGATCTCGATCTTTGCTTTCCAGCTTTATGTTAAAACATAAATCAACTTTGGTTTATCACTCTCAAGCTGAGTTCAATTCCTCTAGCCACACCCAGACCTGATTACTCCCACACCTGTTCTCAATCAAGAAATCACTTAAATAGGACCTGCCTGACAAAGTGAAGTAGACCAAAAGCTCCTCAAAAGCTAGACATCATCATGCGATGCAAATAAATTCAAATAAATATTTAAAGCCATTCCTAAAGATTTGGGACTTCAACAAACAACACTGAGAGCCGTTATCCACAAATGTCGAAAACATGGAACAGTGGTGAAAGACCAAAATTACCCCAAGACCGCAGCGACAACTCATCCAAGAGCTGCATCCAAAGAACTGCAGGCTTCACCTGCCTCAGTGGTTAGTGTTCATGGCTCCACCGTAAGAAAGAGACAGGGCAAAAATGGGCTGGAGGGCAGTTCCAAGACGAAAACCACTGCTCAGCAAAAAGAACATAAAGGCTTGTCTCAATTTTGCCAGAAAACATCTTGATGATCCCCAAGACTTTTGGACTGACGAGACAACAGTTGAACTTTTTGGAAGGTGTGTGTCGCACTACATCTGGTGTAAAAGTAACGGCATTTCAGAAAAACATCATACCAACAGTAAAAGATGGTGGTGTGGTGGTCTGGGGCTGCTTTGCTGATTCAGGGCCTGGAAGTAAATGGAACCATGAATTCTGCTGTCTACCAAAAAATGTCCGGCCATCTGTTCATGACGTCAATTTGTTTGATGATCTGAAACATTTCAGTGGGACAAACATGCAAAAAAATAAGAAATCGGCAAGGGGGCAAACACTTTAACACCAGTGTGAATAAAAAACAAATACTTTGACAGCGTCTGGTGCTGAAAAAGATCTCAGTTATGACAGCAGAATCACATAATCACAAAACACACCATTACTAACACTGAAAGAACACGACAATGGAGGAGATACTGCTGGATATTCAGCACTTCATTAAATCTTAACATAACATACAACTCTGTTTCAACACATTAGTTTCTAACATAAATCAAACCTGCGTGATGACAATAACTCTGTTTAAACAATTTACTACCACACTGGAGCATGTACAGTGGGTACGGAAAGTATTCAGACCCCTTTAAATTTTTCACTCTTTGTTTCATTGCAGCCATTTTCCAAAAATCAAAAAAGTTCATTTTATTTCTCAGTAATGTACACTCAGCACCCCATCTTGACAGAAAAAAACAGAAATGTAGAAATTTTTGCAAATTTTTAAAAAAGAAAAACTGAAATATCACATGGTCATAAGTATTCAGACCCTTTGGTCAGTATTTAGTAGAAGCACCCTTTTGATCTAATACAGCCATGAGTCGTTTTGGGAAAGATGCAACAAGTTTTTCACATCTGGATTTGGGTATCCTCTGCCATTCCTCCTTGCAGATCCTCTCCAGTTCTGTCAGGTTGGATGGTAAACGTTGGTGGACAGCCATTTTCAGGTCTCTCCAGAGATGCTCAATTGGGTTTAAGTCAGGGCTCTGGCTGGGCCATTCAAGAACAGCCACGGAGTTGTTGTGAAGCCACTCCTTCGTTATTTTAGCGGTGTGCTTAGGGTCATTGTCTTGTTGGAAGGTAAACCTTCGGCCCAGTCTGAGGTCCAGAGCGCTCTGGAAAAGGTTTTCGTCCAGGATATCCCTGTACTTGGCCGCATTCATCTTTCCCTCGATTGCAACCAGTCGTCCTGTCCCTGCAGCTGAAAAACACCCCCACAGCATGATGCTGCCACCACCATGCTTCACTGTTGAGACTGTATTGGACAGGTGATGAGCAGTGCCTGGTTTTCTCCACACATACCGCTTAGAATTAAGGCCAAAAAGTTCTATCTTGGTCTCATCAGACCAGAGGATCTTATTTATCACCATCTTGGAGTCCTTCAGGTGTTTTTTAGCAAACTCCATGCGGGCTTTCATGTGTCTTGCACTGAGGAGAGGCTTCCGTCGGGCCACTCTGCCATAAAGCCCCGACTGGTGGATTGCTGCAGTGATGGTTGACTTACTACAACTTTCTCCCATCTCCCGACTGCATCTCTGGAGCTCAGCCACAGTGACCTTTGGGTTCTTCTTTACCTCTCTCACCAAGGCTCTTCTCCCCCGATAGCTCAGTTTGGCCGGACGGCCAGCTCTAGGAAGGGTTCTGGTCGTCCCAAACGTCTTCCATTTGAGGATTATGGAGGCCACTGTGCTCTTAGGAACCTTAAGTGCAGCAGAAATTTTTTGTAACCTTGGCCAGATCTGTGCCTTGCCACAATTCTGTCTCTGAGCTCTTCAGGCAGTTCCTTTGACCTCATGATTCTCATTTGCTCTGACATGCACTGTGAGCTGTAAGGTCTTATATAGACAGGTGTGTGGCTTTCCTAATCAAGTCCAATCAGTATAATCAAACACAGCTGGACTCAAATGAAGGTGTAGAACCATCTCAAGGATGATCAGAAGAAATAGACAGCACCTGAGTTAAATATGAGTGTCACGGCAAAGGGTCTGAATACTTATGACCATGTGATATTTCAGTTTTTCTTTTTTAATAAATTTGCAAAAATTTCTACATTTCTGTTTTTTTCTGTCAAGATGGGGTGCTGAGTGTACATTACTGAGAAATAAAATGAACTTTTTTGATTTTTGGAAAATGGCTGCAATGAAACAAAGAGTGAAAAATTTAAAGGGGTCTGAATACTTTCCGTACCCACTGTAAGCGCCGTCTGTGTGAGTGTAACCCCCTCTCAATGCTGTGCTTTTCTCTACATATTGATTAATTCGTGTTGCGTGTTCAAATTGCACCAAACATGACACTGCACTTCCTTGGGTCCGCAGCAACACACCAATAAGTGTAAGTTGATTGGATGAGCAGTTATTGACATAATCAAAATATAAACACACACACACACACACACACACACACAGATTCTTCCTTTATTAGAGATGGGAAAATGAGATCAGTCACTCTGTCATCCTATTGGCTGCAGAGTAACTCTGCTGACATCTGGTGGTTTAAAACAAACTCACACATTCAGAGAATCAACTTGACTTCCTGTTGATAAACTTTATTTAACTTCTCAGGTAACTTTTAGTAACTGGTGCACTGGATTAAAAAACATCTGAATTGTGTTATTTAATGTTACAGGGTAGGATTTTCTTATTTTATCCAAGCATGTTTGTTCTTAAATATTCTAAATATCTGAACAGGAGAACGTTCTGTTTACTGCCAGCAGTGATCAGATATATGTGATCAGGGAAACATGTCAGTAAAAAGTACTTGTAACCATGAAAGGCTGCTTTCAGAGTTTGATGTTGAGTTTGAAGTCCAGACTTTATTGATTGATTATGTTTTCCTTTGCCTCATCATGAATGTGAAATCTATAAATGTGGTGGAGTAAAGTAAGCCTACAAAGTCCTTCAAAGTAATTAAAGTTTCCCAGGGGTGGGTGGCGTTAGCTCTGTGAACTGTCAGTACGGTAGGCCGACTTAGTGATCACAAATCACAAAAAAGCAATACTGTGTTAAGCAGGGGGGAGTAACAATTTAAGTTCACATTTACTACTGTACTAAAGTCGGAATCATGAGCGGTGGGTGCTTGAGCACCTGTCCCTTTGGCCATTGATGCCCAAAGTGCCCTTTTATCAAAGCATAACAGCAAAACAGCTATATAACCTCAAAGTATCTCTCTGGAAATACATCTAAATATGTAAGTATAACATTTATAATACTTGTACTGACATCAGAAGGCAGAGTGATGTCATAGATTTCAGGAAAGGGTAGTAAATGTTAATGTGAAAGGTTAATGCTACTCTGTGATGTTTAGTAGGGGCCAACAGAATGAACACACACATTGTAGTATCTTTATTAGTGGTCCAGGCCCAAGTGGGCTGGGAACCCGCAAATGCAAGGCATCGCGGTTCCCAGTACCAGTGGAGCTGGGAACCCTATTGTTTTCACTCAGATTTGTTCTTTTTTTTCTCTTCCGTGCATAAAACTGATACAACTGATGCTGCGGTCTAGACGGTAACTGCTAGGGACACCAAACTCACAAGGTAGGTTCACAGCCTCAAGAGTACCTCAGGTGCAAAAATCCGCGAAAACTGAAAAACCTATTTTAATTAACTCCTCCGAAGCTGCAAGTCCGATCGACACCAAACTTGGCACGAATGATCCCTGGACCGAGCCGATAAAGGTTTGTAGAGGAAATCTTGATCCCACAAAAACTGTCGCAATTATACGCTAACAAATATTTGCGAAAAACACTACTAACAGGTAATTATGTCATATCTTCGCTTTGGAATGGCCGATCAACACCAAATTTGGAGTATTAATGTGGGACGCCCTCCTGAGGGCCTGTGCAAAATTTGGTGAAACTCGCCCCTAGGTGGCGCTATTTAATTCAGAAAATTTGTTCCTCTACGAGTCACATTGACATGAAACCACAGCCTAAATGTTCAGCACCCTTACTACAGGCACCAAAGTTCACCCAAATATGCCCATAGGTGGCACTGTTATTGTAGATTAAAGATGTCAAAAAAAAATCCCATTGACTACCATGCATTTTATATCTCCATAACAACAAGTCCGATTGAAACCAGATTTGGAGCAATTGTTCCCCATGGACCCCTGATGACACCTGAAAGATTTGGTGCAATTCGGCCATAAGCTCAAGCTCAAATACGGTCAGAGAATCCCATTCATTTCAATGGGATTTTCAACCAAAGGACATTTTGCCACATAACTACGGCCCACTACATTGCACATTCATAAACCTTATGTCTCCGTGTTTGGGGGATGCTGCCGATTCCTATGGTATAGGACACACCTCTATGCGATGATGTTTTCATTTCACTATATTGCAAAACTGAAAAACCTATTTTAATTAACTCCTCCGAAGCCAGAAGTCCAATTGCCATGAAACTTGGCACGAATGATCCCTGAACCGAGCCGATAAAGGTTTGTAGAGGAAATCTTGATCCGCCAAAATTCATCCCAATTACAACCTAACAAATGTTTAAGCAAACGCTAAAAACAGGATGTCATGTCAGATCTTATGTTTGCAATGTCCGATCTATACCAACCTCAGGGACCTTATCTGGCACGCCCTTTCAAGGGCTTGTCTGAAATTTGGCGTCAATCGGCTCCTAGGTGGCGCTATTAATTGGAAATCAAATAACACTCCCATATACATACATTCATTTCACATCTCTGTAAATGCAAGCCCCTTTCATTAATAACTCTGGTCATTTATTCTCCACAGGCCCCCTGAGCCACGGCAGGGCCCGTGCACAATAAATCATGGCGGGCCCGGGCCGACTCGTGCGCCCTCTGCGGGGCCAGGGGGGGCGGCTTGCGCCAGGAGGCTTAGACCCCGCTTATAACTGCTTTTATATATATATACTATACTGCAGTTCTAGTTTTGATTTGTCTTTAGACATGTAATCAATCAAAATCCAAATATACCTCAGACTCACAATGCAATATAATCATGATCACAATATTGCTACTGTAGTAAGCAGCACACACATATTAACATCTCTATCTATAGTTTTGTTTGTTGTACTCTTACCCCTGCCTTGGCCACCCTCATTCAAGGCAGACTAAGGCGGGTCATACTTTTGCAAAGTTGATGTAAATGTGTCTGCACACACATTTACTGAAAGACTGAGCAGGAGAAAAAGAGAGGGGGTTTCTTCTTGTAGTTTGAGGGATAGACCCGGGACCTATTTAGATTGAATCGACATGACAACGTGCATTTAGCATAAATAGGATCTTACATTGTACGGAAGCTGAAAGACATTCATGCTGTTTAGAGTCTGTGGTTGCGGCTTTGTTTATTTTCAGTTATCTGCATCTCTCTGTTATACTGAAGAGAGATGTGTATCGGATGTCTGTATTGGTAAGCCACAGCCAAACCAGCAGGCCTACAAGTAAAATTTTCCATCCAACAGCTTTGTGAAACCCACAGACCCACAGACATACAAACATCTTTCTGGCTCAACTCACACTACATCCCCACTAACAGGGTCTTAGCGGCATATTTTCCACTTTTAAATCTCTACTAAATCAGCCTCCACCAACAAATCTGTCTGACAATACCTTTACCTGTGAAGGCCGGCAGGCAAAGTGGCAACTATAACTAGCCAATTTTCTAAATCACTCAAAATCAACGAGGGCATATGGTTTTTTACCAGCGTGAGAGAGGCAGCAGAAATGTCTGTGAGCTTGCTTATGTGTGTGAATAAACCTCCTCAAACTCAATCTTGTTATGGACATCACTTTGCTTTGGTACCTCTGAACCTGCGTAAAGCCTAACCATGACGTAGCCTCAAGTGGCCATTTGAGAAGTTTGTTATTATTTGTTTTTGTTTAAGTTTATGGACAAATAGCCACTATAGATAGAGTGATTTCAATAAAAGTGCTTTACAAAAAGAATATAATTAAAATACACTACAATAAAAATTTTAATTAGCACATTAAACACTAAAAGTAAAACCACTTATACAAATACATCAGAAGATAGCAAACATTTACATCTCATACGCTGCAATGTCTATATCCTTATACATACAGTACATGTAGCAGTCCTTCTACATCTCTTCTTCTGTCTTCCCAGGTCAATGGCATGTCACCCTCCTTGTTTACTCCTCTCATGGAAAGCGAGGTATCAGAACTCTTTATCTGTAGCCGTCCCACTACATGCCCAATGGACCCAATTCCTACGAATCTCCTCCAAGCCACATCTCCTACCGTGGTGCCGGCAATCATTCATGTGATAAATCTTCCTGTGGCTTCGGGAACCTTCCTGACCGCTTTCACAAGGGGTCACCTTACACCCCTACTCAAAAAGCCCTCCCTCAACCCAACTGAAGTTGAGAACTATCGGCCAGTTTCACTTATACCAATTTTATCCAAAGCTATCGAACGGGCAGTCTTTAAACAGCTCTCAGAATTCCTCTCATGTATTGACATCCTAGATCCATATCAGTCTGGTTTTAAGAGTGGCCCCTCTACTGAAACGGCTCTTTTGTCTGTGAGTGAAGCCATCTCGGTGCTGATCACAGACTGTCTCTCAGTCATACCTGCATGGATGAAGGCTTGCCACCTTCAACTAAACCTCTCTAAGACTGAACTCTTTGTCATTCCAGCCAAGTAATCTATCCACCATAACATCAAACTACAAAATGACTCCGCAACCATCACTCCAACCAGGGTGGTGAGAAACTTGGGTGTTATGATTGATGACCAACTGTCCTTTTCAGACCATGTTGCTGTTGTCTGTCAGTCGTGCCGCTTTTCTCTATATAACATAAGGAAAATCAGGCCCTACCTCACTCAGTACGCCACCCAGCCTCTAGTACAGACCATGGTTATCTCTCGTCTCGACTACTGCAAGGCCCTCCTAGCAGGTCTTCCAGCTTGTGCAGTGAAATCCCTACAAATGGTCAGAATGCAGCAGCGCGTCTGGTTTTGGATCAACCCCAAAGGACTCATTTCACTCCATCATTCGGCGACCTCTATTGTTTTCCCATGGCCTCCTGAATCAAATTCAAGTCACTAATGCTTGCATACAGAGCTATTACTACAAGCCTACGTTCCTTCTCAGCTATGCTCCTCCAACAGATGCCACCTTGCTCTGCCATCCCTTCACACCAAGCGATCCCAGTCCGGGCTGTTCTCAACGAGCTACCACATGCCATCAGAGCATTGGAGTCCTCGCTTCTTTATAGAGAATGGGGCATCAGTCTTGCAGGTGCTTTGCTCAGCTGGTCACAGAGAGGGAAGTAAACGAGTTATTTAGGAGGCAGAATGGGCCGGACTCTGTCCACCCTGAAGCACTGTGCTGATCAGCTGTCTCCGGTGTTCACAGACATTTTTTACACCTTACTGGAGACATGCCATTTGCCAGCCTGCTTCAAAGCCTCCACCATCATCCCTGTCCCTCAAAAACCAGGAACCACTGGACTAAATGGCTACAGACCCGTCGCCCTGACCTCTGTGGTTATTAAGTCCTTTGAACGCCTTGTGTTTGTCCCACCTAAAATCTATAACAGACCCACTCCTGGACCCCCTACAGTTCGCCTAGAGCCAACAGGTCTGTAGACGATGCAGTAAACATGGCCCGTCACTACATCCTCCAGTGCCTGGACTCCCCAGGCACCTACGCCAAGATCCTGTTTGTGGATTTCAGCTCTGCTTTTAACACCATCATCCCAGCCCTGCTGCAGGACAAGCTCTCTCAGCTGAACGTGCCTGACTCCACATGCAGGTGGATCAGACTTCCTGAAAGACAGGAAGCAGCACACGAAGCTGGGAAAACATGTCTCTGATTCCAGGACCATCAGAACCGGTTCACCTCAAGGCTGCATTTTTTCCCCCCTCTGCTTTCTTCCTGTACACCAACACCTGCACCTCCAGTCACCAGTCCATCAAGCTCCTGAAGTTTGTGGACAACACCAACCTCATTGGGCTCATCTCAGGTGGGGATGAGTCCGCCTACAGGTGGGAGATTAGTGGGACCGAGTGAAGCCAGACCGGTCTCTCTTGGAGCTCAGTGCTCTGAAGATAGTGGAGATGGTTATGCATTTTAGGAAGAGCACAGCCCCACCCTCCCCCGTCGCCACTGTGGACTCCTTGTGCTTCCTGCATCACCTCCATAACCAAGAAGGCCCAGCGCAGGATGTATTTCCTGCGGCAGCTGAAGAAGTTCAGCCTGCCAAGAGTCCATCCTCACCTCTTCCATCACCATCTGGTACGCTGCTGCCACTGCCAGGGACAAGGGCAGGCTGCAGCATATCATTCGCTCTGCAGAGAAGGTGATTGGCTGCAATCTTCCTTCTCTTCTGGACCTGTACGCTTCGAGGACTCTGAGGCGAGCAGGAAAGATTGCAGCTGACCCCTCCCAACCTGGACACAAACTGTTTCAGACTCTCCCCTCTGGCAGGAGGAGGAGTCCATCAGGACCAAAACCTCTCGCCACAAAAACAGCTTCTTCCCATCTGCAGCTAGCCTCATCAACAACTCACTGACACTCCCCCATTGCAAATAATACAATGTCTCTGCACATATAAATATTATTTCATTTCATATCATGTACCTGGCACATTGCACATATTTGTTGCTAATTGTTAATCTTTGTTGTTGTATATTTTTATATTGTCAATTTATATATTTCATTGCAATACATCTGCACAACACAAACACAGAATAATGCACATGTAATGTGCGATGTATTATTTTTCTCTATTCTTTTTAATATTCTTAAATAACTTGCATTGGCTATTCCATATTTATATATTTCTACATTTATTTATGTCAACTGTATGTTTGTATGTAGCGCCTCATCAACAAAGTTTCTCGTGTGTGTAATACACTTCTTGGCAATTAAGCTCCTTCTGATTCTGAGCAGCTGCTATCGCATTTGCGCTATGGTAGCATTTTTCGACAAGGCAGCAAATATCTGCCTTGGGGGGAGTGTGAGTACATATGGTCAAACAAAGAACAAACGTGCAGGGGGAACTTAAGTTGCTTCCTGCAAATGTGTGTTGTTTAAGGCCAAACACAAGTATATTTGTGCTGCAGCACGTGTTCTGACAGGAACCAGGAAAAGAGATCATATTTCTCCTGTTTAGCTTCTTGCATTGGCTTCCAGTAAAATCCAGAATTTAAATCTCTTCTTACCTACAAAGCTCTTAATGGTCAGTCACCATCTTATCTTAAAGAGCTCATAGTACCTTACTACCCCACCAGAGCACTGCGCTCCCAGAATGCAGGGTTACTTGTGGTTCCTAGAGTCTCCAAAAGTAGACTAGGAGCCAGAGCGTTCAGCTATCAAGCTCCTCTCCTGTGGAACCAGGTTCCAGTTTGGGTTCAGGAGGCAGACACCATCTCCACATTTAAGAGTAGGCTTAAGACTTTCCTCTTTGATAAAGCTTATAGTTAGGGCTGGCTCAGGTAGTCCTGAACCATCCCTTAGTTATGCTGCTATAGGCCTAGACTGCTGGGGGATTTCCCATGATGCACTGAGCTCCTCTCTCCTCTACTTTCTCCCTTTCTCTCCCCCTCTCTCTCCTTCCATCCCTCTCTTTTTCTCTCTCTCTCCAAATTAATGCCATACCATTGAAGAAATAGGCAACAAAATAACTTTTCAGTAACATAGGTTGACATTATGACATAGTTGTTTATGTGTTATGCAGTATTCAACACCATGTTGTAGTCCATGTTGTGACTACTGTTCCTGAGACTCATATTCCAGTCCCCAGATTCAGCTGAACCACTGTTCTGACGGTATTGGGCCATGAACAGGCCCTCTTTATTTAAGGTGGCGGTTAGAGTTATGGCAGTCCCTGCATCAAGTGCTCCTGTTGAACGTCTATGAAGATTCTCAGTCATCCAGGTCATAGTCATCCAACGAAGGTTAAAATCAAGGGCAACTTGATATAAGTCCAGTTGCCCTTGATTTTAACCTTCGTTGGATCACCTGTTGAACGTGTGTTCAGCCATGGTGGTGCGATGATGCGCCCACATCTTTCACAATTAAGCGACAAAGTGCTGTCAAACTTAATGTGTCCCACATTTGACACTAAATATAATGGTGACGAAGCCAGAGACTCTGATCAAGAAAGGTACCCCACCCCCACCCCACCCCCCAACTTATTGATTAAAATAATTAATGTACTACTTTAGATTTTGAAGCTGTAAGCTGTTAGATATGTTTGTAACCTCCTAAAGTTTATTATGAGCTGACTTGTGAACAGAGTCTCCACCTCTGACCTCTGTTCCTCTCCAGCACTGTAGTTTACTGTGTGGATGGATGGACAGCAGAGACAACATGTGTCCTCTCCCCTCTCGTGGTGTCTGTCCATGCAGATCCAGCAGCTTCATTTGTCTCTCTGAGAAGTAAAGAAGTTTCATACTGTAGGGACTCTTTCCTCAGTAGCTGAGAGCTGAGACTCAAGTTGTCTGAGAACAGGGTTTGAAATGCTGCTGAGTTCACATGTGCTGTTTTATAGAGACCTGATCTCTGCTGCTTCCATCAAAAGATGTTTGAAAAACAGGAAACATTAAAGTCCTGACTGGAGGCTTTTCTCTTTCTGTTCAGGGACACAGGAGCTGAAGGTGAAGCCTGGAAGGAACGCTACTCTTCAGTGTTGTCACAGAGTCACAGAGGTGCTGCCATTGAAGTGTTGTACCGTCTTCTTCTTCAGAGACAACCGTTTACATGAAAACTACCAGCATGAATCTTATCTGGTCCAGCGGAGCTGAGAAATCCAGAGATGAAGGACGGAGACGTTTTTGTGATTCTGAAGAACATCAACATCAACGACACTGGAACATATGAGTGTTGGATTAGACAGGGAAACGAAAAAGGCAAATGAAACCCATCTGCACCATAAGTCTGACAGTGATGACAGTGTTCACCCTGCTGCCTTCTGGGAAGAGATATAGAAGTTTCTGCTTCCACACCACCAGACTGCAGAGCAGCTTTCCCCCCAAGCTATCAGACTCTTAAACTCTAGTTCATCCTCAGCACTGCCCCATTGATTATTCAATATAGTTTATTTCTGTTTACTATTTTTATAATTGCTTCTATATTAATACAATTTGTCTGCTACGTAGCAGAAGGGAGTTACAAACTAAATTTCACCTTACAAACACTGGTGACAAATAAATCTACCTGGTACCTTGTACTTTGCCTGCTGCTGTGTTCTCTGTCAGATGAGCACATCAGCTGTCAGCACTAACACATAAAGACTACAGATCATATCTTCACAAACTAAACAAACAAGTATGTAAACATTATGACATATAGAAACACCTCGAGGGCAGATTACAGTAGCCTACGCTATCATTCGCTACACTGAAACCCAGTAACTTTTTTTGGGTGGGTATCTTTTGCTTGTAAACAGGAGGTCATTTCAGCCCTAAGCTTAATGAAGTGAGCGTTTTATCATCGGTACCTTTAAGAAATGATAGTTAAACTGACATCATATAGCCTACAGCAGGGGTTTTCAAAGGGGGGCTCCAAACTGTTTCAGTGGAGGCTCAGTGAATAAAAGTCAAACAATATTAAATTACTTATTGCATTAGTTATCAAAAGGACATCACATAGAATAGCCTACATGTGAGTTCAGGACAAACCTTTTTAAAATTATTTGGTGCAGTCAGAAGTTATGTCAAACAGCAATATCAGGCTATTTTGGCTCAAATGTTGAGTGTCTATGGGATCAAATAATATAATCATGATCCCATAGGCATCCAGGAATTAAGCAAAACTTAACAAGTAAACTAAAGATGTGGTGAGGGGTCTCCGATTCCCAAGCCTTGTCTGAGGGAAAGGCCAGCAGTCTCAGACTTTGAAAACCCCTGGCCTACAGGGAGTCAAGATGTACAGGGACACCTGCGAGAAAGTCAGGCCTAAGAGTAGTTGAGTGAGTAGTTGAGAATGTACCTTGACTTATGATTTTAGCGTTGCGTATGTTTTGTCAGTGTGTTATTTGTGCTGTACTTTTTATTGCAAGTGGAGTGGTGTGTTTAAAATGCATGTGTGTGATTTTAATTTTACTACTGGCAAGACTGTCTGTGAATGCCGCACACCACTGCTGACGTGGTAAATAGACAACGAGTAACAGGTGCGGTCGGATGGAACCGGCGCAGCAGCTAAGATGAAGCAGCGGCGGGCAACCGTGGGAGAAGCCGCTTTAAAGAACCTGTGTGTCTGTGAGTCCTAGGGCTCAGGGTAGCTATCCCTAGGTGGCGTTGTCGGCGTGCCCTCTCAACATATGTTACTTACATTTTTTTAATTGAGAATTTTTAATGTGTATCAGCCACACTCATTTTTTCTAATGTTGTTGGCTGGATGCCGTTTAAATATATTTTTAGTTAAACCCTTTTAATTGAACTTTTATCAGAACGGCCACACTTCCCCTGTAACAAACAATGGTTGGCAAAGGTCTTGATGGGTCTTCATAATCTTTGGTAGATCATAGAGCTGCAGGCCTTTTCCAAGGTGGTGGAGCATCGGGATGAGTCTTATGGTGGTGTGAAGTGTAACAGCTCTAATGGGCAATACAAAAGTGTTTCATCAGGTATGGTACAATCGTGTTTAGTTTAGAGAAAAGTAGCCATCACCACTTTGTTAAATTATACTTTGGTGACATTTAAAGTTGTTTTACAAAGATTCCAAATGATTGGCAATCCATATTTTTCAGAACCAACAAGTATGCTAAATCAAGTCACAAATTGTTGTACAATACTCCTTTGCTGTAATGAAAAACAAAAATGTTAACAACCTACCTTATCATGCTGTCTTTTTTTTATCCAGAGACACGATTCCAGTGTATCTGCAGGTCACAATGCCACCAATGAGGTCATAAAGAAAACAGATTGTCCTAAGTTACCTTAACACAATAAACAATCACATACATACATAGACAATCTCCTTACGTGTAATTTATGGTCAAATTAACGTGGTATACATAAAAATAAAGTAACACTGAAACCAACAGTTCTGTAATCTGCAACTAGCTGCATGGATCTCAATGATGTCAGGGTGAAATGTATTTTTGCACACAGGATACTCAACTTGTAGGGCCTTATTTAGAGCACCAGCAAAGTGACATGTGCACCACCCTGACCTGCAGTTGGTGCAAAAAAATACCTGCACTTTGTGAGTGCTAATGGGAAACAGCACATAATGTCACATAATATCTTACCTTTTCTTTTCTACAGCTTTCCTTGGAATGAAATAGAATAACCACACTTTATAGCACAATCCACAATGATGTGTCATTTTCCAATACAAATTATCCTGAAATAAAGCCTAAAAGAATATGGTTTAACAAAGTTCTTCAGCAGAATCACAAAAATCTACAAGTTCTTTCTTGCATTCCTTAATGTTTACTGGAATCTGAAGCAAAACCATTTTTTTTGTGAACAACAGTTTTAGTGATATGAAGGTGGTGGGGGGGATACAGACATATCCATGGACATCCATTACAGAAGTGGTACAATGAAAATACCTTACAACACAAGAGCATTACAACTATATTAGAGTGAAATAATTCAGTAGCAGGTGTACAATTGAGTCCTTCAGCTATTGACTCTTTTCCAAAAAATAAGATTGGATTAAAAGTTTTTCCAGGCTTCAACAGTTGCTGGCCGAGCCTTGTTGAGTCGTACAGTAGTATGTTCCAGACTGTCAATGTTAATAAGGCTGTGGAAACAAAACAATTTCATATACATATCAGGAAAAAACAATACTCAATTATTGTTTTCTTTGCACTGGGCTTTGGGCTTCTCAAATTTCTTTGTTTCTGGTGGTAAAGGAATTGTATCCAGTTCTTCTTGAGAAGGAGGAATGTACATTGTGTATTTTCCATTTCCACTCACTGCTTTTAGCTGCTGGCTGGTGCATCCACTTAGAATGTTAATTGTATAACGATCGTATATCGTGAGTATACAGTTTATTTATATTTAAACATCTATGTTGAATGTTACTGATTGTACATTACTGCTTCTGTTCTTTTACATTTCTACATTTCTGTGCTGCTATGTCAAAGTAAATTTCCCCTACAGCAGATTGATAAAGTTATATCTGTTGTGGTGGCAGCCCGGCTGACGGTGAGTGTCCTGGTTTTTTCACCCTTTTTTGTCTGTGATTCTGTTTCTTCCCTGGTTTTCTCTGTTCTCTGCCTGCCCCCCTGTGTCTCCTCCCCTGTGTGTGCTCTCCCTCTCTCTCCCAGCCACCTCCTCTGCCTGCCACACCTGCCAATAGTCAGCCTCATCTCCCACAGTATTTCTGCCCCGGCTCTCCACTCCATCCTGGCTTGATCGTCCTTGCCACTCGACCTCTCAAGCTTGCGCACTCATTCAGCAACTTGTTTATTTCCCTGTGCTTTGTCCCTGCAGTGTCACTAACCCTGTCTTTCTGTCTGTTTCCCTCCCAGGTTCACTCCCCCTCATCCTCTATTCTGTTGGCTGGGCTCGTCCTCCGGTCCTCTCCTCTCCGGACTTTCCCCACGGCGTCCTCCCTGTTCTCCTTGTGCCTCCTCTCTTCCTCGGCCCCAGTGTCCCCCGGCTCTCTGGTCCCAGTCTCCTCGGTTCCCCGTGCCCATTTCTCCCCGGCATCCACCTCTCCCTCCACTCCAGTCCATCACCCCCTTTTTCCTTCAATAAACCTCCTTCCCTTTGAGAGTTGCGTTCGGGTCCTCTCTGTCCCCACACCACACCATCGTAACAATATCTGATCTTATCTTAGGATATTCTGATTATACGTGAGGTGGTGCTTTCTATTGCTGTCATCACTGACCTACCTTACCCAGGGTATATACAGGAAACCTGAAGTAAAATTCAAAACCTTTAAGACCTGTTTCAAGACTTTTTCAACATATTTTAAGACTGCTGCGCTGGTATTTTTGGCTATGCAAAAAAAATGAATCAATTCACCTGCAGTTTTAGCAGACATACTCTTTGGGCGAACAGGAAATTTCACATCAACAAAATATCTACAAAATTAATAGCGATTAAGACTTTTTAATGGCCTAAATTTATTACGTTTTAAGACTTTTTATGACAGCATGTTACCACAATATCTTCTCTATTTTCCTTCCCGTCATGTGATTTAGGATATATTTTCTAAAATAAATGCATAAAATAGTACTTTAGCAGTTTTATATAAAAGCTGGGTATTTTAGCTTTTTTCATGGATAACAATTTTGCCATGAGGGGGTGGTGATGGCGCAATGGATAAGACTATGCCTTTGGTGTGAGAGACCCAGGTTCAATCCCCCATTGTGACCCTGAGACACTTAACCCCTAGTTGCTCCAGAGGCGTGCGACCTTTGACATCTATAGCAATTGTAAGTCGCTTTGGATAAAAGCGTCAGCTAAATGAATAAATGTAATGAATCCAGGTTTATAGACTATAACTTGTACTTTATATGCAAACTATATATTCTTTCTCAAATCGTTCCCAGCATTTTTAACATTAGGCTACTTTTGTTGTTTTGTAGAGCACACTGAAGTGTGCCTTAAGGACAAACAGTGGATTAATTCCTATTTTCCTTTGGATATTTGAATCATATTATAACGTGAATGTTATTGTGTCCACCTTCTGTAGCCCTTAATATCATTAGTCATCAAACAATTTTGTAGTTTCTATATTTTTTGTTGTTAATCTCTCAATACTATAGAAAATTAAGAGGCGGCACCATTACTTTGTCTCACACAGGGACATCACTGTGTTGGATATTTAGATGGCATCAATATTTATCTTAAATAATGTATTATTATTATTATTATTATTATTATTTAATAATTAAGGTGAGAGATGGCAGGTGTTTAAAAAACCCAAATAGATCACTATGAAACATTCCTCGTTGATTACTTACATTAAGACAATATTTTTCTGTATTACAGGTTTTCTGTAATGTTATGTTTAAATATGCAAATGAGGCAGTATGTAATAAAATATGCGCTAATTTGCATCAACTTCAAGAACTAAAATCTGAACCCTGAAATAAATCAAAATTCCATCAATTGTCAACCGCTTATCCTGCGTCACAGGGGCTGGAGCCTATCCCAGCAGACATCAGGCGAAAGGCGGGGTACACCCTGAACAGGTCGCCAATCCATCGTAGTTTAAGTCAAAATTGTTTTATTTTGTTGGCACATTATACGTAAATGTTTTACAAAGGGGATTTTGGATATCTCTTTTTATTATTTCATAAATCAACAGGCATACAAAAAATTATAACTGGAAATTTTAGGCTCAGATTATGAGGAAAAACTCATTTTGAAAAAACATCCTGTAAAGATAAGTACTGTAGAGTTCTACACATTTTCATTGCATCAATGTTTATAATTTACAGACATAGTATGGAATCAAATTCTTAACAACAACAATATGTAACATCTCAAACACATCAGATCTGATTTCTGAGTAAAAGTTTGTTGATGTTTGAACCGACACACTTTCACACAGAAACAGACAGAAACACCTACAGAAAGCTAAAGTAGGAAGTGTCAAATTACACCAAGTGACAGATCTAAACCAATCACATTGTTAGAAATCAACACTAGCCAATCGGATTTCACATTTTGTTTAAATCTGGATTACAATTGTTTAGTTGCACTCTTTGCTTTGTCATGAAACAGATGAGAGGGTCTGGCTGCTCTGCCTGTTCTCCTCAGAGTTAACTGAACTGGGTTCAGCAGGCCAGACTGGGAAGCCGTTGTGGCCCCAGGGTCCGTCCAGGTGGGGAGTAGAGCCAAAGGGAAGTGAGCTTATGCTGCTGTTTTAATCAGTGAGGTGTCTGAGGACACAAAAGTTCAGCAAGATCACAAATAAACAACCTCAGCTCCATGAGGCCCCTGTGATCCCAACAATATGCTAAAGGGCCTATGTGCACGTCATGTAGCAAACAGTTCAGCTTTCTTTATAACCACATGACACCTTCCCCACTCCCTCAGTGGGGCGGGTCCACTGTCAAAGAGTAAAACATCTACAAAACAGAAAGAACAGGTCAGTCTTGTTTCACATTTATCATCTCTGCTGCTAAATGTCTGACTCAACCTGACATTCAGCGATCAAGAGGTTATCACTGTTGATCACCATAGGTGGTCAGCTGTCAACAGAAACTACAGAGCAGGACAAAGTCTGATGTCAGGTTCATCAGCTCTGCTGTCATGGTCGCTTTAACATCAGCACCATTCCTGGCTTTGTTCACATGTTCATGGATCTTGGTTCTGTGTCAAGGTAAGAGGAGTGTGTGTGTGTGTGTGTGTGTGTGTGTGTGTGTGTGTGTGTGTGTGTGTGTGTGTGTGTGTGATTCATACATGTCATCAATTACGGAAATACGATTCACATAACGTGCGTCGACTCATCGCTGCAGCTTGTTGTGTGGTGTGTTGTTTACGACATATTCATTATATTATTGATTCAAATATATGTTGTAGAATTTGACTCAGCCGAATTACAGAATTTGTAACCTCCTAAAGTTTATTATGAGCTGACTTGTGAACAGAGTCTCCACCTCTGACCTCTGTTCCTGTCCAGCACTGTAGTTTACTGTGTGGACGGATGGACAGCAGAGACCAACATGTGTCCTCTCCCCTCTCGTGGTGTCTGTCCATGCAGATCCAGCAGCTTCATTTGTCTCTCTGAGAAGTAAAGCAGTTTCATACTGTAGGGACTCTTTCCTCAGTAGAAGTAGTTCAGACACAGTCTGAGTAGAGGACGGACAGACTGGGGACACATTTGGAAAACAAGGACAAAGATTCAAAGCTTCTAGGAAATAATAAACTTCACTTGTTTAATATTTCAGCTGTTTGTTACATTAGTTTAGCCTTAGCTTCTTAGCCTCAGCTAACTTGGTCATGTCAAACTAGGCGGGCGTGATTCCTACAACCTCAGCTCTACTCACAACCCGCCTCTTTGCCCATTTTTTGTTATCCGGCAGTAGTGATGGCAAGTTCGACTCTTTTGACAGACTCGAATCTTCAAATCTCGTTCATTAAAATGAACTAATCTTTTTTGAGTCATTTCATTCATTTGAACTAGGCTGGTTACCCAGATAGCAGCTGACTCTGGGCCGAATCCGCCTCCAAACCGGCAGATCCGTGTAACAGTCACGCCCGTTTTACTGCCCCGTTCCGGATACGGCCCGCATGTAGTCTGTGTGCACTCAGGATCGGGCGTGAGCCTCCATCAGTCGGCGGAATCATAATAGTTCTGGCCCGGACTCGTCGGAACGAGCGCGCGAACTGTTTCTTTCTTTGGATCAGTTCGGACTGGAGGCTTTGTGGACAGAGTTTATAACAGTAAGTTGAACGATGTTACAGTCAAACAGTTTAGTGTGATTGTTTTTAATAGTGGTGTAATGCTTGTTAACATCGTCACATCGGAATGTTTTGACCGGGTTTTAACTTCTTAAAATGGCTAAAACTGTTGAAGAGTCATTGGCTAACGTTAGCTTTTTAGCTGGGTTAGCTAAATTAACTGAATGAACGGATAGCTAAGCTAGCTAGCATTAATAAACAACTTTGTGTGCAGCTAGCATAAAACATTAATGCTGTTTAACGTTAGTTAATTTACAACGATGCTGTAACGTTAGTTTCCAACAGCACCAACTGACAGCACCTGTCTCCTTTTTAGGTTCAATCTTTTCTTCAGCCCTGGATTAATAGGGTAAGTTAAGTTAATGTAAGTATTTTTTCTGGCTTTGATTTGATCTTGGCTATAGTTGAGCATAACGTTATAAAGTTATGGTAAGTTAAGTGTTTAAAAAATCAAAGCCATCTAAAGAAGTTGGAATTTTCATCTGACATTAATCAAAACGTAAATTCATTATGACAAATAAGGTCTATGGGCGGGAAATCTCCTCTCTACGTGTCTTTTCATTGACTTTGTATGAAATCACACTGCGGTATATGGTTGAGGAGCAGTTCCTGATTCATTCTGGATATTTATTTGGGGCGTTTTCCGAGGGATATAGTGTGCTATGTTAAGCTTACCAAGTGTTTACCCTCAGATTTCTGTCAGGAGCTGTAAGAAATGTTATTTTGTCTAGAGGCTGATGGTTCTCAGTAATTCATCAAATTTTACAGTTAAAAATTACAATGAGGTTCATGATATCAGTACACTGAGATGGCTGGAAGTGGTACAATCAGCATTACTCGTTCTTTTTAATTTGCCTCACATTTTCTCTTGTTGTTGCTGGCTTTGTACATAACGTTACTACCACTGGGGTTTGTTCCAAAATCACAATGCAGTGCAAACCTGTAACATTAGCAGAGCTGAGCTCCTGGGGTCATTTGTCATGCAGGGTAACGTTACCCACTGGGTCTTAAAATAATTTAAAAACTCATTGAATTTAATATTCTCAAAATAAGTCTCTTACATTTATTTACAAAGGTCTTAATTTTTTTGTTGTCCTTTTCATATGATTATATAGATACAGGTAACGTTACACATAACTGTCAAATGTATAAAATGTTTTGTGTGTTTTTACTACTTTTTACATTTTGTCTGACTTCCGGTCAGCTCTGCTGTACTAGTAACTTCACCACTGATCTGCATACAGTGCTCTTTCATCCTTATTTTAGCAACGTTCACAGATAACATTCTGTTAATAGTATTTACTGTTCAATCTTGGAATATACATTCAGTGGTTTTCTCAAACAGATTAATTGGAAAGGAGTAAAGGGAAAAGAAATATTTTAAAGAAATGCTGACAAGAACACTGTTGATGTTCTAATGTAAGTATTTTAGTATATGTATTATATGTGGAGGTGACTAGTAGATGAACTAGGAGGGCAAAAATCTAAATAATCATTCATTAGTTGTAATCGCGGTAAAATGTTCTCTTAATTGGGATTTTGATTTTAGGTCAAATCTTCCAGCCCTAGTCTAGTCCAGCCCCCTTTAAAATTACTAATCTCTGTGGATGTTATGTAATTTGTGATTTCCATTATCAGTTGAGTAATCACACATTCTTTTATCCTTTGCAGAAATGAACACATCGGCCATCCCCCACTCTTCCACTACTGATGATTTGATGGGTGTCATGTGAGGGTTATGGCATTCCCACTTCTCCACTTGCCTCATCAGTGTTTCCCGTAAAGCCACCAAAACAATGTGTATGAACATTTTACAGTTTTCTGGGTTTCACATGACTAGTTGGAGTTGGATATTGTATTATAAAATCTTTATTATTTATACCATGGTCATGGAAAATGGTTAAAATCTAATGGCTGGCAGTAATCATCTATCAAGACAAACTTATCGCTTGTCGCTAATTAAAACGTTATCTTGTGTGTTTAGGCCGTAGAATCTCGTGTGTCTCCTGGCTTTAGCTTTATATGTAGAGTATGGTATCATGAGTGTGGTATATATCTTCTCATCTCTCTCAGGGAGAAAGAAATCTTACTTTCTTACTATCATCATTACTAATGGTACACTACACTATGCAAGACTGATAGCAATGTCAATGTATTGAGCTTTTTAACTAAGCCACACTGTTGCTATTATTAGAGTTTAATACTTCTGCATTCATTTAAAAATAACACCTGTGTCATAGGTGTGTGGTTACTGTACGGTTACTAGAAACTAATCACCTGCACCTGCAAGTCAACTGGAGTGAAGTTTCTTGTTCCTACAGTTGTTAAAGACAGAAATGAGCTGTAAAATGTGTTTATTAGATTGAATGTTAGTTTGGCAATTATCTACTTTGTTTTAAGTTTCTGTCCTCTCTTTTTATCTCAGACATTTCAAATATTTTAAATAAAATTTAAAATGCGTATTTTAAATAAAATTTAAAATGTGTCACTCGTGCGTTCTATCACTTTCTTTGTTGAAATTCTGTGTAGGACAAATAGAAACAGTCTTTGTAACAGAGTGTAACAGTAGTTTTGACTGTCCATGCTTTTTAAATTCAAAAGAAAAAAGTAATCGAGTTTAAAATGCAAGGAAAACGAAAATGAAAGAAACAAGAAATCTTAGTGTACCTTAGTGATATACAAGTCACTATTTGTTATACATTATATAAACTATCCCAGTAATAATAATAATAATAATAATCCTTATTGTAGAGCACTTTTCAAAAACAAGTTACAAAGTGCTTTAACAAGTGTAAAGAATAATACAAAAAAAAAAAACAAGACCCAGTAACCCTTTGGCTTCTCAGACAGAAAGGATATACCTTAACTGTTATCTAGTAGTAGGATCCATAGCACTTGGTGTGTCATGCACAACATCTGATGGTAAAAACTTTAACTATCCCTTTAACAAAAAAAAACATATTTTTGTATATGTTTTGTGGGTATAGATCAAGGTTATGAAAGAGGCCTGAGGTGGTGTGAATCCAGGCCAGAACTAATAAATGGAGCTGGCCCAGTGCCAGTCCAGATGTGAAAACCGGATCCTCAACAGTATCTTAGAGACTATCTTCATAGTAAACATTAATTATATTAGAGCAGTAGACTCTGCGAGGTGGAGGAGCAGTGATGCTAAAGAGTACTGAGTGGACCATGGTGAGATAGAAAACAACACATGATTGTAAACGCCTATTATAATCTACCATTTATAAGAAATCATACTTAAAATGTTCAATCATTTTCTTTCCCTTCTTTCAGTGTCTGCATCCTGTCTTAGCTTATGAGTTTATTTCCAGACAACAATTCAGGTTTATTTACCCACATTAATACAACATAGTGGCTGAATGCACCATATTGGTGAACACTCGATTCTACTGGATATGTTTACTCTAATTACATAATTACTTTGTACAAATTCAGATCACATCATCATCACAGTTCCTGTATGTGAGAACTGTTTGAAAAAATAAAAACATTCACTAACTAACAAACTATCTTGTAACTGATGCCAACATCAGCTGCAAAAAGCTGTTAATGAAGTTCCAAAATTTAACAGTACATAACTTTCTCAATCAAACGTGTAGCCATTTAGAAGAAAGGTTGAATTGAGAGCAATCATCTACAACCAAGTCCAGCTGCTCCAGATTCAACTTTTCTTGGATAAACATGACCTGGATGAATCTTTATAGATGTGTAGGTTTGTCTAACCCTCTCTCTCGTTTGTTCTCCCTCTCTCAGCACAAAAATCACAGGGGGTTCAGTGGAGCCTGAAGATGATCTGCAGTGATGTTTTTAATAAACCAAACTATTGTAAGACAGTACATAGGGGAAAAAAACACTTACCATGCTGAGTTTATTGGAGATTTATTACATTAATACATGACAACCATTGATAGTCACCTGTCTGTTCTATCTGAAGTCATAAAGATTACAAGTCATTGAGATCAATTAACCCTGGTACCATGGGATTACGAAAAGGAATGTTAGAAAGGTAAATCTGATCTGAATTTTAAACATGAAGAATAACACACTATCGAATGTAAGGTTAGCCAAAAAATGTCAACAAAGTAGGTGCTTGTTACTGTCAAACCTATATGTCCTTATTTAAAAAAATAAATACTTATGTAACTACATAAACGTGTCATTGTGCTGTACAAATATTGTAAAAAATTGTATAAAATGACGAAAAATCACTTAAAATCAGCCTTTTGAAGTTTCTCTCGCTCATTTTCACTTGCCCGCCTAGGACTTCCAGGAACTATCTGCGGTCTCCATGAACCATGTGACGATGTAGCATTTTGGACCCCCACTGACGCGACTCTCTTGTTAAAGGCCTCTACGTGATACTAATCAAGTGGACCCACCTCGCAGCCAGATTCACATCCAGTTTGTTCCCAAGCGGTAATGAGACATGTAGAGTTTCAATATAAAAATGAAATGTTTAACACTGAGGAACAAACTTTCACTGTTTGGGACTGTGAGCTGCACTTTGTCTGAGCTCTGAAGTTAACATGTCTGGGTATACAGGGTGCATCATCTCTGGGATTCGCTCGCCATTTGAACCCAGTGAAGAGTTGACCTCTACAAAAATCAGTCTGCACATATAGTGCAGAATAAATCTGATAAATCATCACAGTCAATGTTATTCAAATAAGATCTCGTCACGTTTGTCAAAACTCAATCTCATCACCCTGTTGTGTTCTTAAGTTTTACATTGTTATAACGTTACCAAACTGTACCAGGTAGCATTTAAGCCATCACTACTATGAATTCATGAAATTTCTCCATCTCTCAGCATTACATTACATTAAATTACAACCAAAAAATACTGAACAGAAGGGGGGCTTATAAATATGCTCCTCAATACAGCTCCTTAATCAAAAGTGATTTTAAATACGCCTAGTAAAAGTTCAATATATAAAATTAATATGTGGGGTCAGCGTTGATAATTATCCAAATTAGAGGCAAATTATGGGAAATGCTGCTACCAACCCCCTTCACCCCCACACAAAGCAGTCTGTCCCGACTTTTTAACTGACATCATATCCATAACAGCAGCAAGGAGTGTGGTTTTTACAAAGCATATAGCCTAGGCCTAATGTTTCTTAACGCCACCGGATGAAATAAAAAAATAAAGCGAGTAAATCCCGACTTTTAAAAAGCAGTTTGTGTAGCCTTACATGTAGCCTGTTTATAAGAGCAGTAACACTCTCTCCGGACAAGTCCAACCATCAGTGGCAGCAGCTGTTTCTCTCTGTAAATTTCAAGTCACTGTGCTGCTTCAGCAAATGCTTCAATAAATAAATGTAGAAATGTTCGCGGTTGAAAGCTTTTTGCTGGTCGCACAGAGTTTACAATAGACGACAATGTTCTTTGCATCTTAGACTGTGACACAATAATGGCAGCAGGTACTTACAGCTGTGGAAACAGTCTAAACTGTCTAACAGCAGACATGAACAACAAAGTCTGGTCCCGCTGAACTGCCGCACAATCGTGGATTCACATCAAGGAAGGTGCGTTCAGTAACCAGTAACGCAGCGTTACTTGCCTTAGTAACTAATATTACTGTTTTAGAAAAGTAATTAGTTACACTACTTAGTTACTGGGAGAAAAGTAATAAGATTACTGCCCAACACAACAGTTCACAACATCCTCCAACTGCTTTTAACCTACAGTGTATGGTTTTAACCCACCTATTTAAGCTAGCTTCACGCTGCACTTTTAGCTCTCTACTAAAGGTTACAAACTATACTCACCGGAGTTTCCAAGGGAAAAAAACTCCTTCGGCAAATGACGTCAATAAAAAATCCCTAGTGATGGTGTTTTTACACTTAAGACCCACTTCTGGGCCAGTGTGATCTCATTTTTCCAACTCCGTCTTAGCCCGCTTCTCTCTGTTCGGTGCAATTTGGCACTAAAGTGAGCGCACACTGCAGAGACTACTGGATGCGCCGAGGGTCAAACTAGCGCTGCTTTAAGGCCCATATTTTTTATGTGGGCTACAGTCTATGGTAAGGAGGAGACATGGTTGAGAAGGAACCATACTTTCACCTGTTTCCTGTATTACAATATTGAGTTTTTTTATTCGTTTGCCTATGAAACGCAAGTAACATTCAGTTTCAAAACGTTATTCACTAGTTTTATTTTGAAAGCCTAACCGGACGTTGCATATTATTGTTGCTAACTTGACTGCCAGACGTCCAAAAACAACACTAAAGGGGTGTTAACCATAGACTGTATACAAAGGTGTTAACCCAGGCCGTGAAAAAGCTGAGACTTAAGAAGCCTAACTGAGACTTTTTTCAATCTCATTGTAATGCTAAAGTCGTCCTTACTTTAGAGGGGACATACTTATTAAATAATTTCCTTAAATTTTCTACATTATCGTATGAACCATAGGCACATATATATGGTTTTTCATTAGAATGATACCTTTTATCAAATACAATCAGTAAGCACATCATTGATGAGCTGGTAGTGATAGATGATCTGTCTCAGAGATATGGTATTAGGCCTGTAACGGTGAGGCTTTTCCACGCCACCAGTAACGTTAGCTGGGGCATCTTTCGGGTAAGTCTTTAGTCGCTTTCACACTGCCCAGTTTTCCGGGATTATGACGCCAATGTCGCGGCTCGCTGCGCTGTGTGAAAGGTACCGAGCCGGAAAGCGGGGTCCGATTTGATCCGCCTCTGAGCCGGGAATGTTGGTAGTAACAGAGGCAGAGCGATGTCTGTGTGAAAAGCCATAGCCGGCATGCCGGAACAGGAGTTTCAAGGTGTTGTGTTACCAGTCCCTTTTTTTATCGGTCTAAATCCACCGACTACAGCTGCACCACGGCTTTGTTATTAAGCATATTATATACGAGCTTCTATGTGGAGGGTGGACCCCCCAGACCCCACCACTTGTTAAGTGCAGCAGCCAAGAAAACAGTTTCTGGGAGGAACACTCACTTGTTAAGTAAATATAATTACTATTCACATGGCTTTTTTGTTACCTGGGGAAGTAATAAAATTGTTATTTTTCATTCAATTATGTACTTTTTCTAGTTTTTTAATAACAATAGTAACATCCATCATCAACCGCTTATCCTGCGTACAGGGTCGCGGGGGGTGCTGGAGTCAATCCCAGCTGACATTGGGCAACAACAATAATATTAATCAATATCAATAATATTCAGAGGAAATAGCCAACATCTTTTTTGATGTGGGGATGAGGACCGACCCGGACAATGGATAGGGGGGCCCTGACCCAAAAACGCTGCTCTGATATAACCAGCAGCATCACAGCCATTGATCAATATGGCTGCAGAACACACAAATACTGCAAATTTTGTAAAACTTCCACAGAACACACAATGAATTTGTCCTGATAAAACTACCTCACACCACATGAAGACACAAAACTGTCTGAGGGTCAGCTGGTTGGCTGAAAGTCATGAGAGTACATATTCTAGAAAACTGGTTGAACTCCTCTCCAAACATTGAACATAACCTAAAGAGCAGCACAGATCATCAACCTGGATATGAATTAAATAATATGTAAACAAAAAAAATAACGGTCACACAACAAATGTTTTTGAGTGGCTTTACTTGCCGTTAGCCCAGACAGATGATGAGGCAAAGTTGTAGAAACCTTGTCAATGAGCATCATAGCAAGCAAATCACTGAAGCCATATTCTCCTGCACAAAATATGAATTTGAGAGGGAAAGGACTTGATTACTTTTACAATATGTATTTGCAACCAACAGCTCTATAGACATTTGTAAGTGTCTAATACAATTTAACTTTTAGAATCACAAGGCAAGAACAATCAGAATCACATGTAAAATTACACAATAGTATATTAATGACCCTGAAGTGATTTCCATTTCCCACAAAAAACAGGACAGCAAAATGTAGGCATTCAGAGTTTTACTAAAATCAGATTTGAGTTTTTAAACTGGTTGTTTTGAACACCTAGTTACTGTCTGAGAACAGGGTTTGAAATGCTGCTGAGTTCACATGTGCTGTTTTATAGAGACCTGATCTCTGCTGCTTCCATCAAAAGATGTTTGAACAACAGGAAACATTACAAGTCCTGACTGGACGCTTTTCTCTTTCTGTTCAGAGACACAGGAGGTGACAGTGAAGCCTGGAGAGGACGCCACTCTTCAGTGTCAGAGTCACAGAGGTGCTGACATAGAAGTGATAAAGTGGATCAGAACTGACCTGAAGTCAGATGATGGTTATGTCTTCTTCTTCAGAGACAGAAGCTCAAATGAAAACTACCAGCATGAATCTTATCGTGGTCGAGTGGAGCTGAGAGATCCAGAGATGAAGGACGGAGACGCTTCTGTGATTCTGAAGAACGTCAACATCAACGACGCTGGAACATATGAGTGTCGTGTTAAAGGGGAAAATGAAAAAGGCAAAGCTGAACTCGTCACCATCGTGAGTCGAGTGTCTCTTTGTCTCTCAGGTGAGTGTGTAGAGCTCAGAGTGTCTCTTTGTCTCTCAGGTGAGCGTGTAGAGCTCAGAGTGTCTCTTTGTCTCTCAGGTGAGCGTGTAGAGCTCAGAGTGTCTCTTTGTCTCTCAGGTGAGCGTGTAGAGCTCAGAGTGTCTCTTTGTCTCTCAGGTCAGCGTGTAGAGCTCAGAGTGTCTCTTTGTCTCTCAGGTGAGCAACAGCTGATATCTCTCGCCTGTTTCTGCTCTGCAGGTCACACAGCTGGACACGAGAACAGAGGAGGCAAGGACGGAGGAAACAAGGAGGGAAATGTGGGACTGAAAGTTTGTTGTTGTTTGTCATTTGTTGTGATTCTTTTTGTTGGTGTTGTTTTTGGTGTTTGTTTTTTTTAAATAAGAACTTTACAAAATGTAGAGAATGCAAAGACAATAATTCAGACCAACCTGCTGCTCCTGAAAATGAGCCGATGCAGGAAGCAGAGCCAGCAGATGAGAATTAGTGAGTAAATGTGTCTCATGTGTCTCCCATGAAATAAATCCAGAAGTATCTAAAAGGTGGAGGCAGATGTGACTGACTGTAGCTGGATCATCAGCTGTGACTGTTTTCCAGCTGCAGTCAGATCATCAACATGTTTTTAAATGATTTCAAGTCTTTTTATGAAGGCTGTTGTAGAGACGTGTGATGAAGAGAGGATCCAGACTGAAGTCACTCTGGTTACTGTGGGGAGCAGTGATTGGTTGTTACTCTCTGGCTGCTGATTGGTGGACTGAACGTGCTGATGTGGACTTGACTTCATCTCTGATCTGTAATGTGTGTAACTTCAAAGTTTAAATAACTCAACCTTGACTTTTGGTTCTGTCACCTGAGGAAAATGGATTGCATTGGAGTTAGTTGACGGACACTGAAACACTTTTTCCTCCAGGATATTTTTCAGCAGAGGGGGCAGGCCAACATTTGTCCCTTGTCAGCCCACTCTCTGGACAAATCATTTCATACATTTTCAAAACTGAAACACCTATCTAATCATCAAATAAAATAATCACCTCGGCTGCTTTGACTCATCTCAGTTTTGCCTTCATCTCTGCTGTCTGTCTCATGTTCACCCATGTCAGAGTTAGTACTGCGGCCGCCGAGTGCGTATCACCAGTGTGTCTTTACTGACGTGTCAAACTAAAAGCCTTCACAGAGTCGTGTAATTGTGACTTCATGACATTTCATAAAAATCTGAAGCAGTGTTTGCAGTAATTTAAACAGTACACAGAGGAAACCCTGCTGAAGTCCTGGCATGAGAACGTGTTGTTTCCTTCTTAAAGCAGAAAGTCAGAGTTTGAAGCTCCTGATCAGCTCTGAGTTCAACAGCAGCTGAAACACTTTGCCTCCACATTTGGGATTCAAATCAGTCAGTCAAACATCTTTTGATCAGAAATACTGCAGACTGTATCATGAGGGAGGAGACAAGTTTTCCTGCTGCTGCTCAAAGACACAAAGTTAAACCTGCTTTAATTTCAATTTATTTTGTGGAGTCAGGAAGAGAAAACAGTGTGCTGTTACCTTTCAAACTGAAGTATCACCACATAAAACATTTAACAGGCAGTAGATGATGAGCTGTGATCAACATGTTGCCAACAGACAGACGTCATGTTAAATAAGTAATGTTTGTTTTCTGCATCACAGTCTCATCAGGAACCAGCCTGTCATGTGTTAACATCACATTCAGGTCCCTCAGTGTTCAGAGAAACAAACAAATAATCATCTATAATAATATAAATATAACTACCTGCTGACCTTTGACAAACACAGAAGGTCAGTGAAGCCACCGTCTGAGGTTTCAGGGTAAACATGCTCAGTCGTGCTTTTTTGCCTCCCAAATGAGATCGAGCTAGAAGGAAACATGATGATATTTGTTTTTTAGTTTCCTGCTTCAGTCCTTCACACTGGCAGTGCGACAGGTTACTCTGAACAAAGAGCTTTCACTATGGGGTGCTCACATACAAACGCAAAGTGAGCGTTCCGCATGGCTTGGTTACATGCAAAGTGAATGCAAAAACGCAAATCGATGCAGAAGATGTGTTTGGTGCGACACTTTGCTTGTTTGCGCGAGTTCAAAGTTTTCGCATGACGCTATGTTGCAAAAGCCTATTAACATTGAGACTGCCCGGACGTCACTGACGTAGGAGGTGAGGTAGGCGGCTGTACGTGGATCAGAAGAAATCAAAATGACTGACAGCGTCATAAATTTATGGAGACAGGACTGAAAAGGAGATCGTTTGGAGTAAGATGGGCTATCTGGACAAATGCGTGTCTGCTTGATTACAGCTGAGTTGTAATTTACTATGAATCAAGTTAGCACTAGCATTAGCACATTTCCAAAACCGAAGGGTTCCTTGCCGTCAAAACAAGTGAACAGTGTTCAACTCTTCATGTTTATGTGTGTTTCTTGTCAGAGGAAGGAGACTTTGAAGGAGAAGAAGATGGAGAGGGAGAAGTGCGTCAGCAGCAGGGCCAGTCAAAAGCTTGAAGGACTCTGCGGTCCTGTCTTTCCTCGACCCATTTGTTACACCGAGAGAGATGAGCAGTAACGTGGTGCGGGGGGTCTAGGAAGACAGAGGCAGCAGCAGGGCCGTCAGAGATCGCTGACGGATCGAGGTTTGTTTACGAGTGAAGACACACACAGCACGAGAATTAATAACAAAACATTCCTATAGATGCATAACGAATTGTTTTGTGAACAACTTCCACAATAACAACATCTTTCTGTGCTGCTGCGTACATTATATGAAACACTGTGCAGCGCAGTCTGCATGTAGACCATAGACTGCATAACGAAAGATGTAACCGGCACAGAATCGGATAGATGACAGCGATCAGTCCCAGTCACCTGAAAATGTTCAAGTCACCACCTTGAAAGCCTCTCTTCAGGTCAGATTCTCATACTGCAACACTTTCACCCATAGTCATAGCGTCACCTGCTGGCAACAGGAAGTGACCTTCAATGAAGCAGCCTATGCAGCGCGTTTTACCTACATGAACTAAATTTCTGTGGCACAACAGGAAGTGACTACTTCAATGCTGTGATGAATCACTTCTTGCAAGTTGGCCATATCTACTTCAAAACCAGCTCAGACCCTTAACACATTGGTGATGTCTTGTTGTAAAGGTTGTGAGTTTTGCTTCAATGGCAAAGTACCACGCTTTGCCATGAAACAGGAAGTAGTCATAACTTGCTTGATAATGGTCCCGCCCCAAACACATCTACACACCAATCTACATTTATAGTTGTAGCGCCACGTACTGGCAGCAGGAAGTAAACTCTGTCTGACACTCACTATTCAATTTAAATAAGATTTTCAAAATAAAAATAACAAAAATACTAATAATTTTCAAAAATAAGTTACAAAGTACTTTAACAAGTGCAAAGGCAATAAAACACATAAAAACTAATACACCAGAAAAGCAAGAAAACACTTAAATACATTTAAAAGGTATATATAAAATGAAGTATAATAAGAAGTATAATAACAATAACAATGTGTTCCACACGTGATGTACTGACACATACGTGACTGGCGCCACTGACTGACGCGTGACAATTCAGAACCCCGTCGGGAGAGCAACGGCACATCTGTGGTGCAAGGACCCGGCCATCGCTGCTTGCAGCTCTAATTTTTTTATTTACTTTTGGTGCATTTAATAGGATTTATTTATTTATTGAGCATTTTTTTATTTCTTCTAAAATTTAATTGGTACAAAACAAAAAACTAATGAAACAAACACAAATCAATAACCTTGTCAAAATCCCCCGACCAAAGAATGCCACATGTAGTGCTGACAAATTAAATTATATTGTTTCTCTCGCCTCGTTGCGGGCGCATTTTATTGACTTAGAGCATCCTGTTTGGGCGGTTACTCTTTCACAGGGATCATCCACACCAACTCTCAAGAACCTCAAGGACCTCTATTAAGTTTTGTTTTGCATCATAAAGCTGGCCTTTAATATAAAGGTAGAATGAGTTGGAATATTTGGGTTATATATGTATAACGTTAACAGAGTATATATAACTCTTATTCTTACTTTTCAAATTCTGTTATATTTCTATTCTACTATTATTTAAAGTGTATTTTCTTATCAGTTCTGTTGTATCTGGAGCTGCAGTAAAAAGTGATATTCCCCAGTGTGAGATCAAACATTTCTATCTCATCTTGAATATTCTAGTAGTTTTTCCACCCCTGCTGTTTGGTTGTCAGATGTCTTCTTATTTTTTTGTTCTTGCGCCAGTAATGCTTTTCTGTTGGATATCTGAAACACATTTTACCAGTGGTGTTCATGTATTCTGTGGCCCTCTCTCTCTATCACACAAACTTTACTTGGAGGGACTGCCTCTGTATATTAACGCCACAGAAGGTTATATTTGGGAACCCATTTCAGTTGTGTCTTGGAGAAACCTGCAAACCTGGAGCACTTCTTATTTTGAGACAGGGGTGACTCTGGGACCAAACCTTTAGGGGTGCTAAACTCCTCATGAGAATGTAGGAGTAACGGATTACATATATAAAGTAACTGTATTCCGTTACAGTACAGAAAACAACAGACATAATCAGATTACAGGTACGTTTTGTAAAAATTGTGATTACAAACAGGAAAACCAGGAAATATTTTCCATCAAATATGATCCAGTTTCAGCAAAATCAATGTGTTCCCCAGTGCAGGATGATTTATCAACATTTAAAATCGTTTTCCAGGAAATTACACAATCTAAAATATCTTCAAGAACACCTACAAAACAACATTTTTGTCATTGATGGGCCAGATGAAGTACAGGCCCAGTGCAAGGTAAATCATATAAAAACATTTAAATATCCATTTTGATTTCATGGGAATGGGATATTTTATAATTGTATGTTTCTCTAAAAATACATTGAGCAGACAAAACATCTTTGATACTCTCATGTTTATATTTGCGTATTTGGCATTGAAGTAATCCAAAAGTAACTAAAAGTACTTGGATTACATCACTGTTTACATTTAACAAGTAATTAGTAATTGTACAGGATTACATTTTGAAAGTAACCCTCCCAACCCTGACTGTGACCATCCACCAATTGGTCCCTGAGCAAGACACTTAACCCCTCGTTGCTCCAGAGGCGTGTGACCTCTGACACGTAAAGCAATTGTAAGTGACTTTGGATAAAAGCATCAGCTAAATGAAATGAAAATATCTGAAATGAATCTTTATTGTAACAAACCTGTTATTTCAAAACAGATGGCTAAAACATGGCTCAGTTGTGTGTTGGTGATAAAACACTTCACTGACAGGTTTCATTATTGCAGCAGTACTGCAAAACTAGAAGGACATATGAGGACACTCAAGCATTAAGCTGCATTAAAGGTTGAGGGAAAATCAAAGGCTCACTGTTGGTTGAAAATGTACAATGTATTAATATGGGTGCATTTGTAAAATTATTGATTTGCTGTAACTGACACTGAAAGCTAGAATGACCAGTCCTATTGGACAAATCATACATCTACCAAACAGCACAGCCAAGGCATCTTTTATTCCCAGAAGAACCTGAATGTGTCTGTGAGATGTTTTTAATAAAATAACCTGCTGGAACTGATCTAAAGTTTCTAGTTTACGTACAGATGCAGTAGAACAGTTTGTCACACTCTGCAGGACACTCACTTGGTGTCTCTGAAATATTGCTGCCACAGTTCAGTTTTCCTCTCTGGATGTTTCCTGGTGTAACTCTCACTTTGTGCTCTCAGCAGTGATGATGGAGCTCTTCTTTCATCCACAGGATTTTTTCCCTCCTGTGAACAAAGAGAAGCTCCTGCGCTGCCCCCTGCTGGCTTCCTGACTGCATGTTTATATGGAGCTTTCACCCAGAGTGCTTTGCAAAGTGCGTCTCATCACCTGATTGGCTAAATGTTCATATCATCAGTCAATGATTGGCTCAGCTGCTGCACTGACTGCTGACAGACAAGAACAAACAGGAAGCTGCTGCAGCATTTCTCCAACAACCAGAATGATTTATATTTAATGGATCCCACATGTTTACATTTCACAATCCATCCAACAGCTGCTGAGATGTTTCAGTCTGAACTAAGTGGTGGGCTATACCCATACTCCAATGATCGATCACTTACTGAATCAATCGATGTCCCGATGACAATATGCCTCATTTAAAAGCAAAAATCTTTTTTTTCAGGTTAATTTATCAGGTAGTTAATTAAATGAAAGCTGAACTCTGCTGGAAGGAACCCTCCTGTTTCCACGACGACGTCTCCACTCAGAGAAGATGGCGAGGGATTGGACCAACCGAATGATGATGTCATTGCTGATGTCACCACCAAGCATCATTTCTAATCTAAACTTTCTTCTTCTGTTGTTTGTTCAGCTGGATGTTTTTAAATATAATGACAAAAAGTTTCTCTGTAAAGTAAAAAGAAAATCAACTTACAGTCAGAAGAGTTCGTTTTCACTGTGGTGGCCAGTTTTTAATTGTTGCTTTAAAGTTTTTACTTTTGTTTTATTGATTGCTTTTTGTTTAATATTCATGAGTTTTGATCATTTGAGCTTTAAGACTTTGGTGACTCTTAGTAATAGCATCAGAAACGCCAGCATCATGATATTTATGTTTATATATTAATTCTCAGGTTGTGTTGAAATTTATTTAATATAAAATATACATTTTTATAACTTCTTGACATTTTTGGGCCAATAAACAACAACAAAGAAAAACCAAATAAGTAAATCAAGTAAAGGATTCAGTATTTACTCATGTTATGACCTTGGTCATATTTGTTATTTTGCCTTGATGACACGTCTGGGCCAAGTTAAAACTCAAAAAGCTTTGCTCCGGTTTGCTGTAGTTTCAGGGTTGAACATGTTTCCTTGAAACAAAAGGTGAGGTATGTTTTCTCTCGTTAGGTGGTGTTAGGTGTCGGAGGTGTTACCCAGTAAGCAGCGATGTGTTTATAAACACAGTCATTTTAAAAAGGTGTGCGGAGAAGTGGATATTGGTTATTGTTTTGCTTAATAACAAACATATTTATCAATTATAAGCCATTAGTAATGGTCCTTATGAATTCAAATGATTATAATGTTTTTATGGTTGAGTTTATTAGTAAGTCCATCTGGGATTTCTGCTCTGATTACCATGTTGAGCTTTTTTTCCCCCCCCCTTTTTCTCTGTCTAGGGAGGGCACTGTCTCGCGCCTTTTTACTAGGGATGTTCCGATCCGATATCAACGATCAGGATCGAGGCTTTATTGAGCATGAACCTAAGCCTGATACCTATAATGCTTTAGCTGTCACACAAGTGTCATTTAACGGAGAGCCGTTTGTGGCAGGACGTGGCTACAATGTCTGCAATGTGGAAATATTTTAAATTGGAAAACGAAATCAATCCAACAGCCTTGTGTAATGTCTGCAATGAGAGCATTTCACAAGGCTGTAGTAAATTACTGAAAATATTCTATTTGAGAGAAAAATCTGCCTTTATCACGACTTTTCATTGTGTGTGAATAGAACAGCGGGCAGAGTGGAGGGACCACAAAATAAAAGTAATGTAATCTGATTACTTTTAGCTACTTTTGGATTATTTCAAAGCCAAATAGGCAAATGAAGATGAGAAGTATCAATGACGCGTTGTCTGCTCAGTGTATTTTTAGAGAAACACAAATCTCACGTTCCCAAAATCCATGTTTAAATTGAAACATAAAAAAAGTTTGTTACTTGGAAACCATTTTAAAATGATGACTCATCATGCACTTGCTGTATTCATTTAGCATCCAATGAAAAGATTTCTCAATATAATGCTGCTGAAGCACAGTGTTTCTGGGGGCCGGCCCCACTGATTACTGTACAAAAACAACCTTTTTCACTGATTTTGGTGAAACTGGATCGTATTTGATGGAGAAATATTATAAATATGGAGAAAACTTATTCTAGTTTTCTCTCTGATGCAATTCTCGGCAGGCAGGCAGAATTCGGCACAACATGTCCATGAAAGGACGTAAAAAAGTGCATTTACCATAAATAAGATCTTATATTATACTTACGTTTAAAGACATTCATGCTGTTTAGAGTCTGTGGTTGCGGTCTTGTTTATTTTTAGTGATCTGCACTGAAGAGGGGTGTGTGTATCAGTGAGCCACAGTCAAACTTACTTGTCAAATTTTCCATCCGACAGCTTTGTGAAACCCACAGAACCACAGGGGAAAAACAAGAACGAGACAAAGTTTATTGATCCAACAGAAAAAAAACCAAGTTGCTGTTCAACAAGAAACAAAAAGAATTAATCCAATATAAATAGCAGTAAAGTTATTACATCACCCACAAAACAATAAATAACAATTTTATTTTTGTTGCACTAAATCTGACCTGTCTGTCTCTCTCCAGCCCGCCCTCACCAGAGAAACGTTCATCTATGTCTCTTATTATTTATCTCACAACACATATTTACGTTCTAGTTTGGCCGTTACCTCTAGTGGCAGAACAAGTCAGGTAATTTAAAGGTCGACAAAGTCTTGATGAGGGGTGGATGGACGAGTGAAGCAAATTACGGACCCTTACTCTGGAAACCAAAGTTCGAGTCCCGTGTGAGAGAAAGTTAAATAGCTTTTTGACTTCAGTCACGTGACTTATTACTTATTTTAACCCAAACTGAGATCTTCTCCTAATCCTAACCAAGTGGTTCTGTAGCCTAAACTTGACCGTTTCACAACGTTTACTACGTGTTAAACGTCACATGACTTAGGGTCAAATGACTTACTGAAAGTCCAGTACGCCTGTCGCTGGACTTGCCAACACTCTCAGATGTCATGATGGGGAACAGTCATATATGTCGCTTTCCAATGGATATATATGTCTTTTTGGGACACTGTTTTGTTACTGTTTGTGTATAAGTGTGTATAAGTGTATGCATTTGTTGTGATTTGGCTGCTACCTTGACAAGGTGTCTCTTGTAAAAGAGATTCTGAATCTCAATGGGACTTCCTGGTTAAATAAAGGAAAAATAAAAATAAAGATGTTTTACTTTGTAGCTGCCTGAGTCTACAGTCTAACAGTGAAACATAATAAATGGATGTGCTGAGGTGTGAGGGGCTCTGGGGACCAGTTCCAGGCCAGCTGGACATCAGTGGTTGGACTGGTGTGAAGGTGTGAAGGTCTACCTCAGTGAAGAGTAGACGACCTCTGGATCTACTGGACACTCTGAACACACAAACACAAACAGTTCAAACAACATGAGAAACTGTTGGAGACAAAGAAACTCACACCAGTGACCACAAGCCCAACCGCCCCTCCCCCACCTTACTCTGATATCTCCTTCCTCAACCAGGTTAACAACTCAACTTCTACACTCATTTTGAGAAGGACAACCTTCAATCAAGGCAGTGCTGACTGCTGACCACCAACCCCGACTCCTCCCTACTGACGTCAGAGCAGTGTTAAACACGCAAAGCTTCAGGCCCTGATGGCATCCCTGGATGTGTGCTCAGAGCATGTGCTGGGGAGCTGGCGGGGGTCCTGATGGACTTATATAACTCATGCTGTTGTGCCGACCTGCTTTAATCCGTCATTACAAAGTAACTTTGGGGTCACCAATTTACCTACTGCAAGAACGGGGGCACAGAAGATGCAGCCTCCATAGCACTGCACTCTCACCCTCTCACACCTGGACAATAATGACACATAGTTCAGCATTTAACACTGTCCTCCCCTCTAATGTCAAATATCTGGGCATCAAAGCTTCTATCTGCACCAACAGGCTCCAACATATTTGATTAGACCACCACTGCTCTTCCACCCTCACCCTAAACTTACAGTCTGGTACTGGAACTGCTCTGTCTCGGACAAGAAGGCATAGTAGGCTGTGGTGAAAACCGCCCAGAGCATTGCTGGAGCCTCACTTACTGCTATTGAGAACATTTACAGGAAGCGTCGTTTCTAATAAACATTAGAACCTTCTGCCACCCAACAAAGAGACTGTTTGCCCTCCTGCCCTCTGGGAGGCGCTACAGGAGCCAATGGACTAAAACCACCATGTGTGTACACACACACACAAACAGCAGGGTGAACCAACTAGCCTGACTCTGTCCAAAGTTAATAAGTAAAGAGCAGCTGTACCTCTCGTCTTATGGCTATTTGTCCGTAAGTGATGTCATCTGGTCCTCTCAGTGCTGAGGAGACTGCAGCTGGATCACTCTCTGGAAAACAAAACAGACACATATTACATTACTGCAGGTACTACAGCTGATACTAGCACTGTTAGTATATTTACTGCTACTACTACCAGTAGATTTGCTGCTATACTACTAGTACTGCAACACGTCATAAAGATGAAACTATATCATTATTTTCTGTGTAGAAATATAGTATTTTTTGTTATTTAGTATGTAGAATACGTTTTATAATAGACTCTATAAAAGGCAGCAGGTGTTTTCTCCTTCCTAACATTGCTGTGAAAGCTTAGAGCTGAAAGAGCAAATATAACAGAAGGGTATTTATCTGAAACAGAGAACCAAATGACCACAAAGCTGCTCTCTTCTGTTAAGGTTCACACATTTCAGCACAAGGTACAAAACAGACCACAAATAGTGAGAAACAGAACAGCATCAAACCACAGTTCACTGTAGTCAACAGGAGGAAGTTGCTGCTGTAGCATGATGTGCACAGTGAAAAAAAAGAATAGCTTCTCCTTTATTAATTATCTACATTAAAAATTATTATCTTCAGTAATAACGCTTGAGTAAAACACAACAGTAAAACAGTTTCTAAATATTTAGATTTAGATATGTGAGCGGAATGACCAGAGATATGTAATTCTGCACATTTAAAATTAGTATAGTTTGTAAAGAGAAAAAGGAAACTGGACAACCCACAGAGCTGTTAACGTTTTTTAACAGATTCACTACAGGGTTCACAACAGAGTCTCACATGCAACACATATCGCATATCATCCTCACCAACAGACCAGACCACGGTCTGAAACTTTATGGACTACATGCAATTTAATTTAAAAAGTACTACACATTCAGATCTATTGATCTTACAAAAAGCAATCTATCTTTTAACTTCACTGAAGACAGGTTTGAACACAGGGTGGTGATGGGGCAGTGGATAAGACACATGCTGTTTGTGTGAGAGACCCAGGTTCAATTCCCCACTGTGACACATCTACCAACGTGTCCCTGAGCAAGACACTTAACCCCTCGTTGCTCCAGAGGCGTGCGACCTCTGACATGTATAGCAAATGTAAGTCGCTCTGGATGCCGCATTCGCTCATTCATACACAAACGACCTCACCTCTGTTCAAGTGGCCAATCACGTAAACTGGGCATGCGCATTCCAGCGTAAACAGAAAGCAGTTTATCTACGAAAGAAGAGTGCCATAAACATGAGCACAGACAGCAATGGTAAAGAACCATTATATTTACAGGATATTTTTTTGCATGCACCGACAAGGAGATGGAAATATCACCAAAAACAGTGTCAGCAGCATTGTGTCTTTACTTTGCATGACTGATTTCCAGCTTTCGCCTGTCCACACTAATACGCTACCTCTGATTTTCAAAATGAAAATGGGTTCTGTCTGGAAGGCAGGCGGAAATGTCAGCCTGGGTTTGTCAGTGTTATAATTAAACCTGGTGACTGAACCTGTGATGGTACACATTTGTACTCAAAGAAACTAATGTAGGACATTCGCAGCCTCTGTGGACATGTGTTGGTCGCAATCCTGAAAACATCCCAGTTAATACAATAAAAGCACAGCCGAAGGCCCTCCGTAGCTTAGCCGGTCCTTTGATATCCTCACAACAGAGACAGAGAGCGTTCATTTCTGCCTGTAAGCAGAAATCAGGTGGAACATGATGGAAGTGATAGTGTGGCCCCAAAGAGCCCTGACCTCAACATAACTGAGTCTGACTGGGATTATGTGATAAGAGAGAGACTGAGGCTGCCTAAATCCAGAGAATTACTGTCAGTAGTTTTTCAAAATGTCTGGGCCAACCTACCTGCTGAGTTCCTTCAAAAACTATGTGCAGGTCTACCTAGAAGAATTTATGCAGTTTTAAAGGTAAAGGGTGTTCACACCTAATTTAAATTTGACTGAGCTTTTTTCATCATTCACTTTGTATTTTGTGGCCCAGCGATGGACTGGCGACCTGTCCAGGGTGTACCCTGCCTTTCGTCCAGTGTCAGCTGGGATTGGCTCCAGCCCCCTAACCTAAAGGTTATTCTAACCTGAACCTTCAAACCAAGCCTTCGTGCACACACACACACACACACACACCACAAAAAAGCTACCTCTGCTTCGTCTGATTGGCTGCCGTTGATGATGTGATATTCTGATGTCACTGTATGTGATGTCCTCTGTGATGTCATTTTCTACAACTTCTTCTTTAGTAGCTGGAATGAACCAAAATGTTAAATTCTCAGCAGACATTTAAATGATGAAAACTGATGAGTGAAAACTGAAAGTTTTGACTTTAACATGCAGCTCAACAGGTTTGAATGTAAATAGAAAATGCAGTCACAATGAACTGAACTGCACTACATGGGTGTTAACATGCTAATAAATAGTTCTGAAAAATGAAAACTTAGTGTAAAATGTTTGTCTAACCTGGATGTTTCCTCTGAACACACCACCTGAACAGTAGAACCAGCAGAACCAGTAGAACCAGAACACATGACAGAGGAACAGACCACAGCATCACAGAGGGAGGAGGAGGAGCCGGTGATGAAAAAAGACAGGTGGACGTAGGAGGACGTGTAGTGGTGGGTTTCCCTAAAATTAACAAAAAAATAATAATTATCAAAAGAACTTAAATGAAAAAAATTGATAACACATTGACTGATTTAACTGTTCAGACTTTAACTAGATTAAAATATGTAACTGACATTTATAGCTCCATTTAGTTGGGTGGAGTTAGTTAAATTTCAGTCAGAATTATCTTTGAGCTCCTCACCTGTGACAGAGATCCAGCTGGATGGAGACTCTCCACGACCGCTGATGTTACACTTGTAGAGGCCTTCATCAGACTTGTTAACATGGTGGATGGTCATGTGACCTGTAGGCTCAGTCCTGATGAGGGAGCCATCTTTATAGAAACCAGCTGGGAGGTTGGAGGGAGGGGTCTCTGTTTCACAGTGCAGAGTGACATCATGTCCCTCCATCACAGGGAGGACAGGACTCTGCAGGATCACTGGTCCACCTCAACACAGAGACAAACTACAGCATTTCATCATTTACACACAGCTTCATCAACACTAACTCCACAGTCTGATCTTACCAGTGACAGTGATGTTGATGGTGTTACTGGTTGCTCCCTCTCTGGACTCACACCAGTAAACTCCACTGTCCAATGGGTTAATGTAGCTGATGTTACAGGAAGAACCAGCTGATCTTCCCCAGCCATCTCCACACTGACCCCTGGTTTCTCTGGTTGTGTTCCTCCTCAGCGTCCATCCAGCAGAGCTGTCGTCCTCCTCACAGCTCAGAGAGACAGACTTCCAGCGGAAAAACTGAGAGCTGCTGGGACTCACAGTCAGAGAGGCTGGAGGGAAGTTATTGGATTTTTAGTTAAATGACAAAACCTTGACATCCAAGCGTAGCATTAAACAATTCTGTTCGTTGAGCAAAGGTTTCTGAACTTGTTGCCAAAGTGATGCTGAAGATGTTTAGCTACAGAAACACTTGGCTGATTTTTAATTGCTAATCAATCTATGCCATTACTGAAGAGTCTAACAGACTTTGTGTGAAGTCAATGTCACTTAGTTAGGTAGCTAAATGGGATGCCTTACATGCTAAAAAGACACATTCCTTTGGTGCAAGAGACCCGGGTTCAATTCTCACTGTGACTCGTCCACCATTGTGTCCCTGAGCAAGACACTTAACCACTAGTTGCTCCAGAGGTGTGCGACCTCTGACATGTAAGTCGCTTTGGATAAAAGCGTCAGCTAGATGAGAGATTAGTGGTAGTAATTCTGAGTCACATAATAAAACTATATATTATATTTTACAGGTTTGCAACTGGAACAGCTCTGTCTGTGAGTGATGTCTCAGAGGCTGCACAGCTTTGGTGTTTAAGTTGCACTGTTACAAGGAATAGAAATAAAGGCCATTTAACCAACAATTGGGGAAAAAGGACAGTAGTTACAGTATCTCAACTGAGATGAGGGATTTGAAGAACTAATAAAACCTGCCAACCATTGTTCAAATTGAATTTGCAAATTTCTGCACATTTTAATTCAATTTAAAAGTCTCATAGTTTCATAGAGTTTTATTGTAAACAAAAATTTGGAACAAGTATACACCACCACTTAAATGTTTGTTTTATTATATTTTTGCAATACTTTTAAGCATTTGACACTTTTAATTGGATTCTTGGATACGAGAAGTGACAAATTCCATTGCTCAAATACACACTTTTACTATGATTATTTAACAACCATCACTAAAACCAAACAAGGACAAGTTGAGTCTTGATGCTGTATCCTGGTCAACTTGTCCTTGTTTTTTAATAATCTTGTTAATTTGTTAATTTTCATATAAATTTATGTATGTTAAAACTTGTTTTTGTTATGAAGTATTTTCACGAGTAAAAGCCCAAACTCTTTGGGTACGTTTTGTATTATTTACCAGAAACAGCTTCTGACTGTCAGAGTTGACTCACCTCCGCTGGTCCAGCAGCTCAGCAGAGAGATCAGCACTGAAGAGAAACCAGACTCAGGTTGGTTTGACATTTAACATAAAACTAGACCAGACAAGAAACTTTGAGTTCTGCTGCTGACTGAAATATCTTTCAACATTAAATATATATATTTAATATATTTTTTTGTTGATATTAAGTGTCTCAAGTACACATTTTCTTATTTTCAAAAAGTTTATTAATGCTGCGTTCTGATAATCTCTTGTTCCAAAATTAAAGTAACTTTTTAAATATGTGATTGTCTCAGACTGAATGAAGGAAAAAAAAACATTAAATATGTCGTTGACTCTTTTTTCTGTTTTGCTTTAACGCTGTAAGAAGTGGTAGCTGTTTTTTTTAAGGTAAATTCTAAACTGAGCAAAAACTATTAAAGATTTTTTCATCAGATTGTACTTACAGAGCAGAAAAGCTGTCTGTCCCATCGCTCCTCCACTCAGTCAGTCCAGTTAATCTCTTCCTCTCTGTAGGTGAGAGCAGTGACTGTGTAGAAGCTCATCTGGTTTTGCTTCTTCACTCAGAGCTCATCAGGAGACACGGGGCCCTACACAAAGAGTTTAATCACATGCAGGAAGTGACAGCGCTGCAGGCTGAACATGAAGGAGGGCTGATCTGAGATCACTGAGAGACAGATTCATTAGAAACAAGGAGGTAAAGTTCCTCAGTGGAGTTTCTCTCAACTCTGTAAATATCTGTGTGATGAAGATTTCAACAAAAAAGTTTAGATCACTTAAATCCCTTACCTTAAAACTCAGTAAGTGTTTGTATGCATGTCGACCAGTAACGCTATCTGCTAACACATCTACCTCACAACAGGGTTAACAGTGAGACCGATGTGCTAGTAGAGAGGGTTAACCTCCGTTGTGTTGCTAAGGGCTAGAGGGACTAAGCAGTGTTAAAACCATCTTATGATATAAGGTTGATTTGCTATATACAGTGGGGCCAGAAAGTATTTAGTCAGCCACTCATTGTGCAAGTTGTCCTACTTAGAAAGATGAGAGAGGTCTGTAATTTTCATCATAGGTACACTTCAACTATGAGAGACAAAATGAGAAAAAAGAAATCCACCACCATGTTTGTCAGAAAACATTTTTATTTTTGAAACCGTTATTGAATCTCAACTAATAAACTAAATACTCTATAAACTACCTATGGGCAGACTATCCAAATGACCTGTAACCTGTAATATATATATATATACATATACTAACATTATACATTATAATGTTATAACATTTTCTTATACACTCATTAACACTAGTTACTCCTCCAGGTTGTGGATAGTGATTTGTATCGTTGGTATTTACATGTTATCTGTTGTGTTTATCTAGAGCTGCTGTAAGAAGTACATTTGCCCGGTGTGGATATATATATATACATATATACATGTGACTCTTTGTCTCTCAGGTGAGCGTGTAGAGCTCAGAGTGTCTCTTTGTCTCTCAGGTCAGCGTGTAGAGCTCAGAGTGTCTCTTTGTCTCTCAGGTGAACGTGTAGAGCTCAGAGTGTCTCTTTGTCTCTCAGGTCAGCGTGTAGAGCTCAGAGTGTCTCTTTGTCTCTCAGGTGAACGTGTAGAGCTCAGAGTGTCTCTTTGTCTCTCAGGTCAGCGTGTAGAGCACAGAGTGTCTCTTTGTCTCTCAGGTGAGCGTGTAGAGCTCAGAGTGTCTCTTTGTCTCTCAGGTGAGCGTGTAGAGCTCAGTGTCTCTTTGTCTCTCAGGTGAGCGTGTAGAGCTCAGAGTGTCTCTTTGTCTCTCAGGTGAAGCTGCTTCCTGGTAGTTGAGCTGAGAAACATCACAGATCAGATGTTTGTGTTTTAGAAAGATGTTGCTGATGAGACTTTAGAGGAAACAGCTGCTACGAGTCATGTGATCAAAGTGCAGTAGATAATGTCTGACATTCTGTTCACCTGCTGACAGCTGATACCTCACACCTGTTTCTGCTCTGCAGGTCACACAGCTGGACACAAGGAGGAAGGAGACAAGGAGGGAGGAAACAAGGAGGGAAATGTTGGACTGAGAGTCGGTCTGCCAGTTTGTGTGATTCTTCTTCTTCTTCTTGGTGTTGGTGGTTTTGTGATCTTTAAAGAATATAACAGACGCACAGGGTATCAACAACCTGCTATAAACAGACATGAACTGCAGAACCTGCAGAGAGATTAACAGACCAGAGGCAGCAGATGAGAATTAGTGAGGATCCAGACTGAACTCACTCTGGTTACTGTGGGGAGCACTGATTGGTCGTTACTCTCTGGCTGCTGATTGGTGGACTGAACGTGCTGCTGGACAGAAGAAACACATTCCTCCTGTAAAATAAACCTGAGCTGTTGACACACGTCTGATTTCACCTGGAGGCAGGTTAATGCCAGATGGGCTGACTGACCAGCAGCTCTGTGGGACAAACAATATGACCTGACGCTGGAACAGCCAGCTGATTGTTAATTACAGGAAGTGGTACAGACCGTCGGCACCTCCCCCCACCCCTTCAAGTGGATCCATCCATCCAGGTAGAGTCAGAGGTCAAATACAAATTGTGACGAGGTCACAAAAGTGAAAAAGGTCAGAGAGAAAAAGCTGCAAAATATTTTAAATCAACAGTTACTGATGTCAGTGCCGCAAAGAAAAATAAGAAGAAAGTGTCACGGAATCCAAGTTAAATAAGAAAAATTTGTGAAGGTGTCACTTTGAGCTCTGAGTAACTGTGACAGCATTTCTCAACATTTACAGAATCTTTAAAATCAATCGATTAATGGAGAAAATAATCAGCAGATTGATCCAGAATGAAAATAATCATCAGCTGCAGTCTGATAGTTCAAAATGAGCTCCAGCTCAACAACTACAGCAGTAAAATGCTGCTTTATATTAATGTGTGAGGAAAATCATCAGATTATGATGATAGAATATTTAATAGTACAACAGTCACAGGGACATTTTACTGCTTTCATACTTCAAGTACATTTTCCTTATTGTACTCACATACTTTTACTTCAGTAACTTCTTAAATGCAGGACTTTTATTTGTAGTATTTTTACAATGTAGTACTTTTACTTTAGTTTCTGTATACTTGATCCACAACTGCTTTTATCAGTCTTTAACAAAAGGAAACTAATGATCTTGGTTATTTCTCCTGTTTCTCCTGTAACCAACTTTCTGATGCTGAACTGATCTCTGCTGTAGAGACATGAGGCTGTGATGTGTCTGTTTCTGGCAGCGTCCACTGTTGGCAGATATTTACATAAACACAATATAAAACTACTGCATTACGTAAAAGTCCTGCTGTCAAAATGTCACTTGGGTCAGAGTACACAATTATTAGCAAATTTTACATGATGTTGTCAGTTAAATCTGTATCTATGTGTTGTGTGTAGGTAGGTACAGTTTTAATCTGCAGAGTAAGTGCATGTTTTATATCACATATTTACAATGAAGACATGATCAGACCTGTTGAACCTGTTGCTCTGATCTGAGCTGGAATCAAAATCAGTTTCCAGGCAGCCGTGCAAAAACAGGATCATTGACCTTCTTTAACTGTAACTCTGTAGCTGAAGAAAGAGAAAGTGAAAACTGATGGCTCTTCATGTCTGGGCCTGTTTGTAATCAGATAATAAAATCAGAGGTGTGGAAGCAGCTCTGAGCTCATTCTTCCTCCATCCCCCGCCTCTCAGCCTGAATCAGTAGGTTTTCTTTACTTTTGGCAGGTACAATCTTGCTAACATGAGAACAGACTGCTGCTCTTTTTATTCATCATGTTTCTGTATATTACAGAATTGAGAGTTCAGTTATTAGTTTTTACTGTTTCTGTCAGACTGAACTCACCAATCAGACTTTATTTCTAAAGCACCTTTCATGCAAAATACCAATAGGTGTGTGTTAAGTGTTTGACATTGTGTTGAAAAAAGTAATAATTACAGTGATAAGAGTCATTACAAAGTTATTAGGCAAGATAGAATAAAAAAAAATTAAAATATAAAGTAAAAAGAGAAATACAAAAACACAAAAGAGAAATGTTAAGATCAATAAAAGCAATAAAAATAATTCAGGGAAATGTTGAACTAAAAGATTGGTCTTAAGATTTCTTTAAAAAGATCGTCCTCAGCTGCTCTGAGAGGCTTTTCCACAGATGTGGACCATAAACACTAAAACCTGCCTCTGTGTTTTTTTTACCATCTGGGTTACTGGAAGGCTGGGGAGTCTATTGGGAACATATGGCACAAGCAAGTCACCAGCAGTGTGAAGACACCACGGGGGTGACAGACATAATAAGAGGGAGAAAAATAAAAATGTATTGACATTTGTCATCAAAGATTAAAAATACCTTCATGTTACTTTATTGTCTCCTGAGAAGAACCTCCATTTACAATTTATGGATTTGTTTGCTGTGTGTGTGAGTCTGAATGGGATAGTTTCCTGTTATGAAGTAGATTGAAGTGCCACATGTCTGTTTTTTTTTTAAGTCTGTGAAAGTTTTTATTAAATTTTGATCCTGGTTACCTTTTTCATGTTTCAACTGTTTGTGTCTCTCATGTCATCACATTTAAGTCAATAGGTCAATCTCTAGTTCCTGTTAAGGTACATTTACTATCTGGAGCTTTTATTTTGAAAAACTTGGTCCATCCGTAGTTTCCTGGCTCATTCTGACTTTCCTCTCATGATAAGGTAACCATATAGGGCTTTTATTTTGAAACTCGGAAATAGACACCTATGTCCACCTGTGTGTGTGTGTGTGTGTGTGTGTGTGTGTGTGTGTGTGTGTGTGTGTGTGTGTTAGTTAAGAAGGGACAACACGATCACAGGACATTACCTTGAATTCGTTGGTATTTGACACACAAGGAATCCTTCAGTGTCCACATGTTGGAAATTAGTACATTACGTGACATAAGTCATTTATCTAAACAAATATCATTTAAAACTTTACATAACTCAACTTTGATGTTTGGTTCTGTCACCTGCGGCAGACAGACTCCACTGGACTTAGCTGACGGACATCAAATCACATTTTCCTCTAGGATATTTCAGCAGAGGGGGCAGAGACCATTATTCCTGCATTGTTGAGACTTTCATGCAAATACAGCACTTCATGAAATAAGCCATTGAAATACATTTTCAAAATTAGAAAAACCTGTCTATTTCTCCTCAAGTAGACTAAACACCTCAGCAGAGCCAGTCAGTAAATAAACCTTATCATCATCAGTCTTACCAAATAACTGGTGCTTTTCCACTCTGCTGGCTTTGACTCTGTTCTGCTGTCTCTCATGTTCTCCATGTCAGAGGTAATACCAGGGCAGCTGAGCTGTCAAAATGTTTGCTCAGGAAAAAAATGCCATTAAAAATCACTGAAGTAAAAGTAAAAGTTACCATTTGACAAACCTATTAAAGTAAAAGTATTAAAGTACTCTGTCATTAAAGGAGACAAAGTTAAAGCTACTTTGTGTTTCAATATTGTTTTATTTGTACAGGTCAGAGATCTTCTGTGCGCTACAAAGCTGTAACCTATTTAACTTAAATTAAAATTTTAGGCTACATAACTTTACCTGATAGGCCTCCATCTAGTTTTACGGGGATGCTCTGCCATGTGAGTTCCCTCCTGTGGTTTCCGCTCAGCTATGCAAAGAATAGGCCGCCGGTCTATTTTTGACGGAAGACGCGTCAAGCAGCACCGAGCAGATGAGCACGGCAGGAAGTCAGACACAGAAACGGCAATGAGAATCCGGTCGATTGTCAAAATAAAATACCTTGTACAGACTCCCGATCGTACATCAACAATAAACACAGTTAAAACAGACAAAAAAGAAACAGTTTAACTATGTAGCCTGGGGGAAAGGTTCACAAGCGCTGTGATTGGTTGCTGAAACACTTCTGAAATGCTTCCAGTGTGAGTTGAGGACGGGCTAAGGACAGGTCAAAACCGTGGGGGTGTAATTGCAGATTGACAGACACACGGACGCACAAGTATAAATGCCTAGCTAAGTGCGTAGCCTGGGGCGTGGCTACGCACGTAGACCCCACGCAGGAGTATAAATCAAGCTCGACGCTGGGGACTTGCAGTACTTTTTGAAAAGGCATTTGTTAAATATGTTAAAAAAAAAACTTGCACAAAGAAATGAATGCTTTGAGAAAGGTTTATTTGCGCAATAAAAAAACCTGCAACGTAAATATAAAAGAAACATCGGCTGCCTGAATTTTGTAATCATATAAATAGACATTTCCACTGTAAATTGGTGTTGAAAATGTCTCCAGAATACAGGAAATTAAATGTTTAATGCTCAACATCATCTGATGGACAACCCCCAGACTCCCCTCTCCTATATTTCACAAATGATTTATCTTCTAAAAACTATTACAGTGTCCTCTTGTCTTCTTCTTGTGAGCCCAATCTCGTGCAACATCATGTCTCGTAGGCTGTGTGTGTTTCATCACACCCTCAACCTGAGCCCTTAAATGTCCCACCACTTTTCAAATCAAAGTGACGCCATGTGTGTGCCGTGCCATAGTGACAGTGATGATGATTACTTCAGTTAAGATAAAGGATTATAATATAATCATAACTATCATAACGTGAGACCGTCACCTACTGCTGGTGATCACTTACTGTCAAACAGCGCAGCAGAAGCTGACTGACATTGTTTATGTAGTATAGTTCCTTAATGCAGTCTCAACTTCAGCAAACTGTCCTGGCTGACATTATTTTGTAAGCATCGCGTTGGCTAATCCCACTCTGCTGTGAAAATGATATGTACTTGATTATAAGTTGTGTACTCCATGCCACCTCTGATCACCTGGGACACTGATTCACTTGCACTGGTACACTGATCCTCATACACATACTATTCAGCTTTACAGTGGTTTAATACTATACTATATTTATGAGGACTGCAATGATGGTGTACTTTTGAGGAGTGTCCGACTGATTGTTGTGGGCTGCCTTGACCCAAAATTCCAGGATTGTTTTTTGTCCCAGTCCTGCCCTGCTGTCAGACATCACTATGAAACAAATAGCAAAGAGAAAATAAATCATTTCTATCAAAATAAAGCCAGGCTCTGTGGAACAAGAGGATTCACATTTATTTTGTGGAGTCAGGAAGAGAAAACAGTGTGCTGTTAGCATTCGAACTGAAGTACATAAAGATAAAACTGGTCAGGTCACATTTAACAGTAACGTCATGTTGATTTTTTAATAACTGTTTGTTTTAGTGTTTAGAGAAACAAACATCTATAATAAATACAACTACCTACTGACCTTTGACAAACACATAAGGTCATCTGGGGTTTCAGGGTAAACATGATATGTATGGGTGTGAATGCTGCGATGTTCTTCTAAGACTAAAGAATGTGTTATTATTAGTCCACACAATGAGGACCTCCTCCCACACGAGATCGAGCCGGAAGGAAACACGATATTTGCATGTTTAGTTCCTGCTTCAGGTATTCACCTGGCTGTGAGCAAAGTTACTCTGAACAAAGAAAGGTTTTATTAGTAATCACTCTGCAATGATTCTCAGGAAACAAAACAGAAAGTTTGAATTCAGGGGCTTTCACTTGATATTTTATTGCAGTTTGAAGATGATTTCGAAAATCAGGAATAAAGAATTATAAAGCAGGAAGTGTTTAGTTACAACAACAGAGGAGCAGCCGCCTCGTGTCCTCCACCCTCCATCTTTACTGAGCAGTTTGAATGTTTACTCTCTGATATTCAGTTTCAACATTCAACATTTATTCCAGCACTCTGCACTCAATTTACAGAAATCTTTGACTTGTATAGACATTATGGTCCTTTATATTTGCATATGTACTTCTGTTTTCACCTACTCGTAATAGTTCAGTTTTTTTTTTCTTTGTTCAGCTTTGTTGTTTTTAGCTGCAGTCATTTCTAGATTTGAAGAAGCAGCTGCAGAAATCAGCTATGAATGTGAATCTTTTCCCAGAAGAACCTGAATGTGACATGACATGGTTTTAGATAAAATGTAATGTTTAAACTGATAAAGAGTTAGAAATAATCTCTTAAAAATAATATGCTTGTGTTACATTATGTAGTTTTGCAGCCACCTGGTGGGTTAATAGCGCAACTGCATACACAGGTCTTTCTCACATATCACACGTGCTATTACACGTTACTATCAGTAACATGCATTTTGACTGTAAGCACTACTAGCATGTAATATGAAAGTGACTGACATGTACGTGCAGAAATACTAACTTTATTCATAAGTAGCACTTTCGGGTTGTATGTTGAGCTAACGTTAGCTGGCTAGCCGACACCTGCTTGCTAGCTCCCGACCATAATGTTTTTAGTAGTTATTTTGGATAATAATTGTTCTGTTCCTTTTTATACAGATCTGATGGTTGCAGTTGCATAACACACAATTACTGACTGTGTGCTGTTGATTTTTATACCAGGTAGGCTTTGTTAAATGTAGGTTTCACTTGTTATTGCATGAAAATCTCGCAATTCCAATGTTAGAATTTATTGTGGTTTGTGTGAAATGAAAACTTTTGTTGGTGTCAATGAGCTAATTTTATTTATGACCCATTGTGGAATTCTAGAAGGACGTTGTCAAGTGTAGAAGTAATGCGAGGTTTTTGTGCAATGGCAGAAACATGTTGCACTGTATAAAATATGAAATGTTATTCTATTAATTGTCTATGGACAAAATGTTTATTTTAGAATGTTTGAGGATTTTATTGAGTATAGAAGAAAATCGCTCTCATTGTTTAGTATTACCACTATACTATACTGTGTTTGGTTTAATAATAATAATACATTTTATTTCTATATCGCTTTTCAGGATCTCAAAGACACTTTACAGGTAAAATCAGAAGTTATGTACATTTAAAACAGATAAAAAAACATGAATAGCATAATATAAAATATACAAACAGTAGATACAAATATGTGGTGGGAAATACATGAGATCAAGTGCCAACCTTAAATACCATATAATAAATAATGTAATATAACATTATTTGATGTTAAAAGCTAGTCTAAAAAGGTGGGTTTTGATAAGTGATTTTAAAGAGTTTACACTAGTATGGACAGAAAAAGACTAATACTGTTGCAGTGTGTATTTAAAATGTATTTTAAAATGTATTTTATATATACATTTCCAAGCTAGATATCTGATGGTTGCAGTTGCATAACACAGTTACTGACTGTGTGCTGTTGATTTGATAAAAGAAGGACCAGAGTGAGAGCAAGTCCTGTGTGGCCGTGCCGTCCTTCCACACCATAGACACAAAAGGGACACACTCACCGTAAATCCACAGACAGACACAGAGGGTTACATTTACAATGAGACGGACAGATGCAGTTTGTCACACTCACTTTGTGTCTGAAATATTTCTGATGCAGTTCAGTTTTCCTCTTTGGAGGTTTACTAATTTAACTTGTAATGGAGCTCTTCTGTCATCCAGTGAATTTTTCTGCAAACATCATGTTTCTACTTGTTGCACAAAGAGAAGTTCCTGTGCTGCCTCCTGCTGGCTGGCAAATTTGCAGTTTGCGTCTCATCACATCATTGGTGAAATGAGCATATCAGCAGTGGTGCAAGAAGTACTCAATTTTCATACTTAAGTAAAAGTACAGATACCAAATGAAAAATGTTTCTCAAGTAAAAGTACAAAAGTACCTGGTTTTACTTAAGTAGTTTTTTCAGTATCTGTGTGTGAAGTTACCACTCTCAAACTCTCTGCGACTCACAGTGCAAAAACAGAGCTGCTGCACACTGACACCACAATGCTCTCACTATAAACCCTCCCTCTGTAAGAAGCCTGAATAGAAACCTGTTCTAGAAAAATCCAGTGCAGGTTTGAACAGACCTCTGCGCACCAACTCAGTCCTCATGAAGTCTGATAAGACTGAGGACCAATCTGCGGCGTCATTGTGTCATGTGCTCGTCCTGGCTGACTGGCTGGAGTCTGTTCTTGTACTGGCTGATGAGCCCACATCTACTCTACTAACAAACTTCAGCATAGCCCATGGCAATTAGAAATTTTCTATAAATTACATTTTCAAATACTGTTTATGAAATGACTTGGCTGGATAGGTCAGGCTTATTTTGTGTATTGTAACAGAATACAGTTACTTTATTTTGGTATCCTGATTACATAATGTCGTTACTTATAATCCGTTACTCCCCAACCCTGGTGATTAGTGTAGCAGTGTTTGATTTGAGACAACACTACCTTGTCAAAATGAACACACTAAGCAAGTAAGTACATAATGCACATAGTGTACTGCATGTTAGTATACTCCAGGAAGTACCCGAATTAAGACACAATACATGTTCCTTCTCATAGTTTGGGGGACAAACCGGGGACATACAGCCTATTTATGTTGAAAGGATGTAAAAAAGTGCATTTAGCATAAATGGGATCTTACATTCATGCTGGTTAGAGTCTCTGGTTGCGGTTTTGTTTATTTTTAGTAATCTGCACTGAACAGGGGTGTATGTCAGGTGTGTGTATCGGTTAGTCACAGCAAAACCTACAAGTCAAAGTTTCCGAAACCCACAGAAAAAGCTCACAACACATATTTACGTTTTAGTTTGGCTATTAGCTCTAGTGGCAGAACAAGTCAGGTAATGTAGTTTAAAGAGCAACAAAGGCTTGATAAGGGGTGGATGGATGAGTGAATCAAATTAAGAACCCTCACTCTGGAGACTGAAACTTAAGTCCTGTATGAGAGAAAGTTAAATAGCTTTTTGACTTCAGTCACGTGACTTATTACTTATTTTAAACCAAACAGATATTTTTCTAATCCTAACCAAGTGGTTCTGTAGCCTAAACTTAACCAAACCATGACCGTTTCACAACATTTACCACGTGTTAAACGTCACATGACTTAGGGTCAAATGACTTATTGAAAGTCCAGTACGCCTGTCGCTGGATTTGCCAACACTCTCAGATGTCATGATGGGGAACATATGGGGTCATATATGTCGCTTTCCTATGGATATATGTGTTTTGGGACACTTGAAAATCAACCTGTTTTGTTACTGTTTGTGTATAAGGATGTGTTACTTTGTAGCTGCCTAATTTAGCTTTAACAGGGAAATCTAATAAATGAATGTACTGAGGTGTGAGGGGCTCTGAGGACCAGTTACAGGCCAGCTGGACATCAGTGGTTGGACTGGTGTGAAGGTCTACCTCAGTGAAGAGCAGACGACCTCTGGCTCTGCTGGAAACTCTGAACACACAACAACCAACATGAAACCGTTGGAGACAAAGAAACTCCATCACCAGACAACAACTCTGCTTCATACCAATGACCACAAGCCTACCAGCCCCTCCCCCCTTACTCAGATGTCTCCTTCAACAGGCTTAAAGCCCCCCCTCCAGTGGATTTTGACATTCCCTTACAATATTAATTAGTCATTCCCTTACAATATTAATTACCCACATAGTTTGGCAAATATTTTTTGACAAATAGCTTAATTTTGTGCTCCAATTTGCAAAAATTGCTTACTTGTTAAAATGGGGCTGTGACTGTAGTAATTCCGTAAGTCATACATCATGTCTCGTTAAAAACTGTCACGCCGTCATGCCTCGTAAAGTCAGAGCATCAAACCACTAAAAGGTTGTGAGCTAGCTAACCAATTTATCGTGTAATTTAATTAGAACTTACAGTAGGTATGTCTCTGTGTGTCTGATGGTCGGCATGCATTTTACTGTAGGCCGTTTCACTGATGCATTGGCGGAGGAAATGGTATCAGAAGAATGAAGCTGAGGAGTGTGACATCCCCATCTTTCAGCTGCTGGGATGTCTGTCTCTTTGTGTCCTGTGTTGCAGATGTCAGGAGGCGTCGTTAAAGTCATCAGCTGTTGGAACCACCTGGGCCCGGTGGTCTCCACTATAAGAGCGCGTCTTTTGTTCTGCAATGGGGGCTAGAGAGGAGGGATACCCTGTTCCCTATGCTCCATGCTCCTTGTTATTTTGTTACTTTTACCATACAACACTTGACACACTATTCTTTCAAGCATGCATACCCGCTGACATGACTACTATGATCTACTGATTATCAAACCTCACATGACTTTTGGAATATTAAGTTGTCTCTGTTTAGTTTGAAATAAAAGTAATGGTACCTTTTCTGTAGTTTGTGTCATTGCTCTGTTCTTTTTTGTTGCGGTTTTGAGCCACCCGTGACAGGAGCGACGCAATTAGTGTTGCTGAAACAAAAAGTTGTGCACTGTGAAATGTTGTTACGGCCGCCACTGGCTGCCTTAGAGTAGTTGTGTTTTGGAGTTCTCTGAGCTTTATGCAAATCCCCGCTGCAAGCACCTGCTGAGGATTGGTTCCCCTGGACCTGGAACCACCCACTTCCTGGTTGCTGTTTGCTGGCGTCTGATTGGTGTGGCCGAAGAGCCTACCGAACCTGCCAACCAGGACTCACCAATCAACACCAGCTGGCCTACAAATAGTCTGTGTTCCTGCAGTTCGAGGCGACTGTGAGCCAGTGATCAGTTCGCCTTGTTGGTTGTGTACCCCTGTGAATGTCTTGAGTGTTAAATTTATCTGTTTCTGTCGGTTGCCGGCTTAAGTGACTCTTGTCAGTAAAAACCTTTGTGAACTACAGAATGTGAGTGGCACCCTTTAAGGGGGAAAATTGTTTGGTTGGTTACACTACATTCCTGTACAGCATGTAGGTACTGACCTCCTTTTGTTAAGTGTTTTTTTTGTAAGTACCTACATAGCCTCCTTTTGTTGTGTTTTTTTCGGAGACAACTCATTTAATTAAACTTTGACTCAACCTGAATTCAGTTGTCCTTACCACCTTAATTTAACCCAAATACCTTGTTACTGCCCTAACCTAACGAGCTGGGTTGTAACAAATGTTTAAAATGATTTATTCACACTAGCAAACTAACGTTAGTTGACGAAGTAAAAACGTTTATTAATTAACATGGCGTGTTCTCTGTATGTGAGTGCGTATTACATCCTGATAATTCAATAATTTCAATTCGTGAGGCAGCTTTGAATCCAGCCATGGGCTTCTGTGTGTGGAGTTTGCATGTTCTACCTGTGTTCATGTGTGTTTCAGTGTATAATGTGATATTTCTAAATGTGTACTGAGTTTTGTAGATGTGTAAGATAATTTGTGTTATAAGAGGAGCACTCATGGCTTTTGGCCAAGCAAGAGGCAAAGAAGTGACAAGAGCAGCTGCACAATCATAGGTCATAGCTACTCCGATGATGAAAACTTATATACTGTATCAACTTTTGTTAAAATGTTCAATAATAAACATTAGCACCACAAGTGTGGCTTCTCTGCTTGTTTGTTTCAACTAGCAGCTCATTAATATGCGGGTCCTGAGCACTGAAACTTAAGAAAAATTATACATACATATTATTAAACCCATCTCAGACTGAACATCAGCGGAGACAGAACAGTATAAGCTTTGAAAAGGTCGATCTTATGGTAGGGCTGGTGGTTGTTCTGTTTGGCTTATGTTATAATTACATTTACCATACACTTTACAAAAAGGAAGGACCTGAACCTATGGAGGCCAGCCATTATTAAACATCTGTACTCGACTGCAGCTTCTTCCACTCTAATGGAGATGTGATGGTGAACCACCTTCAGAACATCCATGAACACAGCACGCTGGAACCAGTGACGACATACCTAATACGGTTTGTGGTTAAAAATGATTAGTGGCCCAGTCTTCAGTGGTGCTGGTTGGTGCCTGGTTTAATTTGATTTGTGGGGGTAAATTTCCCAGATTGTGCAAAGAAGAATTTTATAAATGGAAATGCATCAACATTTGTACTGAAGTAAATCACAGCTAAATCCGTAAAGATTCTGTTTTGAAACAGCCATTTTAGAGATTAAGAGTAAAAACACATGAACAAGACATTTTACAAATTACAAAAAATATTACTAGCTTCATGAAGATATCATTTATTCCAGGGCTGTTTTACTGGACTGCAAAAGTTTTAGCTCGGTGTATCTTATCAACAGAAACTAGCATTTAATGTATATGGATATTCTTACGCAAACAAAAGCTAATGCCACTTTTTAGTCACAAGGTATCAGCGTTGGCTCACAATACAAGAATATTTGTCTTTACTTCTGGGTTTTTTCACATATGTTCTTGTGAACTTCATGATCTGCCTTTTCCACAGGTTTCTCTCGGTGGTTCTGCATTTCAACCACGATGGAAGCTGAGAGGTTGCTGTGATGGTGTGTTATATTTTATAAACATGTTTTTCCTTTCCCCAGCATACACATCAACCCTCATGGAGTCAACTGCACCTGCCCCGCTTAGCAGATCGGCCTAAAGATCCTCATGGATGGATGAGGCAGTCAGCCTTTATCGGTTAACAGTTTAGTACAGGACGTAAACCTAAATGCTAAAGGCATATGATGAATAAAATGAAATATTCTTAAGTTATTGATCTTTCCTCCACTCATGTTTTTTTAAGATAAATGTCATGGTCCGCATTGGCACCCATTCATATTTTTATCTCCACTGGAATAAAATAGAGGCTCTGCTCTTTTTTTTTTTTTTTTTTTACCCGTTGCCATAGTAAATAGTAGTATTGGAACTTCATTTTTGACGGGGTTTTTTCATCCCCTTGCATGTGCTTCCATCAGGTCCAACATACTCTAAGTCGACTGAACTTATTCTGATTGGCTGTTCTGGAACCGAAAACTGGAGTTTCCCATCTCAGGCTCAGTCAACTCAGGTCTCAGGGTAAAGCTCAGAGTGTATTAAGCCATTATCCATCACCATCTACAGTGACCTCATGAGAAGAGGAGCATTTACAGTGTAATTAAAGCCTAAAAATGCTGCTTGTGGTATGTTTGAACAACAAGCAGCATTTTCTCTGTGAATCTGCCCATCTTTAACTTCTGACTGCTGGACTCGCAGCTCAAACCCACAGAACTTTCTAGTTGTGGTAGAGTTTCCAAATATTACAGGATGTAAATGTTTTTTTATATTGAAGGACTAGTGGAACCACAAAGAACAGAGTACACTGTAAGACATTGGAGTTTTCAAAATTTCTGAACTTGACAGGAAATTTTAGGGGGTCAACAAAGAAATACAATTAAAATCCCCGGCTGTAATTTGTTGACCCACCTAGGTTTGAGTTATTGCTTTTTATTTATTATTATAATCATTGAAATGGTACTGTGTTTACACAGTTCACATATGTTGAGAAAACTGTTAACAGCATCAACCAACAAACACAAACCAAAGACTTAACTCAATATACTACAAAAAGGTAATTAGGACAGGATCAGACAGCGCTGCTGGATCAGGTCATTATAATCAAGAAAGAGCTTATTATGTGGCTTCACTTCCTCTCTCTGCTCTCAGGGATTTCAGCTCCTGCTGGGTGATCGACTGATCTCCTGATGAGGATGTTGTGTTCTCGCTATCATCCGCTATCATCCCCGAACACTAGGGCGATGACGACACACACTTGCATCGCCTTTCGCACCTTGTCTGCTTTTCCCATCGTGCACTGCTTCAGGAAGCTGGAGATACGGATGGGGCAAAACAGCAGCATGGCCATTGGGATGATGAACTTAAGCACCGTCAGGATCAGGTTGAACTGGTAGTAAACTACCTGGAATGAGGGGACAGGATGATGAGTAATTTTACAGAATTTAGAGCAAAAATATGTCAAAGACCTACTGTCAGTGGTGCTTCGTTTATAGCTTCTGTACCACCAACCTTTGCCAGACAATGGATATTCTCTTTCATGGATATTTAAATAAGCTTTTTAACTACTACATCAACTAATGTACTGGATTTAATTTGATCACTTTGTAATTGTTACACTGTGAAAAAGAAATATTTTAGTCTCTTAAGATCTTTATTTAGTCACACTTTAAGAGGTGACATGCACTGAGATATGCTGTGCATTAACACACCTGCACTAAACTTTCACCCATTAAACAGAATTAGTTCGTGAATGTTGTCTGTAAAGGTTCTCAGTCATCCAGTTCATAGTTATCCAACAACGGTTGAGGTCAAGGGAGAAACATCTTCTAATTTTTCTTCACCAAGTCCAGATGCCCTTGACCCTCAACCTTTGTTGGATGGTTAGTGAATGTTCATTGTTGGACCTTGGAATTAATGATTTGATGAAAAACTCACGTTTTTTGTTTTTTTTTTTAAAAAGCTGTTCTGTTCCAAATGTGTTCATTTTTAGTTACTTTAATTTGAATGTTATTCTTCACTATTATAGAAAAGTGGATATTGTTACAATATTTTCTTTTTACACTGGATTAGGTTTGGCCAAGTTTCCATTCGTAACTGGACATTTCAACTGTTGAGTTTTAGCTAACTATTTCAGCTGTTTTTCCAGTACTTTCAGGTTACTATTTCAGCCGTTTCCCCTGTACTTTTAGGTTACAATTTCCACTTCTCTGCTTTTTTGCTGACTCGATTTACACACTCAATGGCAACAACTGACAATCAGGTACAGTTGACTCAGGAGAGAGGTGTATATTGTGCAGTCAGCTCTTTGTAGCTTGTAATTTACTGGTGTTTGTCACAAAGTTACTAAAATTTGCATCACACCATTTTTTAATCAAATAGAAAACTATAACTCAAAACTACTAAAAAGCCAATCAATATATTGTGTATAAAGTTTTGGTATGAAATTGTAATATGGAGGGTCTGTGTGTGAACATGGTCAAAGTGAACAAAACATAATACAAAGTGTACTAATTTTCTCACCTTGAAGTAGTGGTAAATTGCCACCACAGTCATGAGTGCGATGCTGGCCGAGCAGTTGGAAAACATTACGAGGATCCGGCACATGCCATCTCCAAACACCCAGTGGCCCCTGAGCAAGGCATCGATCCTCAGTGGCAGACTCACCAGAGCCAGGAAGTCAGCAATGACCAGGTTGAAGAGGAACAAGTTGTTGGGATTCCAGGCCTTCAGTTTAAAGCAGAAGATCCACAGGGCAACTATGTTAAATTCTAAATTTAAATTTTTTTTATAACCAAAATAAATTAATCAAATTTTGGGAAGACACTAAATATGAGATTATTTTAAGATGCTGCTATTAAAAGTTGTGGGTTTGGTGGGTGAATAAGTATGAAAATCTGTATGCCCACACCAAGGAATGTTTTGAGATTTAGGAAATCCTCCTTTCACCTTCTTCCTTTTTTCTGAAGAATGAAATCTGTGTAAAAACACAAAACAGAGCAGTTTCACTCCAAAGGTCAGATAATAAAGCATTCTGTGCAAAACACGTGGCGAGAACTTGATTCAGGCTGCGGACAGTTCACACTGGAGTCTGATATGGGCCACATTTAAGCAATTATATGAACTGTCAAAAAAGAGGGGAACTGGGAAAAAATTGGAATTGAGCATTAAGGCCTGCAGTCTGAACGTAGCCTTACATTAGCTGCTAACTTTAGCAATAATAAACACTAACATTAAGAAACGGTGTCACACCATCCAATGAAGCTCTCAATTAGGTCTCTGTACTCCTCCTCGCTGTCATTAGTGATACAGCAGACGAAGGAATCATCTGAAAACTTCTGGAGGTGGCTCATTTCAGAGTTGAAGCAAAAGTCATAAGTGTAGACTGAAGAGAAACGGTAACATTTCAGTTCCTTGGGATGTGCCAGTGTTGCTCACCACAAAGCCTGACAGGCAGCCATGCATCCATGCATCCTGACATACTGCGGCCTGTAATCCAGGCCACCAGGTCCTGATCCACCTGCATCACAGAGCTTCTCAGCCAGCCAGAGAGGCTGGACGGTGACAAAAGCACTGGATAAGTAGAAGAACATGATCCTCACATTGATGTGTGGCTTCTCCAGGTGAGTGTCGGGCACTGTAAAGTAGGGAGATGATGGCATCGTCCACCCTGCAGAGGGTCCAGGCAGTTGCGTACCAGGGGCCTGAGGTGCTGCAGAACCAGTCTCTCGAAAATCTCGATTAAAGGTGATGTTAGTGCCACAGGCCTGAAGTTTGAGAGGTGGCTGGAACATCCCTTTTTGGGGACAGGGTCTCATCTAGCTGGTTATGATGACTGTGGTGGACGGGAGGGGGGAGTGGAGGTGAGAGGGGGGCGGCAGAAGGGGTGTGGAGGGAAGAGACAGTGTGAGGAAGGGGGTCCAGCCTCCTGCTGGCCTGTTCATGCCTGTGATACTGTCCTCACAGAACCTGATGTGGTTAGTGTTAATTTTCCAGCAAATATGTAAAAAAAAAAATAAAGAAAATACACCATTTGGCTAACATGTAAAATATGAGTACCATTAGCTGTTGTATTTAGCCATTAAAAAGACTGGCACTGTGCTAGGATGTAAAATATCAGGAACATTAGCTGCTTACTTTACGCATAAGAAAGGCTAACATTCAGCTAAAATGTAAAAAAATCACAAACATTAGCTGCTAACTTTAGTGATCATAAAGACCAACATTCATCTAACAAGTAAAATATCAGTAACATTAGCAGGTAACTTCAGCAATCGCAGACTAGCATTGTGTTAAATAAAACATGAGTAACATTAGCTGCTAACATTAATCATGAAAAAGGCTGAGATTAGGCTAACATTTAAAATATCACAAATATTAGCTGCTAAATTTAGCAATCAAAGACTAGCATGGTGCTAACATATAAAATATCAGTAATATTAGCCGCTATGTTTAGTAATCAAAAAGACTGGCATCGTGCCAAGTTGTCAAATATAAGTAACATCAGCTGCTAACACTAGTTATAAAAAAGGCTTACATTAGGCTAGTATGTCAAATATCAGCAACATTAGCTGTTAACTTCAGTCATAAGAAAGGCTAACATTCAGCTAAAATGTCAAAAAAAAAAATCACAAACATTAGCTTCTAACTTTAGCGATCATAAATACTAGCATTGTACCAACATGTAAAATATCAGTAACATTAGCAATTACCATTGGCAAGTAACTTCAGCGATCACATAGACTAGCATTGTGCCAACAAATAAAATATGAGTTACATTAGCTGCTACGTTTGGTAATCATAAAGACTGGCATTGTGCCAACATAAAATATCAGTAACATTAGCTGCTAAGTTTAGTAATCAAAAAAGACTAGTATTGTGCCAAGATGTCAAATATCAGCAACATTAGCTGCTATGTTTAGTAATCCAGAAGACTAGCATTGTGCTAACATAAAATATCAGTAACATTAGCTGCTAAGTTTAGTAATCAAAAAAGACTAGTATTGTGCCAAGATGTCAAATATCAGCAACATTAGCTGCTATGTTTAGTAATCCAGAAGACTAGCATTGTGCTAACATAAAATATCAGTAACATTAGCTGCTAACTTCAGTCATGAGAAAGGCTAACATTTAGCTAAAACGTAAAAAATCACAAACATTAGCTTCTAAATTTAGCGAACATAAATACTTGCATTGTGCTAACATGTAAAATATCAGTAACATTAGCTGCTAACTTTAGCGATCATAAATACTAGCATTGTGGTAACATGTAAAATATTAGCGACATTAGCGACTAAATTTAGTCATGAAAAAGGCTGACATTAATAAATAAGATATCAGTAACATTAGCTGCTAACTTTAATCATCCTAAAGACCAATGCATCATTCACGTGCTCCTGGGATCCCATTTCCCGAGTTGTGAATTTCGTTCTTCCGAAGTTGGTGTCTTCATGTGCTTTTAAGTCTGAATTTGGAAACAACATGTATGGTAATGAAAAGATATGGTGGATTGTCATTATCATCTGAAAGAGTCTGAGAGACTAGCATTGTACTAACATAAAATATCAGGAACATTAGCTGCTAACTTCAATCATAAAAAAGGCTAAAATGTAAAAAAAGATCACAAACATTAGCTTCTTAATTTAGCGATCATAAATACTAGCATTGTGCCAACATGTAAAATATCAGTAACATTTGCAATTACCATTGGCAAATAACTTCAGCGATCACGTAGACTAGCATTGTGCCAACAAATAAAATGAGTTTCATTAGCTACTACGTTTAGTAATCAAAAAGACTGACATTGTGCCAAGATGTCAAATATCCGTAACATTAGCTGCTGAATTTACTGACCATAAAGACTAGCATTGTGCAACAAATAAAATGAGCAAAATTAGCAGCTAACTTTTGTCTTTAAGACTAATGCAGTATTCACGTGCCCCTGGGATGGTCCCATTTCCCGAGTTGTGAGTTCATTCTTCCGACGTTGGTGTCTTCATGTGCTTCTAAGTCTGAATGTGGAAACAACATGGATGTTACTGCAAAGATGGGGTGGACTGTCATTGTCATCTGCAACCGTTTGAAGCTTTCTCTTTCAATGTGATTGTTGTCCGAGAGCTGTTACTGCACCAGTATATTACCTGAAAACCACTAGTTATACAGACTAGTGTTTAGCTAACATGTTAAATATCATTAACATTAGCTGCTACGTTTAGCAATCCAGCAGACTAGCATTGTGCTAACATAAAATATCAGTAACATTAGCTGCTACGTTTAGTAATCAAAAAGACTGGCATTGTGCCAAGATGTCAAATATCAGTAACATTAGCTGCTGAATTTACTGACCATAAAGACTAGCATTGTGCTAAAGAATAAAATGAGCAACATTAGCTGCTAACTTTAATAAGACTAATTGTTAATTATAGCCATAATGACGCCCAACATTAAGCCAACATGCAAAATAGCACTAACATTAGCTGCTAATTTTGTCATAGAGACTAATGCAGTATTCACGTGCTCCTGGGATGGTCCCATTTCCCGAGTTGTGAGTTCATTCTTTTCATTCAACGTTGGTGTCTTCACGTACTTTTAAGTCTGAATGTGAAAACAACATGGATGTTACTGCAAAGATGGAGTGGACTGTCATTGTCATCTGCAACCGTTTGAAGCTTTCTCTTTCTAAGTGATTTTGGTCCCAGAGTTTTTACTGCACCAGTATATTACCTGAAAACCACTAGTTATAAAGACTAGTGTTTAGCTAAAATGTAAAATATCACAAACATTAGCTTCTAACTTTAGCGATCAAAGACTAGCATTGTACTAACATAAAATATCAGTAACATTAGCTGCTAACTTTAGCAATGATAAAGACTGGCATTGTGCCAAGATGTCAAATTTCAGTAACATTAGCAATTACCATTGGCAAGTAACTTCAGCGATCACGTAGACTAGCATTGTGCCAAAAAATAAAATATGAGTTTCATTAGCTACTACGTTTAGTAATCAAAAAGACTGACATTGTGCCAAGATGTCAAATATCAGTAACATTAGCTGCTGAATTTACTGACCATAAAGACTAGCATTGTGCTAACAAATAAAATGAGCCCCTGGGATGGTCCCATTTCCCGAGTTGTGAATTCATTCTTCTGACGTTGGTGTCTTCATGTGCTTCTAAGTCTGAATGTGGAAACAACATGTATGGTAATGCAAAGATATGGTGGACTGTCATTGTCATCTGCAACCGTTTGAAGCTCTCTCTTTCAACGTGATTGTTGTCCCAGAGCCGTTACTGCACCAGTATATTACCTGAAAACCACTAGTTATACAGACTAGTGTTTAGCTAACATGTAAATATCAGTAACATTAGCAGGTATTTTTAACAATCACACATAGACTAGCATTGTGTTAACAAATAAAATGAGTAACATTAGCTGCTAACCTTAATCATGAAAATGGATGAGATTAGGCTAACATTTAAAATATCAAATATTAGCTGCTAAATTTAGCAATCAAAGACATGCATTGTGCCAACATGTAAAACATCAGTAACATTAGCTGCTAACTTTACTGACCATAAAGAATAGCATGGTGCTAACATATAAAATATCAGTAATATTAGCTGCTATGTTTAGTAATCAAAAAGACTGGCATTGTGCCAAGATGTCAAATATAAGTAACATTAGCTGCTAACTTTAGTCATAAAAAAGGCTTACATTAGGATAACATGTAAAATATCAGTAACATTAGCTGCTATGTTTAGTAATCGAGAAGACTAGCATTGTGCCAACATAAAATATCAGGAACATTAGCTGCTAATTTTAGTCGTAAAAAAGACTGACATTCAGCTAAAACGTAAAAAATCACAAACATTAGCTTCTAACTTTAGCGATCATAAATACTAGCATTGTGCTAACATGTAAAATATCAGTAACATTAGCAATTACCATTGGCAAATAACTTCAGCGATCACGTAGACTAGCATTGTGCTAACAAATAAAATATGAGGTACATTAGCTGCTACGTTTAGTAATCAAAGAGTGGCATTGTGTCAAGATGTCAAATATCAGTAACATTAGCTGCTATGTTTAGTAATCCAGAAGACTAGCATTGGGCTAACATAAAATATCAGTAACATTAGCTGCTAACTTTAGCGATCACATAGACTAGCATTGTGCCACGATGTCAAATATCAGTAACATTAGCTGCTAACTTTAATAAGACTAGTTGTTAATTATAACCATAATGAAGCCCAACATTAAGCCAACATGCAAAATATCAGAAACATTAGCTGCTAACTTTAGCGATCATAAAGAATAGCATTTTAATAACGGGTAAAATACCAGGAACATTATTAGCAGCTAATTATAACAATAATAAAGACCAACATTCAACTAACATGTTAATTATCATTAACATGTAAGTAATTAGCTGACACAGACATGTGTTGGCATGCAATCATCTTTGATGCGTCATTGTTGGGGAAGTGCTTGTCAAACAATGATTGACATTTAGAAAAGTTTTCCTTTCTGGGTACAAATGCACAAAAAGTAAGTTTTGAAATCAAAAGTTTACCGCTGTTGCTGTCATGTGTTAGGCATCAGCATATTGTCATTTTCCAGAGCTCATGTTGGGGTTTTCTCTAAGTGACAACATGCTACTACATTATAGTTTAATGCTATTCTGTTGTTCTCTGAAGTTTCCTCTGACACACAATAAGATGCGTTAGTCTTGATATAAAATCACAATTTAACATATTAAATATTCTCAAAAGTAAAGCTCCAACTCAAAAGGAAGAAACTCTGCTGAGTGGAGGAACATTCATTTGAGCATTTCTCAAAAATCCTTCCCATGTAGAAATGTCAAGTTTCCCTTTTCAGTTAATGGATTTAGCGGTCTTCTATATGAGGTTTCAAGAAACTAAATCAAATGTAATTTCATCTAATTCTCTGACATCTACATCATAATATGTTGTATTGTGAGGACTAAACACGTACCTAAACAACAAAATAGGTCAATTAAGTGTCTCACATTTACATAAAAGACCATTTTCCAAAACAACAAATGTCCGTTGGAAAGTACAACACAAGACTTTTGGAAAGTATGACATATTTGACCGTCTCTATAAATATGGCAAGTAGCAGTCCAGCGACAGGCTTACCGGACCTTCAGTGGCCTATGTTGTGTAAGTTACATGACGTTTGTGAAATGTTAGTAGATTGCTTTGGAAAAGATGGTCGTTTGGATAAAAATATGTGCATTATGTAAGTAACGTGCCTCAATGTTATTTAAGTTCTAACATGTCAACTTTGACTTTCTTTCACACTGGGCTTGAACCTCAGTCTCCCGAGTTAAAGTCCTGAGTTTACTTGACTTATCCTTCTACCTTACCATCTCCTTACACGGACTTTGTCGCTCTTTATACCAGGTCACTTGACTTATTCTGCCACTTCTACTCACAGACTAAAACGCCTAAATATAGGTTGTAATAATCTGCTGCATCATCGACATATATAGCTGTTGTGTGGACAGGCTGTGAGGATTATGTTGCAAAGAACATAATTCTGTTCAGTGTTCTGCGTGATGCTGCTTAGTAGCTCTTCTGTAGGTGTAAATGAAATAACAGCTGTAGCAGGGCTGCAAACATTTCTGTTTAGTTCGGAGTGAGAGTCAGTATTGGACTGTTATGACCCGAGCGCCGTTTGTGTATTTGGGATGTTGTGTTTCCATATCTGCCCTAAGCAGACCTTGGCCCGCCCCCAATGCTGCAGCCATCTATCAGTGGAAAGTATAGGGCTGGAGAAGGACTCTGCTGTAGGTGAGAGTATGGTGGTCTACAGTGAAAGAAACCGTTGTTACCAAGTGTTTGGAGTCTGCGGCGAGCATGTGGCATTTGGCGAAGTAATTCGCCAGTTGAATATTTTCAACTCGCTGTGTTGCGATAGCCTATCAACGTTGAGATTGTCCGTACGTCACCGACAGCTTCAGAGCGTTGTATGGAGAGCAGGGAACAGCGCTCCAGCTTTCGGACAAATAAACACCTGTGGTCGGACTGGACATTGCTCACAACTACGCCGTTTTCTCGAGGGAGGAGCTCAGAGTTAACTGCTTTTATTAAATTAGCTTTTTACTGTAGTTTTCAGGATTACAATGTTGATTTATCTTCACTTGAGCTGCTCAGCCGCTAGGTTCCGTGCATGTCCGGTTCCAGTGTTGTTCGCGTTGTTAGCTGTTGGACTACAACTTCATATTTATGTAAAAACCAGACAAAACTGGACATAGCTGGGAGAAAAGAAAGCGAGGAGGTTGAACTACCCGGTGCGTTCCTGGTGTGTATGTAACTATCACTGTACTTTACTGTGACCAAGTTAGCATAGCATAGCCCTGATCGATCCGAACTCCATTCAGAAAACAAACATTTTAGAAGTTGTTGTCCTGCTGTCTTGCTAACAGACCTGATAAAGCATGAATTCATATGTTAAACAAATTTGCATCATGTTGTAGTTATTTCGGCATCAGTTTGATCTGTTTATTGCAATTTAATCACAGCAAAATGTTAACTTTGGGTTGATACAGTTATATTAATGGCAAATTGTGTTTATTCACGTTAAAATTGCCTGCATTGTGTGTGAACACTTGCAGCGAATGTACTCACGCAAGGAAAGCGTCACAATGACAAAATTTGCATTGTTCTGAATGTGGGAACTATTTTTTGTTCACTCTGTGTGCTTTTGTGTGCCAGTTTGCCATCACTACTTTTGTGTTTATCCAATACCTTAGTTACCTTTAAAAAGGACCTTTGTCGATTGCTTCCCTTTTGGGAGTCGTTTTCTGTTTGTTGTGCATTTAAAGACACTTTATATTTTAAATAAATCCCCTTTTCTTTTTACCTTACTCCTGTTTCCTAGTTCTGCCCTGGAACAAATTATTAATTGTACTTACCTCCTCCCCCTGGGCTTCAATCTGAGGTTCGTAACATGGATGTTGATTAATTTTAGGCCTTCTGTGTCATATCACACTGCAGGGATCATCACTCTTTAATCCTACGTGCCACAGCCACATTGTGAACCAACATAGTTCAAACTAACATGTTTCCAGGTGTGTTTGTCTGACTTTCACAGCAGGAAACTGACAAAACGTTGTCATATTCTTCCTAAATGTGTCAGTTGTGACCAATATTAAGTGACATTATTATGCTAAATTATTTAGGATTTTCATATTATAGTCATACTGGAAATAACCTAATTGTTTTATTTAGCCTATAAATATAGGCCATAACTAAAAAAAAATATAAGAACTATTAGCAATTACAAGATATTTAGTAAAATAGGTTTAATCAATTTACCACTATTATGATTCCCCTGGCCACAACTGGTTTCAAGGTCTTAATAGCTCAGTGCAGTAAGTGGCCGAGCATGTGAATGTGCTCTGTTGAGAGAGACACGGGTTTGAATCCCGTGAGTTCTCCATTTATCTTTGTTATAATGAGATTTATTCATTACAGTACTTTCATGAATCTTATGCTGTCCCTTTTTATATTTATTTATTTAGTTTGAAATGAAGACTAGAGAACATCCATGGTCCTCAGAGGCCTGGAGATGTGTACACGAAGGTAATATTAAAAGTCTTTACATTCTCCATTTTGTCCTTTAATCTTTGTACTGGTGACTAATATTAAAATCAAGTTATTGTGAAAAGATCCTGCAGTAATCTGCAGGAAAAAGACACCTGCTGTTTGTAGATGGTCTACACGGAGCATTCCCAACAGAGCACGCTGTTCAAGAGCTACTTGATCCAACTACTGAAGGGTTTGATTAATAATTATCATGTTTATAAGCTTAAATTATTGATCTGATGTGAATTTAAGTTTAAAAGGGCTATATGTAGTTTTTCAATGAAATTACTTAATAAATCACTTTTTAACTTTCTTTTTGTCATGTGGCTGTAGCCTCTTTTTTTGTCATGTGGCTGTAGCCTCTTTTAGAAAAGCGTTTGCAAACCTTAAGTTATTGCATGTGTATATGGCAGCACATTCAAAAGCGTGCAATACACTAGTGTTGGGTGGATGCGTTGCCTAAAGCGTTATGCAACCGCTGCCTTGAATGAGACATTTCTATCTACATACACTGCGGGTCACCCTTACATGAAAGTCACCATGTTGCGCCGTCATGTTTCAACAGTAACCCAAAATTAAATTTGAGGACCACACATGTTATTTAGCACAATTAAGAGCCAGCAGAGCATGTCGGCCATTGTAGCTTTTCCTGCTCGCTAGCAAAGGGAGGAGTGAGCAGTGACTGATTGTGCGTTCATTTACTGTTTACATGGACATACGTATACAGAACAGTATACAAACATATAAGGAGACACGTATAATAAAAACTTTACTTTCCGTACCCACTGTATGATCCTCTTTTTAATATCTTTATTTAATAAAGACTACTCCTGGTATTCAGACCCCTTTAAATTTTTCACTCTTTGTTTCATTGCAGCCATTTTCCAAAAATCAAAAAAGTTCATTTTATTTCTCAGTAATGTACACTCAGCACCCCATCTTGAACAGAAATGTAGAAATTTTTGCAAATATATTAAAAAAGAAAAACTGAAATATCACATGGTCATAAGTATTCAGACCCTTTGCTCAGTATTTAGTAGAAGCACCCTTTTGATCTAATACAGCCATGAGTCGTTTTGGGAAAGATGCAACAAGTTTTTCACATCTGGATTTGGGTATCCTCTGCCATTCCTCCTTGCAGATCCTCTCCAGTTCTGTCAGGTTGGATGGTAAACGTTGGTGGACAGCCATTTTCAGGTCTCTCCAGAGATGCTCAATTGGGTTTAAGTCAGGGCTCTGGCTGGGCCATTCAAGAACAGCCACGGAGTTGTTGTGAAGCCACTCCTTCGTTATTTTAGCGGTGTGCTTAGGGTCATTGTCTTGTTGGAAGGTAAACCTTCGGCCCAGTCTGAGGTCCAGAGCACTCTGGAAAAGGTTTTCGTCCAGGATATCCCTGTACTTGGCCGTATTCATCTTTCCCTCGATTGCAACCAGTCGTCCTGTCCCTGCAGCTGAAAAACACCCCCACAGCATGATGCTGCCACCACCATGCTTCACTGTTGAGACTGTATTGGACAGGTGATGAGCAGTGCCTGGTTTTCTCCACACATACTGCTTAGAATTAAGGCCAAAAAGTTCTATCTTGGTCTCATCAGACCAGAGGATCTTATTTATCACCATCTTGGAGTCCTTCAGGTGTTTTTTAGCAAACTCCATGCGGGCTTTCATGTGTCTTGCACTGAGGAGAGGCTTCCGTCGGGCCACTCTGCCATAAAGCCCCGACTGGTGGATTGCTGCAGTGATGGTTGACGTACTACAACTTTCTCCCATCTCCCGACTGCATCTCTGGAGCTCAGCCACAGTGACCTTTGGGTTCTTCTTTACCTCTCTCACCGAGGCTCTTCTCCCCCGATAGCTCAGTTTGGCCGGACGGCCAGCTCTAGGAAGGGTTCTGGTCGTCCCAAACGTCTTCCATTTGAGGATTATGGAGGCCACTGTGCTCTTAGGAACCTTAAGTGCAGCAGAAATTTTTTTGTAACCTTGGCCAGATCTGTGCCTTGCCACGATTCTGTCTCTGAGCTCTTCAGGCAGTTCCTTTGACCTCATGATTCTCATTTGCTCTGACATGCACTGTGAGCTGTAAGGTCTTATATAGACAGGTGTGTGGCTTTCCTAATCAAGTCCAATCAGTATAATCAAACACAGCTGGACTCAAATGAAGGTGTAGAACCATCTCAAGGATGATCAGAAGAAATAGACAGCACCTGAGTTAAATATGAGTGTCACGGCAAAGGGTCTGAATACTTATGACCATGTGATATTTCAGTTTTTCTTTAATAAATTTGCAAAAATTTCTACATTTCTGTTTTTTTCTGTCAAGATGGGGTGCTGAGTGTACATTACTGAGAAATAAAATGAACTTTTTTGATTTTTGGAAAATGGCTGCAATGAAACAAAGAGTGAAAAATTTAAAGGGGTCTGAATACTTTCCGTACCCACTGTATGTTGAGTTTTTACAGATTTAAAAATCGGTGCTAAATGTAATGAGATTAATCTGCCGAGCTGTCCAGTACCTTCAAAACAAAAGCCCAAATACGTACTCAAATCCACTAAAATAATATTAACGTTGTAATCAAACTAATTCTTGAAGGTAAAACAACAAAATAAATATTTAATTGATAAATAAAATAATAATAGAAGATATAAGAACATTTTGTGGTGCTGATCAAAGGCAGAAGTTTCACAGTTGCGTGGAGTGTCTGTATGCCCATGTGTACGCAAACGTGCTTTCTGAGGCCTAATAAGAAGTAATAAGAAAGCCGCTCAGCCGCCATCTTGGCAACGCCTCCGGGCAGCTATTTTGACTGACACGAGGCTCCTGTCTAAAGGAACAGGGAGAGAGCCAGAACTGCCCTTATACTGGTCACTGGGACGCAAAAACTACATCAACAGAATCAGCATTAAAATCTGATAATCGCTCAAAGAGTTTAAACAACTTTGCCCCAAAATAAGGTTAAAGAAGTGTTTTTCCCGGCCAGTTATACTTTTACTGCGCATTCACCACTGCATGCGCAGTAAAACGAATACAGACCCTTAACTCTTCCCTTCTCATCTGACATTTTCTTTGTGTGCGCTTACGTTGTGTGTGTGTGTGTGAGACGGACGGGTATCAGCATTGATTAGTGGGTAAAGGTAAGCGTGTGTCTCTCCCTGTCCAGGGGGGGATTTCCATCACTTTCCTCCTCCCTCCAGTCGCACACACCAACCAGGTCTGAACCCTCTGCTCCTCCTCTCCCCCTCCGACCCTCCCGCTGCCGTCTCATGGCGGTGTAGCGCTCTGCACGTGTGTTTGTGTGTGAGAGTGGTGTGCGCTTGTTTTTTTGGTCTCAGACCGTCTTGCGATGCCATTTCTTCCTCGGGACGCGGAGCGATTCGATGGGCTGTCTCTTCTCTACTGGTAAGCTAATTCCCTCTCTGCTCCTCCCCTCCTTCTGTTTTTCTGTCTCGTGCTCCTGCAGGAGGTGAAATAGTTTTACAGCCTGTTTACCGGCAGATGCTCTCTGACTTTAAGTCCATGCATGTGCGCAGTTCTGGGTCGTGCGTGTCAGAGCTGTTTTAAAGGCACCGACAGTTTTATTTAAAGGACATTCAGTCCAGGTTCTGTTTCTCAGACTTGTTTCTTTCTTTTTTTTTTCTTTAGAGCTCAGAGGGACATTGTGTTTGTTGTTTTTTTTCCTTCACTACATTTATCTCTTTTTTTATATAATTTTTTACCTTTTGCCTTTAATTTCTGAAAAATGAGCATGTGTCCTCTCAAGTGCTTTTAGACATTTATCAAAGGAGTTTTACAGGATATTTCTCAATGAAGCTGAAACAGTCTAGTAAGATATTCCAGTCTACAGGTATGATAACTGATCAATCGTTTAACTTATTAATCAAGCAGCCTACAAATGTCAGACATTCTCTGGTTTCAGTTGAGGATTTGCTGCTTCTCTTTATATGAATTTAAAAACTTTTAGTGGGATGTCACAAAATACAACAGGGGTCATTCGGCATTTTCAACCATACTGTACAACAACTGCTTCGTCAATTAATTGAAAAGATAAAAGTATAACCAGTGGCGGGAAAAGTATTCAGATATATTAAGTAAATGTAGTAATACAGCAGTCAAATGCAGTAGATATTGCCTCCAAAATATTTTATAGAACAAAGTAGAACAACAAGGAAATATTCAAGTGACGTACAAGTACCTCAAAATTATACTTGTAGGCCTATAATTTATGGAAATCCTTATTCCTGTAAAGCTGAAATTCTCGTTCCTACTGCCTCCTATAGAGACTGCGGAGAGGCTTTAGCTGTAAAATAACTCCCTCAGCGATCTTGTTTGAATTCAAGCTGGAGCAGCATCCTGCGACTGCTGGTAATCTGTCAGCATATGAATCAATCTGCATCACTCGTCTCTGTGAAAACAGCCGCCGGGACTCTCGTGCTTTCATTTTCCTCTCTGGTTTTTCCATTTGACACATGAACGTACGAGAAGGGACGCAAACAGAGGAGATTAAATATGTAAAGAGCAGGAAGCACCAGGGGACACTTCTTCACCGTTTAACAAAAACTGCTGCCATCATGTGGGAAAACCTCCTTTTATTCAATTATTCAGTGAAGACAGTGATTAAAAACATACTTCTCAGCTTATTTATTACCTCAGTAAACACTTTCCTACTGAGTTTATGGTCTCATCCGCTACTTTCAAGTCTTCAACACAGCATGATGTTCATTTAGTAAATTATGGTCCCGTTTAAAGCACCTCCAGAGTGTTTTTTACAAATAGTTTAATTTTGTGCTCAAAGTTGCAAAAGTTGCTTAGTTGTTAAAACGGGGTTGTGACGTATGACTACAGTAATTAACACAGCATATCGTAAGTGAAGACTCCAGCCGGCCAGTTTTGGTTGTCATGGTAATTGATTACGTCCGACTACAAACCACACCCTTATTCTCCATTTGAGAAAGAACGTTAACCAAAAACGGCAGTTAAAACTGGCTGGAGGGGGCTTTAAGGGGAAAATAGACGATAATACAGCAAATGCTTTTGGGCGGGACTACCTTGTGATTGACAGGTCGCTACCATGGCAACCTGTCAATCAGGATAGAGGTGACTTGCATCCACTGCTCTGTGTACATTTGGTTTTCATTATTAAATGGCAGTCAGCAGGAGAAAGAGCACATCATGTTTGAGTCCGTTTTGTTTTAAAAGTAAATTGTTTTGTTAACTTTTTTATTTTTTATCATTTTAGTTTAGGTTTTTTATATCCAGGATGTATTTAATAACCGATGTTAGCAGCAGAACATAACTTATAAGTCTTTGGTTTTGTTGTAACACTGATAAATAACTTTTGGAAGGAGGGCCAGTAAGTTTCAAACGGACTGGTCCGATGGGGCCGGTTCTGTAAGGTTTAAACCACTGAGCTCTTTTAACTACTTCTATTTTTTAGCTGGTCAATTCTCAACTATTTCTCTTATTTTCTTACCTAGTGCACTCTATTATCATTAACTCAAACTATCAATCCTCAATATTCACATCCGGTGGATGACCACATTAAACAATACCTGTTTCAATACTGTCACTTCACAAGTTAAAAATCACTTTTCACTCTATGATCGCCAAAATCACAATAACCAGGACATCATAATACATCATATAAACCGTGAGAATACTCACTTCTGCAGAAACCAGGGATGCGTTTCCAAACAGGAGGAGGAAGGTAATTGTCCAAGTGCAAAATAAAATAAAAAATAGAGTCCTAAGTGTGGGGTTGTGCAAGTGGTGCTGGAAGTTGAGTGTAAAAGTGGTGCTGGTTGTCCTACCGCTGTAGCAGGTGAGGGGTAAGATCAGTAGTCCTTGGCTCAGAGTTTCTCACTTCAGGGGTCTTCAACCCAGGGATCTTCTGGTCTCATCTGGGTTGGCTCGCCATCAATTTTAACTAAGGTAAAAAAACCTGGCCTGCAGTCAGACACGGCCAGAATAGTTCATTAGTCAATAGCCTCTTCAAATGTGTTTCTGAAGTGTTCATTCCTTTAACTGTAACCAAAATATACACACATATTGCAAATGGAACAAACATTTCTTAAATGTACCTTTTACATCAAATTAATTACTGAGTAAAATAAAGTTTTTAGTTTAAAAAAAAAAAAGCAACAACGTTGCAGAAAATAAAACCACGCAGTGCAACTGCAACAAATTCACCATGAACAATGAAATACAATGTCTGACAAAACATAACTTAAGTTAACATTAGCCTCAAACACTGTGCAATTAACCTGTTGAAAACAGGCACCATTTTCCAGAAAAGACGCCTAAAATAACATACCCAAAATTAATCAGGAAATTAATCAACCATTTGGCCTAGAGCATAATTCTGGTCTCCTTTGTAAAGTCAGAAGCTAAGGAATATAAATCCATTGTATATTAATATATTTATTTTACAATGCAATAAAGAAAAAATCTGTTATTTTTATCTTCATCTCGTAAAAAAAACTAACTATATTTTAATACAATAAAGCATCAAAACCATCATGAGGAAGCTGTTAATGCAACTGAATATCATTTAATACACCTAGACTGCAATTGTAACTGTAAATCTGATGAAAATAAACTAAAATACAACAGTTTTCATACAACATTTTCAAATTGCCAGGCGAATGTCCATATTTTGGCAATATTTACTGTTAAAAAGTTGAAAACAGGAGTATTCATCAACATTCCTGTCACCAAAAGCACTCCCATGCTTTACAGTGATGGGGCTTGAGCAGACCTTTAATTTGATACCCTACATGTCTACATATCTCCAACGGATCGGCCACAAAAAGACGAAAAACACCGCGTGTTCTCAAGCGACATGTTTCCTCTCTGCAGAAAAAGACGACAGCGCAATAATCAAGATGGCGCCCGCTCAGACTCGGAGCAACAATATCGGCTGGTTTCGGAGTTAAAACGGCGAAATAAAATAATAATAAATTTCCATCAATAATTTCGCCCAGAGCACCACTGCCCCCCGGTACCGGGAGCGTCTGTCTCCGACATGTTTATACTCTCTCCGTTGAGTTGTCAAACAGATTAACTTTAGTTGAGGTCTACAACAGAACCTGCTAGCTTAGCACTAGCTTAGCGCTAGCTTAGCACTAGCTTAGCATCTCATGACGCAACATTCAATTATTTTGTTTCACCGCGACTCACCGATTCGGGGATTTCTCTCTGTCATCCGGCAGGTTTCCGTGAACAGGACCTCACACACCTGCAGTCTTAAAACAAGTCACTAAAGTTATTTCACTGTTGAATCTGAGCTACGTCGTTCAGAAGCAGCTCCTCTCCCCACAGTGTCACCCAGCGTCTGACCGGCGCGCTCTGATTGGCTGAGGCACGTCCGTGTTGTTAACCCTTTGTGACCTTTCTGAAAGAAGAGCTGCAGACCCGCGGGAGGAGCTAGAGGCCGGCCAGCTGTCCGCGCGCGGAGCCCTCTGCTCTCAGTCACACAGACCGCTGCAGCAACAATGGCAGAGAAAACACAGCTGGAAGATAGTTAAAATGTTCGTACTGCTGTTATTCTGTCATCACATTTGGGCAGTTTAAATTAAATTAAGAGATGATAACAACATTATGGTTGTTATTTTGGAGCTCTGCAGGCGGCCTCTGTGCTTGGGGAATTGCGCAATCTTGCTATAGTCATTTCCGGTTAGTGCACAACAGTAGGGGCGAGTTGAATATCAAAACGTTTTGCAACATTTTTGTATTGAACGACATGTTTCCTTGCAGTGTTGAGCAACTTTGTGTAACGGGCTTCAAGGTATGTTGGCTCCCGTTTGGTGGGTCTCAGGGTGTTACCCAATCCAAAACGTTTTGAGATTCAACTCGCCCCCAGGATCTGCCCCAAGCACAGTCAGTCGGTCAGACAATGATGAATGTGGAACTTTCAAAGGCACCCCGAAGACTGTGCAAAACGAACTTTCGGACTGTGTGTTGTCCATTCTTACAGATTACATTCTGGAGGAAGTAAAAAAATGCAGAATATCCTGTGATTCAGGCAGATGAGACATCTTGATATGTTCATCCATTGTCAGTCGGTGCTTGTGCTTGTGTGTGGTACATCGATAAGAAGTACAACAGAGGTAAGATGAATCAGAATCAGCCTTATTGTCAGGTATGTGTACACATACGAGGAATTTGACTCTGAACAATGCTCACGATGTGCTTATTTATGCAATAAGACAATAATAACACAGGCTGGAGTATAGAAAACACAAATATATATATATACACACACACACACACACTATGAACAAAAACAAACAGATTGAGACAATAGTGCAGGAGTGCAATGAGCAGAGTGAAAAGGATGCAGGGGGAAAATTATTATTGTTATTATTATGTACATTTCGGCGGTGGTTGTGATACAGATGCACATACACATACATGTATGTATAGTTTATGGGCAGCTCTGAAATGTTAAGATGCGGTTATTTCCAGTGGTGGACAGTAACTTAAGTAGGCCTACTGTACTGAAGTACAAATTAGACGTAGCCTATTTGTACTTTACTTGAGTGTTTTCTTTTCATGCCACTTTCTCTGTTTATGTTCACTGTTTATGTTTTTGTATATTAATATAATATTGGCATTAAATAATTTCTGACTATTTCACAGTACTGGTATCCTGCTGTTTGTGTTAAATTGTATTGGGACTGACACTAACTGGATATGGCACAATCCCACCTAAAATATTTTTCAACAGCCGCCACTGATTGGAGGGTTTAACGACCCACACTCCGCCCTAATTGGTTTCGGATGGCATAAATACCAAGGGCTGAAAGAGGAGCTAGAAAAAATGTGGAAAGTAAGAGCAACAGTGGTGCCAGTGGTGATCGGAGCACTGGGGGCTGTGACCCCCAAACTGGGAGAGTGGCTCCAGCAGATTCCAGGTAAAACATCAGAGTCTCTGTCCAGAAGAGTGCAGTCCTAAGAACAGCTAAGATACTGCGCAGAACCCTCAAACTCCCGGGGACCCGAGCTTGAGGATGACACATACCAGCCCGCAAGGGGTGAGAGGGGGATTTTCTATTTTCTATTTATATAAAGACACACATTATAGCAGTGTTCATGTTATTGTGTCCACCTTCTGTGGCCCTCTCTCAATAAACAAATGTCTGACTCAACATGACATTCCACTGGTGAGAGATTACCACTGTTAATTATCATATGGGCAGTCTGTTGTGAACAAAACCTAAAGAGCAGGAAGAAGAACTCAGTTTGGTTTCAGTTTAACCAGCTGCTGCACCTCAGTCTGTCACGGCTGCTTTAACATCAGCTCCACTTGTGGTTTTGTTCGCATGTTCATGGATCTTTGTTCTGTGTCAAGGTAAGAGTGTGTGTGTGTGTTGTTATGCTTTACACTACTTTTGTTTTTCTGCTGCTGAAATGTTTGTCTGTGTTAGTGAATTATAAAGAAAACTAAACACCACTTAATTGCAGGTTAAAATGTGTTGTAACAAGCGTTACTGAGAGTGTAACGGGTATAATACTACAGATTTTCTTTTAGTAATGTGTTACATTACTGCGTTACTGCAAAAATCAATACATTACTAAAATCTCCAGTTTTAAAACCTGGATATCAGAAGATTATTGCAGACAGGACAGAGTTACGAGTGAAGGCAGCACAGACAGAAAGCAGTCTGGAGCCTAAAGCACTGAAAACTGGAAACTGCTGAGTTTTAACTTTCAACTGTGACTTTATGCCAGTGAAAATAATATATTACTACATGTTAAAATTTGTACAATTACAATCAATACAATTACTTAATTTTGAGTACAACATTGTGATAGATAGCAGATTTGATGCACTCACTGACAGCAGTACATATACAAAAGTAATGTGACTGTTTGGTGCTTGAGTTCACCACCTAAAGACAGACTGAAAACCTACTTCAGTTGTTTTGACAGAAGATTTTGTGAGTAGTGCAATTGCCCAGACCACAGACATTTTGATCTTTGCTCTCTAACTTTTAACTTATCAACCACCAACACTTGAAATTCTAGCAATTTTTCATTTGACCACGCTATTAATTTATGTGCTCACTTGTTTTCATTTTTTGTATGTATTTTAGTAGTCTCACAATTTACTAATTATTAATTTAATTCTACGTTGAATTCAGAGACAGCATGAGAAAATACTCCGTACTTGTATAGCGCCTTTCTAGTCTTTTCAACCACTCAAAGCCACTACATCAATGGTGCATTCACTTCAGTATCTTCCCCAAGGACACTTCGACATGCAGCCTGAAGGAGCCAGGGATTGAACCGCCAACCTTCCCTCCTGAGCCACAGTTGCTCCGAAAATAGCATTAAACCTTTTTCCCTGAGAAGTGTAAGTCAAAGTTGGTGTGCTGTGAAAGCACAAGTAAAGTAACATGATATAATTCAAGTATCTTCACATAGAGATGTGGAGACACGAAGTTGATCTCAAAAAAACTAGTCATAGGCAATGCTTCAGCTTTAATATGACAAACTGATCTACTGTGGCCATAAATACAAACATGTATGGTGTAATTGTGGATTCATATAACCTGATGCAAAGGGGGAACTCACATATTTGTCGACACAGAACCACAGAGACGTAGCCGTCAGGAAACTTTTAAGTTAGAGTAAAATGTTAATGATGCTAATCCCCGACATTGTGAGTAGAAAGCCATCATAGACTAACACATAATATTAAGTACCATCAGTCATTTATATAATTTCAATTAAAATTAGCAAACATTTTACTGACGAGTTTTGTGTCGGCTACAACAAAATGGGGAACCATCCTTAGTCAAAATATCATACACACTATATTTCTACACATAAAGAAGGTAGACATCTTGAAGAATTCAGAAATGTATCATATGTTGGGTTACTTTAAAAGTTTATTACAAAAACGAGATCACAATAAATTCCAAAAACTGTCCCAATATAACTGAATCCACTCTGCGTACATATCTCAACAACAATTTCCCACTATTTATTATTTTAAACAAAACCTTGGACCCATGCTCCCTCCAGCCTCCCAAGGGTCCACTTAATTTCTACATTGTCCTACATTTTTATATTGGACTTTCTTGTTTGGATAAAAAAGGTCACAATCCCTGAGCTACCCCCTCCAATACCATGAATAAACTAACAGATATCAGAAATAAAAACAGACGTGACAATGGACCTCATAATTGTTGACGATTTGTAGCACTGAAGTTTTTTAAAGAAAAGGTGAGAAGTTGATCAACAGGTAGATGATTGAAATATTACCTTTGATTATGTTAATAAAATTTATCAAAAGATGTTTGAACAACAGGAAACATTACAAGTCCTGACTGGAGGCTTTTCTCTTTCTGTTCAGAGCCACAGGAGCTGAAGGTGAAGCCTGGAGAGGACGCCACTCTTCCCTGTCGGGGTCACAGAGGTGCTACCATCACAGTGATAAAGTGGAACAGACCTGACCTGAAGTCAGATATTTATGTCTTCTACTACCAAAAACTACCAGCATGAATCTTATCGTGGTCGAGTGGAGCTGAGAAATCCAGAGATGAAGGACGGAGACGCTTCTGTTATTCTGAAGAACGTCAACATCAACGACGCTGGAACATATGAGTGTCGGGTTAAAGAGGGAAACAAGACAGGGAAAGCTGAACTCATCAGCAACATCAGTCTGACAGTGACAGAGCCAGGTGAGTGTGTAGAGCTCAGAGTGTCTCTTTGTCTCTCAGGTGAGCGTGTAGAGCTCAGAGTGTCTCTTTGTCTCTCAGGTGAGTGTGTAGAGCTCAGAGTGTCTCTTTGTCTCTCAGGTGAGTGTGTAGAGCTCAGAGTGTCTCTTTGTCTCTCAGGTGAGCGTGTAGAGCTCAGAGTGTCTCTTTGTCTCTCAGGTGAGCGTATAGAGCTCAGAGTGTCTCTTTGTCTCTCAGGTGAGCGTGTAGAGCTCAGAGTGTCTCTTTGTCTCTCAGGTGAGTGTGTAGAGCTGAGAGTGTCTCTTTGTCTCTCAGGTCAGCGTGTAGAGCTCAGAGTGTCTCTCAGGTGAGCATGTAGAGCTCAAAGTGTCTCTTTGTCTCTCAGGTGAGCGTGTAGAGCTCAGAGTGTCTCTTTGTCTCTCAGGTGAGTGTGTAGAGCTCAGAGTGTCTCTTTGTCTCTAAGGTGAGCGTGTAGAGCTCAGAGTGTCTCTTTGTCTCTCAGGTGAGCGTGTAGAGCTCAGAGTGTCTCTTTGTCTCTCAGGTCAGCGTGTAGAACTCAGAGTGTCTCTTTGTCTCTCAGGTGAGCGTGTCGAGCTCAGAGTGTCTCTTTGTCTCTCAGGTGAGGGTGTAGAGCTCAGAGTGTCTCTTTGTCTCTCAGGTGAGCGTGTAGAGCTCAGAGTGTCTCTTTGTCTCTCAGGTCAGCGTGTAGAGCTCAGAGTGTCTCTTTGTCTCTCAGGTGAGCATGTAGAGCTCAGAGTGTCTCTTTGTCTCTCAGGTGAGCGTGTAGAGCTCAAAGTGTCTCTTTGTCTCTCAGGTGAGTGTGTAGAGCTCAGAGTGTCTCTTTGTCTCTCAGGTCAGCGTGTAGAGCTCAGAGTGTCTCTCAGGTGAGCGTGTAGAGCTCAAAGTGTCTCTTTGTCTCTCAGGTGAGCGTGTAGAGCTCAGAGTGTCTCTTTGTCTCTCAGGTGAGTGTGTAGAGCTCAGAGTGTCTCTTTGTCTCTAAGGTGAGCGTGTAGAGCTCAGAGTGTCTCTTTGTCTCTCAGGGAAACGTGTAGAGCTCAGAATGTCTCTTTGTCTCTCAGGGAAACGTGTAGAGCTCAGAGTGTCTCTTTGTCTCTCAGGTGAGCGTGTAGAGCTCAGAGTGTCTCTTTGTCTCTCAGGTGAGCGTGTAGAGCTCAGAGTGTCTCTTTGTCTCTCAGGTGAGCGTGTAGAGCTCAGAGTGTCTCTTTGTCTCTCAGGTGAGTGTGTAGAGCTCAGAGTGTCTCTTTGTCTCTCAGGGAAACCTGTAGAGCTCAGAGTGTCTCTTTGTCTCTCAGGTGAGCGTGTAGAGCTCAGAGTGTCTCTTTGTCTCTCAGGTGAGCGTGTAGAGCTCAGAGTGTCTCTTTGTCTCTCAGGTGAGCGTGTAGAGCTCAGAGTGTCTCTTTGTCTCTCAGGTCAGCGTGTAGAGCTCAGAGTGTCTCTTTGTCTCTCAGGTCAGCGTGTTGAGCTCAGAGTGTCTCTTTGTCTCTCAGGTGAAGCTGCTTCCTGGTAGTTGAGCTGAGAAACATCACAGATCAGATGTTTGTGTTTTAGAAAGATGTTGCTGATGAGACTTTAGAGGAAACAGCTGCTACGAGTCATGTGATCAAAGTACAGTAGATAATGTCTGACATTCTGTTCACCTGCTGACAGCTGATACCTCACACCTGTTTCTGCTCTGCAGGTCACACAGCTGGACACAAGGAGGGAGGAGACAAGGAGGGAGGAGACAAGGAGGGAGGAAACAAGGAGGAAGGAGACGAGGAGGGAAATGTTGGACTGAAAGTCGGTCTGCCAGTTGGTGTGATTCTTCTTTTTCTTGGTGTTGGTGGTTTAGTGATCTTTAAAAAATATGGAGGACAGAATGAACAAACTCCTGCAAATGAAGTTGAAATGCAGTCACTGCACAGCGAACAACACAAAGACAATAAGTCAGACCAACCTGCTGCTCCTGAAAATTAGCCAATTCAGGGAACAGATGGGAATTAGTGAGTAAATGTGCCTCATGTGTCTCCCATGAAATAAATCCAGAAGTATCTAAAAGCTGGAGGTAGATGTGACTGACTGTAGCTGGATCATCAGCTGTGACTCTTTTCCAGCTGCAGTCAGATCATCAACATGTTTTTAAATGATTTCAAGTCTTTTTATGAAGGCTGTTGTAGAGACGTGTGATGAAGAGAGGATCCAGACTGAAGTCACTCTGGTTACTGTGGGGAGCAGTGATTGGTCGTTACTCTCTGGCTGCTGATTGGTGGACTGAACGTGCTGCTGGACAGAAGAAACACATTCCTCCTGTAAAATAAACCTGAGCTGTTGACACACGTCTGATTTCACCTGGAGGCAGGTTAATGCCAGATGGGCTGACTGACCAGCAGCTCTGTGGGACAAACAATATGACCTGATGCTGGAACAGCCAGCTGATTGTTAATTACAGGAAGTGGTACAGACCGTCGGCACCTCCCCTCACCCCTTCAAGTGGATCCATCCATCCATGTAAATACAATTAAATGGGTAAAGAACTAAAAAACGCAAAAAACAGAGTGAAAAATGAAAATACATTTTTGATCAACAGTTACTGATGTCAGTGCTGCTCAACATCCTGCTAGCTGCAGTTATAACACTAACAGTCTGTTCTGGATGACGGAGCTGGACTTTGTTCCCAGTCCGACCCTGAAGAGCTCAGTCCCTGTTGTTCACTCACCGACCTGCATCAGAGGGGAAAAGATCCTGTTTGGATTCACTGCAGCTCTGTTTTCCTGCATGAGGACATTTTTCATCGTCTTCTCTGAGAGCTGCTCAGGAACCCTGACTGTGAAATGTTCTTAGACAACGATACAGATAATCTGGACTGAAATGTCAGAGCTTGTAGAGCTTTAAAAACTCCCATTAAAAATCACTGAAGTGCAAGTTACCATTTGACAAACCTATTACAGTAAAAGGATTAAAGTACTCATTAAAGGAGACAAAGTTAAAGCTACTTTATGTTTTAACCACTGTACAACGCAGTTATTTGTAGTAACCATGACAACGGCTTTTGTGCGCTACAAAGCTTTAGCCTATTTAACTTAAATTAAAATTATAGGCTACATAACTTTACCTGATAGGCCTTCATCTAGTTTTGCGGGGATGCTCTGCCGTGTGAATTCCCTCCTGTTGATATCCTGAGGCCGTATTACAGAAAGTTCCTGTCTTAAGTTCAGACAGGAAGAGTCTAAGATTTTTCTCAATTTGGTATTACAGAAGCAAATCCTAACTAACTTTAGGAATCCTATCTCATCTTACTTCTTCCGATCTTATAAATTCTAGATACTCAATCCAACATCGGTTATCAACTTTTGTGTCTGTTACCTAGCAACAGATGACGCTTTTCTCATCTCGCAGAGCTAAACTGCTTTTAATCGCTGTTTTTGGTAGTTATTTTTAATGAAACATACCCTGAAAATGGAGCAGAAACAACAACTATCATTGAACTTCAAGTCAAAAGACTAAGAGGTGGTGGTAACCTCCGTCGAGAAATCCAAATGGTACCTGGTGGAAAAGTAAAAGTTATGACAGTTTAACAGTTCTCCTAAAGTCAGGAGAGTTTATTTAAGATTTTACAAAGTTAGGATGCTTCTGTAAAACACTTTTCCTATCTAAAGTTAGGAAAGGAACATTAACTTAGGAACTGTTAATCTATAATGGCCTTTTTCCTAAATCACTTCCTAACCCTTATTACCATGGTTACCAAGCAGTTAGGAAAGGATCTGCTGGTTAGAAAGTTTCTGTAATACGACCCCTGAAACTCACAAACAGCGAGGATCAGTCTGTCTTCCATGTGCTGCGTGATGCATACAAAGTTCAAGACAATTCAACTTCAGCAGCAGGTGTGTGCATGAGGCAGCACTTCACCTCACTCTAACAGGGACATTTGCTACTGAACACAGACTGTTTCTGCTAAATTTTATTCTGCTGGTACCTGCTCAGAAAAAAGTTTTAACGCCCTGACAGTGTTGAATAACTTTGGTTTTATATTTGATCACATTAATGTATAAGTTGAGATGTACAAGAAATATTTTATTGCTACTGTGTAACGGGAATACTGCTGGTAAAAAGAACCTTATTTGTTTAAAGTGTTTGCAAACCACGTTATTGCACTTTTGTGTACATGGCAGTACATTTAAATCAAAAGTGCAGTATACACTACTTTAGAATTCATTATTCAATTTTGCACATTAATTATTTATTAATGGTATTAATCAGGATTCAAATTTTTAATCATTAACCCCTCTGCTCTCTGCTTCTTGTGAATCTTTAGACTGCTGCTGCCAAATGTGCCAAAATAACTACTGAGGGCAGCAGTGGTTTTAACATCAGCTGCAGTACATTGTGCAGCACTTGAAGGAGTAAAGAAAAGCTGCGGCCACGGCCAGGCAGAGGAGGAGACGTGAGAGAAGCAGAGAGCAAGAGGAGAGAGGAGGTGAAGCGGTAAGCATGGACTAGCTCAACCTGTAGAGAGAGAGGGTCATTTACACTGGGGACACTGGTGACATGTAGCCACAAAGAAATTAATGCTATAAGAAGGTTTATTTGCACAATAAGAAAAGTAAAGAAACATCTGTGTTGTCCAAAAAAAGTAACTTAGGCCACAAAAACAAGCTGCTGATTACTTTGCATTATCTTCTATGATATTTTTATATTCTGATTTGTCATCGGCCGCCTGAATTTTGTGTCCCTTCATATAAATAAATAGACATTTCCACTGTAAATTGGTGTTGAAAATGTCTCCAGAATGCAGGAAATTAAATGTTTAATGCTCAATATCTTCTGATGGAGGACCCCCAGACTCCCCAGTCGTATATTTCATAAATGATTTCTCTTCTAAAAACTATAAGTGTCCTCTTGTCTTCTTCTTGTGAGCCCTATCTCGTGCAACTGTCAAACAGCGCAGCAGAAGCTGACTGACATTGTTTATGTAGCACAGTTCCTTAATGCAGTCTCAACTTCGGCAAACTGCCCTCATGGCTGACATTATTATTAGCATCATGTTGGGTAACTGCTTATACTTGAGTATAAGCTGTGTACTCCATGCCACCTCTGATCACCAAGGACACTGATCCTCATACACATACTACTCAGCTTTATACTAGTGTAGTATATACTACACTAGTATATTTAAGAGGACTGCAATGATGGTGTATTGTTGAGGAGAGTCCGACTGATTTTTTGTCCCAGTCCAGCCCTGCCGCCAGACATCACTGTGAAACAAATAGCAACCAAGCGAGTTCGAGAAAGTACACTGCTCAAAAAAATAAAGGCAACACTTTAACAACACAATGTAACTCCAAGTCTGTCACACTCCTGTGAAATCAAACTGTCCACTTAGGAAGCAACACTGATTGACAATCAATTTCACATGCTGTTGTGCATTATATATTATATTATATATCTTATAGGCAATTAGCAAGACACCCCCGATAAAGGAGTGGTTCTTGACCACAGACCACTTCTCAGTTCTTATGCTTCCTGGCTGGTGTTTTGGTCACTTGCTGGCGGTGCTTTCACTCTAGTGGTAGCATGAGACGGAGTCTACAACCCACACAAGTGGCTCAGGTAGTGCTGCTCATCCAGGATGGCACATCAATGCGAGCTGTGGCAAGAAGGTTTGCTGGCTCTGTCAGCGTAGTGTCCAGAGCACGGAGGCGCTACCAGGAGACAGGCCAGTACATCAGGAGACGTGGAGGAGGCCGTAGGAGGGCAACAACCCAGCAGCAGGACCGCTACCTCCGCCTTTGTGCAAGGAGGAGCAGGAGCAGCACTGCCAGCCCTGGGTTCCTCCTAATGCAAGACAATGCTGGACCTCATGTGGCTGGAGTGTGTCAGCAGTTCCTGCAAGAGGAAGGCATTGATGCTATGGACCGGCCCGCCTGTTCCCCAGACCTGAATCCAACTGATCACATCTGGGACATCATGTCTCGCTCCATCCACCAACGCCACGTTGCACCACAGACTGTCCAGGAGTTGGCGGATGCTTTAGTCCAGGTCTGGGAGGAGATCCCTCAGGAGACCATCTGCCACTTCATCAGGAGCCCAGGTGTTGTAGGGAGGTCATACAGGCACGTGGAGGCCACACACACTACTGAGCTTCATTTTGACTTGTTTTAAGGACATTACATCAAGTTGGATCGGCCTGTAATGTGGTTTTCCACTTTGATTTTGAGTGTGACTCCAAATCCAGACCTCCATGGGTTGATAAATTTGATTTCCATTGATAATTTTGTGTGATTTTGTAGTCAGCACATTCAGCTATGTAAAGAAAGGAGTATTTAATGAGATTATTTCATTCATTCAGATCTAGGATGTGTTTTTTTAGTGTTCCCTTTATTATTTTTGAGCAGTGTAAATAATTTTTATCAAAAGAAAGCCAGACTCTGTGTTGCATTGAACATGTCACCATTTCAGTCATGGCAACAATCGCCCCCAGTGTGCGCAGCTTCTCTCTGGGTAGATGTTGTAGTGGGATCGATTTCCAAGGTGTCAATTTCTCTTTAGTGAGTCTTCTGAAATAATGAATTCAGTCCAGACGTCTTTAAGGGTTTTATTCTTTGTCAGACAGACATTCAGAGTGCAACCAGTGTGCAGAGATTGAGACAAAGAGACAGTGATGAAACAGGTGACTTTATACTCTGATGTTATCCTGCAGCTGTCTCAGGGAGGGAGGGAGTAGAAACCAACTGTGATGAAGGTCTACCAAACAGATAAGAAACCCTCTAATGAGCTGCTTTCCTATGTGAACTGTGAAACCTAACTACAACATAATAAAGCATTAAGCACCACACAGTGAAACACAGGCCTGTAATAGTACAGCATATAAAGGTAAAACAGTAAAACTCACAGGGGTCACAGGCAGGAGGACGGAGGATCCAGGAGGCACAAAACAGTGAAAGGCCTTTGATGATTACTGGATTACAAGAATGGGGACTCGAGACGAGTCACTCTGTCATCCTGTTTTAACTCTGCCGCCATCTGCTGGTTTAAAACAAACATTCAGAGAATCACAGGTTCTGTTTACTGCCAGCAGTGCTCAGATATATTTGATCAGGGAAACATGCCACTTAGATTTAAAAGTAAAATAACTTTCAGAACCACACAGTTATATGTAACAATGAACCTATATTGATCATGTGGCAATAAACAAAGGAGAACTGAAAATAAAGACTTTTGGTTTATTAAGCTAAGAGTCAAACCTGCATGCCAAGACAAGTTTGTTAGCAACAGTAGCCAAGTTGATTACATGTAGTGTAACATTGAGAGTAACATTTTACATTAATGAAAATTACATTACAGTTCATAATATACACTCACCTAAAGGATTATTAGGAACACCTGTTCAGTTTCTCATTAATGCAATTATCTAATCAACTAATCACATGGCAGTTCCTTCAATGCATTTAGGGGTGTGGTCCTGGTCAAGACAATCTCCTGAACTCCAAACTGAATGTCAGAATGGGAAAGAAAGGTGATTTAAGCAATTTTGAGCGCGGCATGGTTGTTGGTGCCAGACGGGCCGGTCTGAGTATTTCACAATCTGCTCAGTTACTGGGATTTTCACGCACAACCATTTCTAGGGTTTACAAAGAATGGTGTGAAAAGGGAAAAACCTCCAGTATGCGGCAGTCCTGTGGGCAAAAATGCCTTGTTGATGCTAGAGGTCAGAGGAGAATGGGCCGACTGATTCAAGCTGATAGAAGAGCAACTTTGACTGAAATAACCACTCGTTACAACCGAGGTATGCAGCAAAGCATTTGTGAAGCCACAACACGCACAACCTTGAGGCGGATGGGCTACAACAGCAGAAGACCCCACCGGGTACCACTCATCTCCACTACAAATAGGAAAAAGAGGCTACAATTTGCAAGAGCTCACCAAAATTGGACAGTTGAAGGCTGGAAAAATGTTGCCTGGTCTGATGAGTCTCGATTTCTGTTGAGACATTCAGATGGTAGAGTCAGAATTTGGCATAAACAGAATGAGAACATGGATCCATCATGCCTTGTTACCACTGTGCAGGCTGGTGGTGGTGGTGTAATGGTGTGGGGGATGTTTTCTTGGCACACTTTAGGCCCCTTAGTGCCAATTGGGCATGGTTTAAATGCCACGGCCTACCTGAGCATTGTTTCTGACCATGTCCATCCCTTTATGGCCACCATGTACCCATCCTCTGATGGCTACTTCCAGCAGGATAATGCACCATGTCACAAAGCTCCAATCATTTCAAATTGGTTTCTTGAACATGACAATGAGTTCACTGTACTAAAATGGCCCCCACAGTCACCAGATCTCAACCCAATAGAGCATCTTTGGGATGTGGTGGAACGGGAGCTTCGTGCCCTGGATGTGCATCCCACAAATCTCCATCAACTGCAAGATGCTATCCATCAATATGGGCCAACATTTCTAAAGAATGCTTTCAGCACCTTGTTGAATCAATGCCATGTGGAATTAAGGCAGTTCTGAAGGCGAAAGGGGGTCAAACACCATATTAGTATGGTGTTCCTAATAATCCTTTAGGTGAGTGTAGTTTAACCTCAGTCATTATTGTGTGTGCAGTGTTGTTATTAAATAAACCTGCCCTGTAGCACCGTGCTGTATACTGTGTGGACACCTGAGCTGACTGACAGCAGTTAGTCTGATGCTCAATGCTTTTAGGGACATGTGAATAAATGAACAAATAAAGAATTGACAACAAACAGTTGTCTTTGTGATATTTATTAAAGTAAGAAAAACACAGTAAACACTCCAACTGGGGCAGAGACTTCAGACACCCAACAGGATTAGAGAGTCCAGCCAAGAGAAAAGACAAATTAAAAATTTAACAGAGAAAGATTTTGTGGAGTCAATGAGAAAAGCCTTGATTCCTGGGAGAAGAGACCACATAGGACAAACCAGTCTCAGAGGTGTTCATTAAATTAAAACACTGGTACAATTAGAGTCTTTCTAATTAGGAGCAAAGCACAAACACAATGACACATACAGGAGTATTAAAGTAAATATAGGTCAAATCTTTTTTTCATTACAGGACACAGTTAGACGTTCAGTTCAATTCAATTTTATGTATATAGCGCCAAATTACAACAACAGTTATCACACAGCACTTTTCATAAAAGAGAAGGTGTAGACCGTACTCTGTGATGTTATTTACAGAACATGGCTCAGGGTGAGAACATTAAAGAAGCTCATGAAGTCGTAACTACTGAGAGCTTTGGGAATACTTGGCTCAATAGAGCTGTGACTCTGTCAGCCTGGCTACAGTGCTGAAAAGAAACTTTGGGTTGTTCCTATTTTCCTCTATTAATGACGAGTAGTACGCTGCTCTGGCATTACGGAGGGCCTTCCTATAAGTTTTAAGACTATCTTGCCAGATTAAACGAGAATTTTCCAGGTTGGTGGAACGCCAATTCCTCTCAAGTTTCTGCAATATTTTCTTTAATTTGTGAGTTTCAGTATTATACCATGGAGCTAACCGTCTTTGTTTCATTATTTTCTTTTTTAGAGGGGCTACAGAGTCGAGTGTCATTCGCAGCGAGCCTGCAGAAATATCAACAAGATGATCGATGTGGGAGGGACTGAAATTAGCATAGGAGTCCTCCGTTACTTTGTGACTTGATAATGAATTTAGAGCTGATGGAATCGCATCCTTAAATTTAGCTACAACACTATCAGACAGACATCTTGTATAAAAAATTTTGCCCAATGGCGTGTAGTTCAGCAATACAAACTCAAAAGTTATCAAACAGTGGTAGAATAATGAGGGATTCTTTCACTATTAAATGTTCAATTTCAATACCATACACCAAAACAAGGTCGAGGGTGTGGTTAAAACAGTGAGTCGGTTCATGAACACTCTGAGAGAAGCCAATGGAATCTAAGAGAGAGATAAACGCAGTACTAAAGCTGTCATTCTCAACGTCCACATGAATATTAAAATCTCCTACAATAATAACTTTGTCCGTTTTAAGGACTAAAGTTGACAAAAAACTCTTTTCAGACTCTTTTCAAATTCAGATAAAAATTCAGTATGGACCAGGTGCTCGGTACACTATAACAAATAGAATTGGTTGCAGTGATTTCCAACTTGGGTGTGAAAGACTAAGAACAAAGGCTTTTAAATGAGTTATAATTTAGTTTAGGTTTAGAGCTGATTAGTAGGCTAGAGTCGAAGTGTAATGGGAATTCCAAACATGTTGCATGTAAGGGAGACTCATCTGTGATGTAGCACTGAATCTGTGTAAACATAACAGTCAAAATATCTCTGTTCTCTGTGTTATCCAGATGTGTTATCCTAAAGCTGGATAAATAACAGGCTCACTAAGCTCTCCTCACTCATTCGAGCATACATGTACACGGCGTATGTGTGTTACTATGAGTCCTTCTGCAGAAGACTTGAATAAAACTCACAGAAAGACAAGTGTTTGCCTGAGCTGTTTATTTGAAAACTTGAATTGCCATCACAATTTGGCGTTGTCGGCTCATCACACGCGTGAGAGGACTCTCGGAGCTGAAGGTAAAACCGTGCACGGCTGGAGACTGCGACTTCAAACCTCCCCTCCAAACTATGGGTGAGACAAACCTGATGGCTGGCAACACTCTCTTTTTGGTGAGTAGACTATTCAAGTGGAACGATTCTTGCTTCCTCCCAGGGTGAAGCGTGACAGACGTGTCAGCTGGTCAGGCCTGGGGCCGCTGTGTGAATCGGCAAAGCTTTGTGGTAAAAGTACTATAGTCAAGAAATCACTGTGGGACGGTGGATTTCTTAAAAAGGCCTGGGACCTACTGTAAAGTAGGGATGTGTGAGTCAGAGGACTCGCAATAAAATTGAAGAAAAAAAATTATTATTTTACTTAGGGTTGCTACTCTAGGTGATTATCAAGTAATTATACGTCGGAGAAGTCGCAGGTGGCACACCGCCGGTCACGTCCTTCATACCACACAGTAAAACACACCGTAAACCACACAGTAAGTCGCACAGTACGTCACCCACTAATGTGAATAACCACCGATAGATGAGGGATTGGATGAGCCGATGACGAGCGAGGCGACCACCACCCGGCGAGCACTCCACTGGCTCGGCTTACATAGCTTACTAATTGGCCTTGATCGGCCCCAGCTGTGAGCTCCACCCAGCGTCACTCAGCAGGCGCGCGTACACACCTGCGGGGGAGAGACAGACACACCCACAGCAACAACACCTAGAGCACCCAGACCTCACGGGTCGTAACATCGGTGAACAATCTTTTCCCAGGCACCCGGCTTCAAGGTAAGGTCTTCATAACACAGGACTTAAACAAGCCTCCCAAATTTAAAACAAGAGGCACCTAATTCTAAATTTTAAAGACAAAATAAAAGGTCAGTTCTTTATTACATTCTGTGAATTTAGGGTTACTTAAACAACCTAAGGAAAATGGGTTCAAATAACAGTAAGAAGGAACAAGACCCTTCATTAATGAATGCTCCTAATATTAATTACATGATTGTTAATTATGGTTTGGGAAGTATTGACCAGCTGGACATGTGGGTTAAGCAGTGTGGTTTCCCGGCAACAGGCAGCTTCAGCCTTAGACAGTTAGACACTCTGAGGGTACAATTAGAGAAAAAGGAGAGGGGAAAATCCTTTAAAGCAAACTGGGCTGCATATTCAGCATGGCTGAGAGAGGCGAGCCGCAGGGACAGAAAATTAAAGGCAGGGACCGACCCCTCTAACAATTCTGCATCTCAGTGTGTCAGACTAGATCCGGACCTGGACTCATTTCCCCCACAGCCACGTCGGCCAAACCCTGCTCTACCTACCGTCCATCCTGCAGCCCGAGCTAACAGCAGCAGCCACAACTGTGGGAGACAACCCCCCCACCATACGGGGAGCCATCTAGCCCGCACCGCACCAGATCCAACAAGATTTATTTACCAACTTCCAATCCACCTACAAACCTCCATATCACAGCCGCAGTGATGGAAGTGGTGTCCGGAGATGGAAGCACACAGCTGATCCACAGACCGTGGCTATTCAGCGAGATCAAGGAAGCATCACAGCAGCTTCCTCAAGTTCAGGACGGTGGGGTGAAATATGCTGAACATCTGCTGATCTTTTGCCAACAATTCAGACACACAACCGCTGAAACACAGGCTGCAAATGGCACAGCTGACACAAGATCATAGAAAAGGCAGAGGAGGAGACCTCTTGAGGCTCCACAACCTGATTCTGGAACACGTCTCAGATAACGGAGCAGAAAATCTACAAGCCCATCATGACAACGATGGTGGGAGCATCCGTTCATCGCACGACTTAATCTGGCAGACACCATAAGTTTGCACCGCCCAGGGAGCGACAACCCAGTTCTCCCAATCCCAATTCCTTCTTCTGATGGCTATGGAGCGCTGAGACAACACGTGTGGGTATGTGGGCAACGTGTATCAAATCCTGAGAGCTGGATGGTGTGGGACGTGTTATCTAGCCCATCTGATGACCTCTGTCACCATCCTGCCCACTCTGAGCTATTTCCACACTCACTACGCCCACTACTATGTGCCTCATAGAGCCAGACGCTCAAACACCAGAGTTCCGCTGGCGGAGAAAGGCATTGGGGGCTTCCTCCCCTGGTGGGGGACTGTGAACAATGCACATAAGATAGATAGACTGGCTATTGAACTGGAAAACCTGACAGCCCTTGTAGAAGTGTTTTTTCCCACCCTCACACTCACTGTGCAGGGCCTCAGAAATGTGGCGTTGCAAAACAGAATGGCACTGGACCTGATGCTGGCGACTCAAGGCGGAGTTTGCCACATAATTGGAACGGACTGTTGTACATACATCCCAGATGTCTCGGACAACATAACTCATGTTGTCTCCCACCCGAATGATCTACTGCACGAGGAGAAAAGTCAGGACTCACAGAACACTGGGGGATGGGACATGTGGTCGTGGCTGACAACAGGCTGATGGAAGAATGTGCTGTTAAAAATGTTGACCCCACTGTTCATCATTTTTGGTGTTTTCCTCCTTCTGACATGCTGTGTGATACCTTGTGCTAGATCTATGATTGCTATAGCAATCAAGTCATCAATGGGTCAGTACATGCAACTACCACCTGAACTAACTGATTCAATGGAGTGGATCCCACCTTTCAAAGGGATGAAAGTGAAGTTTAATCTGAATCATTTCTAAGTTTCTTAGTTATCTTCTGAATCATTAGTCTTTGCAAATGTAATGAAATTTCACATTTTGCATAATTACAATCTCACATTTTTATATTCCTTACATCATATTTTTATTCCTTATATTCTCATATTCTTATATTTTTACATAATCACCTTTTCTTCAAGTACTGCTGAAGTTACATGAAATGTTTATATTCTCATGATGTTGTGTTAGTATAATATGCTAAAAGGGAGTAATGTAATGGGAATTTCTTGAGAACCATCTTTAAAACACTGCACATTACTCCCTTACCGGTTACCCTATCTGCAAACACATCTACCTCACAACAGGGTTTGCTGTGATGCCGATGTGCTAGTAGATAGGATTAAACTGCTTTGTGTTGCATAGGTATATAGAGACTAAACAGCGTTAAAGCCACCTCATGATATCAGGTTGATTTGCCACATAAAAGCTATTTGATGGAAACTAACAGCAGACTGGCGTTCTTGTTTGTTGTGTGTCACACCTAAATTGGTTCCCGCTGTACTGCCCTACAAAGGCTAAGTGCTGTAACTACACAAAAACAGAAACATACAGAAAAATGCCTTTAAAGTTTTGAAACTAGCCAAACATGTTGTGGTTAGATCAGTGATAATGCATAATACCTTCTTAGGAAGAGATTTTTTATAGATAAAAACCAGGACCACTGATATTCCCTTTGACACATGACTCAAAAAGCAGATACTGCACTCTACGTTTGGATGTCCTTAACCAACTAGAAACGTATTGCTAAGGCAAAGTGCAGTATCTACAAACTAAATGTGTTCATTCAACTTTCTTGTTTTGTTTCTTACTACATGTTGATTGTTTTTAATAGCTGTAAAAGTTTTATTCATGTTTGCAAGTTTAATGTTGAAATGGGTTTCCTCAGGCAGGTGACTGGTGTCTCCCTTAGAGATAGGGTGCATAGGGATAGGGAAGCTCGGCCATCCGTGAGGAGCTCAGAGTAGAGCCACTGCTCCTTTGTGTTGAAAGGAGCCAGTTGAGGTGGTTTGGGCATCTGGTAAGGATGCCTCCTGGATTCCTCCCTAGGGAGGTGTTCCAGGCACGTCCAGCTGGAAGGAGGCCTTGGGGAAGACCCAGGACTAGGTGGAGTGATTATATATCCACATTGGCCTGGGAACGCCTCGGGATCCTCCAGTCAGAGCTGGTTAATGTAGTTCGGGAAAGAGAAGTTTGGGGTCCCCTGCTGGAGCTGCTGCCCCTGCGACCCGACCCCGGATAAGTGGATGAAGATGGATGGATGGATGGATGGATGTCCGAAACAAAAAACATCAACGCGATTATAAATCATATTATGATTGAGAGAGTCAGAGTAAAAGCCTTCAAGGCAGCAGGTAGGATAAAATGTTTGTCTGATTTGCAAGTGGCCAACTTGCCAACTTAGTTAGCTACTGTTAACTGATTATAAAGCTGTCATTTGCCTTGTTAATGTTAGATGTTTACATTTTGCTATCCTCCTTACTACCCTTTGGATATTTGTGTTTTAATGCAAGTTCAACAATAATTTTACTGCGGGATTGTGCTATGGTGTTTCTCTATGGTAAGCTTACATTAGCTGTTTGGCTTGTTGGTTGTGTGTGAGGGAGCGTTACGATCGATGCAAACAGTATTACAGTCGGGATTAGGCTGCCAAGGCAGACCGCCGTATCTGCGGTGTCAAAGCCGGGAAAACAAACAAAGCCAGTCTAAGCGCAGTAACATCACTTACTGCGGTTTGCCTTGGTATTAGCTTGGGTTTTGTAGTTACTGCAATTTTGACACTGTCTCTGAAACGGGGCAAAATTAAAGTAGGAGACAGAACAGATGTTTTGACATAGCGATCCATCTTTGTGGAACCAGCACTGTAGAAAAAGTGTTTCCGTTTCTGTTACTACCAACATACACGGCTCATGTCATCTACCGGTCCTCTTGGCAGGTGAGCCAAAACTTTAATTTCCACCCCTGGGTGTAAGGTAAGACAACCTGCATGTTTTTACAATTATTATTTGTTTAGATTGTATAGCCCATTTACTTTTCTGCACACCGTTGCGAGGAGCAGCAGCATGACTCGGGTGGTCAAAAATGCCTTTTTACTCTGATAGTTCCAATACTTATAGCTAACAATTTGTGATATGCTTCAAGTGTTTAATATCTATACATGTTTGTGTAGGCAAGTCAAGTGTTGATTTGAGAGGCTAAATTGATTGTCATCTCACTGTCGGCCAACTAGGCCGCCTGGTCGTCAATTTAAAAAACCAAAACATTCATTTTAAAAACAACAAAACAAACTCTGTTCACATATATGAAAGTATTTAATAAACCAGCTAAACACATGTCAGAGTAAATATCCTACATGCTAGATGTAACCATAGACTGCATAAAGGATGTAAGACAGCACTGGAGTAAAAGAATGGGGACATGATGAGTCACTCTGTCGACCTGTTGGCTGCAGAGTAACTCTGCTGACATCTGGTGCTTTAAACTAATTCACACATTCAGAGAATCAACCTAACTTCCTGGAAATAACACATGGTAACATTAAGTAACATGATTTAAAATTCTCTGATTTGTGTTATTTATTGTGTTTTCAGTTACAGGGTAGGATTTTCTGTTTTGTCCAAGCCTGTAAAGATACCGAGTAAATTACATATTCTTAATATCTGAACATGAGAAGCTTCACACATGTTCTTTTTACAAAAGCAGTGCTCAGATATATTTCATCAGGGAAACATGTCAGTAAGACTCAAATAAAAGTACTTATTGCCGTGAAAGGCTCTTTTAACATTTGATGTTAAGTTTGAAGGTGATGCCTGATGTGTTTTTCTTTATCTCATCATGAAAGTGAAATCTATAAATGTGGTGCAGTAAAGTAAGTCTATGAAGTCCTTCAAAATAATTTAATCTTCCCGAAGGGCTGTATCCTGTCTGCACTGTGAGAGAGTGGTGGGCCTACTCATTTATCACAACTACTAACAGTACAGTAACAAGTTAGGCAGGGGTGGAAGTAACAAGTTAAATTTACTGTTATCACTGTAACAAAGTCTGCATCATGTGAAGCTGCTTTTGAGTATATTTAAATATTAGTCATTTTACTTTTACTTAAAGGTCCAGTGTCCCTAATCAAACTATAACCACAGAGGTTTGACATCAGAAAACGTTTTTATTTGTGAAACAGTTGTTGAATTGTTGAATCTTAACCAATAAACTAAATACTCTAAATGACCTGTAACCTTTAAATATAAATATACTAACATTATACATTAGAATGTTATAACATTTCCTTACACACTCATTAACACTAGTTACTCCTCCAGGTTGGATAGTATCGAGGTGGGGGGTACCAGCCGACACACGGCTATATGTGAATGGGAAGTACCGGCACCTATTATTTTTTACTTCAAGCACTGTTTTCAACATTACTGTTGTTGTTCTGTAGAGCACAGTGAAGTGTGCTTAGCTGTCACAACCCACAGTGGATAAATCTTATTTTCTGTTAGATATTTGCATCACATTAAACCAGTTCTCATGTTACTGTGTCCACCTTCCGTAGCCCTTTTATATCATTACTCATCAGTAATATTGTAGTTTATATATTTTTGTTGTCAATCTTTATTTGCATGTAATGCACTAGTTCAGCTTTCTTGGAAATCACCTGACAATCCCTGCTCCCTCAATTGGGCAGGACAACAGCTACAAAGCAGGAAGAAGATCTGGTTTCTGATTTGCTGCTGCAACTCTGCTGTGAAGGCGTCAAGGTAAGAGAATCGTGTGTGTGTGTGTGTGTGTGTGTGTGTGTGTGTGTGTGTGTGTGTGTGTGTATGTGCACACGCTCATGTGCGTGTATGACTCACATACATACAACAGTATAAAATCTGGAGGCCAGAAAAAACAAATGTGACAATAGACCTCAACATACAATTTATTTTAAGATTTGTATCGTTTGTATTTACATTTTGTCTATTGTGTTTATCTACAGCTGCTGTAAAAAGTACATTTCCCCAGTGTGGGATGAAGTCTATCTTATCTTAAATATTTGAGCATTCTTTCAGTCCCTGGGTTTGGTTGCCAGATGATTTCTTATTTTAATGTCCTTTTACCAGTAATGTTTTATTTATATATGTATAAGCAACACTTTATAGCAGTGTTCATGTTATTGTGTCCAACTTCTGTGGCCCTCTCTCAATAAACAAATGTCTGACTCAACCTGACATTTCACTGTTGAGAGATTACCACTCTTGATTTCTATATGGGCGGTGTGTTGTGAAGAAAAGCTAAAGAGCAGTTTAGTTTCAGTTTAACCAGCTGCTGCACCTCAGTCTGTAATGGCTGCTTTAACATCAGCTCCACTTGTGGTTTTGTTCGCATGTTCATGGATCTTTGTTCTGTGTCAAGGTAAGAGTGTGTGTGTGTGTGTGTGTGTGTGTGTGTACGCCATGAGCATAAGTATAAAGAATAAACTTTTGTTTTCCTCTATATATACACAACAGCATAAAACCTAGATATCAGAAGATGATCGCAGACAGGACAGAGTTACGGGTGAAGGCAGCACAGACAGACAGCAGCAAACTGGAAACTGCTGAGTTTTAACTTTCAACTCTGAATAATGTATTATTACAAATTAAAATATGTACATTTACAATCTCATTACATAATTTCCAGTTTGACATTTTGATAGGTTGATAGCAGATTTGATTAAATTTGGTTAAAAACTAAATTTATTTAATTATAGGTTGAATTCAGTGAGAGCATAAGAAAACAGCATAAAACAAAAAGTCAAAGTTATCAGTTAAGTAAATTTACAGAACATAATTCACGTGTTATCAGGAAGTTGATCCCACAAAGAGAGCGTTAAAAGAAATGTCATAGGAAATGCTTCAGCTTGATTTTAATGTAAGGGTTTAAATTTTGACAAACTAACTTACTGTGGCTATAAATATAAACATGTATGTTGTAATTGTGTGACAAAATATTAAAATGTTGTTTTGAAATTTTATAAAACCTTTTAATTAACATATTATTGTCCTGCTCAAATTACTAAACCTGGTGTGGTAATTTCAGACAGCATGTTTCAGGTAAAAAGGTTCAAATGAAATGCACCACTAATGTGGATTCATATAACCTGATGCAAAGAGGGAACTCACATATCTGTCGACACAGAACCGCGGAGACGTAAGGCAAGTTTATTTGTATTGCACAATCTAACAACAAGGTAATTCAAAGTGCTTTACATAAAACATAAAAGCAACAGGGAAATATGTCAAAGTTTAAAAGCAACATAAAATATAATAAAAGTTACAGTGTTACAATCAGGGTTAAAAGAGTTAAATGGAAAATAATAAAAAGCTAAAAACAAAGACAAAGAAACAGGACAGTAAAAGTTAGAGTGCAGTGTAAGTTATCAATAAAAAGAAAAATCTTAAATATTTAATTAAAAGCTGTGGTAAAAAGAAAAGTCTTCAGTCTTAATTTAAAAGTTTCAGCAGACCTGCAGTTATCTGGGAGTTTGTTCCAGATATACGGAGCATAAAAACTGAACGCTGCTTCTCCTTGTTTAGTTTTGACTCTGGGGACAGAAAGCAGACCTGCCCCAGACGACCTGAGAGGTCTGGATGGTTCAAAGAAGCAGAAGATTGGAAATGTATTTTGGCCCTAAACCATTTAGTGCTTCAAGAGACAGAAAATCAACTTCAAAAAGAAACCCCTGAAGCTAAATCCTCAGGTCCAGGAACCAAATCAAGCAGTTGACGTCTTCATATAAGAAGCCCTGCAAAATCAACAAACCATCCAAAATCCAACACCCTCAGTAAACCGATTTATTACAGACACACTCTTTTAATACATATATTTTAAAAAGGGAACTATTTCTTCATAATCATTTATTTATTCCTAAACATTTATATATCCTATTATTTAACAAGACATTGGACCCATGCCTCCCAGGTGTCCCCCAGCATCTTCTCCTGTCCCATGAATAAACTAACAAATCTCAGAAATAAAAACAGATGTGACAATAGACCTCATAATTGTTTAAGATTTATAGTACTGAAGTTTTTTTTTAAACTTCATTAACTAATTACCTTTTTATTATGATGATTTATAGATTCACCTTCTGTTGAATGATGTTGATCATTAGGAGAGAAATGTGTGAAACTTCCTGTATCACCTTCATTTACTGATTTAAGAACTGTAATTTCAATTCAATATGTACAGCATTTACTCGTGATATCTTATTATAATAATTACTTTTATTATTTGATAATGAATTTTCATGTAAAAAAATCTGCTGGTTGTGCACATATGTTTGCTGCTTTTCATTTGTTTGTTAATAAAGTTGAGGTTTGGACACAACAAGCATTGTGAAGGTGTCACTTTGAGCTCTGAATAACTGTACAGCATTTCTCACAATTTACAGAATCTTTACAAACAATCAATCAATTAATGGAGAAAATAATCAGCAGATTATCCAGAATGAAAATAATCATCAGCTGCAGTCTGATAGTTCAAAATGAGCTCCAGCTCAACAACTACAGCAGTAAAATGCTGCTTTATATTAATGTGTGAGGAAAAATAATCTGATGGTAGAATATTTAATAGTACAACAGTCACAGGGACATTAAAGTACATTTTCCTGATTGTACTCACATACTTTTACTTCAGTAACTTTTTCAATGCAGGACTTCTATTTGTAGAAGAATATTTTTACAATGTAGTACTTTTACTGTAGTTTCTGTATACTTGATCCACAACTGCTTTTCTCAGTCTTTAACAAAAGGAAACTAATGATCTGTGATGTGTCTGTTTCTGACAGCGTCCACTGTTGGCAGATATTTCTGTATCTTTGACTTTAAACACAATATAAAACTAAAGTCCTGCTATCAAAATGTTACTTGAGTCAAAGTACACAATTACTAGCTAATTTTACATGATGTTGGCAGGTAAATCTGTATCAGTGTGTTGTATGTACAATCTTGGGGTGGTGATGGTGCAATGGATAAGATGTCTGCCTTTGGTGTGAGAGACCTGGGTTCAATCCACCATTGTGTCCCTGAGCAAGACACTTAACCCCTAGTTGCTCCAGAGGCGTGCGACCTCGGACATGTATAGCAATTGTAAGTCGCTTTGGATAAAAGTATAATTTAAATATATCTTAATCTGCAGAGTATCTTGTGAGCAATCTGTCAGCTACATGTTTTCATTTCACATGTTTACAATGAAGGAACGATCAGAGCTGTTGATCCTGTTAATGCTGCTCTCATTTGAGCTGGAATTAAAAGCAGCTCAGCCGAAACTCACCTGAGCTTCCAGGCAGCCGTCCAGCTTTCAGGTTGGACAGCGAGCATTATGTCCTCATTTAAAACCAGGAAGCTGACAGTCCAGTCTGACTCTTTATATTATAACAGACAGACTTTATATCAGTTATTTGTTGACTTTTGAACAGCTTCCTGTCTTTAGAGCAGAGATAACCAAGAGTCAATAAACCAGATAAAAACATCATCATCAACTTTCTTTAAGCGTAACTCTGGAGCTGAGAAACAAAAGCAAAAGCTGATGGCTCTGAATGTCTGTCTGGGCATGTCCCTGTGATTAGAAAACAAAATGTTGGGACATTTAGAGGGCAGAGTTTGGCATGAAGCAGCTCTGAGCTCATTTTAACTTCACCATCCCCCACACGTCAGTCTGAGTCAGGATGTGGGTTCAGTTCTTCCTCCTTACTGTTGGCTGGCAGAAACATGAGGACATCATGTGTGTCTGAAGACACAGTTTTGTAGTTTCCCTCTGTGACACATCCACTATTGTGTCCTGTGGTGTATAATATATGTGCATTTCACGCATAACAGTTTAAAATAGCACTGTAGCAGCAGGACAGAAGAGCAGTGATTGGTGGTTATGTAGGGACCGAACCCTTCTATAGAATTTGACCTCTAACCCCTTGTTTTGATATCCTATATAAGCTGTGTTTGATGTACAGAAAGACAGAGTGGTCATCGTGCTGGGTCACTCTCCAAGCTACTGCAGAGCTTGTAATTAATGCTGAACTCCTTGATGTAATAAACTTTTATGATCAAGAACAGTGTCAAGCGGGTTTCTTCTCAACACATTATTGCAGCATTATTGTTCGGACACCACAGTCCCTAAGCAACATACTTAACCCCCAGTTGCTCCAGATGATAAATAATATGATAAAAACAGACGTGGGCCACTTTAGGTAAAGTATAACTTGAATAAGTAAACTCCTCTTCTTTACCAAGTTGGTCAGTAAGGAATCTTGTTTTAATTATTGTTGACAACAACAAACGGTTTGTCATGTGAAAGCACCACTCTAGTGGCAACGTTATAAACAAGGTTCTCTGTGACCTTTTGAGAAATACATAGGAATAACAGGGATTAATGGTCTGACCCCTCAGCTGGTGTCCATTTGACCTGGTGGTCTGTACCGACAGAAAGACATGCATTAGATGTTCCGTGTAAAGAATAGGCAAATATAAAATCACAGTATGAACAATCAGGGTGATAAGATTATAGCTAGTTTGTAAACATTAACAATACGGATACAGGAGGATGTCACTGTCGGATAGTTGACTGTGATAAAAGGTAACATAGAGACGAGGACACACGGAAGGAAACAGAGATACATGCAGATGCTTGGTACACCTGGGCTAACTGGTTTGGTGAGGATGAAAATGATGGGAATAGAAATATGGCCTTCAGTCACCAGATCTCAACCCAGTTTCACACCTGTGAAAGATTTTAGAGCAATGCTTTCCTCCACCATCGCCATAAGACCATCATATAAACTTGTATCTTCAGACTATGTAGTGATGTCTGTGACTGTCTCTGATGACCATTTGTAATGTTTGACAATGTTTGTGTTTCTTTGTATCTGCAATATTTAGATCTCTCTTGCAAAAAAAATATTGAATTCAATGGTCTGGTTAGATAAATGTGGTATATAATATCTTATATATATATAAAATGATGATCACAGTCAATGTTGAGAGTGGGCTGTTGATGAGATTGACATTAACTCCTACAGATAAATGGACATACCATTGTACTTGTGTTATGTGTGCATATATGAAGTGGTCTTTTCTGTGAACTCCACTACATTAGAAATGATCCGCTTTATTGAAAATAGTGTGGTTAGCATTGAAAAGTGGATAAAAACATAGTGAGACATCTAAATGTCTCTGTGCAAGTAACTCATTAACTACCAAAGCATAATACAATATACAAATGTCCATGTCATTTATTATGCAGGAAATGAAACATGTTCAGTATTACATGGAAATACGTTATTCTTGTAAAGAAAGACGCCATTATTTGAAGTTTTAGGCGGCAACCAAGAGGTAACGAGGACGATGAGGCCTGAGCTGCCAGCCAATCAGAAGCAGGACACAGTTGTTTTATATTTATATACATATATACATATATATACACATGTACACACAACAGGAATGCATTGACAAAATGCCACCATTCCATGCAGCATGTGGGCCACATCTTGGTTTGTTCTTGCTTTATATGGGCTTTTATCTAGTATTGTTTTTGTATTATTGTCTTTACACTTGTTAAAGCACTTTGTAACTTGTTTTTGAAAAGTGCTCTACAAATAAAGATTATTATTATTATATTATATGTGTCATGGTTACGGCTTGCTTGTTGCCCAGATCTGGCAATCAGGAGTGGATCGCCCAAGTGCCATCATTCCAAGCGGTAAGTGGGCCAGATTAAAGTATCAGGTTTGGGGCGGATCAGGGCCACAGTCATTTTGTTATCTGGGGAAGAAAGGGGAAATATACTGCTTTAGAATTCATTATGCAGTTTTGCACATAACAGAAAATCATGCGATTAATCACAATTAAAATTTGTAATCGTTGCCCAGCACTACTTTGTATGTTTTATTTGAATGTCAGTATGTCTGACACACACAGTATTGATTATTTGTTTTATTATTTAATGGTAGTGTAAGACCTGGAGGCTTCTCTGTGGGCCCTCCCTTGAGGCCTCCAGGAGAGCCACATGTCTGACACCACTGTGACGATGCAAGACAAACACAAACACACGCTAATATTCAGATGCACATTTCACCTATTTCACATTTCGCATATTGCATTTCACCCACATTTATGTTACAACTGACAACCAGACTATGAGGTGAATTATAACATTTTACTTCTTGTGTTTGAGTCTAAATGCATTTTCTGTCTGTGTTGCAGAGAAAACACATCATTTATTAGCAAACACACGTGACTAATTTGTGTCACATTTTGAAGGCTCTGGCTTAAAAGAGCTCCAAGGTACAGACAGAAACGTCAAAAATGTTTCAACTCATAATGCAAACTACATATTTTTTCTCAAATCACTCCCAACATTTTTAACATGACTTTAGTTGTTTTTAGAGCACATTAAAGTTTGCTTTGCAGTAACAACTGTCATAATAATACAACATAATTCCTCTTTTCTGTTGGAAGTTTGCATCACATTATAGTGTTCATGTTATTATGTTCACATTCTGTAGCACTTTAATGTCATTAGTCATCAAACAATCTTGTAGTTTATATATTTTTGTTGTTGTTTTGGCCTATATGCGTGTAATGCAGTAAACAGTTCAGCTTTCTTTGAAATCACGTGACACATTTCCTCCTCGCTTGTTTGGGCGGGTCTACTGTAAAAACAAAAAACTATACAACAGGAAGAAGAACCCAGTCTGCGTTCTGCTGTCATGGTCGCTTTAACATCAGCGCCATTCGTGGCTTTGTTCACTTGTTCATGGATCTTTGTTCTGTGTCAAGGTAAGAGGAGTGTGTGTGTGTTGGACTGTGGCGATTCATTGACGTCAACGCCATTGATTATGAAAATACGTAGATTCGCATAACTTGGCCTGGACAACAAGCCGCCATCTTTGGCATTACGGGCTTTTCCCATAGAGCCGTATGTGAGCAGGAAGTGATTGAGTGGCGTGTCTGCTCTGTAAAACGTCTCTGATATTACACAGAGGTGAAATAAATCCATTTCAGAAACATTTAAAGTTGAAATAAAGTTCTGACGGTCTGTTATTATTATTATTATTAGTAGTAGTAATATTGTAACACAGCAGTGATGCGGAAGTTAGACTATGTGAGAAGTAGATCAGCAGAAAGTTGATGGATAAATTATCTTTGATTATGTTGATTTATAGATTTATCTTCTGCTGAATGATCATTAGGAGAGAGATGTGTGGAACTTATAAACTTATTTACTCACAACTGTTTATTAATTATATGTGTGTGTGTGTGGGGGGGGGGATAAATAAAGTTATTTGAATTGAAACTTCCTGTATCACCTTCATTTACTGACTTAAGAACTTTTTAATAACTGTAGTCTGAACTGTTTATACAGCAATTACTCCTGAAAACTGTCTGTTGTTGTAACTCATATTTTCAATTCTATTTACAACATGTTCATTATAATTTATATTCAAATATAGTTTTTTGTAGACTTTGACTCTGCAGGCTGCTGGATATGTTTGTAAAGTTTATTATGAGCTGACTTGTGAACAGAGTCTCCACCTCTGACCTCTGTTCCTGTCCAGCACTGTAGTTTACTGTGTGGACGGATGGACAGCAGAGACCAACATGTGTCCTCTCCCCTCTCGTGGTGTCTGTCCATGCAAATCCAGCAGCTTCATTTGTCTCTCTGAGAAGTAAAGCAGTTTCATACTGTAGGGACTCTTTCCTCAGTAGAAGTAGTTCAGACACAGTCTGAGTAGAGGACGGACAGACTGGGGACACATTTGGAAAACAAGGACAAAGATTCAAAGCTTCTAGGAAATAATAAACTTCACATGTTTAATATTTCAGCTGTTTGTTCAGGCTCAGAAATGCTGATGTCTGTATTCAGATGGGAAATAATATCAATAATCAATAATCTCCAAACAAGCAGAAAGCAGATGAAAGTAAAATGTCTCCTGTCTGATGGTGCGGAGGACGACTTGACTGACAGCTGTAGAAATGAGCAACATGAAGTCAGCGTGCAGCTGCAGCAGAGGAGTTAGTCTCTCCTTTCTGCAGCTGGGACTCAAGTTGTCTGAGAACAGGGTTTGAAATGCTGCTGAGTTCACATGTGCTGTTTTATAGAGACCTGATCTCTGCTGCTTCCATCAAAAGATGTTTGAACAACAGGAAACATTACAAGTCCTGACTGGAGGCTTTTCTCTTTCTGTTCAGAGACACAGGAGCTGAAGGTGAAGCCTGGAGAGGACGTCACTCTTCCCTGTCGGAGTCACAGAGGTGCTGACATAGTAGTGATAAAGTGGATCAGATCTGACCTGAAGTCAGATGATATTTATGTCTTCTTCTTCAGAGACAACCGCTCACATGAAAACTTCCAGCATGAATCTTTTCGTGGTCGAGTGGAGCTGAAAGATCCAGATCTGAAGGACAGAGACTTTTCTGTGATTCTGAAGAACGTCAACATCAACGACACTGGAACATATGAGTGTCAGATTAGAGAGAAAAATGAGAAAGGCAAAGGTAAACCCATCAGCATCATCAGGCTGACAGTGACAGAGCCAGGTGAGTCTCTTTGTCTCTCAGGTGAGTGTGTAGAGCTCAGAGTGTCTCTTTGTCTCTCAGGTGAGCGTGTAGAGCTCAGAGTGTCTCTTTGTCTCTCAGGTGAGCGTGTAGAGCTCAGAGTGTCTCTTTGTCTCTCAGGTCAGCGTGTAGAGCTCAGAGTGTCTCTTTGTCTCTCAGGTGAGCGTGTAGAGCTCAGAGTGTCTCTTTGTCTCTCAGGTGAGCGTGTAGAGCTCAGAGTGTCTCTTTGTCTCTCAGGTGAGCGTGTAGAGATCAGAGTGTCTCTTTGTCTCTCAGGTCAGCGTGTAGAGCTCAGAGTGTCTCTTTGTCTCTCAGGTGAAGCTGCTTCCTGGTAGTTGAGCTGAGAAACATCACAGATCAGATGTTTGTGTTTTAGAAAGATGTTGCTGATGAGACTTTAGAGGAAACAGCTGCTACGAGTCATGTGATCAAAGTGCAGTAGATAATGTCTGACATTCTGTTCACCTGCTGACAGCTGATACCTCACACCTGTTTCTGCTCTGCAGGTCACACAGCTGGACACAAGGAGGGAGGAGACAAGGAGGGAGGAGACAAGGAGGGAGGAGACAAGGAGGGAAATGTTGGACTGATGGTCGGTCTGCCAGTTGTTGCTGTGCTTCTTGTTGCTGTTGTTGGAACAATGCTCTTTAAAAAACGCAGAGGAGAGACATCTCACACAGGAGGAGAGACATCTCACACAGAAGAAGAGACATCTCACACAGAAGAAGAGACACCTCTCACAGGAGGAGAGACAGACGCCCTAAACCCTCCAACATCAGGCTGACAGATCCAGGTGAGTGTGTCGAGCTCAGAGTGTCTCTTTGTCTCTCTGTACCACGAAGCAGGATTTGAGCTTATCCAGGTAACTTCGGGGTTTTCAGCACCATGACGATGGTTCACTTCTTACCGGGGTAGATCACCATGGTAACTTATGCTGAACGGCTAACCTGCTCCGAAGCAGGTTATGTTCCAGATAAGAGATCAACTCTATAAACACTGTCCGCCTACTGACCAATCAGCTCTCTGGAAAATGACATCACCATCTGTAGGAAATCACACAGACTGTTTTATTGGCTGCTTCATGTTTGCAGCGGTGAAACTTTTGTACAGCGAGATCATCCTACAGAGACTGAAGCACTAAAACCTTGTAGGTTTGTAAGATGTGACAGTGAGCTTACTCACCACTTTGAAATGCTTTTTATAAATTTTACTTGATCCCAAGTCTGTTTCACACATCCTGTCACAGCCGTTAAAATAAATGGGTTTTCTTTTTATGTGAGGTTGAATATTCTGAGGATATAAATTAAAAGGCCTATTAAATTAAATTAAGATGAGTTTATTTTAACATTATGTTTTATTTGTTTCTTATGTTACAGAGATCTTTTGTTATGTGGGAGAGTTTTCAGTAAATGTTGAGTTTCAGTCTTTTGCCACTATTAATAATAATAATAATAATATAATAATATTAGCCTCTTTAACGGCAACGCGCTCAGGGCTGGATTTGGAAACCCTGTGTTGAATTATCAGGTTAATAACCAGCATCATGTGACCATTTAGCCTGATCGTGGTTGTTAGTGTCAGTGAAGCCAGATAACAAAAGACATCCTGGGCATGTTGAACTTGCTTCGTAGTAAAGGCTCCTGGTAGTTGAGCTGAGAAACATCACAGATCAGATGTTTGTGTTTTAGAAAGATGTTGCTGATGAGACTTTAGAGGAAACAGCTGCTACGAGTCATGTGATCAAAGTGCAGTAGATAATGACCTGTTTCTGCTCTGCAGGTCACACAGCTGGACACAAGGAGGGAGGAGACGAGGAGGGAGGAGACAAGGAGGGAGGAAACAAGGAGGGAAATGTTGGACTGAGTGTCGGTCTGCCAGTTTGTGTGATTCTTCTTCTTCTTCTTGGTGTTGTTGGTTTTGTGATCTTTAAAGAATATAACAGACCCACAGGGAATCAACAACCTGCTATAAACAGACATGAACTGCAGAACCTGCAGAGAGATTAAGAGACCAGAGGCAGCAGATGAGAATTAGTGAGGATCCAGACTGAAGTCACTCTGGTTACTGTGGGGAGCACTGATTGGTCGTTACTCTCTGGCTGCTGATTGGTGGACTGAACGTGCTGCTGGACAGAAGAAACACATTCCTCCTGTAAAATAAACCTGAGCTGTTGACACACATCTGATTTCACCTGGAGGCAGGTTAATGCCAGATGGGCTGACTGACCAGCAGCTCTGTGGGACAAACAATATGACCTGATGCTGGAACAGCCAGCTGATTGTTAATTAGAGGAAGTGGTACAGACCGTCAGCACCTCCCCCCACCCCTTCAAGTGGATCCATCCATCCATGTAAATACAATTAAATGGGTAAAGAACTAAAAAACGCAAAACACAGAGAGAAAAATGAAAATAAATTTTTGATCAACAGTTACTGATGTCAGTGCCGCTCAACATCCTGCTAGCTGCAGTTATAACACTAACAGTCTGTTCTGGATGACGGAGCTGGACTTTGTTCCCAGTCCGACCCTGAAGAGCTCCGTCCCTGTTGTTCACTCACCGACCTGCATCAGCCTCGGTGAACACATCTAAATTTGACGTCTGTCGCCACTGTGGTGTTTTGAAGAGTGGGTGTGGTGGTGCTTGCGTGGATATTTAGTCTAAGTTTCTAACAGGGCCGTGTCGACTTTGTAGCCGCGTGTGAGCAAGGTAACCCCTGGCAGTGGCAAATATCTTTGGTTTAATGTTTGATTTGATTACATTAATGTTTCAGTTGAGATTTACAAGAAATATTTTATTGCTACTGTGTAAAGGGAATTGACTCATCCACCATTGTGTCCCTGAGCAAGACACTTAACCCCTCGTTGCTCCAGAGGCGTGCGACCTCTGACATGTATAGCAATTGTAAGTCGCTTTGGTTAAAAGCGTCAGCTAAATGAATAAATGTAAATGTTCCACCTACGTGTCTTTACTAACGTGTCAAACTAAAAAAGCCTTCACAGAGTCGTGTAATTGTGACTTCATGACATTTCATAAAAATCTGAAACAGCGGCTGCGATCATTTTACAAAGTACACAGAGGAAACCCTGCTGAAGGGAACCTTGTTCTGAGTCCTGGCATGAGAACGTGTTGTTTCCTTCTTAAAGCAGAAAGTCAGAGTTTGAAGCTCCTGATCAGCTCTGAGTTCAACAGCAGCTGAAACATTTGGGATTTAATCTTCATCATGGAGAAATACTGCAGACTGTATCATGAGGGAGGAGACGAGTTTATCCTGCTGCTGCTCAAAGACACAAAGTTAAACCTGCTTTTAATTTACATTTATTTTGTGGAGTCACCTGAGCCAACTGAACAAAGAAACAGGTTTTATTAGAGATCACTCTGCAATGATTCTCAGGAAACAAAACAGAAAGTTGGGATTCAGAGGCTTTCTGCAGTTTGAAGCTAATTTAAGCTAAAAAATAAATAAATAAAAAATTATAAAGCAGGACGTGTTTATTTACCACAACAGCGGAGTAGCCACCTCGTGTCCTCCATCTTTACTGAGCAGCAGATCACAGAGCAGCTTGAATTCCAGCACTCTGCACTTCTCGCACTACATTTACAGAAACCTTTGACTTTTATAGCCATTATGTTGCTTTATGTTTGCATAGGTGCTTCTATTTTTTAGCTACTTTTAATAGTTTATTTTTTAACTTATTTGTTCAGCTTTGTTGTTTTTAGCTGCAGTCTAATATGTCTTCATACCCACTGCCTCTTCATTTCTACTCTCCTTCAAATTAAAAGCCTCCAGTTTTCTCCTTTCGTCTCCTCTCGCTGTGACCTTTACTAAACATTTTGATTTGAAGAGGCAGCTGCAAAAATCAGCTTAAGGATCTTTGCCTGCTTTTTTTTTAGAACATTTATCACCGTGTGTATGGTTGAGTCTTTTCCCAGATGAACCTGACTGTGACGAAGCTCCTGTGCTGCCCCCTGCTGGCTGTCTGACTGCATGTTTAAATGAAGCTTACAAAGTGCATCTCATCCCCTGATTGGCTAAATGTTAAAATCATCAGTCAGTGATTGGCTCAGCTGCTGTACTGACTGCTAACAGACAGAACAAACAGAAAGCTGCTGCATCATTTCTCCATCAGCCACAATGATTTGTATTTAATGAGGACCAGTTAGTGAGCAGTAAACCAGCAGCTGGACATCAGTGGTTTGACTGGTGTGAAGCTCGACCTCAGTGAAGAGCAGACGACCTCTGGCTCTGCTGGAAACTCTGAACACAAACAATGTTCTGCTAGGAAATGAAATGAATGATGTTTTTTCTTAATTTAGCTCATTGTTAATGTTAATGAGCCCATTCACAAGGCCACATACAACAAAAGTGAAATGACATTAAGGGAATTAGGTTAGAACAGAGACTTACGAGGCGCCATACAAACAGTGAAGGACAAAGAGTTTGATGGCGCATTTGATCATCTCAAATAACTAATACAACTTCTGAATACAAAAGAAAACTGCTCCTGCTCCTGTTGTTTATTCCAGCAGTGTGTCACGCCTCTTTTACACATCATGGCTGCTGAAAAGACTTTCGTAAAGGATACAGCAGTAAATCCTCCCCCTGCAGGCTTCCTCGATCGTCGAGGTGAATTTTAAGAATAGAGATGTCCTTCAAGATGTCGCAGTGGGATCGATTTCCAGGGTGTCAATTTCTCTTTAGTGAGACTTCTGAAACAAAGAATTTAAGGGTTTTATTATTTGCAAAGGCTCAGACAGACATTCAGAGTGCAACCAGTGTGCAGAGATTGAGACAAAGAGACAGTGAAGAAACATGTGACTTTATACTCTGATGTTATCCTGCAGCTGTCTCAGGGAGGGAGGGAGTAGAAACCAACTGTGATGAAGGTCTACCAAACAGATAAGAAACCCTCTAATGAGCTGCTTTCCTATGTGAACTGTGAAACCTAACTACAACATAATAAAGCATTAAGCACCACACAGTGAAACACAGGCCTGTAATAGTACAGCATATAAAGGTAAAACAGTAAAACTCACAGGGGTCACAGGCAGGAGGACGGAGGATCCAGGAGGCACAAAACAGTGAAAGGCCTTTGATGATTACTGGATTACAAGAATGGGGACTCGAGACGAGTCACTCTGTCATCCTGTTTTAACTCTGCCGCCATCTGCTGGTTTAAAACAAACATTCAGAGAATCACAGGTTCTGTTTACTGCCAGCAGTGCTCAGATATATTTGATCAGGGAAACATGCCACTTAGATTTAAAAGTAAAATAACTTTCAGAACCACACAGTTATATGTAACAATGAACCTATGTTGATCATGTGGCAATAAACAAATGCAAGAGAAATGAAAATAAAGACTTTTGGTTTATTAAGCTAAGAGTCAAACCTGCATGCCAAGAGAAGTTTGTTAGCAACAGTAGCCAAGTTGATTACATGTAGTGTAACATTGAGAGTAACATTTTACATTAATGAAAATTACATTACAGTTCATAATCTACACTCACCTAAAGGATTATTAGGAACACCTGTTCAGTTTCTCATTAATGCAATTATCTAATCAACTAATCACATGGCAGTTGCTTCAATGCATTTAGGGGTGTGGTCCTGGTCAAGACAATCTCCTGAACTCCAAACTGAATGTCAGAATGGGAAAGAAAGGTGATTTAAGCAATTTTGAGCACGGCATGGTTGTTGGTGCCAGACGGGCCGGTCTGAGTATTTCACAATCTGCTCAGTTACTGGGATCTTCACGCACAACCATTTCTAGGGTTTACAAAGAATGGTGTGAAAGGGGGAAAACATCCAGTATGCGGCAGTCCTGTGGGCAAAAATGCCTTGTTGATGCTAGAGGTCAGAGGAGAATGGGCCGACTGATTCAAGCTGATAGAAGAGCAACTTTGACTGAAATAACCACTCGTTACAACCGAGGTATGCAGCAAAGCATTTGTGAAGCAATAACACGCATCAACCTTGAGGTGGATGGGCTACAACAGCAGAAGACCCCACCGGGTACCACTCATCTCCACTACAAATAGGAAAAAGAGGCTACAATTTGCAAGAGCTCACCAAAATTGGACAGTTGAAGACTGGAAAAATGTTGCCTGGTCTGATGAGTCTCGATTTCTGTTGAGACATTCAGATGGTAGAGTCAGAATTTGGCGTAAACAGAATGAGAACATGGATCCATCATGCCTTGTTACCACTGTGCAGGCTGCTGGTGGTGGTGTAATGGTGTGGGGGATGTTTTCTTGGCACACTTTAGGCCCCTTAGTGCCAATTGGGCATGGTTTAAATGCCACGGCCTACCTGAGCATTGTTTCTGACCATGTCCATCCCTTTATGGCCACCATGTACCCATCCTCTGATGGCTACTTCCAGCAGGATAATGCACCATGTCACAAAGCTCCAATCATTTCAAATTGGTTTCTTGAACATGACAATGAGTTCACTGTACTAAAATGGTCCCACAGTCACCAGATCTCAACCCAATAGAGCATCTTTGGGATGTGGTGGAACGGGAGCTTGGTGCCCTGGATGTGCATCCCACAAATCTCCATCAACTGCAAGAAGCTATGGGCCAACATTTCTAAAGAATGCTTTCAGCAATTTATTGAATCAATGCCACGTAGAATTAAGGCAGTTCTGAAGGCGAAAGGGGGTCAAACACAGTATTAGTCTGGTGTTCCTAATAATCCTTTAGGTGAGTGTAGTTTAACCTCAGTCATTATTGTGTGTGCAGTGTTGTTATTAAATAAACCTGGCCTGTAGCACCGTGCTGTATACTGTGTGGACACCTGAGCTGACTGACAGCAGTTAGTCTGATGCTCAATGCTTTTAGGGACATGTTGTGAATAAATGAACAAATAAAGAATTGACAACAAACAGTTGTCTTTGTGATATTTATTAAAGTAAGAAAAACACAGTAAACACTCCAACTGGGGCAGAGACCTCAGACACCCAACAGGATTAGAGAGTCCAGCCAAGAGAAAAGACAAATTAAAAATTTAACAGAGAAAGATTTTGTGGAGTCTATGAGAAAAGCCTTGATTCCTGGGAGAAGAGACCACATAGGACAAACCAGAGGTGTTCATTAAATTAAAACACTGGTACAATTAGAGTCATTCTAATTAGGAGCAAAGCACAAACACAATGACACATCCAGGAGTATTAAAGTAAATATAGGTCAAATATCTTTTTTTTTCATTACAGGACACAGTTAGAAGTTCAGTTCAATTCAAAAGCAATATGAAAAGAAATGCCATGTTTATGGATAATATGTCCAAGGGGAAGCAGATACAAGGAAAACAAAATGGGTCCTAAGACCGACCCCTGAGGCACACCATATTTAACGGGACAGAATGAGGAGACATAGTTGTTTACAGACACACAAAACTTCCTATTTGACAGGTTGGATGAAAACCATTCTAGGGCAGTACCAGAGATCCCCACCCAGTGCCTCAGTCTGTCTAACATGATGTTGTGATCAATGGTGTCAAAAGCAGCGCTAAGGTCCAGGAGTACAAGGACTGAGCACATACCTTCATCAGCAGACATTAAAAGGTCATTGGTGACTTTAAGCAGGGCAGTCTCAGTGCTGTGGTACTTCCTAAAACCAGACTGAAACTTTTCAAATATTTTGTTATTTTCCAGTACAGTGAGCAGCTGTTTGGACACAATTCTTTCTAGAATCTTTGCAATAAAAGGCAGTTTTGAAATTGGTCTAAAATTATGTGGGAGGGAGGGATCTAAACCAGGTTTCTTTAAAAGTGGGTTCACGCAAGCCGTTTTAAAATAATCAGGGACACAACCAGTAGATAGGGAGCTGTTGAAAACAGAGATCAAATGTGGCCCAACAGAATCTATTACTTTCAGTAAAAATTTTGTAGGTATTACATCAAGTGGGCTGCAGGACACTCTCATTTGTGATACTGTTTTTAAAAGCTCAGACAAGTCGATGGGATAAAACTGGTTAAAACTCTCTTGTTGCTGGTGAGGAACCTCTGAGTAAGAGGCAGTGGGGGTAATAGAGGCTCTGATCGACCAGATTGTTGGTGTTGGAATCAGACAGGTGTTGCTTTGGCTCTGAAAGAATGCGCAAAACTTTGAAACACTTTGTTCATTAAAGATGCGAGAACACACGGAGCTTGGTGAGGCGGCATGAGTAACAGGCGAATCGCAGCTAAAAACAATACATCTGTGGTCAGATATGGTCATGTCCACTAATTCCACAGAGGAAATGCTGACACCCAGGGTAAAAACCAAGTCCAGTGTATGACCACGGTTATGTGTTTGCCCTTTGACATGTTGTTTGAAGTTAAAAGAAGTGGCCATATTTAAAAAGTTAGTTGCATTAACATTGTTGGGGTCATCAACATGAATATTAAAATCGCCACAAAGAACAATTCTGTCATAATTTAAAACCAGAGTAGATAAAAATTCAGGAAGTTCTGATAAAAATCCTCCAGGCGGTTTTGGGGGGCGATAAATTATAACAGATATGACAGGTTGCAGCCCTCCAACTTTAAGAGTGAATAGCGCCAAATTACAACAACAGTTATCTCACAGCACTTTTCATAAAAGAGAAGGTGTAGACCGTACTCTGTGATGTTATTTACTGAAGCCCAACAATTCCCACCAAGAGCAAGCGACAGAGGCAAGGAAAAACTTCCTTTTAAGAGGCAGAAACCTCGAGCAGAACCATGGTTCAGGGTGGGCGGCCATCTGCCTCGACCGGTTGGGGGTGAGAACATTAAAGATGCTCATGAAGTCGTAACTACTGAGAGCTATGGGAATACTTGGCTCAATAGAGCTGTGACTCTGTCAGCCTGGCTACAGTGCTGAAAAGAAACCTGGGGTTGTTCCTATTTTCCCCTATTAATGACGAGTAGTACGCTGCTCTGGCATTACGGAGGGCCTTCCTATAAGTTTTAAGACTATTTTGCCAGATTAAACGAGAATTTTCCAGTTTGGTGGAACGCCAATTCCTCTCAAGTTTCTGCAATATTTTCTTTAATTTGTGAGTTTCAGTATTACACCATGGAGCTAACCATCTTTGTTTTATTATTTTCTTTTTTAGAGGGGCTACAGAGTCGAGTGTCATTCGCAGCGAGCCTGCAGCACTATCAACAAGATGATTGACTTGGGAGGGACTGAAATTAGCATAGGAGTCCTCTGTTACTTTGTGACTTGATAATGAATTTAGAGCTGATGGAATCGCATCCTTAAATTTAGCTACAGCACTATCTTTCAGATATCTTGTATAAAAAAATTTTGCCCAATGGCGTGTAGTTCAGCAATACAAGCTCAAAAGTTATCAAACAGTGGTCGAATAATGAGGGATTCTGTCACTATTAAATGTTCAATTTCAATACCATATACCAGAACAAGGTCGACGGTGTGGTTAAAACAGTGAGTCGGTTCATGAACACTCTGAGAGAAGCCAATGGAATCTAAGAGAGATAAACGCAGTACTAAAGCTGTCATTCTCAACTTCCACATGAATATTAAAATCCCCCTACAATAATAACTTTGTCCGTTTTAAGGACTAAAGTTGACAAAAAACTCTTTTCAGACTCTTTTCAAATTCAGATAAAAATTCAGTACGGACCAGGTGCTCGGTACACTATAACAAATAGAATTGGTTGCAGTGATTTCCAACTTGGGTGTGAAAGACTAAGAACAAAGGCTTTTAAATGAGTTATAATTTAGTTTAGGTTTAGAGCTGATTAGTAGGCTAGAGTCGAAGTGTAATGGGAATTCCAAACATGTTGCATGTAACCCTGAACTCAGGGAGACTCATCTGTGATGTAGCACTGAATCTGTGTAAACATAACAGTCAAAATATCTCTGTTCTCTGTGTAATCCAGACTTCATTGACAATGTGTCTCTGTGGGATGATAAGACTGACCCTAAAGCTGGATAAATAACAGGCTCACTAAGCTCTCCTCACTCATTCGAGCATACATGTACACGGCGTATGTGTGTTACTATGAGTCCTTCTGCAGAAGTCTTGAATAAAACTCACAGAAAGACAAGTGTTTGCCTGAGCTGTTTATTTGAAAACTTGAATTGCCATCACAATTTGGCGTTGTCGGCTCATCACACGCGTGAGAGGACTCTCGGAGCTGAAGGTAAAACCGTGCACGGCTGGAGACTGGGACTTCAAACCTCTCCTCCAAACTATGGGTGAGACGTTGAGGGCCTACTAGCTTTGTTAACATTTAATAGCAACACGTAAGTATTTAGAGATAATATAGATCGGTGAACAATCTTTTCCCAGGCACCCGGCTTCAAGGTAAGGTCCTCATAACACAGGACTTAAACAAGCCTCCCAAATTTAAAACAAGAAGCACCTAATTCTAAATTTTAAAGACAAAATAAAAGGTCAGTTCTTTATTACATTCTGGGAATTTAGGGTTACGTAAGGAAAATGGGTTCAAATAACAGTAAGAAGGAACAAGACCCTTCATTAATGAATGCTCCTAATATTAATTACATGATTGTTAATTATGGTTTGGGAAGTATTGACCAGCTGGACATGTGGGTTAAGCAGTGTGGTTTCCCGGCAACAGGCAGCTTCAGCCTTAGACAGTTAGACACTCTGAGGGTACAATTAGAGAAAAAGGAGAGGGGAAAATCCTTTAAAGCAAACTGGGCTGCATATTCAGCATGGCTGAGAGAGGCGAGCCGCAGGGACAGAAAATTACAGGCAGGGACCGACCCCTCTAACAATTCTGCATCTCAGTGTGTCAGACTAGATCCGGACCTGGACTCAGTTCCCCCACAGCCACGTCGGCCAAACCCTGCTCTACCTACCGTCCATCCTGCAGCCCGAGCTAACAGCAGCAGCCACAGCTGTGGGAGGGGGAACAACCCCCCCACCATACGGGGAGCCATCTAGCCCGCACCACACCAGATCCAACAAGATTCATTTACCAACCTCCAATCCACCTACAAACCTCCATGTCACAGCCCCAGTGATGGAAGTGGCGTCCGGAGATGGGAGCACACAGCTGATCCACAGACCGTGGCTATTCAGCGAGATCAAGGAAGCATCACAGCAGCTTCCTCGAGTTTAGGACGGTGGGGTGAAATATGCTGAACATCTGCTGATCTTCTGCCAACAATTCAGACACAACCGCTGAAACACAGGCTGCAAATGGCAGAGCTGACACAAGATCATAGAAAAGGCAGAGGAGGAGACTGACGTCGGGGTCGCGTAGGCAGATGAAGAGGCCGTGGTAGATCTGAGGCTTGTTACATCTGCAAAAAGAACACACATTGGGCCTGAGACTGCCCGGAGGCTAACAAAGGACAGATGGCTGATTGACTAGCAGGGGGGAAACCGAGGACAGAGAAGGAAGGTTTGGACACTGGAACTGAGATGACCTGCACATGAATCATGTGAGAGCACCCACACACACTGACACAGACACAGAGACACTTTGATAAATGAGGCTATTCTGTATCTTAAGCGGAGACAGGAAACAGAAAAAGTACAATGAACAGAAATATATGCGAAATACAAGAATGACGCATTTCAACGCATGCCTGAACATATAATCAATGTGGCAGGGAAAGATATCACATTTCTAGTTGACTCAGGAGCCACAGAATCACTCATTAGAAGTCAAGAATTTCAAACTACCCCAAAAAGGAGTGCTAGATGTCTCAGAACAGTGGGGGTTTCAGGGAAACCTCTGGTAGAGAGATTCACAGCACCTTTAACTTGCAGTGAGGAGACTGAAAAGCATTTCAAACAGTCTTTTTTGCTGTCAGACCATTGCCCCGTGAATCTCCTCGCTCGAGATTTGATGTGCTTGTTGGGCATAATTCTGATTACCACTCCCCAGGGGGTTGTGGTGACCAGAATTTCTGACATGGCATCACATTTTGTTGAACAGAGTCAAAGGGAGTTACAATATGTCTATCAGTGGAAAATGCCAGAGGCTGCAGTGAACTCAATTAATCATTCCTTAATCGTGGAACTCGAGACACTTTTCCATAACACAGACACTCAGACTTTGTTTCCCCACAAGAACTAGGCTGCAGGTCACACGTACATTTTGGTGCTGATATGAGTTTTGAGAAGGAATGGTTCAGAAAACATAAAGATAAAAACACACTGACACTGAACTGGTGGTATTGGAACAATACCAGATGTGCTGTTTCAGTTGCTGTGAATGACCCACACTGCAAAAACTCTGTTTCAGATTCCTAACTCAGTTCCTCAAGTCCCTCTGGTCAAAGGTAAACATGACAGGTGGGAGGATTTAGGACCCTGGATGAAACACAATACTACAAGACCATGGGGGACGACTGAGACCTGTAGCTTATTTCTCATCCAAACTGGGCTCTGTTGCAGCCAAACTGCCTGAGAGCTGTGGCAGCTGCTGAAAAAGCAGCCATGGCATCACGTGACATTGTGGGTTATTCAGACTTGACATTATTTGTTCCACATGCTGTGTCGATGATTTTGCTTGAACAAAAAAACATCTCATCTCTCCACAGCCAGGTGGCTGAGATACAACACCGTGTTACTTGATATGTCTAACATCACTGTTAAGAGGTGCACTGTACTAAATCCGGCTATTCTCCTCCCAACTCCAGGTGAAGGACAGCCCCATGATTGTGTTGCAGTCATAACAGAAGTCTGCTCTCCAAGGGCAGACTTGCAGGAGACTCCTCTAACAAACCCAGACATGGAGTTGTTTGTGGACGGCTCGGCATCACGTGATCCAGCAACTGGAAAAAATCGAGCAGGTTTTGCAGTAACAACTTTGCATGATACAATTTTATCCAAACCGCTCCCTTCAAACTATTTTGCACAAGCAGCAGAGCTAGCTGCACTGACAGAAGCATGTAAATATGCAAAGGACAAAACTGTAAATATTTTTACAGACAGCCGTTATTCTTGGGGTGTTATTCATGATTTTGGGAGACTGTGGGCAAACAGGAAGTTTTTAACATCCACAGGCAAACCTAATGCTCATCACACACTGGTTGCTGAACTACTTGATGCTGTGCTGTTGCCCAAAATGGTTGCTGTGTGTAAATGTGATGCTCACACTAACAAACTTGATCCTATCTCACAGGGGAATGCCAGAGCTGAAAAGGCTGCAGCAAAACACACACTAACCACCCAATGTACTGTTTTAACTGACCCGCCATTGACTCCTACTGCTGATTTGCAGGAATTACAGGCGAGACCGGGTCCAGAGGAAAGAAGAAAGCAGGCTGCACATTTTCTGACAAAGTGTGGTATGGCCCAGTTGAGAAGCCCTGCCTGCCTAAGTATCTGTTTCCTTACTATGCTAAGTTGTCACACGGCAACGACCATGTATCAAAAGGGAGTATATCACAGGAAATAAACAGATACTGGTTTACAAAGGGGTTTTACAACTTCTCCCAGAAATTTTGTCAAAGTTGCATGATTTTTGCAGGTGATTCAGATCCCACAGGTGGCACACCCACCCCCAGACAAACCATTTGAGCACCAGCAAATGGACTTCATTGAACTGACACTGTCACAGGGGAAGAAATATTGTCTTATCATGGTAGATATGTTCTCTAAATGGGTAGAGGCATTTCCAACATCTAAACAGGACGCAGCAGCAGCAGTTGCAAAAAATTTAATAAGCCAGATCATTCCTCACTGGGGAATCCCAGCTAAGATCTCCAGTGATAACTTTTCATTAGCACAGCACTGAAGAGTGTAGGGGAGTACATGAGGATTGACCTGAGGCAACATTGTGCTTATCATCCAGCTAGCGGAGGTGCAGTTGAAAGAAAGAACAGCACATTGAAAAACAAGCTTGTTAAATGTTGTGAAGAAACAGGTTTAACATGGAAAATGCCAATCGATTTAATGCAAATGAGGAACCGGATGAGGGGCAGAGGGGGTCTCAGTCCTTTTGAAGTCCTATTTGGCAGACCATTGAACACAGGGATTGGGCCAGTAAAAAGACAACTCCCTGATACCAGCCAATGTGAGGATGAAATGTTGAGATATTGTGCTAATTTGTCCTCATTGCTTTCTGAAATTCACATGCAGGTCAAAAACACCATCCCGAAGGCTGCAGAAAAGAAACTGCACGATCTGGAGCCAGGGGACTGGATCGTGGTTAAGGACTTCAGGAGAAAGAACTGGCGGGCTAACAACAGAAACAGCAGTAAAAGTGGCTGAAAGAGCAACTTGGATTCACGCCACCCACTGCAAACGAGTGCCAAAGCAACCAAAAGGCCTCAGACCAGGTGAAGATCGAGATCAGTGAGTGAGCTGAGCTTTCCCCTGCCTTATGTTCCTAGGGAGGGAGGGGAGTGAAGATCTCTGAGACCACCTAGAACCACTGATCTCCCAAACACTCACCGCGGGCACACTGATTACAGGGGTATGCAAGGTGACACAACTGATAAGATATGACACCAGAAACCAACAGATGGCTCTGGAGAGGTGACAGACCGAGAGAAAACGGAGGCGTTGTTCTGCTCACTGTCATCATCATCCTGTCATCATTTCCAAACATGAAAACAACAAACTTAGGCCTGACTGAGGGAAAGATCCAGGCCAAAGAAGAGGAGTCACACGTCCTCCCTGACAGCCCGGCTGGGCTGAAAGACAATGCATGGTACGCAACCATGATGACCACTTCAAGAAAAGTGACCAATCAGAGGTGTTATGCATGTGCACAGCTCTCTCATTGAGTGGGGAACTCCATACCAGTGAAACTCAGACCACTAAATGATTTAGAGACACTAGGAGCCCTGTCAACCTTTACTCAAGTGTTTCCCAGGGTGGGCTGAGAAGTTAAGGAGATGACCAAGACACTTGAACTGTGCAACATCAGCATCGTCAACTTTGAGGCTCCACAACCTGATTCTGGAACACGTCTCAGATAACGGAGCAGAAAATCTACAAACCCATCATGACAACTATGGTGGGAGCATCTGTTCATCGCACGACTTAATCTGGCAGACACCATAAGTTTGCACCGCCCAGGGAGCGACAACCCAGTTCTCCCAATCCCAATTCCTTCTTCTGATGGCTATGGAGCGCTGAGACAACACGTGTGGGTATGTGGGCAACATGTGTATCAAATCCTGAGAGCTGGATGGTGTGGGATGTGTTATCTAGCCCATCTGATGACCTCTGTCACCATCCTGCCCACTCTGAGCTATTTCCACACTCACTACGCCCACTACTATGTGCCTCATAGAGCCAGACGCTCGAACACCAGAGTTCCGCCGGCGGAGAAAGGCATTGGGGGCTTCCTCCCCTGGTGGGGGACTGTGAACAATGCACATAAGATAGATGGACTGGCTATTGAACTGGAAAACCTGACAGCCCTTGTAGAAGTGTTTTTTTCCACCCTCACACTCACTGTGCAGGACCTCAGAAATGTGGCGTTGCAAAACAGAATGGCACTGGACCTGATGCTGGCGACTCAAGGCGGAGTTTGCCACATAATTGGAACGGACTGTTGTACATACATCCCAGATGTCTCGGACAACATAACTCATGTTGTCTCCCACCTGAATGATCTACTGCACGAGGAGAAAAGTCAGGACTCACAGAACACTGGGGGATGGGACATGTGGTCGTGGCTGACAACAGGCTGATGGAAGAATGTGCTGTTAAAAATGTTGACCCCACTGTTCATCATTTTTGGTGTTTTCCTCCTTCTGACATGCTGTGTGATACCTTGTGCTAGATCTATGATTGCTATAGCAATCAAGTCATCAATGGGTCAGTACATGCAACTACCACCTGAACTAACTGATTCAATGGAGTGGATCCCACCTTTCAAAGAGGATGAAAGTGAAGTTTAATCTGAATCATTTCTAAGTTTCTTAGTTATCTTCTGAATCATTAGTCTTTGCAAATGTAATGAAATTTCACATTTTGCATAATTACAATCTCACATTTTTATATTCCTTACATTATATTTTTATTCCTTATATTCTCATATTCTTATATTTTTACATAATCACCTTTTCTTCAAGTACTGCTGAAGTTACACGAAATGTTTATATTCTCGTTATGTTGTGTTAGCATAATATGCTAAAAGGGAGTAATGTAATGGGAATTTCTTCACATCTACCTCACAACAGGGTTTGCTGTGATGCCGATGTGCTAGTAGATAGGATTAAACTGCTTTGTGTTGCATAGGTATATAGAGACTAAACAGCGTTAAAGCCACCTCATGATATCAGGTTGATTTGCCACATAAAAGCTATTTGATGGAAACTAACAGCAGACTGGCGTTCTTGTTTGTTGTGTGTCACACCTAAATTGGTTCCCGCTGTACTGCCCTACAAAGGCTAAGTGCTGTAACTACACAAAAACAGAAACATACAGAAAAATGCCTTTAAAGTTTTGAAACTAGCCAAACATGTTGTGGTTAGATCAGTGATAATGCATAATACCTTCTTAGGAAGAGATTTTTTATAGATAAAAACCAGGACCACTGATATTCCCTTTGACACATGACTCAAAAAGCAGATACTGCACTCTACTTTTGGATGTCCTTAACCAACTAGAAACGTATTGCTAAGGCAAAGTGCAGTATCTACAAACTAAATGTGTTCATTCAACTTTCTTGTTTTGTTTCTTACTACATGTTGTTTTTAATAGCTGTAAAAGTTTTATTCATGTTTGCAAGTTTAATGTTGAAATGGGTTTCCTCAGGCAGGTGACTGGTGTCTCCCTTAGAGATAGGGTGCATAGGGATAGGGAAGCTCGGCCATCCACGAGGAGCTCAGAGTAGAGTCACTGCTCCTTTGTGTTGAAAGGAGCCAGTTGAGGTGGTTTGGGCATCTGGTAAGGATGCCTCCTGGATGCCTCCCTTGGGAGGTGTTCCAAGCACGTCCAGCTGGAAGGAGGCCTTGGGGAAGACCCAGGACTAGGTGGAGAGATTATATCTCCACACTGGCCTGGGAACGCCTCGGGATCCTCCAGTCAGAGCTGGTTAATTTAGTTCGGGAAAGAGAAGTTTGGGGTCCCCTGCTGGAGCTGCTGCCCCTGCGACCCGACCCCGGATAAGTGGATGAAGATGGATGGATGGATGGATGGATGTCCGAAACAAAAAACATCAACGCGATTATAAATCATATTATGATTGCGCTGTCAGAGTAAATGCCTTCAAGGCAGCAGGTAGGATAAAATGTTTGTCTGATTTGCAAGTGGCCAACTTGCCAACTTAGTTAGCTACTGTTAACTGATTATAAAGCTGTCATTTGCCTTGTTAATGTTAGATGTTTACATTTTGCTATCCTCCTTACTACCCTTTGGATATTTGTGTTTTAATGCAAGTTCAACAATAATTTTACTGCGGGATTGTGCTATGGTGTTTCTCTATGGTAAGCTTACATTAGCTGTTTGGCTTGTTGGTTGTGTGTGAGGGAGCGTTACGATCGATGCAAACAGTATTACAGTCGGGATTAGGCTGCCAAGGCAGACCGCCGTATCTGCGGTGTCAAAGCCGGGAAAACAAACAAAGCCAGTCTAAGCGCAGTAATATCACTTACTGCGGTTTGCCTTGGTATTAGCTTGGGTTTTGTAGTTACTGCAATTTTGACACTGTCTCTGAAACGGGGCAAAATTAAAGTAGGAGACAGAACAGATGTTTTGACATAGCGATCCAGCTTTGTGGAACCAGCACTGTAGAAAAAGTGTTTCCGTTTCTGTTACTACCAACATACACGGCTCATGTCATCTACCGGTCCTCTTGGCAGGTGAGCCAAAACTTTAATTTCCACCCCTGGGTGTAAGGTAAGACAACCTGCATGTTTTTACAATTATTATTTGTTTAGATTGTATAGCCCATTTACTTTTCTGCACACCGTTGCGAGGAGCAGCAGCATGACTCGGGTGGTCAAAAATGCCTTTTTACTCTGATAGTTCCAATACTTATAGCTAACAATTTGTGATATGCTTCAAGTGTTTAATATCTATACATGTTTGTCAAGTCAAGTGTTGATTTGAGAGGCTAAATTGATTGTCATCTCACTGTCGGCCAACTAGGCCGCCTGGTCGTCAATTTAAAAAACCAAAACATTCATTTTAAAAACAACAAAACAAACTCTGTTCACATATATGAAAGTATTTAATAAACCAGCTAAACACATGTCAGAGTAAATATCCTACATGCTAGATGTAACCATAGACTGCATAAAGGATGTAAGACAGTACTGGAGTAAAAGAATGGGGACATGATGAGTCACTCTGTCGACCTGTTGGCTGCAGAGTAACTCTGCTGACATCTGGTGCTTTAAACTAATTCACACATTCAGAGAATCAACCTAACTTCCTGGAAATAACACATGGTAACATTAAGTAACATGATTTAAAATTCTCTGATTTGTGTTATTTATTGTGTTTTCAGTTACAGGGTAGGATTTTCTGTTTTGTCCAAGCCTGTAAAGATACCGAGTAAATTACATATTCTTAATATCTGAACATGAGAAGCTTCACACATGTTCTTTTTACAAAAGCAGTGCTCAGATATATTTCATCAGGGAAACATGTCAGTAAGACTCAAATAAAAGTACTTATTGCCGTGAAAGGCTCTTTTAACATTTGATGTTAAGTTTGAAGGTGATGCCTGATGTGTTTTTCTTTATCTCATCATGAAAGTGAAATCTATAAATGTGGTGCAGTAAAGTAAGTCTATGAAGTCCTTCAAAATAATTTAATCTTCCCGAAGGGCTGTATCCTGTTAACTGTCTGCACTGTGAGAGAGTGGTGGGCCTACTCATTTATCACAACTACTAACAGTACAGTAACAAGTTAGGCAGGGGTGGAAGTAACAAGTTAAATTTACTGTTATCACTGTAACAAAGTCTGCATCATGTGAAGCTGCTTTTGAGTATATTTAAATATTAGTCATTTTACTTTTACTTAAAGGTCCAGTGTCCCTAATCAAACTATAACCACAGAGGTTTGACATCAGAAAACGTTTTTATTTGTGAAACAGTTGTTGAATTGTTGAATCTTAACCAATAAACTAAATACTCTAAATGACCTGTAACCTTTAATATATAAATATACTAACATTATACATTAGAATGTTATAACATTTCCTTACACACTCATTAACACTAGTTACTCCTCCAGGTTGGATAGTATCGAGGTGGGGGGTACCAGCCGACACACGGCTATATGTGAATGGGAAGTACCAGCACCTATTATTTTTTACTTCAAGCACTGTTTTCAACATTACTGTTGTTGTTCTGTAGAGCACAGTGAAGTGTGCTTAGCTGTCACAACCCACAGTGGATAAATCTTATTTTCTGTTAGATATTTGCATCACATTAAACCAGTTCTCATGTTACTGTGTCCACCTTCCGTAGCCCTTTTATATCATTACTCATCAGTAATATTGTAGTTTATATATTTTTGTTGTCAATCTTTATTTGCATGTAATGCACTAGTTCAGCTTTCTTGGAAATCACCTGACAATCCCTGCTCCCTCAATTGGGCAGGACAACAGCTACAAAGCAGGAAGAAGATCTGGTTTCTGATTTGCTGCTGCAACTCTGCTGTGAAGGCGTCAAGGTAAGAGAATCGTGTGTGTGTGTGTGTGTGTGTGTGTGTGTGTGTGTGTGTGTGTGTATGTGCACACGCTCATGTGCGTGTATGACTCACATACATACAACAGTATAAAATCTGGAGGCCAGAAAAAACAAATGTGACAATAGACCTCAACATACAATTTATTTTAAGATTTGTATCGTTTGTATTTACATTTTGTCTATTGTGTTTATCTACAGCTGCTGTAAAAAGTACATTTCCCCAGTGTGGGATGAAGTCTATCTTATCTTAAATATTTGAGCATTCTTTCAGTCCCTGGGTTTGGTTGCCAGATGATTTCTTATTTTAATGTCCTTTTACCAGAATGTTTTATTTATATATGTATAAGCAACACTTTATAGCAGTGTTCATGTTATTGTGTCCAACTTCTGTGGCCCTCTCTCAATAAACAAATGTCTGACTCAACCTGACATTTCACTGTTGAGAGATTACCACTCTTGATTTCTATATGTGTTGTGAAGAAAAGCTTAAGAGCAGTTTAGTTTCAGTTTAACCAGCTGCTGCACCTCAGTCTGTAATGGCTGCTTTAACATCAGCTCCACTTGTGGTTTTGTTCGCATGTTCATGGATCTTTGTTCTGTGTCAAGGTAAGAGAGTGTGTGTGTGTGTGTGTGTGTGTGTGTGTGTGTATGCCATGAGCATAAGTATAAAGAATAAACTTTTGTTTTCCTCTATATATACACAACAGCATAAAACCTAGATATCAGAAGATGATCGCAGACAGGACAGAGTTACGGGTGAAGGCAGCACAGACAGACAGCAGCAAACTGGAAACTGCTGAGTTTTAACTTTTCAACTCCAAAAATAAATTCACTGAATAATGTATTATTACAAATTAAAATATGTACATTTACAATCTCATTACATAATTTCCAGTTTGACATTTTGATAGGTTGATAGCAGATTTGATTAAATTTGGTTAAAAACTAAATTTATTTAATTATAGGTTGAATTCAGTGAGAGCATAAGAAAACAGCATAAAACAAAAAGTCAAAGTTATCAGTTAAGTAAATTTACAGAACATAATTCACGTGTTATCAGGAAGTTGATCCCACAAAGAGAGCGTTAAAAGAAATGTCATAGGAAATGCTTCAGCTTGATTTTAATGTAAGGGTTTAAATTTTGACAAACTAACTTACTGTGGCTATAAATATAAACATGTATGTTGTAATTGTGTGACAAAATATTAAAATGTTGTTTTGAAATTTTATAAAACCTTTTAATTAACATATTATTGTCCTGCTCAAATTACTAAACCTGGTGTGGTAATTTCAGACAGCATGTTTCAGGTAAAAAGGTTCAAATGAAATGCACCACTAATGTGGATTCATATAACCTGATGCAAAGAGGGAACTCACATATCTGTCGACACAGAACCGCGGAGACGTAAGGCAAGTTTATTTGTATTGCACAATCTAACAACAAGGTAATTCAAAGTGCTTTACATAAAACATAAAAGCAACAGGGAAATATGTCAAAGTTTAAAAGCAACATAAAATATATAAAAGTTACAGTGTTACAATCAGGGTTAAAAGAGTTAAATGGAAAATAATAAAAAGCTAAAAACAAAGACAAAGAAACAGGACAGTAAAAGTTAGAGTGCAGTGTAAGTTATCAATAAAAGAAAAATCATAAATATTTAATTAAAAGCTGTGGTAAAAGAAAAGTCTTCAGTCTTAATTTAAAAGTTTCAGCAGACCTGCAGTTATCTGGGAGTTTGTTCCAGATATACGGAGCATAAAAACTGAACGCTGCTTCTCCTTGTTTAGTTTTGACTCTGGGGACAGAAAGCAGACCTGCCCCAGACGACCTGAGAGGTCTGGATGGTTCGTAACGAAGCAGAAGATTGGAAATGTATTTTGGCCCTAAACCATTTAGTGCTTCAAGAGACAGAAAATCAACTTCAAAAAGAAACCCCTGAAGCTAAATCCTCAGGTCCAGGAACCAAATCAAGCAGTTGACGTCTTCATATAAGAGCCCTGCAAAATCAACAAACCATCCAAAATCCAACACCCTCAGTAAACCGATTTATTACAGACACACTCTTTTAATACATATATTTTAAAAAGGGAACTATTTCTTCATAATCATTTATTTATTCCTAAACATTTATATATCCTATTATTTTAAACAAGACATTGGACCCATGCCTCCCAGGTGTCCCCCAGCATCTTCTCCTGAGCCCTGAGCTATCTCTCCAATCCCATGAATAAACTAACAAATCTCAGAAATAAAAACAGATGTGACAATAGACCTCATAATGAGAAAGAAAGAAAGATTTAGAGTACTGAAGTTTTTTTTAAACTTCATTAACTAATTACCTTTTTATTATGATGATTTATAGATTCACCTTCTGTTGAATGATCATTAGGAGAGAAATGTGTGAAACTTCCTGTATCACCTTCATTTACTGATTGAAGAACTGAAGTTTCAATTCAATATGTACAGCATTTACTCGTGATATCTTATTATAATAATTACTTTTGTTATTTGATAATGAATTTTCATGTAAAAAAATCTGCTGGTTGTCACATGTGAAGATTTGCTGCTTTTCATTTGTTTGTTAATAAAGTTGAGGTTTGGACACAACAAGCATTATGAAGGTGTCACTTTGAGCTCTGAGTAACTGTGACAGCATTTCTCACAATTTACAGAATCTTTACAAACAATCAATCAATTAATGGAGAAAATAATCAGCAGATTGATCCAGAATGAAAATAATCATCAGCTGCAGTCTGATAGTTTAAAATGAGCTCCAGCTCAACAACTACAGCAGTAAAATGCTGCTTTATATTAATGTGTGAGGAAAAATAATCTGATGGTAGAATATTTAATAGTACAACAGTCACAGGGACATTAAAGTACATTTTCCTGATTGTACTCACATACTTTTACTTCAGTAATTTTTTCAATGCAGGACTTCTATTTGTAGAAGAATATTTTTACAATGTAGTACTTTTACTGTAGTTTCTGTATACTTGATCCACAACTGCTTTTCTCAGTCTTTAACAAAAGGAAACTAATGATCTGTGATGTGTCTGTTTCTGACAGCGTCCACTGTTGGCAGATATTTCTGTATCTTTGACTTTAAACACAATATAAAACTAAAGTCCTGCTATCAAAATGTTACTTGAGTCAAAGTACACAATTACTAGCTAATTTTACATGATGTTGGCAGGTAAATCTGTATCAGTGTGTTGCATGTTCAGTCTTGGGGTGGTGATGGCGCAATGGATAAGATGTCTGCCTTTGGTGTGAGAGACCTGGGTTCAATCCACCATTGTGTCCCTGAGCAAGACACTTAACCCCTAGTTGCTCCAGAGGCGTGCGACCTCGGACATGTATAGCAATTGTAAGTCGCTTTGGATAAAAGTATCATTTAAATATATCTTAATCTGCAGAGTATCTTGTGAGCAATCTGTCAGCTACATGTTTTCATTTCACATGTTTACAATGAAGGAACGATCAGAGCTGTTGATCCTGTTAATGCTGCTCTGATCTGAGCTGGAATTAAAAGCAGCTCAGCCGAAACTCACCTGAGCTTCCAGGCAGCCGTCCAGCTTTCAGGTTGGACAGCGAGCATTGTGTCCTCATTTAAAACCAGGAAGCTGACAGTCCAGTCTGACTCTTTATATTATAACAGACAGACTTTATATCAGTTATTTGTTGACTTTTGAACAGCTTCCTGTCTTTAGAGCAGAGATAACCAAGAGTCAATAAACCGGATAAAAACAAGATCATCAACTTTCTTTAAGCGTAACTCTGGAGCTGAGAAACAAAAGCGAAAGCTGATGGCTCTGAATGTCTGTCTGGGCATGTCCCTGTGATTAGAAAACAAAATGTTGGGACATTTAGAGGGCAGAGTTTGGCATGAAGCAGCTCTGAGCTCATTTTAACTTCACCATCCCCCACACGTCAGTCTGAGTCAGGATGTGGGTTCAGTTCTTCCTCCTTACTGTTGGCTTGCAGAAACATGAGGACATCATGTGTGTCTGAAGACACAGTTTTGTAGTTTCCCTCTGTGACACATCCACCATTGTGTCCTGTGGTGTATAATATATGTGCATTTCACGCATAACAGTTTAAAATAGCACTGTAGCAGCAGGACAGAAGAGCAGTGATTGGTGGTTATGTAGGGACCGAACCCTTCTATAGAATTTGACCTCTAACCCCTTGTTTTGATGTCCTATATAAGCTGTGTTTGATGTACAGAAAGACAGAGTGGTCATCGTGCTGGGTCACTCTCCAAGCTACTGCAGAGCTTGTAATTGATGCTGAACTCCTTGATGTAATAAACTTTTATGATCAAGAACAGTGTCAAGCGGGTTTCTTCTCAACACATCATCGCAGCATTATTGTTCGGACACCACAGTCCCTAAGCAACATACTTAACCCCCAGTTGCTGCAGATGATAAATAATATGATAAAAACAGACGTGGGCCACTTTAGGTAAAGTATAACTTGAATAAGTAAACTCCTCTTCTTTACCAAGTTGGTCAGTAAGGAATCTTGTTTTAATTATTGTTGACAACAACAAACTGTTTGTCATGTGAAAGCACCACTCGTAATCGTTGCCCAGCACTACTTTGTATGTTTTATTTGAATGTCAGTATGTCTGACGCACACAGTATTGATTATTTCTTTTATTATTTAATGGTAGTGTAAGACCTGGAGGCTTCTCTGTGGGCCCTCCCTTGAGGCCTCCAGGAGAGCCACATATCTGACACCACTGTGACGATGCAAGACAAACACAAACACACGCTAATATTCAGATGTCAGAAATGCTGATGTCTGTATTCAGATGGGAAATAATATCAATAATCAATAATCTCCAAACAAGCAGAAAGCAGATGAAAGTAAAATGTCTCCTGTCTGATGGTGCGGAGGACGACTTGACTGACAGCTGTAGAAATGAGCAACATGAAGTCAGCGTGCAGCTGCAGCAGAGGAGTTAGTCTCTCCTTTCTGCAGCTGGGACTCAAGTTGTCTGAGAACAGGGTTTGAAATGCTGCTGAGTTCACATGTGCTGTTTTATAGAGACCTGATCTCTGCTGCTTCCATCAAAAGATGTTTGAACAACAGGAAACATTACAAGTCCTGACTGGAGGCTTTTCTCGTTCTGTTCAGGGACACAGGAGCTGAAGGTGAAGGCTGGAGAGAACGCCACTCTTCAGTGTCAGAGTCACAGAGGTGCTGACATAGACCTGATAAAGTGGATCAGACCTGACCTGAAGTCAGATGATTATGTCTTCTTCTTCAAAGAAGGCCGCTCATATGAAAACAACCAGCATGAATCTTTTCGTGGTCGAGTGGAGCTGAGAGATCCAGAGATGAAGGACGGAGACGCTTCTGTGATTCTGAAGAACGTCAACATCAACGACACTGGAACATATGAGTGTCGGGTTAGAGAGGAAAACGAGACAGGCAAAGTTAAACTGATCAGCACCGTCATGCTGAAAGTGACAGATTCAGGTGAGTGTGTAGAGCTCAGAGTGTCTCTTTGTCTCTCAGGTCAGCGTGTAGAGCTCAGAGTGTCTCTTTGTCTCTCAGGTGAAGCTGCTTCCTGGTAGTTGAGCTGAGAAACATCACAGATCAGATGTTTGTGTTTTAGAAAGATGTTGCTGATGAGACTTTAGAGGAAACAGCTGCGACGAGTCATTTGATCAAAGTTCAGTAGATAATGTCTGACATTCTGTTCACCTGCTGACAGCTGATACCTCACACCTGTTTCTGCTCTGCAGGTCACACAGCTGGACACAAGGAGGGAGGAGACAAGGAGGGAGGAAACAAGGAGGGAAATGTTGGACTGAGTGTCGGTCTGCCAGTTTGTGTGATTCTTCTTCTTCTTCTTGGTGTTGTTGGTTTTGTGATCTTTAAAAAATATAACAGACCCACAGGGAATCAACAACCTGCTATAAACAGACATGAACTGCAGAACCTGCAGAGAGATTAAGAGACCAGAGGCAGCAGATGAGAATTAGTGAGGATCCAGACTGAACTCACTCTGGTTACTGTGGGGAGCAGTGATTGGTCGTTACTCTCTGGCTGCTGATTGGTGGACTGAACGTGCTGCTGGACAGAAGAAACACATTCCTCCTGTAAAATAAACCTGAGCTGTTGACACACGTCTGATTTCACCTGGAGGCAGGTTAATGCCAGATGGGCTGACTGACCAGCAGCTCTGTGGGACAAACAATATGACCTGATGCTGGAACAGCCAGCTGATTGTTAATTACAGGAAGTGGTACAGACCGTCGGCACCTCCCCCCACCCCTTCAAGTGGATCCATCCATCCAGGTAGAGTCAGAGGTCAAATCAAATTAAACGGGTAAAAGACCAAAAAAGTGAAAAGTTCAGAGAGAAAAAGCTCCAAATATTTTAAATCAACAGTTACTGATGTCAGTGCTGCTCAACATCCTGCTAGCTGCAGTTATAACACTAACAGTCTGTTCTGGATGACGGAGCTGGACTTTGTTCCCAGTCCGACCCTGAAGAGCTCAGTCCCTGTTGTTTACTCACCGACCTGCATCAGAGGGGAAAAGATCCTGTTTGGATTCACTGCAGCTCTGTTTTCCTGCATGAGGACATTTTTCATCGTCTTCTCTGAGAGCTGCTCAGGAACTCTGACTGTGAAATGTTCTTAGACAACGATACAGATAATCTGGACTGAAGTGGACTCATGCTGCTGTGTGGATTGTGGTGAAAGGCCCGAGATAAAGTCATCTGTCATCTGTTTCCTGTGAAGGTGAGCTGTGTGTGTGTGTTTTCTGGACACTTTGTTGTAACATCTTCGTGTTATATTTTCATTAACTTTGAGTATTTGGCAGAGTAAAACAGCACAAAGGTCTGGTAATCCACATGTTTTTTATCACATTGACTTCAGCTGTTGATGTTTTCTGATCTGTTAGAAAGAGACTCTGACAGACAGCAGAGTTCACACAGCCACATATTCCTTCTTTAACGGTCAGCTGCAGGCTCAGACTCCCAAAACTCAGCTCACTTTTTAATTTAAGAATAATGAAATAATGAGTCGATTTACAGAAAAACTAATGTCCAACTATTTTGATAATCGATTTTCATGTAAAAACATCTGCTGGCTGTCACATGTGAAGATTTGCTGCTTTTCTTTTAAATGTATGTAATAATTATAAATGTTTGTTAATAATTATTTAGGTTTGGACACAACAGGCATATCAGCAAGCATTATGTTCTGTATTATGTGTTTTAAAACCAGGAAGCTGACAGTCCAGTCTGACTCTTTATTTACATTCTAACAGACTTTAAATCAGGTAACCAAAAGTCAATAAACCTGATAAAAACTGGATCATCAACTTTCTTTAACTGTAACTTTGTAGCTGAGAACTGAAAGTGAACTCTGAAGGCTCTAAATGTCTGGACCTGTTTGTAATCAGATAATAACATGGAGGGACTTTTAGAGGGCAGAGTTTGCTATTTAGCAGCTCTGAGCTCATTTTATCACTTATTTTATGAAAATTATAAATAGAATGAAGAAAAGAAAAAAACATTTAAAAAACATACAACATGTCAGAGGTCACACGCCTCTGGAGCAACTAGAGGTTAAGTGTCCTGCTCAGGGACACATTGGTGGATGTGTCACAGTATAGCCCCATCCTGTTCCTGTTAATGTGCAGTCATAGTCTGGAGCTTTTCTTCTTTGTCTTTAGAGACATTTTCTTCAGACTTTTATACAAATACTGCACCTCATGAAATGAGCCATTAAACTACATTTTCAAAACTAGAAAGACCTCTCTATGTCTCCTCCACGTAAAAAGGGAGTTGCAATAATATAAATGGGAATGAGGCCCCATGTTCAATACCACTTCCCCTTTATCCTGAACTAGTTCCCCATTTGCAATAAAGAAACACACTCAGATAACTGCTTCTACGCAATACCTGCATTACATTTAAATAAACTTGTTCTTACTGCCACACAAAGAGGTCTTGTTGGAAGTAATCTTATGATCTTATGCTACAATATTTATAGTGTGGGGAGAGGTGGTGTTGCACTTTATGTAAAGTGCTGCTTAAATGTTTCTGTATCCTTATGAATGTCTAGTTTAAATATATATATATATATATATATATATATATATTCTGATTGATGCATCACGTGTTTGTGCAACTCTGAATGGCTGATTATGGTTGACCTGATGGTTTTTTACCTGTAGCAGACACATTTTAAGACATTTGTACTGAGCTTAATCTGACTCAGCTCCTAACCAAACCGACCCGCCCACACCTTAAAAACCTGTAAAAATCTACTCTGCTAGACGTTGTTTTAACAAATACTCCCTGTAAATGCGCAGCCAGTGGGGTCTTTGCTGATGTCATCAGTGACGACTGGCCTATTGCAGGAATACCACACTTGGGCCTCTCTCTCTGTGAGGCGTGAGCAACATGCTCTCTTCTTTATCTATAAAGCTCTTCTTTCAGAACTACCTCCACAAATATCTACTTTCATTTCTCCAGACTTAAAGAGACTCCAGTGGTCTCCACAGAGCTGAGCAGGACTGCTTTTACTTCCTTCGCTCCATATTTATGGTATAAACTGCAGACCAAACTCGAGCAAAACTTTATTTAAAGAATAAATATGATGTGGTTTGTTATTGTTCCACTAGAATTGTACATTTTGGTTCATATATTCACTTGTTTGTACATGTTAACATGTTTACACAGGGCGCAGCCTAAAAAGAGATCCAGCTCTCAGTCTGATTCCCTCTTCAAATACAGTGTGTAGCCTACATTTATTCTGCAGAGACTAAACACACTTTGACACGTCACTAATGGAAAGTGAAAGTATTTCTGCAGCTTCGGGTCACACAGGCTGTTTTCCAACACAGTGTGCAGTTACAGGAACTGAGTAACATTAGTAGAACAACCTGAAACAGAAAAGGTTTTTCCCTGATGTTGTAGATGTTTGAAGTTAATGCCCAAATTAACATTAGCTTGTTAAATCTACCTTCCTCTTTCCTCGTCTCTCTCTGCCTCTCCTCAGATGCTTTCTGCCGACGTGTCTTTACTGTGTTACTTTGTTGTTTTTAGCTTCTCAATACTTATTTACTCCTCATTTCTGATCTCCTTCAAATTAAAAGATTTAAAGATTTATATTAAAAGTTTCTTCCCTCTTGTTTGCGTGCAGACAGACAGAGGATTTTTCTTCATGTTTCTACCTTTTCCCTCCTGTGAACAAAGAGAAGCTCCTGTGCTGCATGTTTATATGGAGCTTTCACCCAGAGTGCTTTACAAAGTGCGTCTCATCACCTGATTGGCTAAATCTTCATATCATCAGTCAGTGATTGGCTCAGCTGCTGCACTCACATGTTAGTTAGTGTGTTGCACATTTTAAACAAATATTTGCTTGTTTTAAATGTTGGAGCTGCTGTAGAGCATGTGTTAAGAGTTATTTTAGTTATTTTATTTTAGGACTTTTCTTTTAAAGCCATGACAACATATTGTTAAATAAATCATGTACATGCAGAGGTCTGAGGACCAGTTAGTGAGCAGGAAACCAGCAGCTGGACATCAGTGGTTTGACTGGTTTGAAGGTGTGAAGCTCGACCTCAGTGAGGAGCAGACGACCTCTGGCTCTGCTGGAAACTCTGAACACAAACAAACAATGTTCTGCTTGGAAATGAAATGAATGATGTTTTTGCTTAATTTAGCTCATGTGTGTTCTTTTCACACACACTCTGACAAACACACACCAAGACAAGCCCCACACACTCTTTAGCTACACTGATACAAGATGAAATAAACCATTTGGACGGTATCTGTGATTCTTTATCTGGAATCAGGCACAGAGTTTCTTCCTCAACAGGAAATGTCAGTAGTTCTGCAGGTATTTGATCATAAAATGACCTGATGATGGCGCTAGAGGAAAAGTTATTACAGTTTATCCTGACTGAACTAAGTGGTGACTTTGCATCCGCAGAGCCGCACTGTTAAAAAACTTACTCCATTGATCAATCAGTCACTGAATCAATCGATGTCCCGATCACAACGTGCTTCATTTAAAATCATTTAAAAGCCAAAAACTTTTCTTCAGGTTATCAGTTGATTAATAAAATGATTACTGATCTCTGCTGGAAGAAACTTGCCTGTTGCCACAACAACGTCTCCACTCAGAGAAGATGGCGAGGGATTGGACCAACCGTATGATGATGTCATTGCTGATGTCACCACCGAGGATCATTTCAAAGCTAAACTTTCTTCTTCTGTTGTTTGTTCAGCTGGAGGTTTTCAAAGGTTTCTCAATAAAGTAAAAAGAAAATCAGCTTTCAGAAGAGTTTGTTGGCCTGTTTTTATTTGTTGCTTTGACATTTTTACTTTTGTTTTATTGATGTTTTTTGGTTTAATAGCTTTAAGGCCTGCACACTGAAATAGCTGCAGTTTTATGAATCACATTAAAGCCCCAACAGTTTGTGCAGGAAATAATTATTTCTGACTTCTGCGACAAATTAATAAAATAAGGTTTATTGTTATTAATATTATTATTACAGCCAGAAAACCCTGTTTGAGTGTTCATATGAGAACCTGACTGCTTCTCTTCATTATGTCGCTGTGTTTCTGAGAATCTCATGAAAACCAGGACCTGCTGATTTATTTGATGTGTGATATCTCTGAGAGAAGAAGACTGAATCTCCTCCATAGTTAACAGACTGAGAATCAAAACTCTATTAACAGAAACAGACACTCTGTACTGAAGCTGATCGAGGTCGATGCTGTTCAGGTCTGTGGTTGTGGTTTTGTTTATTCTTAGCTTTCTGAACTGAAGAGAGGTGAGTATCTGTTAGCCGCAGCCAAACCAGAGAACTTCAAATTTTCCATCCGACAGCTTTGTGAAACCCAAAGAACCACAGGAGGAAAACAAGAACGAGAAGAAGTTTATTGAACCTGCAGAGAAACAAGTTGCCGGGGCAACAAGAGTAAAAAATTGATAAAATCATTAAATATAAATAACAGTAAAATTTCTATATATATTTTAACAATTTATCTAATCTTTAGTTATAGTTTTTCATGTCACTGATTTTACACAGAAAAACATCTAAAAATGTTGCAAAACATTTACCACATGTTAACGTCATGTGACTTATGTAGCGTACTGAAAGTCCAGTATGCCTGTCGCTGGGCGTCGTACGTCATTTTGGGGAACGGTCATACATGTTATTGTTCTGTCCAACAGACATTTACAGTATGTCATTTTGGGAAATTTAAGATTCAACCTATTTTGTCGTTTATGTATAAGGATTTGTCTCTTTGTAGCTGCATGAGTCTAATTTAGCTTTGACAGTGAAATCTAATAAATGGATGTGCTGAGGTGTGAGGGGCTCTGGGGACCAGTTCCAGGCCAGCTGGACATCAGTGGTTGGACTGGTGTGAAGGTGTGAAGGTCTACCTCAGGCCCCATCCACACTACTCCGTTTTAGTTTACAAACAGAGAATTATTACAAATACGATCTCTGTCCACACCAACGTTTTAGCTGTGTTTTCGAGATGATCTCAGTCTACATTAAAACAACTGAAAACACACATCTATTGGCCATTCAGGTACACTAAGCATGTGCATGCCAGTGTAAACATGAAGCAGATGGTCTCTTCCTAGATAGAAGAAGATTTAGCGAAAGAATAAATACAGTTGAAGAAGGGTTTTTTTGCATGCACCAATAACGAGCTGGGACTATTACTGACTGTAACACGGGAGTGTGGCAGCGGAAAAAAGACTGGGAGTCGTCACAAGCTAAACCGCAACATGCACAGTACAAGTGTAGGTGAAAAAGTGTTATTTGCATGGTATACAATATAATAAAAAGAATACCAAGTCAAAAACTCTGTCAGTAGCATTGTGTTTCTGCTTTGCGTGACTTATAAGTCCCGATCGGAGTGCCGAACGTGAGAGGCTGCGTCGTTGTTTCTAAAGTCCTCAGTTTTGGCCCATCTTCACTAAAACGCCCAAACTTCTCTGTTTTAGGTCTTTGTTTTCACCGTTGTAGCCTGGACGGGGAGGCGCAAACGTAGCAAAAGGTCTCTGTTTTAATTAAAAAATGCAGTAGTGTGGATGGGGCCTCAGTGAAGAGTAGACGACCTCTGGCTCTGCTGGAAACTCTGGACACACAAACACAAACAGTTCAAACAACATGAGAAACTGTTGGAGACAAAGAAACGTCATCACCAGACAACAACTCTATTTATTATATTGATTATATTAAAATTGAAAATATTTCCTGCATTCTGGTGAAATTTCTGCACTGATTTCTGTTTTTTTGCCCGTTCTCTAAGATTAGTTTTTTCCTGTAACCTCTTTAAATGTGTCTTTAAATTCAGTCTTGGCCACAGGTAGTCTTAACGACTGTAACGACTGACGTCATAGCAACAAGGAACACTAACGAACCAGTGGTATCGATGACCCGGGCCAACGACCCCACTGAGGTTAAATAGCTGAGTTTCCCTGCAGTCAGAACTGAAGAAGTCCTTTGGATGAGGGACGAAACGTCTTCCAGTAACTTCATCCAAGTCCAGTTGCCCTTGTTTTTACCCTTCGTTTAATATTTAAATGTGCACGTGGCATCTTTTCACCTGCATGATAAATACAACCATATATAAAGAGGTTACTCCCCCAAACCAAATGCACCAAAGAGGAGGGAAGACTAAATCATGCCTGCATATGTTGACTCAGTGAGGATGAAAATAAATGAGAAAAGTTGATCTACGGTAGAAAACTTATCTGAAAGCAACACAGAATGCTGCATTATACAATTCATTGTTACTGCATTATATTTTTATATTTTGAATTGTTACCTGCAGCCTGATTTTAGTGTTTCCCTTTAAATAAATTAAGACATTCCCGCCATAAGTTGATACAGAAAAAAGCAGAAATTGTCAGCAGACTGCAGTTTTAATCCCCTTCAATGTTGAAGCGAAACATACGCTCTTACATTGCAACATCCAAATGTTTCAAAAACTTCCCTAGAATGCACGATCTGTAGGATAAAACAAATTACTGGGGCAACAATTCCCAGATACCTGCTCAAGTTTGATCTCCTAATTTAGGATGAAGTCTGAAAGATAGCATGTAAGCTGATCAACCTTATTCATCATTGACCATGACTACTGAATTGTCTTTAGATAATTGCATTAAACACACATTAAACATTAACATTAAAATTGTGAGGAAGCAGTTAGCTTAGCTTAGCTTAGCATAAATACTGGACGCTGTTAGTCGTGCTCTGACCTGCTGTGGAGTGATTTTGGTTTTTGGTTCCTGTTCTCAAAGTTTTGGTTTTGTGTTCTCTGTTTAGTCTATTGTTCCTGACCCTTTTCATTCTGTGCTCTCTGTCTTGCCTTGGTCCTGTCTGGTATGCATGCCATTTTGTGTCTTCTGTTAACTTTGTCAAGTACGTCCTTGAGTATTGTCGCATGCATTATTTCCTGTTTTACTTTGCTATCCTCCTAGTGTCTGGTGATCGTGTCTAGCTTTGTTCCTGTTCTGTCTAGTTTGTTTTAGCTTTGTCTGATTTATTGCGTTACCTCTGCCTGGTTTATTGTACTTTTGTTTAGTGTCTGCTTGTTCTTATGATCATTTTGGTATTTTCTTTATTCTGATCTGTTCAATTTAAGTTTCATTGTCTGATTTGCCTTCCTGTTTCACTCTACCTTCCTGTGTGCCTGCTGTGCCTGATTAGTCCCTCGTGTCGTTCACCTGTGTATCTCCTGCTCGTTTGTTCCTGTATTTAATGTGCTCAGTTCTGTTTAGTCCTTGTGCATCCTTGTGTAATGTTGAGTGTTCTGTCCTGCCACTGTATTTTGGATTAATCTGTTTCTGGATTTCTGAGCCTTTGTTGGATTTACCCCTGTGTTTGGACTCTTGCCTGCCTGTGCTCGGTTGTGAGCCTGTTTTTGTTTATTTAATTAAATTCCTTGAACTGCACCCTCTTTGCTAGTTTCTGCATTTGGATCCACACCTCAGTTTGTTTGCCGTTGCACTCAGCCTTTCCATGACAGAGGCAGGGGAAACAGCGAACCTTGGTTCTGTTCATTTACATTACATTAAATTTACTCATTTGGCACTTTTATCCACAGCGACTTACATTTAAGGAACAACATACAAGCATCAATAAAGCAAGAGATCTACAAGTAACAATAGATACTAGTAAGAGTTAACAGCACATACAGCGTCCAAAGTAGAGCAGCTGTACCTCTCGTCCTGTTGGTCTGATGGCTGTTTGTCAATAACTCTTTTGTTCCTCTCACTGCTGAGTAGACTGCAGCTGAATAACACTCTGGAAGACAAAATGCATATAAATTACATTACTTCAGGTACAACAACTGTACTGTTAGTAGATTCACTGCTGTATTACTAATTCTGCAACACTCAATAATGACAAAATAATTTTATTTTTCATGTAGAATTACAATAACTTTTAAACTTTATGTGGTGGTGGAAAGTGTTTTGATGTTTCTTTTTACTATATTAGTTATTGACAGCAGCGCAGCCAATAACTGACACAAGATATGCCCATAGCAACATAAATGTTATGACCCATGAGGTCTGGGTGCTATAGTTGTGTTACTTTGGGTGTGTCTGTGTCTCCCCGCAGACGTGTACGTGCAGCCTGCTGAGTGGAGCTGGGTGGAGCTCACAGCTGGGGCCGATCAAGGCCAATTAGTAGGCTATGTAAGCCGGGCCAGTTGAGTGCTCGTGGTGTGGTGGTGACTCATTCAATCCCTGTCTGTCGGTGGTTATTCACATTAGTCTGGGTAACGTACTGTGCGACTTACTGTATTGTTTACGGTGTGTTTTACTGTGTGGCTTGAAGTGACCGGCAGTTTGCCACCTGCAACCTCTCCGCGCTCAGTAGGGCCAGAGGCCCCGTGGAGGCAGCTCTCGCCTCAGCGTCCCCGGGCAGTGGAAGCCGGTGTGGTGAGCGGCGGGTGCCCTCCATGCGTGCTTCCCCAACGCGGTGGCGGTGGGGACTGTGTGGTCCGCTGGGTGGTACTTTGTTATTTAGAAACCTCGTATAATTTACATTTATATTTGTCTCTCGTGTAAGCAGAGATTCCTTTTTGTTTTGCCCTCTTCTCTAAGAATAACTACGTATACTTGACACATGTTTTGAGTCGTCCTTGGTTTTTCCACCCGGGTTATCAATCTTTTGTTCCTCCCCCACCCCTAGATAAGCCGGGGACGTAACAATAAATTAAGCAAATGAGCCAATCTGATGCCTGAAGCCGAGTGAGTCGGTGGAAGATTAGGGACACCTGACGTCGTAGACAATGATGAATGCGGGAACTCAAGACACAGGCTTTCAGCCGCCCACAAATTCAGTAAGATCTCTTCTTCAAAATCCATTTGAGAGGAGAACTTTGGTGGAGAAACTACATGTCAAAGACCTTGGCCCAGACCAAGCTGACATCAAAATCAGTCAACAGGCTAGCGAGAAAGTTAAAACGTATGTACATGCTCTGCAATTGGTACAATAGAAAAGCTTGGCTAGCTGGTTGCCGTATTTTGCTTCCCATGCTTGCTTTTTAAAACAGCGAGAACGGATACAATATGGACTGTTACAGGAGTAAATGACAAATACATTTATCTGAGAAGATTAAGAAACATGAGTGTACGAGGGCACATATGGACAATATGGTGAAGCTTGCCAGGCTAGACAGAGTAAACATCGCTACACAGCTGTACGAAGGCCACAGGATTGAAGAGGTGGAAAAGAACAAGCATGTTTTATCAAAGATAATTGACAGTGTTAAATTCTGGGGGGCCTTTAAAAACGGTCTTTGAGCTTGCCTTTTCTTTTCACGCCACTTTCTATGTTTATGTTCACTGTTTATGTTTTTGTCTAAGACACTTTTTAATATATTTTCCACCTGCTGTCACTCTTCTCAACACCACTGCTGTGAGGGGTGAAAGACCGAATATAACTGGAGGGTATTTATCTGTAACAGGGAACTGGACGACCACAAAGCTGCTCGCTCTGTTAAAACAAGATCAAGTGCAACAAAACAGACAAACATCAGCTAAAACAGACCACCTAATAGTGTGAAACCACAACAGCTTCACGCCACAGTTCACTGGAATCAACAGGTTGCTCCTGTGGTTTGATTTGCAGAAACACAAAAAAGATGCAGAAGACAATCAACCAAGTGTCTTTGGTCTGCTGAGTCCATCTTCTCTGTTATTTAAAATTAAGCACTTAATGTAATAATTATTTACATTAAAGCAAACAGATCAATAATGATGTTTGAGTAAAAGTTCAAATATATTTAGATATACTACATTTTGAGCAGAATGCAGAGAAATGTAAGCTCTAATGACTTATTATTATATTATCCCTTAGTCCTGCAACAGTCCTGCAGTGAAACATGTGCAGTGTTTTTATCAGAAACAGGAAACTGGACAAACACAGAGCTGTTAGCGTCTTTTAACAGATTCACTACAGGGTGCACAACAGACAGACTCCCATACAACACATATCCTTGAAGTCGAACCCATGCAACTTGAAGAGCTCATCTGACACCAACGGAGCATCTCCATCAAGGACATTTCCTTAATTCCTGCCCTGTTCAGCCGATTCAAGACCTTCTCAGAATGCAGATCCAAGCATAACAATCAATATAAAATACATAAATAGGGAGATTTGTGCAGTGAGATAGTCCTGATGGGCCGTGGCCTCTTGTCAAAGGGGAGTGTCTGAAACAGTTTGTGTTTGGGGTGGGAGGGTCAGCCACAAGCTTTCTGTCTCACATCAGGCTGCATCCACACAATGCTTTTGTTTTAAAACAAAATCGATCTCAGTCCACGCCAGAATTTAGCTGAGAATCAGTCAATCAATCAATTCATCTCTGTCTATATTAAATCAACTGAAAACACACGTGGCCATTCACGTACAGTGGGCATGCTTGTGCTGGTGTAAACAGGAAGTTAATCGTCTACAAAAGAAGAAAGTACCACAGATGAATGCAGAATAACAATGGTGGTTTTAAGGACAGAAAACGATCTGATTACTGAAATTGACACGGGAGTACAAAGTGACTATGGTAGAGTATAAATATTATTTGCACAGTAAAAATTATTCTAAAAAAATACGTAGAATAATAAGTAGAACTCATTTAGTTTGTCGGCCAGGCTAAAGTCGTTAGTGGAGAGGAGAGTCCCCAAATATGTATTTTTACATTTGTGTTGTGCAAAGTCATATCAATAGAAGCAGGGAGGGATTTGTACGTTTGTGGCTCGCTTCCAGTCAATTAATGGAATTTAGTGTTCTGTGGAAATCTGTAGAAAGAAATCCACAAGTCTGAGAATCAGTTCATTAGCTTCACCAGCAGGTAGCGACAATGACATTCCCTCACGTGAGTTAACACGATATCACCACTACCCAGCATCACCCTCATCTACAGAGACAACAAGGAGGAGGACTGTAGCCTGGTTTCAACCAGGACGTGAAAAATAACTGGAGAATCTTTATTTAAGTCAACGATGGTGATTCAGGTTCATCATTATTACTACCAAGAAATAAGTTACCTCTGCATCGTCTGATTCGCTGCCGTTGACAATGTGATATTCTGATGTTACTTAATGTGATGTCCTCTGTGATGTCATTTCCTGCAGCTTCTTCTTCAGCAACTGGAATGAACCAAAATGAACAGCAATATAATTTACATGTTAAATTTTCACTGGACATGGACATCATTACTTATACTTAAAATAACTCTCAATATGGTAACATGTGTAGGGTACACACATCCATAAAATGGCAGTACATTAGTATGTTCGGTGCTTTTGTTTTATAGAGTCTACGAACAGTAAAGACGTAAAAATCACAACTTGTTGTTCACGAAGTCATCCGTCTGTCACTAGGAAAAACACTGTGGGAATGTAACAGTGGGTAAATCATGATGATCTGGTAGATAATTGTTTAATCAGTCATTTTATCAGTGCGGCGCCTGTCACATCTGTCTGTGCTCAACACACGGCTTGTCTGATCCCATTCAAAAAGTCTTCTTTCAATATTAACGCGTGTTAAATCCATAACTCTGTGTCTAACCTGGATGTTTCCTCTGAACACGCCATCTGAAAAGTAGAAGCAGCAGAACCAGTAAAACCAGAACAAAGGACAGAGGAACAGACCACAGCATCACAGAGGGAGGAGGAGGAGCTGGTGATGAAGAAAGACAGGTGGACGTAGGAGGACGTGTAGTGGTGGGTTTCCCTAAAATTAACAGGAAATAATTATCAAAAGAACTTAAATGAAAAAATATAGAACAAAATCCTCCTTTTGGCCTTTTCTGTTCAGGTAGGTGCAAATTTGGGTATTTAAATTTTTTACCCATTTTGTTTAATGTATTTTTAATTTAATATTTAAAACTAAGTTCCAATATTAGTCTTGTTAACCTGCACATGTTCACGTTACACATGTTTAAAGGTAGAGGTGCTGTATCGTACTAACAGAAAGACACACAGAAGTGAATTCATAACTTCTGTCCAGTTTAGAAAAAAAACAGGTCAGTTTGAGAATTATCTTTGAGCTCCTCACCTGTGACAGAGATCCAGCTGGATGGAGACTCTCCACGACCTCTGATGTTACACTTGTAGAGGCCTTCATCAGACTTGTTAACATGGTGGATGGTCATGTGACCTGTAGGCTCAGTCCTGATGAGGGAGCCATCTTTATAGAAACCAGCTGGGAGGTTGGAGGGAGGGGTCTCTGTTTTACAGTGCAGAGCGACATCATGTCCCTCCATCACAGGGAGGACAGGACTCTGCAGGATCACTGGTCCACCTCAAAAACAGAGACAAACTACAGCATTTCATCATTTACACACAGCTTCATCAACACTAACTCCACAGTCTGATCTTACCAGTGACAGTGATGCTGATGGTGTTACTGGTTGCTCCCTCTCTGGACTCACACCAGTAAACTCCACTGTCTGATGGGAAGATGTAGCTGATGTTACAGGAAGAACCAGCTGATCTTCCCCAGTCAGCTCCACACTGAGTCCTGGTTTCTCTGGTTGTGTTCCTCCTCAGCGTCCATCCAGCAGAGCTGTCGTCCTCCTCACAGCTCAGAGAGACAAACTCTCCTTCAAACAGCTGAGAGCTGCTGGGACTCACAGTCAGAGAGGCTGGAGGGGGATTTATTGTATTTTTAGTTAAATAACCAGACGGGCATCACAGTAAAACCTTGATGTCCAAGCATTGCATTTAAGAAACTTGTTTGTTGAACAAAAGATTCTGAACTTGTTGCCAAACTGATGCTGAAGATTTTTAGCTTCTGAAACTCCTGACATTTTACACATTGAACCTATTTACTGAAGAGTCTAACAGGTTTTGTGTTAATCCAATGTCACTTAGTTGTAGGTAGCTAATGATAGGATTTATTCAAACAATGAGCACAGCGGTTGCTAACACGCTGCACAACAATGATGGCTTGGACATCAATGGGACAGTTCCTTGAAGTAATGAGCTCAGGGAAACGGACCAGGCTTTATTATTATAATTTATTTCCAACCAGCTCAGTAGCTGCATTATGAAGAAAGATTCACAATAAACTTTTTTTGGGAAGGGGGGGGTTAAGCTGATTTATGTATGTCATGTATTTTAAATGGGATTCAGTGGCAAAAAGGCTGCCAGACATACTAGAAATTCTTTTTTGCCTCCTAATGAATAAATACTTAATAATTCTCTGTGTGTTTTTATTATAGTATAGAAGTAGTATAGTATAATAGCTATGCTTTAAATCTGAGTCACAATAAAACTATTAACTTTATCCAGGGTTTGGAACTGCTTCCAGTACACTGGGGCCCCAACACTTTTTTGAGCCCTCAGCAGCAGACTTCTCTCAGCTCTGTCTGTGAGCGATCTCTCAGAGGCTGCACAGCTCTGGTGTTTAAGTTGCAATGTTAACAGGAACAACGTTTAGATAAAGGACAATAGTTACAGCATCTCAACTGAGATGGCAGCCTCTGAAAAAGTAATAAACCTGCCAACCATTGAAATAATGATGACATTTCTGCACATTTGAATTGAATTAAAAAGTCTCTAGTTTGTAACTGTAACTAGTTTCATAAAAGGTTTTATTGTATATGTGGAAAAAGGAACCAAGGTTGACCAAGGTGCTTCACGGGTTAAAATACAAAAACAAGAAAGTCACAAGAACTGTCATTTCATGTCTGTAGCCTAATAAAGCTTGTTGCACCAGCTGCAGTGTCTAAATTATTTTCATTGAGTGTCATTGTCGTTGAGTTTTGTCTTTTTTCAGGTAAATTCTAAAGTGACGTTGTTTTTCATCAGATTGTACTTACAGAGCAGAAAAGCGGTCTGTCCCATCGCTCCTCCACTCAGTCAGTCCAGTTAATCTCTTCCTCTCTGTAGGTGAGAGCAGTGACTGTGTAGAAGCTCATCTGGTTTTGCTTCTTCACTCAGAGCTCATCAGGAGACACGGGGCCCTACACAAAGAGTTTAATCACATGCAGGAAGTGACAGCGCTGCAGGCTGAACATGAAGGAGGGCTGATCTGAGATCACTGAGAGACAGATTCATTAGAAACAAGGAGTTAAAGTTCCTCAGTGGAGTTTCTCTCCACTCTGTAAATATCTTTGTGATGAAGATTTCACTTTCCAAAAACATTTTGTAGAAGTTTAGATCAAACCTTCCTGGGTTTCCCTCTTACTTCTGTTGTTGTTGTTGCAGTGACACAGATGTCCTGCAGGAGGCAGTAACATTCACTGTGCAACTAAACTGTGGTTCATCTCTGATGTTTAATGATCAGTGTGAGTCCTGTTTTACATTTATCATCTGGACTTTTGGAGTTTTGCACAGAGAAACAGCGATGAGGGAAGGAAACCTGTTCAAACTTTTGTGTTAATGGTTTCACAGAGTCCTTCTGGAACAGATGCATGTGTTTATACTGAAAGAACATCAAGTTGAAAAAGTAATTTTGCTAAATGTGTGCGTTTCACAGACGTGCTTCTCCTGTGCAACGTCTTCCAGCTCCTCCTGTGGGATCCCAAAGTATTCCCACCCTATATGAGACATATAATCCCTCAGTGTTCTGGGTCTGCCCCGGGACTCTTATCAGTTGAATGTACCCAGAAAACCTTTAAAGGAAGCCACCCAGGAGGATCCCGACCAGATACCTGAACCATCTCGAGGTTGGAGAAGAAGATGTAGTCTGAGTTCTGTCTGGATGTCTGAGCTCCTCACCCTACAAGGCTGAGCCCAGACAACCTACGGAGGAAGGTCATTTGGCTGTTAGAATCTCATTCTTTCAGCGACTACCCAAAGCTCTTCTCTAAAAGTAGTGAAGGTCTGATCTAGAGCCCCGCACTTCAGCCTCAGCTTGACTGTTTGTGAGGGATTGACTATGTTCTGTGGTGAAGCCTTGATTTTTGATGCAGAGCTGTCATGGGCAGCTCAGTGCAGAAGCAGAGAACTGAGGTGCGGACTCAAATAATATAATAATAATAATAATAATCCTTATTTGTAGAGCACTTTTCAAAAACAAGTCACAAAGTGCTTTAACAAGTGTAAAGACAATAATACAAAAAACAATACAAGATAAAAGCATGAAAACATTGAAAAGACAATAAAATAAAAGGGATAAAATAAAGTCAAATAAGATCGGGAAAGGCTCTCCTATAAAAGTATGTTTTAAGAAGGGACTTAAAAGAGTTCACTGACTCAGCCGACCTGATTTCCTCGGGAAGGCTGTTCCAGCACCTCGGGGCCCTGACAGCAAACACTCTGTCCCCTTTAGTTTTCAGTCGAGACTCTGAAACAGATAGCAGACCTCTGCCTGAGGATCTCAAGGTACGTGCTGGTGTGTATGGGACTAAAAGGTCAGAAATATAACAAGGCGAGAGGCCATGAAGAGCTTTAAAAGTGATCAATAGAATTTTAAAGTCAATTCTAAAACATACTGGGAGCCAGTGTAATGAAGCTAAAATAGGAGTAATGTGGTCATATTTCTTTGTTCTGGTTAAAAGCCTGGCAGCTGAGTTCTGGACAGTCTGGAGTCGATCAATAGATTTTTGGGTTAAATGGTTGAAAAGGCTGTTGCAATAATCCAGGCGTGATGAGATGAAGGTGTGTAAAATGATCTTGGTGTCCTTAAAAGTTAACATAGATCGAATTTTAGCTATATTTCTAAGTTAATAAAAACATGATTGAACAAGCTTTGTGGTGTGCTGCTCGAAATTTAAATTACTATCAAACCAAACACCAAGGTTCTTTGCCACAGGCTTAATGTGATTTACTAGCGAACCAGCAGATGGCAGTATTTGATTTGCCATCTGCTGGGACCAGCTGGAGGAAATTATTTGACATCCATTTTTTAACTTCACAAAGGCAGTTGTTAAGTGAACTCAGCATTCCAGGGTCTGTGGATCTGACGGGCAAGTATATTTGTGTGTCATCAGCATAAATATGAAAAGAAATGCCATGTTTATGGATAATATGTCCAAGGGGAAGCAGATACAAGGAAAACAAAATGGGTTCTAAGACCGACCCCTGAGGCACACCATATTTAACTGGACAGAACGAGGAGACATAGTTGTTTACAGACACACACAACTTCCTATTTGACAGGTAGCATGAAAACCATTCTAGGGCAGTACCAGAGATCCCCACCCAGTGCCTCAGTCTGTCTGATGTTGTGATCAATGGTGTCAAAAGCAGCGCTAAGATCCAGGAGTACCAGGACTGAGCACATGCCTTCATCAGCAGACATTAAAAGGTCATTGGTGACTTTAAGCAGGGCAGTCTCAGTGCTGTGGTACTTCCTAAAACCAGACTGAAACTTTTACTTTTACAGTGAGGAGCTGTTTGGACACAATTCTTTCTAGAATCTTATCTTTCTTAATCTGCAATAAAAGGCAGTTTATAGGCAGTTTAAATAACCCATAGCTACTGAGTTTACTTCACCTAACATTATTGTTTGTGTACGATTTTGATATGTGTAAAGACAGGAAGTAAATATTAAATATAATTAAATAAATGGTTAAAATATGTAGCATAAGCACTTTCTAGTCAATACATTTCAGTGAACTGTAATTATTACAGAAGTTTATTGTCAATTCTGACATATTAAAGGGGCAGTATAGGCCATGCCCTAGTTATATTAGACGTAAATAGGAGTGTTAAAGCATTAAAGATGTTTATTAAATCTGAAAGTCAAGGGAAATGTGTTTATCACAGAGACAGTAACTGAAAAGAGTGAGAAAATATTTTATTGAGACGGTGAGAATGTTGAGTATGTGATTAAGCTTTATTGGGCCTGGACATTGAACTGAAATGCGTCGAACAGAAATGTGTTGTGTTAACCTGGTTTTGAGTTGTTTAATAAAACAACCAGAAGCAATCTGGAACGAAACACAGATGCACCGTATCTTCATTGCTCCTGTTTCACCTGCTTTCATACAGGTCACATATCTGCTATTGAGGTACCTATCCCTGGGACCCATAACAGTTGCATTTCAAATAAAGACATAATCCAGAGGGAAGAGTCCATGAACAAAGAACAAGGTACAATCCAACAAAATAATCCAAAAGGGCAGGGACAGGACAGAACACTCAACACAGACAAAGGATGTGACAAAGACTGAACCAAACCGAGGGCTTAAATACACAGGCAAACGAGCAGGGAGGGAAGCACAGCTGAAACACCTCAGGTAATCAAACAACAGGAAACAAAGCTAGACAAGGACACATGAGAACTGAACACTACAAAGTAAAACAGGAAGTAAAGCACACAGGAACACACCAGGACAGATCTACCAATGTAAAACACAAAGCATGGAGAGACCGCAAAATCAGGGCAGGGAACAGAGACAGGACCAAACAGGAACAAGAATACACAAACATGGAGACACAGGACTAAGACACAGATACAAGGAGAGAACACACAAAGCACAGTGATCAGTGGGGTAACAAACTGAAACTAACAACAGCCAGACAGAAAGACAGAGACGAGGATGAAACAGTAGACAAGACCAAAAAATAATAAACACCCAAGTACACAGACCAGGAGTAACACTAGGACATGAACTAAGGCACAGGACTAAGAACTAAGATAAGATACTAGACAGATACTAAGTAAACTAAAACATGCAAATGAATAAAAGAATAAACAAGGCTACACAGAGAAACACATAACCAAAACCAGACTTAAACAGGAAAATATGAACACAAACCACACTTTTAACAATAGCCTCGGTAAGGTCAGAGAACCTGTATGTTTTTAACTTAGTATTTGTTTAGATTGTATAGCCTGTTGCGAGGAGTAGATGATCAGTAATGCAATTTTACTGTGGTGGTGATAAAAGTTTAAACACTGCGATATGCTTTTATATCTACAGATTATTTTATTGGCTGGTCAAGTGTTGATCTTAAATCGAGCGTCAACTCATGGATGGCCTCTTGGTTGTCACACAAAAAACATTTATTTAACAAACAGAAAAAATGCTCCAAACATTTTTCTATTTTAACTTACTGATGAAACAGAAAACAAATTAAATCACTTTGCCATTAAAAACAAACCTGACTGTTTAATGGCTGTAGCAGTAGTACAGGCTGTGTTATGGGGAAAAGAAAAGAAATGAAAAGAAAACTTGGGGTCAGGCCAATGATTGTGATAAGCTTTTGGCCTGGGGCCTGGGGCCTGGGGCCTGGGGCCTGGGCTTCTCATACCAGGGCTTAGATCTGAGGCCCCTGCAGGGCTCTATACTCTAATCGACTTTTTAGAGATCTGCTTTCATGCTCAGCTGCCGCTTCACCTCAAAATCACTGCTGACACCGCACCATGTCAGGATCATGCTCCATTTTACCTTCACTCGTTAACAAAACCCGAGATACTTGAACCCGTCAGGTCCTGCAGCTCTTTGCCCTCCTGAAAAGGTTTAACTTATTGTTCTCAGAAGAAGAGTTTCTTTGTATAAAATATCTAAAAGAAAATCCTAAAAATCAGAGAAAGCTAAGGCTCTGTTTATGTTTCTGAAAGTATTTAATAAACCAGCCAAACAAATGTCAGTATATCCTGTAATTTGCACTGATACAGATCCAGAACACTGAAACTGTTTTTTATTAAATGTTTGAATTAGTCTAAAGACTTTCTTCTTTTATTGGTGCAATTATGCTGAGACATCCTGTCTGTAAAGATGAACATGCTGGATGATCCCTCTGTTCTCCTGTTTGCTCCAGAGTAACTCTGCTGACATCTGCTGGTTAAAAACACACTCACACATTCAGAGAATCAATCTGACTTCCTGTTAATAAGATTTATTTAACTACTCAGGTAACTTTTAGTAACTGGTGCACTGGATTTAAAGTTCTCTGAATTGTGTTATTAAATATGTTTTCAGTTACAGAGCAGGGTTCTCTTGTTATTTTACCCAAGCTTGTAAAGACACAAAGAAAGTTGTTGTGTTGATCTTATATGTTTTTAATATCTGAACACAAGAAGCTTCACACAGGTTCTGTTTACTGCCAGCAGTACTCGGATATATTTGATCAGAGTACTTTTTACCATGTAGCCTTCTTATTTAGAGTTTGATGTTGATATTAAAGTCCAGCGACTTCTGATATGTTTTTCTTTATCTCATCATTAATGTGAAATCTATAAATGTGGTGCAGTAGTGTAAGAATGTATCATTTATTCAATATACCATATTCTATATTCTTCAAAATGTATTATCTATTTAATATATTAAGTTTTATGTTATTCAGACACTTGTATAAGCATGTAACATCCCTAGTCAGGTCTCTGTGTTAGGAGGACCTATGTATTTGGGAGTTAATGGTGTAGGACCAGAACGATCCAAAGGGGGCCCGTACCCTGGGAAAAGCCTGCCTGAAAGTACTCTTGGTGTCTTCACACCATGTTTTTCAGTGTGGCTTGACGGTCTGCTGAGGCTTACTCAGGTTCTGTCTTGCTTTGACAATAAACTCTATTGCATCAATCTCTGACTGACTCCAGTAGCTTCTTTTGAACTCCAAGTGCTGTCGACCTCCACCAGTACTTGTTAAATGCAGAGGACAGATCAGGGCTTCCAGCAGGCCTGAGTCTAGCTTTCTGCCCCTCTACAGTAGCCTATGAAGTCCGACAATATAATTACATTTTCCGAGGGGTCCTGTTAACTGTCTGAACAGTGAGTGTGGCAGCTCTACTCATTTATCCCAAGTGCTAACTAGTGAAACTGTGTTAAGCAGGGGTGGAAGTTTAAACTGACCGTAATAAAGTCTGTGTCATGTGGAGCTACAGGCCAGGAATTAAATATCAGTAATTTTACCTTTTCTTTCACGTATAGTACCTTCCGACATTTCAAGTTGCATCAATTACAGTGTAAAAACAAACCTATGGTCTCTGAGCAGTTGGTGGGTGTGGCTAAGATGCTAAATGCTAACAGATGCACTTTGGGGGTAGAGATGGTGACACCTACAAGTTCCTGAGGGTGCACCTCAACAACAAACTGGACAGACAACATGAGGCCCTCTACAGGAAAGGACAGAGCAGGCTGTTCTTCCTGAGGAGTCTCAGGTCATTCAATGTGTGCACCATGCTGCTCTAGATGTTCTACCTGTCTGTAGGGGCCAGTGTCATCTTCCTCGCTGTGGTGTGCTGGGGAGGGGGCGGCGGGACTTGTGGTGCCAACAAACTGGGCAAGCTGGTGAGGAAGGCCAGCTCGGTGGTGTGGATAGAACTGGACAGTGTGGAGGCAGAGACTGAGCGGAGGATGAGAGGAAGCTGAAAACCATCTTGGACAACTCCTCGCATCCTCTCTCTGCTGAGCTGAGGCAGCTCAGGGGCTCCTTCAGCCACAGACTCATTCAGCCCCGAGCCTCACAGCACTCAGGAGGCTCATTTGTGCCGTCAGGCTCCACAACACCACAGCACCAAACTGAGAGACTGTTCCTGAGTATATTTCAGACATTTATCTGAGTGTAAATGATCTGACTGCAAATAATTATCACAGGGCAAATAATGTGTAAATATTTAAACATCTATATTGAATATTAATTACGTAACGAACATATATTCTGAGTATACAGTTTATTTATATTTAAACATCTGTGTTGAATGTTGCTGATTCTACTGTATCCATTCTTTCACATTTCTCTGTGCTGCTCTGTCTTAATAAAGTTATATCTTGTCTTAGTATAGTCTGATTATACGTGAGGTGGTGCTTTCCATTGCTGTCATCACTGACTTACCTTACCCAGGGTATACACAGGAATCCTGCAGTAAAAATACCTTTAAAGACCTGTTTCAAGACCTTTCAACATATTTTAAGACTGCTGCGCAACTCTGATCTGTAACCAGTTAAGTCAGCGACGCACCTTTTAATAGGGGAATTGTGTAGTTTTGAAAAGGAATTTAAATATATTTATAACATTGTTATGGTCTGTATGTGAGCAGGTTGTAACTTCACCTAAAAATTGAGGCGTTTACCAACTTTCTCAGTTGCCTCTCACAGCCTGTATAGGACTACTGTTTCTATGTGAAGGACTGGTTGGATTCACTGTGAAAACCCATTGTCTGACACAGACTGTGTGCAACATTACTGCAAAGCTTGCCTGCAGTGAAAACTTTCATCGCCCACTTGATCAATACTACAGAATTCAAAAAGGCCAGAAGGGAACAAAGCTGAAGAGAATAAACTGAGTATTAAATAACATTGTCTATGGTGATGGATATTCGTATCACATTATAATGTTTGTGTCCACCTTGTGTAGCCCTTAATATCATCAATCTTGTATTTTATATACTTTTGTTGTTAATCTCTCAGTATTGTTGAAAATGAATCACTGTTGTTGGATATTAGGCTTTCGATGGCATCAATATTTATATTAAATAATTATTAATCAACGTATTATTATTATTATTTAATAATGAAGGTGAGAGACTGTAGGTGGTAAAAAAACAACTAATAGATATCACCGTGAAACTTTCCTAGTTGATTACTTATATTAAGAAAATATTTTTTTGTATTACAGGTTTTCTGAAATGTTATGTTTAAATATGCAAATGAGACAGTTAATTATAAAGTGATCAACTAACATATGATTATAGCCATGAAATGAAATGATTATGATTAACGAAATTAAGGAGATCATAATTTTTAATAGTATTGATACAAATGTGTGTGGAAGAGTAAAAGAAGTGAAGAATCATGTTGAGATATGTTGAACTTGTTGTGAAATACTGAAATGGGTGTAACAGTCTTCATCGGGAGAGAAGGGTCAGCAAGGGAAAATGAAACGGTCAAGTAAGGAGAGCTTTGGCCCAACTCACGTAAACAGGAAAAGGGTTGTGGCTGATTTGACAGGAAAACTCAGCTACGGAGTAGGATAAATAAAAAGGAGTCAGGAAGAGATTGGGGTTATTCCTCGGCAGACCTCAGAGACATTGGACTCGGAGCAGGACCAAGCGGACCAAGAGCCTAAGACAAGAGTTGGAGATTTGAACAGCAGACAACTAGAGACTTCTTCAGAGTTTTCTTCAGTGGACTTCAAGAGATTGAGCCACAGTGGACAACCACAACAACCAAACCAAGTTTCTACAAGATTCTACAGATCCACAGAAGAGGGAAAGATCTCCTTGGCCAAGACGACTACTTCTCTTCCCTTTCTCTCCAAAAAGAAGACATCTAAATCACTCAAGCTCAGCTATTATAATCAGATTTAGAATTTTAAACATTTTATCATTTTACTTAGTATCAATCAGAGAGCTGTCGTTAACGGGTGTGGCTGGGGTGATATTTGGCTCTAGGGCCAATTCAGAGTAAGCAGGGCAGGCGTTCGGAAGAAGACCCTTAGAAGCTAGGCGAATCTCTTCGACAGCAGCTTAAACAGTCCTCAGTTATACCTAATAGGGTAATACCCACAGGCCTAGAGGATCGGGCCCTTTAAGACGGAGAGCTGGTCCAGTACCTCCTGAACAGGGGTAACTCGGGATCTAACATCATGCTGTGGGACACCATTCTTTGGGTTCCTGGGAGAGGACTCACTTCTCACTCACAATGACTCACTTGACAAAAGTTCAACCAAGATCACAAATAAACAACCTCACGCAGACGTCAGAAATCACGTGACACCTTCCCCGCTCCCTCGGCAGTGCGGGTCCACTGTAAAAAGAAAAGGAAGAAGCATTCAGTCTGGTCATCACCTTCATCATCTCTGCTTCTAAATATCTGACCTAACCTGAAAACGATCGAGAGATTATCACTGTAGATCACCGTAGGCGGTCCGCTGTCAACAGAAACTACAGAGAAGAAAGAATAAGTCAGTCATGGTCGCTTTAAAATGGCCGCCATTCGTGGCTTTGTTCGCATGTTCATGGATCGTTGTTCTGTGTCAAGGTAAGAGGAGTGTGTGTCCGTGTGGTAGGTCTGGGGTGATTCAAAGACGTCATTGATTACGGAAATACAACGATTCGCATAACGTGTGTCAACTCATCAGCTAGACCAGGGGTATTCAATTAGATTTCAAAGAGGTCTAGTTAGAGAAAATTTCCTGAAGCAAAGGTCCGGAACATCAAAACGACGAACTTGCGTTATCATTCAGTACTATAACCTATAGTTGTATCAACACGTGTTTTTAGTCAACAACGGACTGTCAAATCAAATAATATTTCAGTCAGTTTTCACATCAAACTGGAAGGATAATAAATAATAACTATTCAAATAATAAATTCTAAATTTAAGTAAACTAAATTAAAGTGCCTAATTTTTAGAAAAAATGTAACAAAAAGTGTAGCTTGAAGTGATGAAGTGTAGTCTTAACCAATTTTATAATAAACACTCAACACATCATAACAAATGAACAATGTAGTACAGTAATGCCTCCTCTTCTCTTTCATTTCCTCTTACAGAGCTACCACTTTCCTACTTTCTGTTGTTCAGTGAGAAACGTGAGCTCCAGCTAGCATATTGGAGATCTATGAGATATTCTGGTTTTGAACTGCCCGTGGGAGGAATGTACATGTAAGAATCTGTACATTCTTGATTAAAAGTCATGTGAAATCTCTTTTATCTTTCGTCTCCTCAATTCGGGTGTGTTTCCAAAACGTCTCTGGTGAATCTCGCGGACTCGACTCGCAAGCCTCGGTATGCACAGATTTGATTGGCTGAGCAGCGTCACATGAGACGCTTGGAGCACATGCGATTGGTCTGTGAGTTTCCTGGTCCTCTAAACCAGTACAGTAAATGCTAGAAAAGCTGCGCGGGTTAAAATAGAAATGCTCCGTCACGAGGTAGTAAGTCTCAATAATAAATGTGCTGTAGGTCGGCGGTCCGGAGAGGACGGCGGCTGGGTCCGGATCCGGACCGCGGTCCGCCTATTAGTGACCTCTGAGCTAGACGATCTGTTCTCCAACCATCTAAAGTTCAGAAGTATTTTAGAGAGACACTGAACAAAATGGCGCTCTGTGAAGAGGAAATAGTTTCACTGCAGCACAACTGCTGTGCACGAACACGTGGAGTGAAAGAATCTCGGAGCACATGATCAAGACGACAGCACCACAAATCTTCTTTACCTTTTAGTTTCCACACAAGCCTGCTACATTATCAGCACGAGCAGCATGTTTCTGTTTGTCACTTAAAACAGATTTAATGTATGTATTTGTTTATTGCCTCCATGTTAAAAGTAATTTCTGCCCCGCTGCTGTCATGGTGAGGTAATGTTGCACCATGTGCGAGAAAACAGCTGAAAGCAACATTGCACATTACATTGTGAATCGTTTCAGTTGTTTATTTGTTCCACACTGATGCATATCTGTGATTATCTTACTGCATGTTACGCTAGTGATGAAATAAATCCATGTTAGGAACATATGAAGATTCAGTATATATGTAGTACTTAATGTCAGTTATTATTATTTTTAATATCATGACACAGCAACTCTGAAATTAGACTCACTGTTTAATGATCATTACAGGGAGGGAAATGTGTCAAACATCCTGTATTCCCGTGAAATTTGTTAGTATACTAAGTGTCCTACAGTTATTACAGTAATTATAATAACTGTTGTTGTAACTTATTCATTCAGTTCTATTTACAACATGTTCATTATAATTTATATTCAAATGTAGTTTTTTGTAGACTTTGACTCTGCAGGCTGCTGGATATGTTTGTAAAGTTTATTATGAGCTGACTTGTGAACAGAGTCTCCACCTCTGACCTCTGTTCCTGTCCAGCACTGTAGTTTACTGTGTGGACGGATGGACAGCAGAGACCAACATGTGTCCTCTCCCCTCTCGTGCTGTCTGTCCATGCAGATCCAGCAGCTTCATTTGTCTCTCTGAGAAGTAAAGCAGTTTCATACTGTAGGGACTCTTTCCTCAGTAGAAGTAGTTCAGACACAGTCTGAGTAGAGGACGGACAGACTGGGGACACATTTGGAAAACAAGGACAAAGATTCAAAGCTTCTAGGAAATAATAAACTTCACATGTTTAATATTTCAGCTGTTTGTTCAGGCTCAGAAATGCTGATGTCTGTATTCAGATGGGAAATAATATCAATAATCAATAATCTCCAAACAAGCAGAAAGCAGATGAAAGTAAAATGTCTCCTGTCTGATGGTGCGGAGGACGACTTGACTGACAGCTGTAGAAATGAGCAACATGAAGTCAGCGTGCAGCTGCAGCAGAGGAGTTAGTCTCTCCTTTCTGCAGCTGGGACTCAAGTTGTCTGAGAACAGGGTTTGAAATGCTGCTGAGTTCACATGTGCTGTTTTATAGAGACCTGATCTCTGCTGCTTCCATCAAAAGATGTTTGAACAACAGGAAACATTACAAGTCCTGACTGGAGGCTTTTCTCTTTCTGTTCAGAGACACAGGAGGTGAAGGTGAAGCCTGGAGAGGACGCCACTCTTCCCTGTCGGGGTCACAGAGGTGCTGACATAGAAGTTATAAAGTGGATCAGAACTGACCTGAAGCCAGATGAATATGTCTTCTTCTTCAGAGACGGCAGCTCAGATGAAAACTACCAGCATGAATCTTATCGTGGTCGAGTGGAGCTGAGAGATCCAGAGATGAAGAACGGAGACGCTTCTGTGATTCTGAAGAACGTCAACATCAACGACGCTGGAACATATGAGTGTCGGGTTAGAGAGGAAAAGGAGAAAGGCCAAGCTAAACTGATCAGCACCGTCATGCTGACAGTGACAGAGCCAGGTGAGTGTGTAGAGCTCAGAGTGTCTCTTTGTCTCTCAGGTGAGCGTGTAGAGCTCAGAGTGTCTCTTTGTCTCTCAGGTCAGCGTGTAGAGCTCAGAGTGTCTCTTTGTCTCTCAGGTGAAGCTGCTTCCTGGTAGTTGAGCTGAGAAACATCACAGATCAGATGTTTGTGTTTTAGAAAGATGTTGCTGATGAGACTTTAGAGGAAACAGCTGCTACGAGTCATGTGATCAAAGTGCAGTAGATAATGTCTGACATTCTGTCCACCTGCTGACAGCTGATACCTCACACCTGTTTCTGCTCTGCAGGTCACACAGCTGGACACAAGGAGGGAGGAGACAAGGAGGGAGGAGACAAGGAGGGAAATGTTGGACTGAGTGTCGGTCTGCCAGTTGGTGTGATTCTTGTTGTTGTTGTTGTTGTTGTTTTTAGAAAGAAGATCTTTGGAATATGTAGAGGTGCAATGACAATAATTCAGACCTGCTCCTGAAAATGAGCCGATGCAGGAAGCAGAGCCAGCAGATGGGAATTAGTGAGTAAATGTGTCTCATGTGTCTCCCATGAAATAAATCCAGAAGTATCTAAAAGGTGGAGGCAGATGTGACTGACTGTAGCTGGATCATCAGCTGTGACTGTTTTCCAGCTGCAGTCAGATCATCAACATGTTTTTAAATGATTTCAAGTCTTTTTATGAAGCTGCTATAAACAGACATGAACTGCAGAACCTGCAGAGAGATTAAGAGACCAGAGGCAGCAGATGAGAATTAGTGAGGATCCAGACTGAAGTCACTCTGGTTACTGTGGGGAGCAGTGATTGGTCGTTACTCTCTGGCTGCTGATTGGTGGACTGAACGTGCTGCTGGACAGAAGAAACACATTCCTCCTGTAAAATAAACCTGAGCTGTTGACACACGTCTGATTTCACCTGGAGGCAGGTTAATGCCAGATGGGCTGACTGACCAGCAGCTCTGTGGGACAAACAATATGACCTGATGCTGGAACAGCTGATTGTTAATTACAGGAAGTGGTACAGACCGTCGGCACCATTGTGTCCCTGAGCAAGACACTTAACCCCTCGTTGCTCCAGAGGCGTGCGACCTCTGACATGTATAGCAATTGTAAGTCGCTTTGGTTAAAAGCGTCAGCTAAATGAATAAATGTAAATGTTCCACCTACGTGTCTTTACTAACGTGTCAAACTAAAAACCTTCACAGAGTCGTGTAATTGTGACTTCATGACATTTCATAAAAATCTGAAACAGCGGCTGCGATCATTTTACAAAGTACACAGAGGAAACCCTGCTGAAGGGAACCTTGTTCTGAGTCCTGGGATGAAAACGTGTTGTTTCCTTCTTAAAGCAGAAAGTCAGAGTTTGAAGCTCCTGATCAGCTCTGAGTTCAACAGCAGCTGAAACATTTGGGATTTAATCATCATCATGGAGAAATACTGCAGACTGTATCATGAGGGAGGAGACGAGTTTATCCTGCTGCTGCTCACAGACACAAAGTTAAACCTGCTTTTAATTTACATTTATTTTGTGGAGTCACCTGAGCCAACTGAACAAAGAAACAGGTTTTATTAGAGATCACTCTGCAATGATTCTCAGGAAACAAAACAGAAAGTTGGGATTCAGAGGCTTTCTGCAGTTTGAAGCTAATTTAAGCTAAAAAATAAATAAAAAATTATAAAGCAGGACGTGTTTATTTACCACAACAGCGGAGCAGCCACCTCGTGTCCTCATCTTTACTGAGCAGCAGATCACAGAGCAGCTTGAATTCCAGCACTCTGCACTTCTCGCACTACATTTACAGAAAACTTTGACTTTTATAGCCATTATGTTGCTTTATGTTTGCATAGGTGCTTCTATTTTTTAGCTACTTTTAGCTAGAACTAATAGTTCTGTTTATTTTTTAACTTATTTGTTCAGCTTTGTTGTTTTTAGCTGCAGTCTAATATGTCTTCATACCCACTGCCTCTTCATTTCTACTCTCCTTCAAATTAAAAGCCTCCAGTTTTCTCCTTTCGTCTCCTCTCGCTGTGAACTTTAGGACTAAACATTTTGATTTGAAGAGGCAGCTGCAAAAATCTGCTTAAGGATCTTTGCCTGCTTTTGTTTTAGAACATTTATCACCGTGTTTATGAGTCTTTTCCCAGATGAACCTGACTGTGACGAAGCTCCTGTGCTGCCCCCTGCTGGCTGTCTGACTGCATGTTTAGTAAACACGCAGTAAAACAGCAGCTGGACATCAGTGGTTGGACTGGTTTGAAGGTGTGAAGGTGTGAAGCTCGACCTCAGTGAGGAGCAGACGACCTCTGGCTCTGCTGGAAACTCTGAACACAAACAAACAATGTTCTGCTTGGAAATGAAATGAATGATGTTTTTTGCTTAATTTAGCTCGTGTGTGTTTTTTCACACACACTCTGACAAACACACACCAAGACAAGCCCCACACACTCTTTAGCTACACTGATGCAAGATGAAATAAACCATTTGGAAGATATCCCTTCTCTTCCTGAGTCTTTAACTAGAATCAGGCTCTTTATTTATTGGACCACCGGGATTTAGATTCCTCCTCAACAGTAGTTCTGCAGGTATTTGGTCATAAACCAAAGTATTGCGCAAATTAAAATGTTGACCTGATGATGACGCTAGAGGAAAAGTCAGAGGATCAGCCAGCGTGATATTACAGTTTGTCCTGAGGGAAACATGAATGTCCGTGTCTTTATCACAAACGTAGCTAGCTAGCTAGCTAGCGCTTCCACAAATAACTACGCTTTGTCACTCTTTCTCAAATCGTTGGTAAATGACGCCCTGTGATGAGAACGGGCTCAAATGTCTCCCACTACTCAGGCACATAAAATGACACAGACCTCACACTGCATAAAAAAGTTAATAATAAAGTTTGTGTTTCTTGCCTTTGAGTCCAAAGTCATCTGAATCTGGTCTTCTCCTCTGGAAAGGTCCAATATTACATTTTTCGCGATCTGCTTGGATCCCCATCCCCATCAATTATCAAACTTGGCAGTGAGGCTACACTAGAGTTTCATGTCTTATCTGTCTTCGCTCTGCAGTGATGTATCAGATCAGTCCGACCAGCTGCAGCGTCTAATCAATATAATGGCTACCTAGTAAGGGGCGTGTCGGTCACTTCTTAATTGTAGACACTGACAATGAACTCCAGGATGTAGCTGTTCACAAATACTGTACAGCAGGGGTTTTCAAAGTGTGAGGCGGGGCTCCCCAGGGGCCTCCAAACAGTTTCAGGGGAGGCTCAGTGAATGGAAGTGAAACAATATTACATTAGTTATTATGTTAGTTATCAAAAGGAGATCACATAGAATAGAATAGAGATACAATAGAACTGTTTTTCCCACGTGACAAGTCAGAAACTAATAAATGCCTTAGGACTGACCTTTTTAATGTATTTGGTCTGAAGTTATGTCAAAACAGTGTAAATCAAGTGTTGAGTGTCTGTGAGATCAAATACCAAAATCATCATCCCACAGGCATCCAGGAATTGAGCGAAACTAAACAAGTAAACTGGGGGCACATTTTCCCAAACTTTGTCTGAGGGGAGGCCTTCACGCTCAAACCCCTGCGGTACAGTGTGTAGCCTAAGCAACAATCTTTGTCTAATAGCTGACTTAGACCATTGAACGGGTCACCATTGCAAACATGGCAACAATCGCCCCCAGCGTGCACAGCTTCTCTCTGGGCAGATGTTTCACCCAGCTGCTATTCATTGTTAATGTTAATGAGCCCATTCACAAGGCCACAAACAACAAAAGTGAAATGACATTAAGGGAATTAGGTTAGAACAGAGACTTACGAGGCGCCATACAAACAGTGAAGGACAAAGAGTTTGATGGCGCCTTTGATCATCTCAAATAACTAATACAACTTCTGAATACAAAAGAAAACTGCTCCTGCTCCTGTTGTTTACTCCAGCAGTGTGTCACGCCTCTTTTACACATCATGGCTGCTGAAAAGACTTTCGTAAAAGATACAGCAGTAAATCCTCCCCCTGCAGGCTTCCTCGATCGTCGAGGTGAATTTTAAGAATAGAGATGTCCTTCAAGATGTCGCAGTGGGATCGATTTCCAGGGTGTCAATTTCTCTTTAGTGAGTCTTCTGAAACAAAGAATTTAAGGGTTTTATTCTTTGCAAAGGCTCAGACAGACATTCAGAGTGCAACCAGTGTGCAGAGATTGAGACAAAGAGACAGTGATGAAACAGGTGACTTTATACTCTGATGTTATCCTGCAGCTGTCTCAGGGAGGGAGGGAGTAGAAACCAACTGTGATGAAGGTCTACCAAACAGATAAGAAACCCTCTAATGAGCTGCTTTCCTATGTGAACTGTGAAACCTAACTACAACATAATAAAGCATTAAGCACCACACAGTGAAACACAGGCCTGTAATAGTACAGCATATAAAGATAAAACAGTAAAACTCACAGGGGTCACAGGCAGGAGGACGGAGGATCAAGGAGGCACAAAACAGTGAAAGGCCTTTGATGATTACTGGATTACAAGAATGGGGACTCGAGACGAGTCACTCTGTCATCCTGTTTTAACTCTGCCGCCATCTGCTGGTATAAAACAAACATTCAGAGAATCACAGGTTCTGTTTACTGCCAGCAGTGCTCAGATATATTTGATCAGGGAAACATGCCACTTAGATTTAAAAGTAAAATAACTTTCAGAACCACACAGTTATATGTAACAATGAACCTATGTTGATCATGTGGCAATAAACAAAGGAGAACTGAAAATAAAGACTTTTGGTTTATTAAGCTAAGAGTCAAACCTGCATGCCAAGAGAGGTTTGTTAGCAACAGTAGCCAAGTTGATTACATGTAGTGTAACATTGAGAGTAACATTTTACATTAATGAAAATTACATTACAGTTCATAATATACACTCACCTAAAGGATTATTAGGAACACCTGTTCAATTTCTCATTAATGCAATTATCTAATCAACCAATCACATGGCAGTTGCTTCAATGCATTTAGGGGTGTGGTCCTGGTCAAGACAATCTCCTGAACTCCAAACTGAATGTCAGAATGGGAAAGAAAGGTGATTTAAGCAATTTTGAGCGTGGCATGGTTGTTGGTGCCAGACGGGCCGGTCTGAGTATTTCACAATCTGCTCAGTTACTGGGATTTTCACGCACAACCATTTCTAGGGTTTACAAAGAATGGTGTGAAAAGGGAAAAACATCCAGTATCAGTCCTGTGGGCGAAAATGCCTTGTTGATGCTAGAGGTCAGAGGAGAAAGGGCCGATCGATTCAAGCTGATAGAAGAGCAACTTTGACTGAAATAACCACTCGTTACAACCGAGGTATGCAGCAAAGCATTTGTGAAGCCACAACACGCACAACCTTGAGGCGGATGGGCTACAACAGCAGAAGACCCCACCGGGTACCACTCATCTCCACTACAAATAGTGTTACGGCCGCTGCTGGCGGCCTTAGAGTAGTTGTGTTTGGGAGTTCTCTGAGCTGTATGCAAATCCCCGCTGCAAGCACCTGTTGAGGATTGGTTCCCCTGGACCTGGAGTCGCCCACTTCCTGTTTGCTGGCGTCTGATTGGTGTGGCCGAGGATCCTACTGAACCTGCCAACCAGAACTCACCAATCAACACCAGCTGGCCTACAAATAGTTTGTCTGCCTGCAGTTCGAGGCGACTGTGAGCCAGTGATCAGTTCGCCTTGTAGTTGGTTGTGTACCCCTGTGAATGTCTTGAGTGTTAAATTTACCTGTTTCTGTCAGTTGCCGGCTTAAGTGACTCTTGTCAGTAAAAACCTTTGTGAACTACAGAATGTGAGTGGCACCCTTTAAAGGGGAAAATTGTTTGTTTGGTTACCCTACATTCCTGTACAGCATGAAGGTACTGACCTCCTTTTGTTGTGTTTTTTTCGGAGACAACTCATTTAATTAAACTTTGACTCAACCTGAATTCAGTTGTCCTTACCATCTTAATTTATCCCAAATACCTTGTTACTGCCCTACCCTAACAAGCTGGGTTGTAACAATAGGAAAAAGAGGCTACAATTTGCAAGAGCTCATCAAAATTGGACAGTTGAAGACTGGAAAAATGTTGCCTGGTCTGATGAGTCTCGATTTCTGTTGAGACATTCAGATGGTAGAGTCAGAATTTGGCGTAAACAGAATGAGTACATGGATCCATCATGCCTTGTTACCACTGAGCAGGCTGGTGGTGGTGGTGTAATGGTGTGGGGGATGTTTTCTTGGCACACTTTAGGCCCCTTAGTGCCAATTGGGCATCGTTTAAATGTCACGGCCTACCTGAGCATTGTTTCTGACCATGTCCATCCCTTTATGGCCACCATGTACCCATCCTCTGATGGCTACTTCCAGCAGGATAATGCACCATGTCACAAAGCTCCAATCATTTCAAATTGGTTTCTTGAACATGACAATGAGTTCACTGTACTAAAATGGCCCCCACAGTCAACAGAACTCAACCCAATAGAGCATCTTTGGGATGTGGTGGAATGGGAGCTTCGTGCCCTGGATGTGCATCCCACAAATCTCCATCAACTGCAAGATGCTATCCATCAATATGGGCCAACATTTCTAAAGAATGCTTTCAGCACCTTGTTGAATCAATGCCACGTAGAATTAAGGCAGTTCTGAAGGCGAAAGGGGTCAAACACAGTATTAGTATGGTGTTCCTAATAATCCTTTAGGTGAGTGTAGTTTAACCTCAGTCATTATTGTGTGTGCAGTGTTATTAAACAAACCTGCCCTGTAGCACCGTGCTGTATACTGTGTGGACACCTGATCTGACTGACAGCAGTTAGTCTGATGCTCAGTGCTTTTAGGGACATGTGAATAAATGAACAAATAAAGAATTGACAACAAACAGTTGTCTTTGTGATATTTATTAATGTAAGAAAAAAACAGTAAACACTCCAACTGGGGCAGAGACTTCAGACACCCAACAGGATTAGAGAGTCCAGCCAAGAGAAAAGACAAATTAAAAATTTAACAGAGAAAGATTTTGTGGAGTCTATGAGAAAAGCCTTGATTCCTGGGAGAAGAGACCACATAGGACAAACCAGTCTCAGAGGTGTTCATTAAATTAAAACACTGGTACAATTAGAGTCATTCTAATTAGGAGCAAAGCACAAACACAATGACACATACAGGAGTATTAAAGTAAATATAGGTCAAATCTTTTTTTCATTACAGGACACAGTTAGAAGTTCAGTTCAATTCAATTTTATGTATATAGCGCCAAATTACAACAACAGTTATCACACAGCACTTTTCATAAAAGAGAAGGTGTAGACCGTACTCTGTGATGTTATTTACAGAACATGGCTCAGGGTGGGCGGCCATGTTCTGCCTCGACCGGTTGGGGGTGAGAACATTAAAGAAGCTCATGAAGTCGTAACTACTGAGAGCTATGGGAATACTTGGCTCAATAGAGCTGTGACTCTCTGTCAGCCTGGCTACAGTGCTGAAAAGAAACCTGGGGTTGTTCCTATTTTCCTCTATTAATGACGAGTAGTACGCTGCTCTGGCATTACGGAGGGCCTTCCTATAAGTTTTAAGACTATCTTGACAGATTAAACGAGAATTTTCCAGGTTGGTGGAATGCCAATTCCTCTCAAGTTTCTGCAATATTTTCTTTAATTTGTGAGTTTCAGTATTATACCATGGAGCTAACCATCTTTGTTTTATTATTTTCTTTTTTAGAGGGGCTACAGAGTCGAGTGTCATTCACAGCGAGCCTGCAGCACTATCAACAAGATGATCGATGTGGAAGGGACTGAAATTAGCATAGGAGTCCTCCGTTACTTTGTGACTTGATAATGAATTTAGAGCTGATGGAATTGCATCCTTAAATTTAGCTACAGCACTATCAGACAGATATCTTGTATAAAAAATTTTGCCCAATGGCGTGTAGTTCAGCAATACAAACTCAAAAGTTATCAAACAGTGGTAGAATAATGAGGGATTCTGTCACTATTAAATGTTCAATTTCAATACCATATACCAGAACAAGGTCGAGGGTGTGGTTAAAACAGTGAGTCGGTTCATGAACACTCTGAGAGAAGCCAATGGAATCTAAGAGAGAGATAAACGCAGTACTAAAGCTGTCATTCTCAACGTCCACGTGAATATTAAAATCCCCTACAATAATAACTTTGTCCGTTTTAAGGACTAAAGTTGACAAAAAACTCTTTTCAGACTCTTTTCAAATTCAGATAAAAATTCAGTACGGACCAGGTGCTCGGTACACTATAACAAATAGAATTGGTTGCAGTGATTTCCAACTTGGGTGTGAAAGACTAAGAACAAGGCTTTTAAATGAGTTATAATTTAGTTTAGGTTTAGAGCTGATTAGTAGGCTAGAGTCGAAGTGTAATGGGAATTCCAAACATGTTGCATGTAAGGGAGACTCATCTGTGATGTAGCACTGAATCTGTGTAAACATAAAAGTCAAAATATCTCTGTTCTCTGTGTTATCCAGACTTCATTGACAATGTGTCTCTGTGGGATGATAAGATTGACCCTAAAGCTGGATAAATAACAGGCTCACTAAGCTCTCCTCACTCATTCGAGCATACATGTACACGGCGTATGTGTGTTACTATGAGTCCTTCTGCAGAAGACTTGAATAAAACTCACAGAAAAACAAGTGTTTGCCTGAGCTGTTTATTTGAAAACTTGAATTGCCATCACAATTTGGCGTTGTCGGCTCATCACACGCGTGAGAGGACTCTCGGAGCTGAAGGTAAAACCGTGCACGGCTGGAGACTGCAACTTCAAACCTCCCCTGCAAACTATGGGTGAGACGAACCTGATGGCTGGCAACACTCTCTTTTTGGTGAGCAGACTATTCAAGTGGAACGATTCTTGCTTCCTCCCAGGGTGAAGCGTGACAGACGTGTCAGCTGGTCAGGCCTGGGGCCGCTGTGTGAATCGGCAAAGCTTTGTGGTAAAAGTACTATAGTCAAGAAATCACTGTGGGACGGTGGATTTCTTAAAATGGCCTGGGACCTACTGTAAAGTAGGGATGTGTGAGTCAGAGGACAAAATTATTATTTTACTTAGGGTTGCTACTCTAGGTGATTATCAAGTAATTATACGTCGGAGAAGTCGCAGGTGGCACACTGCCGACACACCGTAAACCACACAGTAAGTCGCACAGTACGTCACCCACTAATGTGAATAACCACCGATAGATGAGGGATTGGATGAGCCGATGACAAGCGAGGCGACCACCACCCGGCGAGCACTCCACTGGCTCGGCTTACATAGCTTACTAATTGGCCTTGATCGGCCCCAGCTGTGAGCTGCACCCAGCGCCACTCAGCAGGCACGCGTACACACCTGCGGGGGAGAGACAGACATACCCACAGCAACAACACCTAGAGCACCCAGACCTCACGGGTCGTAACATCGGTGAACAAATTTAAAACAAGAGGCACCTAATTCTAAATTTTAAAGACAAAATAAAAGGTCAGTTCTTTATTACATTCTGGGAATTTAGGGTTACTTAAACAACCTAAGGAAAATGGGTTCAAATAACAGTAAGAAGGAACAAGACCCTTCATTAATGAATGCTCCTAATATTAATTACATGATTGTTAATTATGGTTTGGGAAGTATTGACCAGCTGGACATGTGGGTTAAGCAGTGTGGTTTCCCGGCAACAGGCAGCTTCAGCGTTAGACAGTTAGACACTCTGAGGGTACAATTAGAGAAAAAGGAGAGGGGAAAATCCTTTAAAGCAAACTGGGCCGCATATTCAGCTTGGCTGAGAGAGGCGAGCCGCAGGGACAGAAAATTACAGGCAGGGACCGACCCCTCTAACAATTCTGCATCTCAGTGTGTCAGACTAGATCCGGACCTGGACTCAGTTCCCCCACAGCCACGTCGGCCAAACCCTGCTCTACCTACCGTCCATCCTGCAGCCCGAGCTAACAGCAGCAGCCACAGCTGTGGGAGGGGGAACAACCCCCCCACCATACGGGGAGCCATCTTGCCCGCACCACACCAGATCCAACAAGATTTATTTACCAACCTCCAATCCACCTACAAACCTCCATGTCACAGCCCCAGTGATGGAAGTGGTGTCCAGAGATGGAAGCACACAGCTGATCCACAGACCGTGGCTATTCAGCGAGATGAAGGAAGCATCACAGCAGCGTCCTCGAGTTCAGGGCGGTGGGGTGAAATATGCTGAACATCTGCTGATCTTTTGCCAACAATTGCCCATCATGACAACGATGGTGGGAGCATCCGTTCATCGCACGACTTAATCTGGCAGACACCATAAGTTTGCACCGCCCAGGGAGCGACAACCCAGTTCTCCCAATCCCAATTCCTTCTTCTGATGGCTATGGAGCGCTGAGACAACACGTGTGGGTATGTGGGCAACATGTGTATCAAATCCTGAGAGCTGGATGGTGTGCGACGTGTTATCTAGCCCATCTGATGACCTCTGTCACCATCCTGCCCACTCTGAGCTATTTCCACACTCACTACGCCCACTACTATGTGCCTCATAGAGCCAGACGCTCAAACACCAGAGTTCCGCCGGCGGAGAAAGGCATTGGGGGCTTCCTCCCCTGGTGGGGGACTGTGAACAATGCACATAAGATAGATGGACTGGCTATTGAACTGGAAAACCTGACAGCCCTTGTAGAAGTGTTTTTTTCCACCCTCACACTCACTGTGCAGGGCCTCAGAAATGTGGCGTTGCAAAACAGAATAGCACTGGACCTGATGCTGGCGACTCAAGGCGGAGTTTGCCACATAATTGGAACGGACTGTTGTACATACATCCCAGATGTCTCGGACAACATAACTCATGTTGTCTCCCACCTGAATGATCTACTGCACGAGGAGAAAAGTCAGGACTCACAGAACACTGGGGGATGGGACATGTGGTCGTGGCTGACAACAGGCTGATGGAAGAATGTGCTGTTAAAAATGTTGACCCCACTGTTCATCATTTTTGGTGTTTTCCTCCTTCTGACATGCTGTGTGATACCTTGTGCTAGATCTATGATTGCTATAGCAATCAAGTCATCAATGGGTCAGTACATGCAACTACCAACTGAACTAACTGATTCAATGGAGTGGATCCCACCTTTCAAAGGGGATGAAAGTGAAGTTTAATCTGAATCATTTCTAAGTTTCTTAGTTATCTTCTGAATCATTAGTCTTTGCAAATGTAATGAAATTTCACATTTTGCATAATTACAATCTCACATTTTTATATTCCTTACATTATATTTTTATTCCTTATATTCTCATATTCTTATATTTTTACATAATCACCTTTTCTTCAAGTACTGCTGAAGTTACATGAAATGTTTATATTCTCATGATGTTGTGTTAGTATAATATGCTAAAAGGGAGTAATGTAATGGGAATTTCTTGAGAACCATCTTTAAAACACTGCACATTACTCCCTTACCGGTTACCCTATCTGCAAACACATCTACCTCACAACAGGGTTTGTGAGGTCTGTGATGCCGATGTGCTAGTAGATAGGATTAAACTGCTTTGTGTTGCATAGGTATATAGAGACTAAACAGCGTTAAAGCCATCTCATGATATCAGGTTGATTTGCCACATAAAAGCTATTTGATGGAAACTAACAGCAGACTGGCGTTCTTGTTTGTTGTGTGTCACACCTAAATTGGTTCCCGCTGTACTGCCCTACAAAGGCTAAGTGCTGTAACTACATAAACACTGAAACTGAGAAAAATGCCTTTAAAGTTTTGAAACTAGCCAAACATGTTGTGGTTAGATCAGTGATAATGCATAATACCTTCTTACGAAGAGATTTTTTATAGATAAAAACCAGGACCACTGATATGCCCTTTGACACATGACTCAAAAAGCAGATACTGCACTCTACTTTTGGATGTCCTTAACCAACTAGAAACGTATTGCTAAGGCAAAGTGCAGTATCTACAAACTAAATGTGTTCATTCAACTTTCTTGTTTTGTTTCTTACTACATGTTGATTGTTTTTAATAGCTGTAAAAGTTTTATTCATGTTTGCAAGTTGTTAATGTTGAAATTTCTCAGTAGTAAGCCTCAAAATTAAGTTGTCTTTTATCACAATGGCCTTTTACCACAAAGAATAAATGTTGATGTGTTAGTTTGCATTAGAATTTTCAATTTAATTTATTTTTTTATTTTTTTATAAAAAACAGGGTTATTTTTTAAACAGTAGTTAAAAATTCATGCATTTCAAACAATATGAAATGGAAGTGTGTGTGTGTGTGTGTGTGTGTGAACGCTGGTCCACTTTCCTGAGGAGGCACAGCTAATTTTAGCGTTCACTGGCCCAACGTAACTTTACCGGAGCCAGCTAGCATCTGAAGGAGTAACCTCTGTTGGAATAGCTGCTTGAAATGTGAAGAGATGTCTGAACTGGATCGGTTCGCAGCAGAGTGTGAAGCGGTTGGGATGAGGATTAGCACCTCTAAATCTGTGGCCATGGTTCTCAGCAGGAAACTCCAGGTAGGGAATGAGTCCTTACCCCAAGTGAAGGACTTCAAGTACCTCGGGGTTTTGTTCACAAGTGAGGGGAGACATGAGCAGGAGACTGGCCGGAGAATCGGAGCAGCGGGGGCAGTATTGCACTCGCTTTACCGCACCGTTGTGACGAAAAGAGAGCTGAGCCGTAAGGCAAAGCTCTCGATGTACCGGTCAATTTTCGTTCTTACCCTCACCTATGGTCATGTAGGCTGGGTCATGACCGAAAGAACGAGATCGCGGGTACAAGCGGCCGAAATGGGTTTCCTCAGGCAGGTGACTGGTGTCTCCCTTAGAGTTAGGGTGCATAGGGATATGGAAGCTCGGCCATCCACGAGGAGCTCAGAGTAGAGCCACTGCTCCTTTGTGTTGAAAGGAGCCAGTTGAGGTGGTTTGGGCATCTGGTAAGGATGCCTCCTGGATTCCTCCCTAGGGAGGTGTTCCAGGCACGTCCAGCTGGAAGGAGGCCTTGGGGAAGACCCAGGACTAGGTGGAGTGATTATATATCCACATTGGCCTGGGAACGCCTCGGGATCCTCCAGTCAGAGCTGGTTAATGTAGTTCGGGAAAGAGAAGTTTGGGGTCCCCTGCTGGAGCTGCTGCCCCTGCGACCCGACCCCGGATAAGTGGATCAAGATGGATGGATGGATGGATGGATGGATGTCCGAAACAAAAAACATCAACGCGATTATAAAGCATATTATGATTGCGCTGTCAGAGTAAATGCCTTCAAGGGAGCAGGTAGGATAAAATGTTTGTCTGATTTGCAAGTGGCCAACTTGCCAACTTAGTTAGCTACTGTTAAATGATTATATGTCATTTGCCTTGCTAATGTTAGATGTTTACATTTTGCCATCCTCCTTACTACCCTTTGGATATTTGTGTTTTAATGCAAGTTCAACAATAATTTTACTGCGGGATTGTGCTATGGTGTTTCTCTATGGTAAGCTTACATTAGCTTTTTGGCTTGTTGGTTGTGTGTGAGGGAGCCTTACGATCGATGCAAACAGTATTACAGTCGGGATTAGGCTGCCAAGGCAGACCGCCGTATCTGCGGTGTCAAAGCCGGGAAAACAAACAAAGCCAGTCTAAGCGCAGTAACATCACTTACTGCGGTTTGCCTTGGTATTAGCTTGGGTTTTGTAGTTACTGCAATTTTGACACTGTCTCTGAAACGGGGCAAAATTAAAGTAGGAGACAGAACAGATGTTTTGACATAGCGATCCATCTTTGTGGAACCAGCACTGTAGAAAAAGTGTTTCCGTTTCTGTTACTACCAACATACACGGCTCATGTCATCTACCGGTCCTCTTGGCAGGTGAGCCAAAACTTTAATTTCCACCCCTGGGTGTAAGGTAAGACAACCTGCATGTTTTTACAATTATTATTTGTTTAGATTGTATAGCCCATTTACTTTTCTGCACACCGTTGCGAGGAGCAGCAGCATGACTCGGGTGGTCAAAAATGCCTTTTTACTCTGATAGTTCCAATACTTATAGCTAACAATTTGTGATATGCTTCAAGTGTTTAATATCTATACATGTTTGTGTAGGCAAGTCAAGTGTTGATTTGAGAGGCTAAATTGATTGTCTTCTCACTGTCGGCCACTTAGGCCGCCTGGTCGTCAATTTAAAAAACCAAAACATTAATTTTAAAAACAACAAAACAAACTCTGTTCACATATATGAAAGTATTTAATAAACCAGCTAAACACATGTCAGAGTAAATATCCTACATGCTAGATGTAACCATAGACTGCATAAAGGATGTAAGACAGTACTGGAGTAAAAGAATGGGGACATGATGAGTCACTCTGTCGACCTGTTGGCTGCAGAGTAACTCTGCTGACATCTGGTCCTTTAAACTAACTCACACATTCAGAGAATCAACCTGACTTCCTGGAAATAACACATGGTAACATTAAGTAACATGATTTAAAATTATCTGATTTGTGTTATTTATTTTGTTTTCAGTTACAGGGTAGGATTTTCTGTTTTGTCCAAGCCTGTAAAGATACCAAGTAAATTACTTTGTTGTTCTTACATATGCTTAATATCTGAACATGAGAAGCTTCACACATGTTCTTTTTACAAAAGCAGTGCTCAGATATATTTCATCAGGGAAACATGTCAGTAAGACTCAAATAAAAGTACTTATTGCCGTGAAAGGCTCTTTTAACATTTGATGTTAAGTTTGAAGGTGATGCCTGATGTGTTTTTCTTTATCTCATCATGAAAGTGAAATCTATAAATGTGGTGCAGTAAAGTAAGCCGACACACGGCTATATGTGAATGGGAAGTACCAGCACCTATTATTTTTTACTTCAAGCACTGTTTTCAACATTACTGTTGTTGTTCTGTAGAGCACAGTGAAGTGTGCTTAGCTGTCACAACCCACAGTGGATAAATCTTATTTTCTGTTAGATATTTGCATCACATTAAACCAGTTCTCATGTTACTGTGTCCACCTTCCGTAGCCCTTTTATATCATTACTCATCAGTAATATTGTAGTTTATATATTTTTGTTGTCAATCTTTATTTGCATGTAATGCACTAGTTCAGCTTTCTTGGAAATCACCTGACAATCCCTGCTCCCTCAATTGGGCAGGACAACAGCTACAAAGCAGGAAGAAGATCTGGTTTCTGATTTGCTGCTGCAACTCTGCTGTGAAGGCGTCAAGGTAAGAGAATCGTGTGTGTGTGTGTGTGTGTGTGTGTGTGTGTATGTGCACACGCTCATGTGCGTGTATGACTCACATACAAACAACAGTATAAAATCTGGAGGCCAGAAAAAAACAAATGTGACAATAGACCTCTCAACATACAATCTGTTTTAAGATTTGTATCGTTTGTATTTACATTTTATCTGTTGTGTTTATCTACAGCTGCTGTAAAAAGTACATTTCCCCAGTGTGGGATGAAGTCTATCTTATCTTAAATATTTGAGCATTCTTTCAGTCCCTGGGTTTGGTTGCCAGATGATTTCTTATTTTTATGTCCTTTTACCAGTAATGTTTTATATAAATATGTATAAGCAACACTTTATAGCAGTGTTCATGTTATTGTGTCCAACTTCTGTGGCCCTCTCTCAATAAACAAATGTCTGACTCAACCTGACATTTCACTGTTGAGAGATTACCACTCTTGATTTCTATATGGGCGGTGTGTTGTGAAGAAAAGCTAAAGAGCAGTTTAGTTTCAGTTTAACCAGCTGCTGCACCTCAGTCTGTCATGGCTGCTTTAACATCAGCTCCACTTGTGGTTTTGTTCGCATGTTCATGGATCTTTGTTCTGTGTCAAGGTAAGAGTGTGTGTGTGTGTGTGTGTGTGTGTGTGTGTGTGTGTGTGTGTGTGTGTGTGTGTGTGTGTGTGTACGCCAGTATAAACTTTTGTTTTCCTCTATATATACACAACAGCATAAAACCTAGATATCAGAAGATGATCCCAGACAGGACAGAGTTACGGGTGAAGGCAGCACAGACAGACAGCAGCAAACTGGAAACTGCTGAGTTTTAACTTTCAACTCTGACTTTATGCCAGTGAAAATAAATTCACTGAATAATGTATTATTACAAATTAAAATATGTACATTTACAATCTCATTACATAATTTCCAGTTTGACATTTTGATAGGTTGATAGCAGATTTGATTAAATTTGGTTAAAAACTAAATTTAATTATAGGTTGAATTCAGTGAGAGCATAAGAAAACAGCATAAAACAAAAAGTCAAAGTTATCAGTTAAGTAAATTTACAGAACATAATTCACGTGTTATCAGGAAGTTGATCCCACAAAGAGAGCGTTAAAAGAAATGTCATAGGAAATGCTTCAGCTTGATTTTAATGTAAGGGTTTAAATTTTGACAAACTAACTTACTGTGGCTATAAATATAAACATGTATGTTGTAATTGTGTGACAAAATATTAAAATGTTGTTTTGAAATTTTATAAAACCTTTTAATTAACATATTATTGTCCTGCTCAAATTACTAAACCTGGTGTGGTAATTTCAGACATCATGTTTCAGGTAAAAAGGTTCAAATGAAATGCACCACTAATGTGGATTCATATAACCTGATGCAAAGAGGGAACTCACATATCTGTCGACACAGAACCGCGGAGACGTAAGGCAAGTTTATTTGTATTGCACAATCTAACAACAAGGTAATTCAAAGTGCTTTACATAAAACATAAAAGCAACAGGGAAATATGTCAAAGTTTAAAAGCAACATAAAATATAATAAAAGTTACAGTGTTACAATCAGGGTTAAAAGAGTTAAATGGAAAATAATAAAAAGCTAAAAACAAAGACAAAGAAACAGGACAGTAAAAGTGCAGTGTAAGTTATCAATAAAAAGAAAAATCTTAAATATTTAATTAAAAGCTGTGGTAAAAAGAAAAGTCTTCAGTCTTAATTTAAAAGAACTGACTGTTTCAGCAGACCTGCAGTTATCTGGGAGTTTGTTCCAGATATACGGAGCATAAAAACTGAACGCTGCTTCTCCTTGTTTAGTTTTGACTCTGGGGACAGAAAGCAGACCTGCCCCAGACAACCTGAGAGGTCTGGATGGTTCATAACGAAGCAGAAGATTGGAAATGTATTTTGGCCCTAAACCATTTAGTGCTTCAAGAGACAGAAAATCAACTTCAAAAAGAAACCCCTGAAGCTAAATCCTCAGGTCCAGGAACCAAATCAAGCAGTTGACGTCTTCATATAAGAAGCCCTGCAAAATCAACAAACCATCCAAAATCCAACACCCTCAGTAAACCGATTTATTACAGACACACTCTTTTAATACATATATTTTAAAAAGGGAACTATTTCTTCATAATCATTTATTTATTCCTAAACATTTATATATCCTATTATTTTAAACAAGACATTGGACCCATGCCTCCCAGGTGTCCCCCAGCAACTTCTCCTGAGCCCTGAGCTATCTCTCCAATCCCATGAATAAACTAACAAATCTCAGAAATAAAAACAGATGTGACAATAGACCTCATAACTGTTTAAGATTTATAGTACTGAAGTTTTTTTTAAAACTTCATTAACTAATTACCTTTTTATTATGATGATTTATAGATTCACCTTCTGTTGAATGATCATTAGGAGAGAAATGTGTGAAACTTCCTGTATCACCTTCATTTACTGATTTAAGAACTGTAATTTCAATTCAATATGTACAGCAATTACTCGTGATATCTTATTATAATAATTACTTTTATTATTTGATAATGAATTTTCATGTAAAAAAATCTGCTGGTTGTCACATGTGAAGATTTGCTGCTTTTCATTTGTTTGTTAATAAAGTTGAGGTTTGGACACAACAAGCATTGTGAAGGTGTCACTTTGAGCTCTGAGTAACTGTGACAGCATTTCTCACTGTTAACAGAATCTTTACAAACAATCAATCAATTAATGGAGAAAATAATCAGCAGATTGATCCAGAATGAAAATAATCATCAGCTGCAGTCTGATAGTTCAAAATGAGCTCCAGCTCAACAACTACAGCAGTAAAATGCTGCTTTATATTAATGTGTGAGGAAAAATAATCTGATGGTAGAATATTTAATAGTACAACAGTCACAGGGACATTAAAGTACATTTTCCTGATTGTACTCACATACTTTTACTTCAGTATTTTTTTCAATGCAGGACTTCTATTTGTAGCAGAATATTTTTACAATGTAGTACTTTTACTGTAGTTTCTGTATACTTGATCCACAACTGCTTTTCTCAGTCTTTAACAAAAGGAAACTAATGATCTGTGATGTGTCTGTTTCTGACAGCGTCCACTGTTGGCAGATATTTCTGTATCTTTGACTTTAAACACAATATAAAACTAAAGTCCTGCTATCAAAATGTTACTTGTGTCAAAGTACACAATTACTAGCTAATTTTACATGATGTTGGCAGGTAAATCTGTATCAGTGTGTCGTATGTTCAGTCTTAATCTGCAGAGTAACCTGTGAGCAATCTGTCAGCTACATGTTTTCATTTCACATGTTTACAATGAAGGAACGATCAGAGCTGTTGATCCTGTTAATGCTGCTCTGATCTGAGCTGGAATTAAAAGCAGCTCAACCGAAACTCACCTGAGCTTCCAGGCAGCCGTCCAGCTTTCAGGTTGGACAGCGAGCATTATGTCCTCATTTAAAACCAGGAAGCTGACAGTCCAGTCTGACTCTTTATATTATAACAGACAGACTTTATATCAGTTATTTGTTGACTTTTGAACAGCTTCCTGTCTTTAGAGCAGAGATAACCAAGAGTCAATAAACCAGATAAAAACAAGATCATCAACTTTCTTTAAGCGTAACTCTGGAGCTGAGAAACAAAAGCGAAAGCTGATGGCTCTGAATGTCTGTCTGGGCATGTCCCTGTGATTAGAAAACAAAATGTTGGGACATTTAGAGGGCAGAGTTTGGCATGAAGCAGCTCTGAGCTCATTTTAACTTCACCATCCCCCACACGTCAGTCTGAGTCAGGATGTGGGTTCAGTTCTTCCTCCTTACTGTTGGCTGGCAGAAACATGAGAACATCATGTGTGTCTGAAGACACAGTTTTGTAGTTTCCCTCTGTGACACATCCACTATTGTGTCCTGTGGTGTATAATATACAGTGGGTACGGAAAGTATTCAGACCCCTTTAAAGTTTTCACTCTTTGTTTCATTGCAGCCATTTTCCAAAAATCAAAAAAGTTCATTTTATTTCTCAGTAATGTACACTCAGCACCCCATCTTGACAGAAAAAAACAGAAATGTAGAAATTTTTGCAAATTTATTAAAAAAGAAAAACTGAAATATCACATGGTCATAAGTATTCAGACCCTTTGCCGTGACACTCATATTTAACTCAGGTGCTGTCTATTTCTTCTGATCATCCTTGAGATGGTTCTACACCTTCATTTGAGTCCAGCTGTGTTTGATTATACTGATTGGACTTGATTAGGAAAGCCACACACCTGTCTATATAAGACCTTACAGCTCACAGTGCATGTCAGAGCAAATGAGAATCATGAGGTCAAAGGAACTGCCTGAAGAGCTCAGAGACAGAATTGTGGCAAGGCACAGATCTGGCCAAGGTTACAAAAAAATTTCTGCTGCACTTAAGGTTCCTAAGAGCACAGTGGCCTCCATAATCCTCAAATGGAAGACGTTTGGGACGACCAGAACCCTTCCTAGAGCTGGCCGTCCGGCCAAACTGAGCTATCGGGGGAGAAGAGCCTTGGTGAGAGAGGTAAAGAAGAACCCAAAGGTCACTGTGGCTGAGCTCCAGAGATGCAGTCGGGAGATGGGAGAAAGTTGTAGTAAGTCAACCATCCCTGCAGCAATCCACCAGTCGGGGCTTTATGGCAGAGTGGCCCGACGGAAGCCTCTCCTCAGTGCAAGACACATGAAAGCCCGCATGGAGTTTGCTAAAAAACACCTGAAGGACTCCAAGATGGTGATAAATAAGATCCTCTGGTCTGATGAGACCAAGATAGAACTTTTTGGCCTTAATTCTAAGCGGTATGTGTGGAGAAAACCAGGCACTGCTCATCACCTGTCCAATACAGTCTCAACAGTGAAGCATGGTGGTGGCAGCATCATGCTGTGGGGGTGTTTTTCAGCTGCAGGGACAGGACGACTGGTTGCAATCGAGGGAAAGATGAATGCGGCCAAGTACAGGGATATCCTGGACGAAAACCTTTTCCAGAGGCTCTGGACCTCAGACTGGGCCGAAGGTTTACCTTCCAACAAGACAATGACCCTAAGCACACCGCTAAAATAACGAAGGAGTGGCTTCACAACAACTCCGTGGCTGTTCTTGAATGGCCCAGCCAGAGCCCTGACTTAAACCCAATTGAGCATCTCTGGAGAGACCTGAAAATGGCTGTCCACCAACGTTTACCATCCAACCTGACAGAACTGGAGAGGATCTGCAAGGAGGAATGGCAGAGGATACCCAAATCCAGATGTGAAAAACTTGTTGCATCTTTCCCAAAACGACTCATGGCTGTATTAGATCAAAAGGGTGCTTCTACTAAATACTGAGCAAAGGGTCTGAATACTTATGACCATGTGATATTTCAGTTTTTCTTTTTTAATAAATTTGCAAAAATTTCTACATTTCTGTTTTTTTCTGTCAAGATGGGGTGCTGAGTGTACATTACTGAGAAATAAAATGAACTTTTTTGATTTTTGGAAAATGGCTGCAATGAAACAAAGAGTGAAAAATTTAAAGGGGTCTGAATACTTTCCGTACGTATGTGCATTTCACGCATAACAGTTTAAAATAGCACTGTAGCTGCAGGACAGAAGAGCAGTGATTGGTGGTTATGTAGGGACTGAACCCTTCTATAGAATTTGACCTCTAACCCCTTGTTTTGATATCCTATATAAGCTGTGTTTGATGTACGGAAAGACAGAGTGGTCATCGGGCTGGGTCACTCTCCAAGCTGCTGCAGAGCTTGTAATTAATGCTGAACTCCTTGATGTAATAAACTTTTATGATCAAGAACAGTGTCAAGCGGGTTTCTTCTCAACACATTATTGCAGCATTATTGTTCGGACACCACAGTCCCTAAGCAACATACTTAACCCCCAGTTGCTCCAGATGATAAATAATATGATAAAAACAGACGTGGGCCACTTTAGGTAAAGTATAACTTGAATAAGTAAACTCCTCTTCTTTACCAAGTTGGTCAGTAAGGAATCTTGTTTAAATTGTTGTTGACAACAACAAACGGTTTGTCATGTGAAAGCACCACTCGTAATCGTTGCCCAGCACTACTTTGTATGTTTTATTTGAATGTCAGTATGTCTGACACACACAGTATTGATTATTTGTTTTATTATTTAATGGTAGTGTAAGACCTGGAGGCTTCTCTGTGGGCCCTCCCTTGAGGCCTCCAGGAGAGCCACATGTCTGACACCACTGTGACGATGCAAGACAAACACAAACACACGCTAATATTCAGATGCACATTTCACCTATTTCACATTTCACATATTGCATTCAACCCACATTTATGTTACAACTGACAACCAGACTATGAGGTGAATTATAACATTTTACTTCTTGTGTTTGAGTCTAAAAGCATTTTCTGTCTGTGTTGCAGAGAAAACACATCATTTATTAGCAAACACACGTGACTAATTTGTGTCACATTTTGAAGGCTGTGGCTTAAAAGAGCTCCAAGGTACAGACAGAAACGTCAAAAATGTTTCAACTCATAATGCAAACTACATATTTTTTCTCAAATCACTCCCAACATTTTTAACATGACTTTTGTTGTTTTTAGAGCACATTAAAGTTTGCTTTGCAGTAACAACTGTCATAATAATATAACATAATTCCTCTTTTCTGTTGGAAGTTTGCATCACATTATAGTGTTCATGTTATTATGTGCACATTCTGTAGCACTTTAATGTCATTACTCATCAAACAATCTTGTAGTTTATATATTTTTGTTGTTGTTTTGGCCTATATGCGTGTAATGCAGTAAACAGTTCAGCTTTCTTTGAAATCACGTGACACATTTCCTCCTCGCTTGTTTGGGCGGGTCTACTGTAAAAACAAAAAACTATACAACAGGAAGAAGAACCCAGTCTGCGCTCTGCTGTCATGGTCGCTTTAACATCAGCGCCATTCGTGGCTTTGTTCGCTTGTTCATGGATCTTTGTTCTGTGTCAAGGTAAGAGGAGTGTGTGTGTGTTGGACTGTGGCGATTCATTGACGTCAACGCCATCGATTATGAAAATACGTAGATTTGCATAACTTGGCCTGGACAACAAGCCGCCATCTTTGGCATTACGGGCTTTTCCCATAGAGCCGTATGTGAGCAGGAAGTGATTGAGTGGCGTGTCTGCTCTGTAAAACGTCTCTGATATTACACAGAGGTGAAATAAATCCATGTCAGAAACATTTAAAGTTTAAATAAAGTTCTGACGGTCTGTTATTATTATTATTATTATTATTATTACTAATATTGTAACACAGCAGTGATGCGGAAGTTAGACTATGTGAGAAGTAGATCAGCAGGAAGTTGATGGATAAATTATCTTTGATTATGTTGATTTATAGATTTATCTTCTGTTGTTGATGATCATTAGGAGAGAGATGTGTGGAACTTATAAACTTATTTACTTACAACTGTTTATTAATTATATGTCTGTGTATTGTGCTGTTTTTCACGGTACATGTAGTGATGCAAGTTCCTAATGGATAAATAAAGTTATTTGAATTGAATTGAAACTTCCTGTATCACCTTCATTTACTGACTTAAGAACTTTCTTAAAAACTGTAGTCTGAACAGTTTATACAGCAATAACTCCTGAAAACTGTCTGTTGTTGTAACTCATATTTTCAATTCTATTTACAACATATTCATTATAATTTATATTCAAATACAGTTTTTTGTAGACTTAGACTGACTCTGCAGGCTGCTGGATATGTTTGTAAAGTTTATTATGAGCTGACTTGTGAACAGAGTCTCCACCTCTGACCTCTGTTCTTGTCCAGCACTGTAGTTTACTGTGTGGACGGATGGACAGCAGAGACCAACATGTGTCCTCTCCCCTCTCGTGGTGTCTGTCCATGCAGATCCAGCAGCTTCATTTGTCTCTCTGAGAAGTAAAGCAGTTTCATACTGTAGGGACTCTTTCCTCAGTAGAAGTAGTTCAGACACAGTCTGAGTAGAGGACGGACAGACTGGGGACACATTTGGAAAACAAGGACAAAGATTCAAAGCTTCTAGGAAATAATAAACTTCACATGTTTAATATTTCAGCTGTTTGTTCAGGCTCAGAAATGCTGATGTCTGTATTCAGATGGGAAATAATATCAATAATCAATAATCTCCAAACAAGCAGAAAGCAGATGAAAGTAAAATGTCTCCTGTCTGATGGTGCGGAGGACGACTTGACTGACAGCTGTAGAAATGAGCAACATGAAGTCAGCGTGCAGCTGCAGCAGAGGAGTTAGTCTCTCCTTTCTGCAGCTGGGACTCAAGTTGTCTGAGAACAGGGTTTGAAATGCTGCTGAGTTCACATGTGCTGTTTTATAGAGACCTGATCTCTGCTGCTTCCATCAAAAGATGTTTGAACAACAGGAAACATTACAAGTCCTGACTGGAGGCTTTTCTCTTTCTGTTCAGGGACACAGGAGCTGAAGGAGACAGTGAAGCCTGGAGAGGACGCCACTCTTCAGTGTCGGGGTCACAGAGGTGCTGACATAGAAGTGATAAAGTGGAACAGACCTGACCTGAAGTCAGATGATATTTATGTCTTCTTCTTCAGAGACAACTGCTCATATGAAAACAACACGCATGAATCTTATCGTGGTCGAGTGAAGCTGAGAGATCCAGAGATGAAGGACGGAGACGCTTCTGTGATTCTGAAGAACGTCAACATCAACGACACTGGAACATATCAGTGTCGGGTTAGAGAGAAAAAGGAGAAAGGCAAAGCTGAACTGATCAGCATCATCATGCTGACAGTGACAGAGCCAGGTGAGTCTCTTTGTCTCTCAGGTGAGTGTGTAGAGCTCAGAGTGTCTCTTTGTCTCTCAGGTGAGTGTGTAGAGCTCAGAGTGTCTCTTTGTCTCTCAGGTCAGCGTGTAGAGCTCAGAGTGTCTCTTTGTCTCTCAGGTCAGCGTGTAGAGCTCAGAGTGTCTCTTTGTCTCTCAGGTGAGCGTGTAGAGCTCAGAGTGTCTCTTTGTCTCTCAGGTCAGCGTGTAGAGCTCAGAGTGTCTCTTTGTCTCTCAGGTCAGCGTGTAGAGCTCAGAGTGTCTCTTTGTCTCTCAGGTCAGCGTGTAGAGCTCAGAGTGTCTCTTTGTCTCTCAGGTGAGTGTGTAGAGCTCAGAGTGTCTCTTTGTCTCTCAGGTGAGCGTGTAGAGCTCAGAGTGTCTCTTTGTCTCTCAGGTGAGCGTGTAGAGCTCAGAGTGTCTCTTTGTCTCTCAGGTGAGTGTGTAGAGCTCAGAGTGTCTCTTTGTCTCTCAGGTCAGCGTGTGGAGCTCAGAGTGTCTCTTTGTCTCTCAGGTGAAGCTGCTTCCTGGTAGTCGAGCTGAGAAACATCACAGATCAGATGTTTGTGTTTTAGAAAGATGTTGCTGATGAGACTTTAGAGGAAACAGCTGCTACGAGTCATGTGATCAAAGTGCAGTAGATAATGTCTGACATTCTGTTCACCTGCTGACAGCTGATACCTCACACCTGTTTCTGCTCTGCAGGTCACACAGCTGGACACAAGGAGGGAGGAGACAAGGAGGGAGGAGACAAGGAGGGAGGAAACAAGGAGGAAGGAGACAAGGAGAGAAATGTTGGACTGAGAGTCGCTCTGCCAGTTTGTGTGATTGTTCTTGTTGTTGTTGTTGTTGTTGTTGTTGTTGTGATCTTTAAAAAATATATCAGACCCACAGGGAATCAACAACCTGCTATAAACAGACATGAACTGCAGAACCTGCAGAGAGATTAAGAGACCAGAGGCAGCAGATGAGAATTAGTGAGGATCCAGACTGAAGTCACTCTGTTTACTGTGGGGAGCAGTGATTGGTCGTTACTCTCTGGCTGCTGATTGGTGGACTGAACGTGCTGCTGGACAGAAGAAACACATTCCTCCTGTAAAATAAACCTGAGCTGTTGACACACGTCTGATTTCACCTGGAGGCAGGTTAATGCCAGATGGGCTGACTGACCAGCAGCTCTGTGGGACAAACAATATGACCTGATGCTGGAACAGCCAGCTGATTGTTAATTACACGAAGTGGTACAGACCGTCGGCACCTCCCCCCACCCCTTCAAGTGGATCCATCCATCCAGGTAGAGTCAGAGGTCAAATACAAATTAAACGGGTAAAGGACCAAAAGAGAGAAAAAGCTCCAAATGTTTTAAATCAACAGTTACTGATGTCAGTGCCGCTCAACATCCTGCTAGCTGCAGTTATAACACTAACAGTCTGTTCTGGATGACGGAGCTGGACTTTGTTCCCAGTCCGACCCTGAAGAGCTCAGTCCCTGTTGTTCACTCACCGACCTGCATCAGCCTCGGTGAACACATCTAAATTTGACGTCTGTCGCCACTGTGGTGTTTTGAAGAGTGGGTGTGGTGGTGCTTGCGTGGATATTTAGACTAAGTTTCTAACAGGGCCGTGTCGACTTTGTAGCCGCGTGTGAGCAAGGTAACCCCTGGCAGTGGCAAATAGCTTTGGTTTAATGTTTGATTTGATTACATTAATGTTTCAGTTGAGATTTACAAGAAATATTTTATTGCTACTGTGTAAAGGGAATTGACTCATCCACCATTGTGTCTCTGAGCAAGACACTTAACCCCTCGTTGCTCCAGAGGCGTGCGACCTCAGACATGTAGAGCAATTGTAAGTCGCTTTGGTTAAAAGCGTCAGCTAAATGAATAAATGTAAATGTTCCACCTACGTGTCTTTACTAACGTGTCAAACTAAAAGCCTTCACAGAGTCGTGTAATTGTGACTTCACGACATTTCATAAAAATCTGAAACAGCGGCTGCGATCATTTTACAAAGTACACAGAGGAAACCCTGCTGAAGGGAACCTTGTTCTGAGTCCTGGCATGAGAACGTGTTGTTTCCTTCTTAAAGCAGAAAGTCAGAGTTTGAAGCTCCTGATCAGCTCTGAGTTCAACAGCAGCTGAAACATTTGGGATTTAATCTTCATCATGGAGAAATACTGCAGACTGTATCATGAGGGAGGAGACGAGTTTATCCTGCTGCTGCTCACAGACACAAAGTTAAACCTGCTTTTAATTTACATTTATTTTGTGGAGTCAGGGAGAGAAAACAGTGTGCTGTTAGCTTTCAAACTGAAGTACAGCAAGATAGTTTCCTGCTTCAGGTCTTCACCTGAGCCAACTGAACAAAGAAACAGGTTTTATTAGAGATCACTCTGCAATGATTCTCAGGAAACAAAACAGAAAGTTGGGATTCAGAGGCTTTCTGCAGTTTGAAGCTAATTTAAGCTAAAAATAAAAAATTATAAAGCAGGACGTGTTTATTTACCACAACAGCGGAGCAGCCACCTCGTGTCCTCCATCTTTACTGAGCAGCAGATCACAGAGCAGCTTGAATTCCAGCACTCTGCACTTCTCGCACTACATTTACAGAAAACTTTGACTTTTATAGCCATTATGTTGCTTTATGTTTGCATAGGTGCTTCTATTTTTTAGCTACTTTTAATAGTTCTGTTTATTTTTTAACTTATTTGTTCAGCTTTGTTGTTTTTAGCTGCAGTCTAATATGTCTTCATACCCACTGCCTCTTCATTTCTACTCTCCTTCAAATTAAAAGCCTCCAGTTTTCTCCTTTCGTCTCCTCTCGCTGTGACCTTTAGGACTAAACATTTTGATTTGAAGAGGCAGCTGCAAAAATCTGCTTAAGGATCTTTGCCTGCTTTTGTTTTAGAACATTTATCACCGTGTGTATGAGTCTTTTCCCAGATGAACCTGACTGTGACGAAGCTCCTGTGCTGCCCCCTGCTGGCTGTCTGACTGCATGTTTAAATGAAGCTTACAAAGTGCATCTCATCCCCTGATTGGCTAAATGTTAAAATCATCAGTCAGTGATTGGCTCAGCTGCTGTACTGACTGCTGACAGACAGAACAAACAGAAAGCTGCTGCATCATTTCTCCATCAGCCACAATGATTTGTATTTAATGAGGACCAGTTAGTGAGCAGTAAACCAGCAGCTGGACATCAGTGGTTGGACTGGTTTGAAGGTGTGAAGGTGTGAAGCTCGACCTCAGTGAAGAGCAGACGACCTCTGGCTCTGCTGGAAACTCTGAACACACAAACAAACAATGTTCTGCTTGGAAATGAAATGAATGATGTTTTTTGCTTAATTTAGCTCGTGTGTGTTTTTTTCAAACACACTCTGACAAACACGCCAAGACAAGCCCCACACACTCTTTAGCTACACTGATACAAGATGAAATAAACCATCTTCCTGAGTCTTTAACTAGAATCAGGCTCTTTATTTATTGGACCACCGGGATTTAGATTCCTCCTCAACAGTAGTTCTGCAGGTATTTGGTCATAAACCAAAGTATTGCACAAATTAAAATGTTGACCTGATGATGACGCTAGAGGAAAAGTCAGAGGATCAGCCAGCGTGATATTACAGTTTGTCCTGAGGGAAACATGAATGTCCATGTCTTTATCACAAACGTAGCTAGCTAACTAGCGCTTCCACAAATAACTACGCTTTGTCACTCTTTCTCAAATCGTTGGTAAATGACGCCCTGTGATGAGAACGGGCTCAAATGTCTCCCACTACTCAGGCACATAAAATGACACAGACCTCACACTGCATAAAAAAGTTAATAATAAAGTTTGTGTTTCTTGCCTTTGAGTCCAAAGTCATCTGAATCTGGTCTTCTCCTCTGGAAAGGTCCAATATTACATTTTTCGCGATCTGCTTGGATCCCCATCCCCATCAATTATCAAACTTGGCAGTGAGGCTACACTAGAGTTTCATGTCTTATCTGTCTTCGCTCTGCAGTGATGTATCAGATCAGTCCGACCAGCTGCAGCGTCTAATCACTATAATGGCTACCTAGTAAGGGGCGTGTCGGTCATTTCTTAATTGTAGACACTGACAATGAACTCCAGGATGTAGCTGTTCACAAATACTGTACAGCAGGGGTTTTCAAAGTGTGAGGCGGGGCTCCCCAGGGGCCTCCAAACAGTTTCAGGGGAGGCTCAGTGAATGGAAGTGAAACAATATTACATTAGTTATTATGTTAGTTATCAAAAGGAGATCACATAGAATAGAATAGAGATACAATAGAACTGTTTTTCCCACGTGACAAGTCAGAAACTAATAAATGTCTTAGGACTGACCTTTTTAATGTATTTGGTCTGAAGTTATGTCAAAACAGTGTAAATCAAGTGTTGAGTGTCTGTGAGATCAAATACCAAAATCATGATCCCACAGGCATCCAGGAATTGAGCGAAACTAAACAAGTAAACTGGGGGCACATTTTCCCAAACTTTGTCTGAGGGGAGGCCTTCACGCTCAAACCCCTGCGGTACAGTGTGTAGCCTAAGCAACAATCTTTGTCTAATAGCTGACTTAGACCATTGAACGGGTCACCATTGCAATCATGGCAACAATCTCCCCCAGCGTGCACAGCTTCTCTCTGGGCAGATGTTTCACCCAGCTGCTATTCATTGTTAATGTTAATGAGCCCATTCACAAGGCCACAAACAACAAAAGTGAAATGACATTAAGGGAATTAGGTTAGAACAGAGACTTACGAGGCGCCATACAAACAGTGAAGGACAAAGAGTTTGATGGCGCATTTGATCATCTCAAATAACTAATACAACTTCTGAATACAAAAGAAAACTGCTCCTGCTCCTGTTGTTTACTCCAGCAGTGTGTCACGCCTCTTTTAGACATCATGGCTGCTGAAAAGACTTTCGTAAAGGATACAGCAGTAAATCCTCCCCCTGCAGGCTTCCTCGATCGTCGAGGTGAATTTTAAGAATAGAGATGTCCTTCAAGATGTCGCAGTGGGATCGATTTCCAGGGTGTCAATTTCTATTTAGTGAGTCTTCTGAAACAAAGAATTTAAGGGTTTTATTCTTTGCAAAGGCTCAGACAGACATTCAGAGTGCAACCAGTGTGCAGAGATTGAGACAAAGAGACAGTGAAGAAACAGGTGACTTTATACTCTGATGTTATCCTGCAGCTGTCTCAGGGAGGGAGGGAGTAGAAACCAACTGTGATGAAGGTCTACCAAACAGATAAGAAACCCTCTAATGAGCTGCTTTCCTATGTGAACTGTGAAACCTAACTACAACATAATAAAGCATTAAGCACCACACAGTGAAACACAGGCCTGTAATAGTACAGCATATAAAGATAAAACAGTAAAACTCACAGGGGTCACAGGCAGGAGGACGGAGGATCAAGGAGGCACAAAACAGTGAAAGCAGTTTCACATTACATCTGCATTCACACACACACATACACATTCACACGCTGGTGGAACAGCCACCAGAGGCAATTCGGGGTTCAGTATCTTGCCCAAGGACACTCTGACGTGCAGCCTGGAGGAGCTGAGGATTGAACCGCCGACCTTCTGATTTAACAGGCAACCAGCTCTACCTCCTGGGCCACAGTCGAGACATAAGACAGTGAGAGGTCCTGAGTGACGCTGATGTTTCCTTCTGAAGAAATGAACAAAGAAAGAATTAACAACAAACAGTTGTCTTTGTGATATTTATTAATGTAAGAAAAACACAGTAAACACTCCAACTGGGGCAGAGACCTCAGACACCCAACAGGATTAGAGAGTCCAGCCAAGAGAAAAGACAAATGAAACATTTAACAGGGAAAGACATTGTGGAGTCTATGAGAAAAGCCTTGATTCCTGGGAGAAGAGACCACATAGGACAAACCAGTCTCAGAGGTGTTCATTAAATTAAAACACTGGTACAATTAGTGTCTTTCTAATTAGGAGCAAAGCACAAACACAATGACACATACAGGAGTATTAAAGTAAATATAGGTCAAATCTTTTTTTCATTACAGGACACAGTTAGACGTTAAGGAGTCCACATGCCAAGTTAGTCTATTTGCTTTTCAACTGTAATTGGTTTTGTTTACAACATTTTAAATGTGAAAGGCATGATGGACGTCCCGAGGAGACATTCTCATTGTTCTGCAGCCATAGCTTGTGGATGTATGTTGTGTGCCAAGTGTAATGTTTACAAATGATATTATTTCTACCTTGTAGCTCTACCTTGGGCGGTTACTCTTTAGCGAGATCGTCCACGCCGCCCTCCATAGACTTATCTTGGGCACCACCAAAGTCAAGGACCTCCAGTAAGTTTTTTTATTTTGTACCCTAAAGGTTTTTTTTAATGGTAGTATATATAAAAGGTATGTGGAGTATGTATAACTCTTATTCTGACTTTTCAGTTTCTATATTCTATCGTGTATTTTTCTATTCTATTTATTTAATGTGTATTTTCTTATCTGTTGTGTTGTGTTTATCTGGAGCTGCTGTTAATTTCCCCAGTGTGGGATCATTAAATTGTATATTTGTTTTCTTATTTTTATCTCCTTATGTCAGTAATGCTTTTCTGTTGGACATTAGCAACACATTATACCAGAGTTCATGTTATTGTATCTGTGTCTCTCTCTATATAAACAAATGTCTGACTCAACCTGACGTTCCGCTATTAGGAGATTAGGTACGTTTGACTTCATGCTGCGTTTCGCAGCACTGACAGAACATGATGCATGGTGGACTTAACATAAGGCATATATGCATTATGGGTGGGTCCACTGTGAATAAAAACTACAGAGCAGAAAGAAGAACTCAGTCTGGTCTCAGTCTGTCATGGCTTCTTTAACATCAGTACCATTCGTGGGTTTGTTCGCCTGTTCATGGATCTTTATTCTGTGTCAAGGTAAGAAGTGTGTGTGTGTTTAAGTGTAAAGAAGAAGAAAGTTGCTGTTTTTCCACAAATACATCAACATTAAACGCAGATAACATAAATGAAAAGATGTGTTAATAGACCTCTATTGCATTTGATTATGTTGATTTATAGATTTACCTTCTATTGAATGATCATTATTGCAAAATACACATATCCGTAGAGCATGCTAAAATATCAAAGTTTATTATGACTAGACTGATCTCTGTTCCTCTCCAGCACTGTAGTTTACTGTGTGGACGGATGGACAGCAGAGACCAACATGTGTCCTCTCCCCTCTCGTGGTGTCTGTCCATGCAGATCCAGCAGCTTCATTTGTCTCTCTGAGAAGTAAAGCAGTTTCATACTGTAGGGACTCTTTCCTCAGTAGAAGTAGTTCAGACACAGTTTACATACATTACATTTATTCATTTAGCTGACGCTTTTATCCAAAACAACTTATATATGTCAGAGGTTGCACGCCTCTGGAGCAACAAGGGGTTAAGTGTCTTGCTCAGGGACACATTGGTGGATGTCTCACAGTGGATTCAAACCCGGGTCTCTCACACCAAAGGCATGTGTCTTATCCACTGCGTCATCACCACCCCTACCACCCCTACCACCCCTACCACCCCTGTTTGTGGGCAGAGTTTTGGATAAATAGGGTGAAGCGTCTCCCCATTAAGAGAGAAGCTGTGCGCATTTACGCAGAGCCACAGCAGCATAGTTCATATTTAAATCTCCAGACACGCAGGCAGGATTCCTCAGGATGTGATGTTAATTAATGCTCTGTGTTCTTCTACACATTCAGTAGCTCTCACACACTGTCCAGGTTCATCCTGAGAAACTGTTTGGAGTAAAGCAGCCGTCCTCCTGATCAATCCTGAGCTCCATCAGAGCGTTTAAATTTTCTGTTTCCTCTGTCATGTCATGTCAAGGTTATGATTACAGTTTTTATTGTTGTTGCATAAATGTCCCACGATGATTACTGTGACATAACTGTGTGCATGTGACGTTTAAATTGACTGAGAGCAGCCTCTCTAATCATTAAAGTAAACCGTTAAAGAAAACACTCAACACACAAAAAAGAAACCACCTGGAAAGTTAAAAGGGCCGGTAGAGTTGGGCTAAGTCTGAGAAAATAATTAGTTGGGTGTGGGGCGGGTGGATCATTTCTGCATGCATGAGTATTCAGATATTGTCAGAGCTGGTGTCTCACACCAATGTAACTGCTATAATCGGGACAAAACACTGTTGACATCAACTTTTTTTTAAGGCTGCAATATCAACCAGAGCATTCAGCAGTAACCTGCTGTATTTCAGATAGTGATAATAGTGCTCGCTATGTAGTGTGCACATGTCAGTCCAACAGTATAGTCCTGTGATGACAGTTACAGGCTACTTTTCAGATACATTTATCCTGATGAATGTTGTGAAGATTAGTATACCAAAACACACACACACACAGAAGAAGAAGCAAAATGTATTTATTTTTTAAATAATTTTTTTCCAACAGGTCCCTTTGTATGGATTTCATTATAAATCATTAGTTTGTGTGACTGCAGTTGTTTTTTTGGCTGCTTCGTGGCTGCTGAAGCTGTCAATGTTGTGGTCAATGCTTGTGTTTGATGTCAGTATAGATCCATCCTTGATCTGTTTGCCCAACTGGTTTCATTTGATTGTGAAGTTACAGCCTTGTGTTGTGTTTTGATTTGAAACACAACTGAACCATGAGAACCCGAAGTGTCTTCCAACTGAAGAGTGAGGACTTAACTGAAGACCTGCCTTGATGAGAGGACAGACAGATTGCATTTTCATTTTCAATGTGTCCCTTGGAAAGCAGCTTGTAAATGTAAAAGCAATGCAATAGATTGGGGGCGCTGTTTCACTCATTGCATTTGAATAAAGTCCACTATAGAGCAGAGTCAGAGTCTTTGAAAGTGAAACATTAAATGCTGTTTCATGCCATTTTCATTTTAATATGGTCCTAGATTGCCCACACAAATATGTGAAAATGAAAATAAATTTGGATGGTTGCATTTTCATTTTTACCCAAATAACACATACAGGTGCTGGTCATATAATTAGAATATCATCAAAAAGTTGATTTATTTCAGTATTTCCATTCAAAAAGTGAAACTTGTATAATGTATACATTCATTACAGACTGATATATTTCAAGTGTTTTAATTTTGATGATTATAACTGACAACTAATGAAAACCCCAAAATCAGTATCTCAGAAAATCTGAATATTGTGAAAAGGTTCAATATTGAAGACACCTGGTGCCACACTCTAATCAGCTAATTAACTCAAAACACCTGCAAAGGCCTTTAAATGGTCTCTCAGTCTAGTTCTGTAGGCTACACAATCATGGGGAAGATGGGAGGAAGATGCGATACGCCAGACCCAACAATGCATCCATGCCACGCCGCATTGTTGCAGTAATTCAGGCAAAAGGAGCCCCAACTAAGAACTGAGTGCTGAACATGCTCATACTTTTCATGTTCATACTTTTCAGTTGGCCAACATTTCTAAAATCCTGTTTTTGTATTGGTCTTAAGTAATAATCTAATTTTTCAATGGAATTACTGAAATAAATCAACTTTTTGATGATATTCTGATTACATGACCAGCACCTGTATATATGTGGAAAAAAATAATACTATTGTGAAATAAAAGTTTCAAGTTTGCATGATGATTTGAATTTAGTCCTTTATACGCTTCCATTCACATGTGCTGTTTTATAGAGACCTGATCTCTGCTGCTTCCATCAAAAGATGTTTGAACAACAGGAAACATTACAAGTCCTGACTGGAGGCTTTTCTCTTTCTGTTCAGAGACACAGGAGGTGAAGGTGAAGCCTGGAGAGGACGCCACTCTTCAGTGTCGGGTTTACGAATATCAATTAGCTTTACATCTAGTTTGGAGAAGAATTGAGCCGGGGTCAAAAAAAAATCTCATCATCCGCCAAGTAAAACGCTTTCATGAAAAATACCATGATGCCTCTTTTCATGGTCGAGTGGAGCTGAGAGATCCAAAGATGAAGGACGGAGACGCTTCTGTGATTCTGAAGAACGTCACTTTCGACGACACTGGAACATATGAGTGTGATTTTCACCTGAGATTCTGCAAAGAGCAAGACCCTTATCCCATCCTCATCATCAGGCTGACATCAGTGACAGATCCAGGTGAGCGTGTAGAGCTCAGAGTGTCTCTTTGTTTCTCAGGTGAGTGTGTAGAGCTCAGAGTGTCTCTTTGTCTCTCAGGTCAGTGTGTAGAGCTCAGAGTGTCTCTTTGTCTCTCAGGTGAGCGTGTAGAGCTCAGAGTGTCTCTTTGTCTCTCAGGTGAAGCTGCTTCCTGGTAGTTGAGCTGAGAAACATCACAGATCAGATGTTTGTGTTTTAGAAAGATGTTGCTGATGAGACTTTAGAGGAAACAGCTGCTACGAGTCATGTGATCAAAGTGCAGTAGATAATGTCTGACATTCTGTTCACCTGCTGACAGCTGATACCTCACACCTGTTTCTGCTCTGCAGGTCACACAGCTGGACACAAGGAGGGAGGAGACAAGGAGGGAGGAGACAAGGAGGGAGGAGACAAGGAGGGAGGAGACAAGGAGGGAGGAGACAAAGAGGGAAATGTTGGACTAAAAGTTAGTCTGCCAGTTGGTGTGATTCTTCTTGTTGGTGGTATTTGTGGTTTTATGATCTTTAGAAACTGTGGACGGTGTGTAGCGATGATTTAGACCAACCTGCTGCTCCTGTAGCTATAAGAAAGATGAATGGAGTGGGGTGGTGATGGCGCAGTGGATAAGAGAACCGGGTTTGAATCCACTGTGAGACACCAATGTGTCTCTGAGCAAGACACTTAACCCCTAGTTGCTCCAGAGACGTGCGTCTCTGACATATATAGCATTTATAAGTCTCTTTAAATAAATGTAAATGTAATGTAAATGAATGAAGCAGAGACGGAGAATTAGTGAGTAAATCTCCTCATGTATATCACATGAAATAAATCCAGAAGTATCTAAAAGTTGGAGGGAGATGTAGCTGCATCATCAGCTGCAGTCAGGCCATCAACACGTTTTTTAAATCTAACTGTGATTTCAAGTCTTTGTATGAAGGCTGTTGTAGAGACGTGCGATGAAGAAAGGATCCCGACTGAACTCACTCTGGTTATTGTATTCAGAGAGAAAAAACAATAAAGGAAGAGTTCTCCAGACAAACAATGGTGAGCAGTGATTGGTCGTTACACTCTGGCAGCTGGTTGGTGGAAAGGATGGGCTGCTGCTCTTTAATCATTGAACGCAGTCGGTCCAGAGAGTCTCATGGCAGTAAATCCACACCACCGCCTTCCCCTGTTCTCCTCTGTCTACGAGCCCTTTGAATCTGAACATGTCCCTTACTCAGGTCACTACCACGTGCATTCTTACCTCCTAGCATCTCCCATTTGTTGACAAACTTATTGTTCTCTGTAATTATTATTTTTTACTGCTATCTTGTACAATGTATTGACTGTCTAATCTGTAAAGATTTGAAAGGTACACTTTCCAATGTACTTTCCACAAATCCAATGTTTTAATAATATTAAAATTGTTAATCAGATTGTCTTTTATTTCAGTGTTCATTGAATGTATAAAAATTTTTTCTGTATGTGCAGAACAAACTAATTTCTACTCCAAAGCTCTTAAGGGCCTCCACCAGCACTGTGGGACAGGCAATATGACTTGATGTTGGATCAGCCCATTCAAACATTTTTTACTGTCAGGTTAGAAAGTGCATACAGAGCATCCACATACAATAGACTTTTCAGGCGGGACTTAAAAGAAGACACTGACTTCAACATCCTGATGTCCTCAGGCAGATCATTCCAGAGCCTCAGGGCCCTGATAGCAAAGGGTTTATCTCCTTGTGTTTTCAACCTGCTCTCTGGGATCTGAGGCTGCGCATTGGATTGTAACGGGTTAAAAGATCAAAAATATATCCTGCAGCCCGGCCATGGAGAGCATTAATAATCAATGAGACCTTAAATCAATCCTAAAACAAACAGGGAGCCAATGTAAAGAAATTAAAATAGGTTTGACGTGGTCGTACTTTATAGTTTTGACTAATAACCTCGCAGTGGTCAGAGTTTTTTTATTTATACATAAGAACAAGCTGCTGCAATAATCTAGGTGAGAGGCGATACAAACATGAACAACGGTTTCTGCATCTCTAGCATTTAAGATTTTCAATTCTGGTAGAAACATGACTGGACAAACTTTTCCTTGTGGTATTCTCAAAAAGGACACCAAGATTTCTAGCTACAGGCTTAATGTGAGTAGACAAGTGATCAATAGAGGGCATAATATGTTCAGTGGGGCACACCGTCATTAACAGGAGAAAAGACAGACTTAAAATCATTAGACACACAGAACTTTAACAAATAACCAAACGTCGATCTTTTCCTAAACCCAACAAAGTAGTTTTAGTGCCTAAATCTGAACAAATTGGGCCGTTTGACAACATTAAGAACGTGCCATTTGAATTGTGAAGCTTTTAATTTGAAAATCTAACTGATTGTTGCCTATTTATAGTTGCTAACTTGACTGTGGAGCCCTAAATGTAAAAAAAAAAAAATAGCCTAAAGGGGCGTGGGAATTTCCCCCGTTCTTGTTTAGGCTCTGTATCCCTGCCTCTGCTGAATTACTCGCTAGCCTTGCTCAATGTCCCGCCCACGGCAGTGATTGGTCAACAATCACATCCAGTGAGCAGCGGAGTTGTGTGTCGACGGGACGGCAGTGGAAGAGGACTCCATGTACCTGTGAAGCCAAGAGGGTTAAGGCCGTGCTGGAAAATAACGGTGGCCACACAAAATATTGACACTTCGGGCCCAATTTGGACATTTTCACTTAGGGGTGTACTCACTTTTGTTGTCAGCGCTTTAGAGATTAATGGCTCTGTGATGTGTTATTTTGAGGGGACAGCAAATTTACACTGTTATACAAACTGTATACTCACTACTCTACTTTGTAGCAAAGTGTCATTTCTTCATGAAAAGATATCAAATATTTGAAGGTTGTACTCACTTTCTTGAGATGCTGTAAATTTCTTGCGTGAAGTCAGGAACAGTGTGTTATAGCTTTCGAACTGAAGCACAGCAAGACCAGAAAAACTGTAAAGAAATGTAAAACTGATCAGGTCACATTTAACAGGCCAGTAGATGATGTTAATGATTAATGTTTGTTTTTTGCATTACCGTTTCATTAACACATTAACATCACAATCAGGTCACAGTGTTCAGAGAAATAAACACATAATTACGACCAAGAAATGTCATTTTTCCGTCACGCTTTTTTGGTGGGGATCTCCTCCCACATGAGATCGAGCTGGAAGGAAACATGATGATATTTGCATTTTAGTTTCCGGCTTCCGGACGTCACGCTGGCTATGAGCCAACTTACCCTGAACAAAGAAAGAGCTTTCATTAGTGATCACTCTGGAAGGAGTTACAAGAAACCAAACAGACAGAGTTGGGATTCAGATCTTGATCTTTTACTGCAGTTTGAAGCAGCAGAAGAAATTTCAAAACTCCGAGATAAAGAATTATAAAGCAGGAAGAGTTTTGTTACAACAACAGAGGAGCAGCCACCTCGTGTCCTCCACCTTTACTGAACACAGAGCACTTTAAATGTTTACGCTCTTAAAGTCAGTCTCAACATTCAACATTAATTCCAGCACTCTGCACTCCCCAGACCTGAGAGTGACAGTTTGTGTGTTTGTGTTTCTTTTGCTTTTTGTGCGAGTGAGGGACGTCTGTGTGTTTTGGGCTCAAGCTGTTTGTTTTGGTTTCTCTCTTTGTTCTCCCTCTCTCTCCTTGGGCGGAGTTTTGTGGGCCTCACTGTGGCTGGTGTTCTCCTCACATAATCGGCTAATTGGTGCACCTGCTTCGCTGCCCGTGATCAGCTCTCCCATAAGGCCTGTACCACGAGACAAGTTCAACACACCGGGGATATCTTTGCCTTATCTGGCTTCATTAACCCTGACGATTGGGATTGGGATAAGCGGTCCCACAAAGCTGGTTAACAACACGATAATGGTGCGTTCCATTTACCTCGGAAGTTGGAGGTCGGAGCTGGGAATGGCGTTACAGCCGAGTTGACGGCGTTCCAGTTAACAAGTCGGAAAACCTCGTTTGGCCAGCCACTGTTTACTAGCCAGGTTAGCAACTGATACGCCAGTTGATAAAAAAACGCATTGTGTGGTATTTACTCATACTAAACGCTGTAGCAACACGTCCACAGACAGCAGCTGGACAGCACTTTGTGTGAAGTGCTGATAAACAATATAAACTACAGCTTTCACTAACTGTTGATACTCAGAGCAGCCATCTTGGATCACAAAGTCGGGGGTGGAGCAGTTCCTCCGGCTTTCCAAGTCAGAAATCCCACTTAAGGGGGCGTTCCCTTTGAAATTTCCTACTTTTAACTCGGAAATTCGGACTTCCCGTGTCAAAAGGAACGCACCATAAGTCAACCCAGGGTTTCCTAATTCAGCTGTGAGCACATTCACATAACAGAGGCGGTTTTAGCTGCAGATGACCAATCACAGACATGAACAAGTCCTCTCTACCCCGGTGAACCTTCTGGTAAGCGGTGCTGAAAACCCAGGGTTAACCCCAAAGTTATCTGGATAAGCTCATATCCTGCTTCGTAGTAGAGGCCCCAGATCACCTGTTCTGTTCATACTCACTCTCATTGTAATCTCCTTCAAATTAAAAGCCTCCAGTTGTCTCCTCTCACTGTGACCATTTGGACTGAAGCTTTAGATTTGAAGCAGCAGCTGCAGAAATCAGCTCTACGATCTTTATGTGGACTGCATTCATGAATTAATGTCTGCTTTTGTTTTAGAACATTTGTCACCATCTTTATGGGATGATGTTCTGAAGGTTCTGGTTTATGTGCAGACAGACAGATGCAGTGAAACAGAAACTCACTCACTTTATGTCTCTTTAATATTTCTGACACAGTTCAGTTTTCCTCTCTGGATGTTTCCTGGTGTAACTCTCAGTTTGTGCTCTCAGCAGTGATGATGGAGCTCTTCTGTCATCCACAGGATATTTCTGTAAAGTGTTTCTACTTTTCTCCTCCTAGAGAAGAGAAGCTCCTGCGCTGCCCCCTGCTGGCTGTCTGACTGCATGTTCATATGGAGCTTTCACCCAGAGTGCTTTACAAAGTGCATCTCATCACCTGATTGGCTAAATGTTCATATCATCAGTCAGTGATTGGCTCAGCTGCTGCACTGACTGTTGACAGACAAGAACAAACAGGAAGCTGCTGCAGCATTTCTCCATCAACCAGAATGATTTATATTTAATGGATCCCACATGTTAGTGAGTGTGTTGCACATTTTAAACTAACAGTAAACACATGTCCTGCAGCAGCTGCACACAGACAATTTTAAATATTGGAGCTGCTGCAAGGACTGTAGACACACAACATATCATTAAATAAATCATGTACATGCAGAGGTTAATTCAACATGGATCATAAATTACAGGAAGAGGTTTTCAGGACCTGGACAGGGGAGCAGGAACAGAGCCTCAGAGAACGATGGAGGCCAGTTTGACGATACAGTTCTAAGGTGATTTACAGCAACTCTGACAAAACTCTGACTCAGGGATGACTAAGACAGAGGGGGTTCAGGTGGGGAGCGGAGAGGCGTCAAGAGCGAGAGGAGCGAGTTTTTAACAAGTTCATTTGGATGTAATGTTTTCCTGTCTGTGAAGGTTCTCAGTCATCCAGGTCACAGTTATCCAACAAAGGTTCAAATCAAGGGCAACTGGACTTGGTTGAAGATACTAGAAGACGTTTCGTCCCTCATCAAAGAGACTGAAAATGTTGCTGATAACATTCTTACAAAGCCCAGGAACTGAAATCGTTTCTGGTGCCCTAAAAATATGTATGTAAATAATGAAATGAAAATTGTAAACAGGCATTGACCAGGAGGCACGTGTTAGAAGGATGGCCTGTACTCTAACCAACGAGCTGGTGTCTCAGATGAACTGGGCAGGAAAGAAACTGAAAGATGCTGAAGAACAAAAGCCTGCATTCACAGACACCAGGCTCATGATGTGCATGCTTGGTGTGAATTACAGTCAGTAGACAGTGAAGAGAACAGAATCAGAATCAGCTTAAGAGCCAAGTGGTATACAAGGTATTTGATTTTGTGTTTTGGAGCATAAAATATTAGAAAGATAAAGAAAATGCTGTGGGTCAACCTGCTTGGATCCCGATCATAATTCAATTAAATTACACATAATTAGTCACATTTGCAAATATCACTCAGCTTCTGTCAATGGTAACTTGGTCTTGCCAACAGACAAACCAAAGCAAGACAATTTGCCAGCTTGACACTTTTAATAAACATTGTTTATTATTATATATTATTGGAGCATTGTGATTAAATATGATTTTACCCATTTTAAAAAGTAGCCCAACAAAAATCAGTGTTGATAATGTGGCAGGTCGCCACAAATAAATCAGTGTGTGGGAAACGCCTGCTGTAGAGGTCATCCAGCTTGACCATTGCCTTTATTAAGGCGAGGGTGTCAGCATCTGTGACTGAAGTAAAATCAATTAATGATTTTGCTGAAGGCTGCAGTACATAGTCTAACGTAAGGCTACATGCTGCAACATTATCCTCCCTATGATCACGGCACAAGACTAGTAACACAGCTCGCATGGGTCTCCGTTATTGCTGACAGTTTAAGAATCAGAACCAGAATCAGAAATACTGTGTTTAAAATATGCATATTAGCAAGTTATGACATAAGAGAGAGAAGAATTAGGCTAATAGCCGATGGTAACTTACATGGTAACATCCTTTATCCGTCATGGTCGGTGATTTCTTTTTTTAAATTTATTATAGAAAACACTTATAGCTTATTTCAACAATCCGAAACATAAAACGGTGTTGAAACAGCAAAGCCAAAAGAAACCAAACCAAAAGGAAGAAGGTAGGCTAATTGTGAGTCTCATTCAGGTATCATAATGTGCGTCTGTAGAAGAAGGATTTTGCTAAATGTGGTTGATTGATTTTATCGTTTGAATTGGAGAACGTGCGTCGCTTTAAATGTTCCCGCCGCTGTGGGACGGCATTCTCTCCTTTCCTTTCATAAAGGATGGTCCGGTGTGCCCTATGCTAAAGGAGATATGAAAGGAAGCATTGAAGCATCCTTAGCTTTTAGAGAATTCAACAAGCTCTCATCATGGCTGCCACGGAAATACTTCTGGTTCACTTCACTCAGTTAGGAACTAACCAAAAAACACTTTTCGGACGAAGCCCAAGACTGATTCTGACTTTATAGATAAAACAAATTGAGTTTTATTTATTTAGATTTAATTTTAGTTACTGCACATGCAACAGATACTGATGTACAAATGCATATTATACTGCACAGTTATGACACAGCGACTGAACATAAGTAAACTCGTGATATTACAAGACGCACATCTTCTGTGTAGCTGGACCATTGGTTTTATTACAAAGTGAGTGTTTCCTGTTTCTCTGCTGCTAGCACCACAGGTTTTCTTCCTCCCACCTTACATCTCACACTTTTTACCACAATGCAGCCTTTTGCAAGCAACCCCAGTGCGGGACAGAAACCAGTTTCAACAAGTTATAAAGGTATCAGGAAGTCTGGTGTCAGTAATCCAAGCAGTAAAATCAGTCGTAGTTTCAGCAATGGCAGTAACATTTAATAGTTTAATGTTGATAAAAGTAGCTGCTGTAATAGCAATGTTAGCAGTGTAGCACCCCCAAAAAAGACCAGAACGACAGGAGCTTTCGGGCTCTTTGGGTTTACCTGTTGATAGTGAAGTTATAACCTGCTTACAGAAATAGCTACACAGTTTAAATTTAGGTTTTTCACTATACCGTTTTATTTTTAAACAACTGACCCCCAAACAACAATGTAAATGAAGATAATTATTATTTATTGACCGCTTTGTTTTGGTTGACAAAGAGAAGTCTGCCTGATAAAGAGCGAAAGTAAAACCGGATCCTCCAGGTTCAGTTCCAGAAGTACAAAAACTTTATTTAAAATCCTTTTCCCATTTGTAACTACGCAAAGACTCACTGCTGTGTGGCTGACTCACCTGGAGTCGTACAGACTTGCTAACCTCCATATTTCCCGTTTGCTGAAGAATACTGAAGAGACTGAGTTGAAGCTTTGGGGCTCATCAGATTCATTTATGTATCAGAGTCAAACAGTAAACTGAGTACTTGTTAACTTGTGGAGACTCGCTTCTCACATTTGATTGATAGCTTAGATAACCTTTAGTGCCTGTTAGTGAAAAATTGTAGTTTTGCTTTTTGATTTAAATACTTTTGTCTCCAGGTGATTTCTTATTTTTGCTACTGTCATGATGCAACACAGCATGCAACAACCAATCCTAAAATCCTCAATAGGCTGGACTATATATATCTCCATCTCAAGATATCTGATTTCAGCAGCTGATATAGTGAGTACATTTTTATACAGTGGTGAAAGCTGGTTTGGTGACATAAAAGCAGAGGTGAGAGTTAGTGTCAGACTCAGAGTGCAAGCCTGTGGTCGTTTCCTGGAACCAGTGCACACTAGTGTAGACACCAAACTCAAAAAAAGTAACTCGTGTTGAACATCTGACTCTTTTTCATTTAACACTGAATTGTTTCTTTACAAGAAAAGGTGAGTGAATGATGAGAGAAACTCTAAAGCTGCTAAAAAGAACCGGAGTCGATTTCTTTTGATAAAAATCTTTACTGTTGTTCCTTCATGCAGCTGTCTGTTCTTTTATTCTGAAGTGTCAGAACTTGAAGCCACGTTTAATGAAACAGGATGTGAGTTTTGTGTTGTCACTTGAAAAGCAGCGAAAAGCAAGATAATGACACAAAACTTTTAAAATGAGAATACATTAAATAAATGCTAATAGATGATGAATGCCAGAATGTTTTTTAAAAAAAGTTTTTTTACTCCACTGTTTGCTGTTCTCACATCTCCCCCACCCTACCTGTGGTTTGTTCAAGAGGATGTTGTCGCCACATGGTCAGTGAATCTTTAGCCTGCAGGCACCATGAAAGTGACTCACCTTTTACTCTGTAAGTACAGAAAACTTGTTACCATAAATAATACTCAGTTTAAGTCAAACCAACAGTTAAAAAGAGATGTGTTTTCATTTAGCTTTGGTGGATTACTTTACAGAAAAGACGCTGAATTGTTTAATCGTTACCAAATGTTTTAATGACAGTTTGTGAAGCTGAATCTTTAAGTGTGTATGTAGCTGTGTAATGTATGTTCCTGCGCGCACACACAGTGATCTGACAGTGACTGTTGTTGCAGTGTTGTTGAGCGTCTGCCGGACGTCTGCCAGCACTCGTGGTGAGTTTCAAACCTGATGTGTGTGTGTGTGATACATTATTTAAAGCATTTAGAAGCGGACTTTGTAATAATTTTATATATATTCTGTATACGCTGTAAAATCTCAGATGATCTTTCATGTGTGTTTGCTGCCCACCACTAACCGTAACAAACCTAACCTAATTACTAACCAAGTACTCATTTTAACCCAAACCATGTTGTTTCCCTGACCCTACAGATTTGTAACAGTTCAGTTAAGACAAATGATGTCGTCCTGCTGATCATTGCGTCAGATCAGAATATATATCCATCTTTGTGATGTTGCAGAGGACTTAATCTTGTTTAATGTGGAGGACTTGCACATGACTAGAAGTCCAACCTTAGCTTTACATTTTAAATTTATTCATTTAGCTGACGCTTTTATCCAAAGCGACTTACAATTGCTATACATGTCAGAGGTCGCAAGCTTGCAGCTTTAAAATGACCAGCCACAGGGGAATGCGCTGCACAGAAATTGAACACTGAAATTCTCAAATGCCTACAATAAAAAGAAAAAGATGTATGTATAAATAAAAACAATGAAAAATACAATAAATAGATATAAAATAAGCTTCAAATATAAAAAGTGTAGACGTAAAAAGAAAAAATTAACAAATATATACACTGCATCGTTGTGCAGGCAGACGAATTAAACAGTTGTGCAACTGATAAATTATATGCATGTGGAAACTGTGAGATTAAATCATAGCTTAACCGGTGATCAAAAACATGTTAGGTTCTCCAGTCAGTGCCACTGACCTGTGAGTTGGTCCCCAGGTGCTGCACAATGGCTGCCCACTGCTCCATTGAGGGATGGGTTAAATGCAGACAATGAATTTCTCTACATGTATGTGACAATAAAGTTCCCTTACAGCGCAACTTCTCGTATATGAAAACGTGATCCTAACAGTGACAGTGCACAATGACATATGCGAAAAAGATGAGGATCAACGACAAAATATTTCACGTCTGCTCTTAGGCATTATGAACACAAAACACAAATGTGTGGATTGATTACTAGTTGCATGACACATTTAGTGTTTGGTCAAATAAATAATACATTTTACTCACATTATAGACGCACTCTCTTGAGCTTTTTGCTGTATAAAGTAATTTATTAAATCCGGCTGGTCCCAGCACTGACCATCTATCCACGGCTCGTGGTGTCCACGTCAGCACTGCATGCTGCTGTCACATTCCCATCACCTCTTTCTGGGGCCGCTTCCATTACTTTTCCATTGTCAACACCACCCATCTCTCGTACGCTGCATCTCTGTCCTCTCCACGCTTGCCGCAGAATCCCAATCTTCTGTGCTCTTTTTTTCTTCTGCACACTTTTACAGCCTGTGGGCCTGCCTTTTGACCACTGATTGGTGTAGGTAATAATAATAATAATAATATAATAATAGTAATCTTTATTTATAAAGCACTTTTCAAAAACAAGTTACAAAGTGCTGTAACAAGTGCAAAGACAATAAAATCCATAAAAACAAATATATGATAAAAGCAAGAAAACACTTAAGAGACTAAAAGACATGTTTAAAATAAATATAATATATATAAAATAAAGTCACCAGTAATGGGTCATCATCTCAGTGGCCACTAAAGCCGTCATTCTCAAGAGTCCATCTACACAAGTGTAGGTAATCTAAAATCATGTCAGCCCAGGAGGAGACGCACACACACAAGTCCAATATGAAATCAAATTAAACTCACAGCAATAATTAAACACCCCAAACCCATCTAATAAAATCATCTATTAAACAAACATAAAAACATGCATAAACACCATAGCTTGCTGCTATCCCGTCTTTATTTTTAAGAAAGATTGATATTTTGGGCTGCTTTGTTTTTTCTTGCTCAACTGCTTCTTTAAAGTTTATGTTGTTATATATCTTGATGAACTGATGAGAATGACAGGCAGGTGTGTCAGCAGGTGGGCTTGATTGCGTGAACCCCAGGTGGATGTGGCAGTCAGGTGGCCGGGGTTAAGGTTGGGTTGACGGGAAGTTCTGATGGCAACCAAATAAAAACAACTGATGTTCATGTCTCTGTTCCTGTTTCTGCTCTTTGTTTGCTGAACCTGTCGACTTCTTTGTTACTGACTGTAACTTTCTGATCAGTCTGTAAGTCATGGATCAGCTGACCCTCTGTGGTGGAAAGTACATTACCTCTAGTGCTGTGCTTAAAGGGCCAGTGTGTTGGATTTAGTGGCATTTGTTGATAAAGATGCCCTCCTAGTCTCACCCTCCCCTTCCTAACGTGAGGGAGAACTACTTTTTCCACTGTTGTCATGTATATTTGTTGTCTATTGTGGAAATCACTTTGGTCAACTAGTGTTGTTTTTAAATGTGCTAAATAAATAAACTTGAACTTGATCTTGATGGTTGCAAAACTTGCAAAAAAGAAGAAAAGCCCTCTCTGTAGTCAGTCTTGAAGGTGGCGGTCTCACTAGTGACAGTGTGCAACCCGAAGAGTCTAGAAAACAGCCCGTCTAAAATTAAATATGCTATTTTTTTGTTTCTCTCTCCAGCCTCTTTGATGGTCACTCCCAGCTGGTCTCAGTATTTTGAGTATGAGACAGTCACTGTGAGCTGTGACAGCACCAGCTCTGGTGAATGGACGGTGTGGAGATACACGGCAGGGTCAGTCTAACATCACACAACAGAATCTCTTAAAGAAACTTTACTTTTCTATCCTATTACTGTGTACTTTCCATTCCTGATGATCACTGTGCAAATAATCTATTGTTTGTTAGGTTTGTTTGCTTGCTGGTAAGTCATGTCTGACAATTAAAGTCGAGGTTATCAGACATCAACTTAATGTGTTAAATCTCTCATCATCCCGTCTGATCTTTAGCTACTGAGCTAATGTGACATTAGCAAACGTTCATTTCACAGACTGACAAGCTGCTACTCAGCTCTGAATGTCTGAAGATCCTGATTCAAATGATAAACATATCGATGTGATCTTAAACGTAGAACTCGGGGATCCTGACTATTCTTTACCATCTTCTAACTGCAATGTACCAGGCTGGATTATGATGTGCCAGATTAGCATTAGCTGACTGGGCAATGATTTATTAACAGAGCCATTACAGTGTCACCTTTTCTGAACACCAATAGGAATCAAACGTTGATGCCGTGTGGATCGGACGGAAGCAGTCAGACTCCATCCTGCATAATGACCGTCAAACAGGTCGACAGTGGAGTGTACTGGTGTGAATCTAAACACAGAGACAGCAGCAACACAGTCAACATCACCGTCACAAGTAAGATGCATAAAACTACATATCAGTGTGCAGGTTGGAAAGGCCACACGAGTATTTCCTCTTCTTCTTCCTTCTTACTTTTTACATGCAACTACTCCAACCGCAGACTTGGCAACGCATCCAACATGACAAACGTGAAAATCACATCTTTCACACACGGAGAAGTTTGCCCTTAGAAAGTATTAAGACTTGGTTTGGTTTGGGGGGAAATAAAGGCAAAAAGACTTTCTGCCAGAAAGCCCTGAAGGCAAACGATGGCTCTTGTTGTTAGATAAAAGAAACTTTTACAACTTGTGAGGTCAACATGGGAAGAGTCCAAAACTGTCTCTGTGTGTGATTGACAGGTTACACTTCTGATTCACATTAATTGTTTTAAAAGGAACTGATAACTATAAAGGGAAATGAATCATTGTTTGTAAGAGAATGAGCTCCTTGGGCGCCCAACAACTGAGAAACTGCAGACACAATGATGAATCATGACTTATACTAAAGTATTAATTTGGAATTTTGGCAAATAATTAAATTAATAATTCTAACAAAATGACCATCGATAGATAGTGGGATGAAGGATTCAGAGTTCTCTGCAGCATTTTAATGGAAACCAGCATGTGTCTACACAAGCATTTGTTAGTTAAGTAAATTAAAACACACCAGATGCACTAAGCTAAGAGAACAAGAGGTGTGCATGTATAAGGCAGTGGGGTGACCACATGTGGTCAAAAAACAAAAGGTGTAAAAGAAACTTTAGGTTGCTTCCTGCATATCTGTGGTTGTATTTAGGCCAAATAGCATTTATGTGATCTGTGTAACAGTGCCGAGTTAAAAGGAGTTTGCATACAAAGACTGTGTCTGTGTGAAACATAATTTCTAACTGAATTAGCGGTGGCTAAGATGTGATCACAACAATAAAACTTACACATAATAAAAACCTCTCAGCTGAGGCCCAAGGTGCATGATATTATGAAAAGATTCAGGGAATTCAGAAACCACTTTTAAATGTGTGACCTTTGAGCCCTCAGGCGCGACTGCCTAAGAAACCATCGTGTTTCTATGACAAATATAGGCACGTGGGCTCGGGTATACTTCAGTAAACCATTGTCACTTCACACAGTGCACCGCTGAATCCCAAAAACGCAACCTGAAACTGCAGAAGGAGGAAGGCCATCTATCAATTGTATGCAGAGACGATGCAGATTTCTGTTCATCCCACATGGACCGGGCTACAACAGTGTGTCTTCCAAATGATTAGAAAGTGCTATTAAAAGAAAAGGTGATGTTTAACAATGGCAAACGTGCCTCTGTCCCAACTGTTGTTGAGTATTTTACAAGCATGAAATTTTAACTTTGTTTATATTTACAAAATACAATTACGCTGGTCAGTCAAACTATAGAAAATCTTTTCTTTGTACTTTTGTCAGTTAATAAAGGTTCACGTGATTTAACAAATCCTAGATTAAGGTTTTTAAAATATCAGTTCAACATACCCAGGATATCTTAAGTAAGTTAACCCGGGGTTTCCAAATCCAGACATGAGTGCGTTCACGTAGAAGAGACGATGTTAGCAGCAGATGACCGCAAACATGGACAAGTCTAGTCACAGAAGAGATTTTACAAACGAAGAGCAAACTGTAATATTAGACATATGGATACAGTCTAAGTTGGAAGCTGCAGCTAACAAGAAAGACAGTCCCAGGCGGCATGAATGCCTCAATTTACAGGCTTAGCCAATAATATGAATGCGTTTATATGATGTGTTCTTATGGTGGTGATGACAATTTTAGCCTTATTCTTTTAGCTCAGCTGTGTGCCAGCGTTTCCATATTAATTAAAAGCCTTAATGAATAAGTGTTCATTTCAACTCAGTTTAAAAACTTCTTGTCACTCATTGTTTTATTTAACACACAATGTTCCAAACATTGTTCTAAATTAACTTCTTAAACCAACAAAACAAAAGATCCATTCATGCTACAAGGTATGTATTTCAAAATTTAGGCTACTGAAAACTCTCCCACATTAACTACCCAGGTCTCCATTATACAAGATAGCTTCTAACCTACTTGATTTTCATCTGCATACCAAATTATATGTTCATAATATTCAGCCTTGAACTGAAAATGAAACCAATTTATTTTAAGGGCTGTGACAGGTTTTGTAAAACGGACCTGGGAGCAAGTAAAAGATATAAACACATTTCAAAATGGTGAGTAGGCTTACTCTTACGTCTTAAAAACCTACAGTAGGAAGAAGCCTACAAGGCTTCAGGAGCCTACTTCAATCAGTCTCTGTAGGATGATATTGCTAAACAAAAGTTTCTCCGCATCACCGCAGCAAATATAAAAGTAGCCTATAAAACTGTGGGATCTTCTACAGATGGTGATGTCATTTTCCAAGAGAGTTGATTGATCAGTAGGCAGTACGGCCGATCTACTTTTACAGAGTTGATCTCTTATCTGGAACATAACCTGCTCCAGAGCAGGCCGTTCAGCAAAAGTTACCATGGCGATCTAACCCGGTAAGAAATGAACCACCGTCGTGGCACTGAAAACCCTGTTAACCCCAAAGTTACCTCGATAAGTACAGGCTCCTGCTAATATTCAACCAGCCAACTTAGCAACCAAAATAACAAGTTGTCCACCTGTTGAATGTTATGTTGTTATTATAGGATTGTCTGTTTCGGGGAGTTCCAATATTGTGAAGCGGTCTGATGAGAGATTCTCATGTTGTTTGATGATCTAACTAGAACAGCATTCTCAACAACCTTGTAAAACACCTTAAAACACCCTTGCAATAATCTTAAATTGCAGTCGCAACCACCAAGTGACATTTGTTTTGATTTACACGTACATCCTTCAAAAGTTCAAAGCTTTTCTTAAAGTTTTTTTGTTATATTCATCCTCTAACATTCACTAGCTTTGGATCAAACTCTGTAGTTGTTGATGGAAAACGTTTTACTATCTCTTCCCATGTTCAGATAAAAAAAAAAGTTATCCTGCAGAGCAATTTTTTTCAGCTATGATAAACAAAACATTTTTACTAAAAACAATAGATACAAACTAGTACACGACACAATACAGGAGAGCTGATAACAACAATAAAAAGAAACAACATGATATGAGTATGAAAAAGAAAGGGATGTAAGGAAAAATCATTGCAATGAGACATAAATACTCAAAATAAGGTCAAAAACATAGAAAACTAAACAAACATTTACAAAATATAAAGGACATGCATTAGGAAAGAGCAATTCATTTGACATCAGGGGGTTTCATCAAATTTTTTTCATTAAGTATATTAGAAAGTACAGCCTCAAATTTGTGAGTTTTGTTAGCTCATATTTCATAAAAGAAACAAGAAAGCGCCTCAGCTTTAGATAAAAGCTATATAATGTTAAGTCCCGATGAAGCCAGAGGTTAAAGACATTCCTGCTTTTCTTAATACTTCCAGTAAAATTCAGTTTCTGTCTGGCCCAAATCCTCACATGCGGGCGGCTGTGGCTCAGGAGGTAGAGCGGGTTGGCCGTTAATTGGAAGGTCGGCGGTTCAATCCCTGGCTCCCCCTGGTTGCGTGTCGAAGTGTCCTTGGGCAAGATACTGAACCCCGATTTGTATGAGTGAGTGTGAATGTTAGTTTCCGTTGGAGCACTTAGGCTCAGTGTATGAATGTGTGTGACTGGTGAATGCAGATGTAGTGTAAAAGCGCTTTGAGTGGTCGAAAAGACTAGAAAGACGCTATACAAGTACGGAGCATTTACATGCCTGATGCCACATTTGTCTTGTCTGTGTCGAGGTGGACCAGTGATCCTGCAGAGTCCTGTCCTCCCTGTGAAGGAGGGAGATGATGTCACTCTGCACTGTAAAACAAAGACCACTTCATACAACCTCCCAGCTAGTTTCTATAAAGATGGCTCCCGTATTAGGACGTATCCTACAGGTCACATGACCATCCACAATTTTTCCAAGTCTGATGAAGGTGCCTACAAATGTAACATCCACAGTCAAGAGTCTCCATCTAGCTGGCTGCTGATCAAAGGTAAATATTTGTATCCCAAAATCCCACTTGACTCTGTGTTTTGACATTTTCAGTGCACTACACAATAAACATACTGAAATCTTCATGAGACTGTGTAAGATTATGTACTGAGAGCTGAATGTGTGGATTTCCAAATTAACTTCAATACAATTCAGTGTTTTCTTGGAGCAGCATCTAGTGGACACTAGAGGAACTGCAGCTGAACGCACTTTGACTTTAACTCTAAGTGAGAGTCTGTGTGTGTCCACAGATGATTCTAACCTGGCCTCTCTCACAGTGTTTGGCGACACGTCTCAGCTGTTTGAATATGAGAATTTGAATGTGAGCTGTGGCGACAACAGCAGCGTTCATGAATGGAAGGTCATGAGGAACACAACTCCTGAAGGTGGCAGGTTTTCCAGCTGTGGAGGTCTATGGGGGACTCTGACCCACTTTGGCTGCATCCTCTATACAGCCAAGCCCCTTGACAGCGCTATTTACTGGTGTGAGTCTCCTGCAAGACAGCGGAGCAACTCTGTCAACATCACTATACATGGTAGGAATGATAAAAAGAACCAAATAGAATTTTAACCCTTCCAAAATAATACAAACAAACATTCTCAGCTTTTTGGTTCCAATTATAGTTTCCTGAAAACAAACATCGCAAATTATGCCTATTAAGGTTGTATTAACAGGTATGGTGTTTGAAATATGGCAGACTAGAGCTGGTGCTTAAAAGTGTGCCGAAATCACTGCAGAACTCCACAAAAGTACACAGCACGAGAGGTTTTCATGTAAGAGAGGGTTACTTTGGTGATGTTTGCTTGAATCAGCAGTAAGGACCTGCACTCTATCTACCCGGGGTTGGGTTGCAACACCTCTCCATACATCCATCACTAATTTGGAACACAAAGTACTTCCTAGGTTCCCAGTAACTACTAGGTAGTTTCATCATTAAAGTTTAAAGTAACATCTAAAAATAGGTTGGTGAGAAACATATGTAGTGCTGTCCAATCAAGAGCAATGGACTATATAAGCAGGAAGTCATTGTAGCATCACAAACTAGCATAGCTTAAAACAATTATAGATTTAGAGATGCAAAAGGTTTTTTGCAAAAGGTTTTTTTTTTTGTAAACATAGGTATCGCACTCATGCCACAGCATCTCAATCAGGTTAAGGTCAGGACTTTTCTGTGCTTTGGGTTGTTGTCCTGTTGCATCACTCATCTTCTGCTGAGTTTCAATTGGCGGACAGATCGGCATAAATTGTCCTGCAAAATTGCTTGATAAAGTTTGGAATTGATTTTTACGTCAATAGTAACCCTTCCTGGCCCTGAGGCAGCCCCAAACCATGATTCCCCCTCCACCATACTTCAACGTTGGGATGAGGTTTTGATGTTCAACTCCACTTTGGTTTCACCTGTACACAGAATATTTTGCCAGTAGTGCTGTGGCACATCTAGGTGCCCTTTTGAAAACTTCAGATGGCCAGCTATGGGGTTTTTTGGACAGCAGTGGCTTCCTCCGTGGTATCCTCCCATGAACTCCATTCTTGTTTAGTGTTTTACATACTGTAGAGTTGTCAACAGATATGTTAGCATGTTCCAGAGATTTCTATAAGTCTTCAGCTGACACTCTAGGATTCTGTGCTGTGCTCGTCCAGTCATTTTTGCAGGAAGGCTAATCCTTGGGAAAATTCCTCTAGACCTTGTTCATGTCTGATCGGCAACTACAGGGAATGTTTGGGTGAGGTTACTGCTGTTTTAGTCAAGTTTCAGTCAACCAGTTATTAAATCAAAAGGTTCACATACTATTTTTCACCCTGCAATTTGAATTTTACAGTGTGCATAATAAAAACATGAAAACAAATAATTGTGTGGTATTAGTTTAAGCAGACTGTGTTTATTCAAGTCTATGCAGAAATCAAGGTTATTCCAAATTTTTCACATTTTCCTGAGACTGTATATATGTTTTTTTTTTCTTAGTCTTTTTTAAATTATATTTTTTCTCTGACATTTATCAAACATGTTTAGATTCACTGGTTGTACATATAAACACATTTTCTCATCTTTCTCCATGTTCAGATAAATGACTGATCCTGTTTGTATTATGTTTGTTGAGATGGACCAGTGATCCTGCAGAGTCCTGTCCTCCCTGTGATGGTGGGAGATAATGTCACTCTGCACTGTAAAACAAAGACCCCTACCGCCAACATCAAAGTTTTCTATAAAGATGGCTCCCTCATCAGGACTGAGCCTACAGGTCACATGACCATCCACCATGTTAACAAGTCTGATGAAGGCCTCTACAAGTGTAACATCAGCGGTCATGGAGAGTCTCCACCCAGCTGGCTGTTTGTCAGAGGTGAGAAAGCTGCTCAGTTGATATTTTGGTCAGTTGTAAATTTGGAGAAGCTCAGGAGGTTCAGTAGTTACACTTGAGGTTTTACACACAGAGGTGGTTACTGTTACAGATTTTAAGGAGAATAATGTTTATACTAAACATATCTCTTGCTGGTGACAATATCTGTCATTTTGCATCATTTAGTGCCACTTTCCTTCTGGGCTTTTCTCCTTTTAGAACCATCTTTTCCTTTTCTTGAGACTGCTGCTAATGGCCAAAACTTAATGAACTTTAGTGTGTACTAATTTACATTCATTATAATGTTAGCATATACAACCTTAAACTCCGTTACAAACTCACCCAGTGTGGTGTGAGGTTCATCTTAAAGCAGTGCAGGTGGTGACTGGCTGAGGGTGTTAGGTGCGCCTGAAGTTTTAGGGCTCTGGAAACAGAGAGCACAGTGACACCTGCTGGCTTGTAGAAATTGTTGCAGCTCATTTTGAAGCTCAGTTATTGACTATATTAAATCATAACACTGTTGTTCTGTATTTTTGGAAAATAAACTTTGGTGTGAGAGTTTAAATATAATTTGTTTTGCTGCCACAGTAGCTTGTTTAAAATTGAAGTGAAGCTTCATGTCTTTATGTGAACTTTTGGCCACAGATATCACCACACTGCAATAAACAATAGTAAATACATATAGATGAAAACAAACAGAGGCAGTGTGATGTATTACATTTGATTTGTTTTTTGTATAAATACAGTTTATACATTAAAGTGAAGAAACCACATCTCACAGTCAAAGCTGATACAGGATCCATCCACTTTTCCTTTAATGTTCAGAGCCAAGTGTTGCTGAACCGAGTTTCATAGCGTGGCGGTAAATGTGGTTTAGTGAGCATAACATTTTAGACGTTCACCTGACCAGGTGTGTTTGTTTTTCTAGATCGCGATGGAAAAGCTTCATATACTGCAGATCCAACCCAGACAACTGTGCTGAACGCGATCCGCCACCTGGTGGTCTTCTCACCATACTGCGTAGCCACTGTTCTCATGTTGTCTTTATATCGACAAAGGCTCACAGGTAACACTGACCTTCTAATAAGTACAGCACTGCTAGCAGCTAAATGTTAACAACATTATAGTGTTTACTATCTCAGTTTAGCATGTTAGCAAGCTAACATTTGCTAAATCAAGCGTAACATTAGTTCAGGCTCACAATCCCAGCACATCAGCCTATAGCAGTCATCTTAAAGTAGGGGTGTACTCTCTTTTGTTGCCAGCGGTTTAGACATTAACGGCTGTGTGATGTGTCATTTTGAGGGGACAGCAAATTTACACTGTTATCCAAGCTGTACACTCACTACTTTACATCGCAGCAAAGTTTCAGTTCTTCAGTGTTGTCATATGAAAAGATATAATCCAATATTTGCAGAAATGTGAGGGGTGTACTCACTTTTGTGAGATACCATATGATTCAAGTGGCCTCACAGCATGTAATTTAGTGTCCTGGCTTTACTAAGTGTTCAGCTGGGTCTTCCTGCTGGCGCGTCCATGTAAGCACATACCAGAGAGCTTACAAACAACCGTTGCAGTTGTTTTGGGGTCTTTGCTATTACTCTCTGCCTCAGGCTTTCCGTGTATGCACATGGATGGGCAGGGAGGCATGGCTTTCCATGAAGAGGCGTAGAAGGGCAGGGAACTGTATTTTAACTTTATAAATGTTCAACTGTGTTGCTTTTTACTAATTTGTACTAATATGCATCATGTAAATCTGTAACTTCTTATGTTATTTGTATGTTCTGCTTGGAGATGTTAGTTTTTGCTTAATTTACCTATGTTTCTGTGTGTGTGTTCTGTTCACACACACACTAATACAAATGCACACCTAGGCAAGCCCCACACAAGCTTCAACTACACGGTTGAAATACACCATTCGGACAACATCTCGTCTCTGGATCCTGATTCTTTAACTCGAATCAATGTTCATATTGAACAGCAGGAAAAGTTTCCTCCGTAACAGGAAATGTCATTAGTTCTGCAGGTATTTGGTCAAAACCAAAGAATTAGACAACTTTAAACGGTGACCTGAGCAGTAAATGAAAATTCAGACACCAATGTTATAGTCATTTATTTGTTTAGTTATAGCTACAGTTCATCTTCATCACACAATCAATATCCAGGTTAATTTATCAGGTGATTAATAAAATGATTACTTAACTCTGCAGGAAGACACCCTCCTGTTTCCACGAGAACAGCTCCACTCAGAGAAGATGGCGAGGGATTGGACCAACCGTTTGATGGTGTCATTGCTGATGTCACCACCGAGCATCATTTCTAAACTAAATAAAATTACAACTCTGTGTCTCATTTTTCAATAAAGTAAAAACAAAATCAGCTGTCAGTTAGAAAAGACTGTTGCCGCCACGGCCTGATTTTAATTGCTGCTTTGATGCTTTTACTTTTGTTTTATCGATTGTTTTTGGTTTAATAGTTGTGATCTTTGATCACATGAACCTTAAGACTAGGGCGACTAGTGGTAGGATCTGAAACACCAACATCTTAATATTTATATATTTACCCTTAAGTAAATGTGTTAATCAATAATGGTTGTATTAAAATATATGTCTAACATCAGAATCAGGAAGTTGCTACATTTCCTTCAAAGATGTGTAGATAAATGAAAGTTTTAGGAGACAGAGGCAACCATCTAACATTGGAAGCAGCAGTGATCATCTCTCAACATTTAGACTGAAACACACGTCCAGCAGATTGGACTCACCCAGCACCCTCTGGACTGATGGTCCCTCCTTCTGCCGCTGAAATAAACACCTTCTCACTCCCAACTCGTCATATGGATGTTTGGTCAAGACCCCTTGGCATCGCTTTTTCATGGCCTGGGTACCCCTTTAGTGCCGTTTTTGTACGGCGCCGTGTTCATGTTAACAATAAAAATGCAACATCTGGTCAAGTTAACAATAAAACTGAAACAGAAAATTCTTACTTCAATACAAACATTCAAAATTACTTTCTGTTTAACACAGGAAGTGTCTCCTGTCTCCTGTGTGAAAGTCCACCCAACTACCTCGTTACTCTGACTTTTCTAGTAAATATCGCACACCTACCTGTAGCGTTGCAATATGTCACGACATGGCTTCTCCCAGTGCGTTGACCTATGATGCTAAGGGGCTCCCCAGAGTGTTACAAACTGATGCTCTTGACCATACATCCATATGTGAGTGAGTGAGAACGTGTTGCAGAAATAAGATCAACAGCAGTTTGACAGCCATAAAAGCCTCCTCCCTCCTTCCTCTTTGTATACCACCACGTGTCAGGTTGTCTGTACGGTTTTCCCTACAGCAGCTATGAGGAAACTGTTTGGTATAAGAGAAGTAATGAACCTACAGACAAAACCACATGATCACATGGGAACAAAACACAGGCCACAACCGGGTTTGACAGATTTGAATCTTGGAGGGCGTTATTCTCATAAAACTGAAGGCAGGGGAAGACACTCAAGAGGGAGGAGGCACAACAAGGCACAGTCAGGGAAATTCAACACTCACAAGGAAGCAAAGCTAGACAAGACACAAGAGGCAGGAAATAAAGCCAACAACACACACAAGGACGAATGTATCAAAGAAAACAGAAAACACAGAACGTCTGCATATCTGATAAAACATGATCAAAGACAAAAGAACGAGAACACAGAGACAGGGAGTCATATACTAAAACAGGAATTGCGTAAACCATGACATTTATAAATAGCAACTGCTTTGACAATGATGTAAGACAAAATACAACTTGGAGATATTTATCTGCAGAAGCCTGGCGACCACAAAGCTCCTTGCTTCTATTAACACAAGTTCACACATTTCACCACAAGGCTAAAAACTAACAGACACGTCATCGTCACCACTGTCGTATCAAACCACCAACTCCACACCACAGTTCACTGCAATCAACAGGAGGAAGCTGCTGATGTGGTTTTATGTGCAGAGTGAAAATACACTAAATGATCAATGTTATAAAATCTTACTTTAATCTAGGACACACGTTCATATTCTGTATGTAAACTCTAATGTTTCTAAAAGTACAAGTCTGGTGATATTCTGTTGTTTTCTACATGCAAAGACTCTAACCAGCTGATAATGTTTTTCCTAACAAGTCCTGTGTCCTTGGTCACTTTTAGACGTTTGAGGCTCCACAGTCAAGTTAGCAACGTTTAGCAACAACAAATATGCAACGTCCTGTGAATCACTGTATGTGATGTCATCTGTGATGTCATCATCCCCAACTTCTACTTCAGCAGCTGAATGAACCAAAAGGAGCAGAAATTTAAATCAGTGTTAATCTTGAATGAGAAATCCTTTATTTTCAGAAAAATGGAAATTTGTACATCTACAGTTCCAAATGTGTATAACAGCGGTGTAAATTAATGAGAATCCTACTGCAAAATTTCACATTATGTGTACTCTCCAGAAGTGTTAATAGAAAAGTAAATAGCAAGAGTAAAAAGTGACTTTTAATGTGAACTGCAGCAAGTGGCTGTAAATAAAAAATATGAAACACAATTAGTCTTTTTTTCTTGTCTGAGTCTGTATCTAACATAGAGGTTTCCTACAGATGCATCGTCTCACCAGTAGAAGCAGGAGAACCAGGAGAAACAGCACAATTAAAACACATAAAGATATAATCGGAGACCACACCACAAATTCAAGAGCAGAGGAGGAACCAGGAGGAGAGGTGGTTGGAGGATGACTCGTGTTGGTTTTCTGCACTGAAATAAAAATAAATGGATGAGACATTCAACAGTATGCTAAGAGAAAGACACACAGAAGTGAATTCATAATCTCTGTCCATGTTGGTTTTAGCCTGGCATCAACACTTCATATTTGATTTCCAAGGTTATCAACGGACGCAGAACAAAACAGATTTCACAGTGCAGATAGCAAAGTTAGAAATGTTGTCACATCATGAATCGTCTCTGCTGTCCTGAAACCTGCTGAACTCAATGTAGAAAACAAAAACAGGTCAGTTTGAGAATTATCTTTGAGCTCCTCACCTGTGACAGAGATCCAGCTGGATGGAGACTCTCCACGACCGCTGATGTTACACTTGTAGAGGCCTTCATCAGACTTGTTAACATGGTGGATGGTCATGTGACCTGTAGGCTCAGTCCTGATGAGGGAGCCATCTTTATAGAAACCAGCTGGGAGGTCGGAGGGAGGGGTCTTTGTTTTACAGTGCAGAGTGACATCATGTCCCTCCATCACAGGGAGGACAGGACTCTGCAGGATCACTGGTCCACCTCAACACAGAGACAAACTACAGCATTTCATCATTTACACACAGCTTCATCAACACTAACTCCACAGTCTGATCTTACCAGTGACAGTGATGTTGATGGTGTTACTGGTTGTTCCCTCTCTGGACTCACACCAGTAAACTCCACTGTCCCATGGGACGATGTAGCTGATGTTACAGGAAGAACCAGCTGATCTTCCCCAGCCAGCTCCACAATGAGTCCTGGTTTCTCTGGTTGTGTTCCTCCTCAGCGTCCATCCAGCAGAGCTGTCGTCCTCCTCACAGCTCAGAGAGACAGACTGTCCTTCAAACAGCTGAGAGCTGCTGGGACTCACAGTCAGAGAGGCTGGAGGGTTGACATGACACACTGATGATCTTTAGCATGTTTGTCCAAACTAAATAACCTTTCAAGTGCAATAAAGCAGAAACCCAGAAACCAAAACCTGAACCTGAAGCAGCCTCTGTGATGTTTTCATAACAGCTCGTTCCTTCATTTGCAGACAGTTAAGACTCAAAGATGTTTCATGTTGTAAATCATGAACCAACGCTGCTTCCTAAAACGTACATTCACGCAGCGCTGATGTGAAACAGAGAAACAAAATGCTGCAGGGTCACATTTTCATCAACATGATGAACAAACATTTTTCCATTGTCAGTGTGTTTCTTTTGTGTTCCTACATGATCTGCGAGTGGCAGCTGCAGCAGGTTGAACTGTTTTTTGTGTTCTTTTTCAGCAGCTCTCAGTAAAGATGGTGGTTTCATTAAAGAGTAACTTCACTTCAGACTGAAAGGCTTTGTTTCACTCAGCATCACTGACTGCTGTAGTCACAAGTCATATTTTCATGCACCTTGGAGACTTTGGCGTGGATTGGACGTATTCAGAAGAAAACACCAGAGTGATTTTGATTTTTTGTGACTTTAATTTCAGGGAAATTTGCCACTTTCACCTAGGAATTTTTTCTCAGTTTATTAACCCTCACATTGGATCTGTATTTTATGAACGAAATGCTGTTGTGTTAAGAATAACTTCATTTCAGCTGAAACTGCGGTGGAACAAGTCAGGAGGAACTCTAACAATATTTTACAGTGGTGCGTATTAATATCCTACTTAGTACAGATGTCGTGTAGCTCACGTTTACAGGGTAACCTCAAGTTAATCTGGATAAGCCAGTTACCCCGCTTTGTAGTACAGGCCACTGGTGTACAGTGAGAGTTTGCAGTGTGAGGAACCCAGTTGGAACTGAGTCGTGAAAAGTGAGTCTGCTGGGATGAAAAGCCTCTCAGGTCCTGTTATTAAGAGACTAACTGATCTGTGAATGTAGAAACATCTTCACTGATCATCCTGATTTCCCAGCTGTGTCCTCAACACTGACTTTTCTGTCAGGGTTTGTGAGACAGTGAGTTTCAGACGCTGGCAGAAGGAGTTCACTCACCTTGGTTTGTTGTGCAGCACAGCAGTGAGGTCAGAACTAAAGAGAAATCACACTCAGGTTGGTTTGAGGTTTTACTGCAGACACAACAACTGTACACCTCAGAGAAGATGGAGACCCTGATCCTCACTGAACACTCACAGTATCTTCCAGCTTTAACATCACTGTGTGTTTCTGTCTTTGTCCCTTTAACATTTTAAAGCTGGTTTCACTTCCTGCTCTAAAAGGTTGTATCAGAGTGAAGTAAGAACAAAGTCTGAACAAACTGTTAAACAATGATCTTCTTTCCTTTTTGCTCGTCACATTCTCTGTAATTTCAGTAACTTCTGACTCTCTCTGTTCTTTATTGATTGTTTTGGCCTCACTGATCAAAAAAACTCTTCTGTCTTTGTTTTTATAATGTCTGAAGTTTTCCAGCCAGTTTGATCCTGTATCTCACCTTCATTCTTCTCCAGCTCAGCTCACCTGCTAACTGTGAAGTTACTGAAATGTGGACAGAACAGATCGTACTTACAGATCGGCCATTGAAGAGATGTTTGTCCCATCGTACCACTTGGTGATATGAGATCACACTTTGTGTTTTTTTCTCTCAGAGCAGTTCAAACCACAGTTTCCCGTTTCTACTTTACTGTCCGGTCTCCTCTGCTGCAGTTGTCAGGAAACTTACTCACGCTGTTAGTTTATAATCGCAGCGATGGGCATTATTGATAATGATGAAATACTTTTATTGAGGATCACCAGAGTTATTACACTTCATCTTGACGGGATTGGCTACAGCCCCCCACAACCCTGTACGCAGGATAAGCGTTTGACGATGGCTGGATGGATTCTAAGTTTTCAGTCAGGAGAGTTTGTGAGCTTTAAGGCCTGGACACTGAAAGTGCAGTTTTCTATATATATTTAGAGAATGAAATGAAGACTTTTGACCAGGATGCTAAATTAAGGGAAAAACGCAGATGCTTCGTGCTCCAGGGCTCACTGAACTGTTTGGTCAGGATGAAAATGATAATAAAATGCTGCAGCCTTCACAGTCACCAGACATCAACCCAGTTTAACACCTGTGGAAAATTTTAGGGCAACGTGTGAGACAAAGCTCAGCACCACCATCTCCATAAGACCAGATGATGGAATATAAACCCTCATCTTCTGATCTATATGGTGATGTCTGTGAGGCTGTGTGCTTTTGTTCTGTCAGGCTGTGTTTGTGTTTCTCTGCTGTACTCAGGTCTCTCTTGATCTAGATGACCTGAAATAAAGGTGGTGTTTATAGAAGAGGGAATATCTTCTGTATGAATGGTGTTCAACCCTCCAACAAGGAGCCCTGAAACTTTTGTGGAGGATCGTAGTGGCCTGACTTCATGCTAAGACAGCAGGTAACCAGGAAGAAGATGAAATAGGACTCAGAGGCAGAGCTGGTGCAGTACGAAGATTTAATGAACAAATCAAAGTTACTAAAGGCTTATAGGATGGGGAGGAAGGCAAAGATTAAAACCAGAGGAGGGCAGTCCAACAAATCCAATTAACTGTCTTGGTCCAGAAAAGCTAAACAACGATCCAAAAACACTGGGACAAGTAAACACTAGGGAAAAGGCTGGGACGCTGATCATCTGGAGTCCAGGCTTAGATGCAGACTAAAGAGAAATCTGGAGGCTGGAGGGGTGAAAGGCTAAAATGAGCAGAAGGGAGTTTATCAAAATAAAACAGGAAACAAAGAAAAACATCACCTAGGGAGCAGAAGCTGGACGCTGTACCACGAAGCAGTATTTGAGCTTTTCGAGGTTACTTCGGGGTTAATCCTGGGTTTTCATTACCATGACTGTTGTTCACTTACTGGTGTAGTGTAACACGCCGCCTACTGACCAATCAGCTCTCTTGGAAAATGACATCACCATCTATAGAAAATCCCACAGACTGTTTTAAAGGCTGCTTTATGTTTGCTGTGGTGATACGGAGAAACTCTTGTAGGCTATAGCGATGTCATCCTACAGAGACTGATCGAAAGCCTTACTGCTTTGAAATGTGTTAATTTTTTATTTGCTCCCAGTCCGTTTCACACAGCCCATCTCAGCTGTTAAAATAAATGGGTTTCATTTCTCTTATGAGGCTGAATATCATGAGCAGTTTGGTAGGGATATTGAAATAAATTTTAATATGAACATAGGTTGTTTATTTTAAGTTAGTAGCTATCTTAAATCACAGAGACTATATGCTGCTCTGAAGCCAGTGAACTTGTTCATGTCTATAATTGGTGATCTGAACGCGCTCCAGGCTGGATTGGGAAACCCCGGGGTTGAGTTACCGAGTTGATAACCAGCTTCGTGGTACCGCTTATCCTAATCACAATTGTTAGGGTTAGTGAAGCCAGATAACAAAAAAGTTTTTGTGATTCTGGGTATGTTTAACTCGCTTTGTGGTACAGGCCCCAGGAGACAGAAAGAAACTGAGGAGCAGATACTCACAGTTATGACTCCATACCAACACTTTATTTAATTTGCCCGTCTGTATAGCATTTCACAGTTCTTGACATTTTAGGCCAATAAGCAAATAAAAAAAATTCTTTCTTCAAACACCACTGATGTAAATGATAAAAGACCAAATATAACTGGAGGGGATTTCTCAGGAAGCTGGATAACCACAAAGTTGCTTCTGTTAAAAACAAGTTTACACATTTCAGCAAAAACACATCACCATCAGCTACAGCAGAGCACACTTTAGTGAGCAACCAACTTTTTCACACCACAGCAGTAGATGCCAAGTACCAATGTAAGTCGCTTTGGATAAAAGCGTCCGCCAAATGATTAAATGTAAGTGCCATGGAAGCGTTCCAGGAAGAAGCTGAAATGATCATCCTCCAGTAGCCTCACAAACCCTCCAGCTTCTCGCATAGTGGTAGGATCAAACTCGACTGAGTCAATGATGGAGTCCAGCTTTTTTTCCTCACAATATTTCAATCTGCTCTGTACACGGTCTCTCCCCTACATCTTACATAAGTACAGCGCAGTAGTTCAGCTAATAGCAAAATGCCTCAAACGAAAGCTGTTGGCCTGTAGCATAGTGCTGTATTTGATACCATTGACCATCATATCCCATTACAGAGACTGGAACATTTCATTGGCATTAAAGGAACCTCCATGCTCGGCAAAGTTAGTCATGGAGTTCAACAAGGATCTGTGATCAGACCAATCCTCTTTGCTTTATATATGCTTCCATATGGCATTATTATCAGGAAACACTCTATAAACTTTCATTGTTATGCAGATGATACTCAGTTATATCTATCGATCAAGCCAGATGAAACTACTCAGTTAGCAAAACTCAAAATGTGCCTTTAGGATGTTAAAACCTGGATAACCTGTAATTTTCTGATGTTAAACTCAGAGAAAACTGAAGTTATTGTTCTGGGGCCCAAGCACCTCCGTCACGCATTATCAAAAGATATTCTCTGGATGGCATCGCCCTGGCCTCCAGCACCACTGTGAGGAATCTTGGAGTTATCCTTGATCAGGACATGTCGTTTTTTCACCTACGTAATATTGCAGAAATCAGGAACATCGTGTCTAAAAATTATACAGAAAAACTAGTCCATTCATTTGTTACTGCTAGGCTGGATTACTGCAATTCTTCATTATCAGGCTGCTCGAAAAAGTCAATTAAGACTCTTCAGCTGACCCAGAATGCTGCTGCACGTGTTCTGACAGGAACCAGGAAAAGAGATCATATTTCTCCTGTCTTAGCTTCTCTACATTGGCTTCCTGTAAAATTCAGAATAGATTTTAAAATCCTTCTTCTCACATGTATGATGTGTAATAATAACTTTGATTTATATAAGCGCCTTTCACAAACCCAAGGACGCTTAACAAACAAAGCGCACCAAAGGCAGGCATCTTATCCATTGCGCCATCGCCATCCCGTTATGGATATTCTATTGCATATCAGTCAATAAATCCTCAGAAATATTACACACTGAACTTTTAAGTGAGTGATCAACAAAATACTTAGGAAAATAATCCTTTGTTGCAGCAATGGTTGAGTAGTGCTAGAAATATTTTCTTCTTTGTGAGAGTAAAAAAGTATGAAATTAATGTGTATGCTCTGTATTTGTATAGCGCCTTTTTAGTCTTTGCAACCACTTAAAGTGCTTTTACACTACAACCGTCGTACCCACGATAATATGCTCACTGTTAAAAATATAGAGCCACTGTTTTTAATCAGGTTGTAGAGATACTCAGAATAAAACAACATACCTATCAGGGCAGGAGGAGGAAACAGCTTGAAAAATGTTTATAACGAAGCAGCGTGACTGCGTTGGTGCCGTTTAAGGTTACAACTATGGGCAAAAGCCTTACCACAGTGGTCACACGTGTAACGTTTCTCTCCAGTGTGAACACGTGTGTGAGATTGTAGGCCACCTGATGACGTAAAAGCTTTCCCACACTGCTCACACCAATACGGTTTTTCTCCAGTGTGAAGACGTGTGTGAGTTTCTAAGCCACTTGATTGACTGAAACCTTTCCCACACTGCTCACATCGGTACGGCTTCTCCCCAGTATGAACACGTCTGTGCTTTTCTAGGCCATCTAATGTCGTACAAGCTTTCCCACACTGCTTACAGCAGTACGGTTTCTCCCCAGTGTGAACACGCCGGTGGGTTTGCAGTTCACTTGATGTAGTGAAAGCTTTCATGCATTGCTCACAGTCGAATGGTTTTATTCCAGCATGAAATCGTTGGTGGATTTTTAGGTCACCTGATCGACTGAACGCTTTCCCACACAGGTCACAGCTGTACGGTCGCTCTCCAGTGTGAATTCGTCTATGAATTTCCAGGTTACCTAACGTGGCGAAAGCTTTCCCACACTGGTCACAGCTATATGGTTTCTCTCCAGTGTGAACACGTTGGTGCCTCAGTAGCTCACATGATGTATTGAAAGCTTTCCCACACTGGTCACAGCTGTACGGTCTCTCTCCAGTGTGAACACGTCTGTGCTTTTGTAGGTAATATGATGTAGCGAAAGCCTTCCCACAATAGTCACAGCTGTACGGTTTCTCTCCAGTGTGAGCTCGTGTGTGAGTTTCCAGGTTACCTGAGGTGGAGAAAGCTTTCCCACACTGGTCACAGTTATACGGTTTCTCTTTAGTGTGAGCACTTCGGTGTCTTTGTAGGCCACGTAATGTAGTGAAAGTTTTCCCACACAGGTCACAGCTGTACAGTTTCTCTCCAGTGTGAAGTCTCTGATGAATCTTTAAATATCCGGATGTTGTGAAGGATTTGTCACATTGCTGACAGTGGTGATGTTTGAGTCCTTCTCTTCCTCTCCGTTTCTATAGCAAAAGACATACATACAGAGAAAGTAAGTGAGATGTCATGATGGAGCGAGCTATCAAGAACCATAAATGAGCGTGTCTGAAACATAACCCTCACACAAGTATGAGGATTTTAACATGTGCGATAAAAACATTGCAAAAGCGATGGGCACCAAAACGCACTATTAAACAAGACCCTAAAGAACATACCATTTATCACCAGGGCGTCTGCAGACCAACACTATATTGCCGAAAGTTTTGGGTTGGATGCCTTTACATGCATAAATAAGTTAATGACGTCCCATTCTTAATCTGAGGGTTTAATATGGAATTGGCCCACCCTTTGCAGCTATAACAATTTCAACTCTTCTGGGAAGGCCGTCCACGAGGTTTAGGAGTTCCACCAGTGAATGAATGTGTGTGAATGGTGAAAAGACTAGTAAGGCGCTATACAAATACGGGGCGTTTACATTGCCATGGAAACCCATTCCATGCGCGGCGGCGCTGCAGGAGAGAGAACGATACGTCTGTGGTCTGGATTCTCTTCTGCCACTGGTTAACCCTATAATCAATGGCAGGCCAAAGCAGCCTACCGACAAACAATCAGCTACTTCAATCTCCACAGCGTCTTTTTGTTTACAGTGTTATGTCGGTCAAGACAATAGGCTTCAAGAATGGACCAGTGAGTAAACAATATGTGCAGGTAGTACTCATGGGAGTTGCAGTGTCACATTACAATTCGTTTGTTATTTCAGATGCATGTTGACAAGTCTACAAATTTTCAACACGCCAAAGTGACTAATGGGACTGACTGTATTCCCACCACGCCTGAAATCCACCCGTATTTGGCGGTGTGGTGGGTGTTAATGTCAAGCCCCGTCTGTAGCTATTGACTACACAGAAAGATGCCACTTCGTGGCTGAGTTTCTGTTGTTCCCAATCACTTCCACTTTGTTACAATACCACCAACAGTTGACCGTGGAATATTTAGTAGTGAGAACATTTCACAAATTAACTTATTGCACAGGTAGCAACTTATCACGGTACCACGCTTGAATTCACTGAGCTCCAGAGAGCAAATGACTCTTTCTTTTTGTATAAGCAGTCTGCATGCCAAGGTGCTTGATTTTATACACCTGTGGCCACGGAAGAGTTTGGAACACCTGAGGTAAATGATTCGGAGGGGTGTCCTAAAAATTTTGGCCATATAGTGAGTGAGTATCACAACATCAAAAAAAGAAATCGTACAAAGCCAATGCAGCAACAAAGTTACTTGCAGAGTAAATAACTGTATTGAAATGTAACGGTACTGAACACAGATTAGATGCATTGCTGAAGAGCCACATACAAACATGTTCGCGTGAGTTTGTGAAAGCGTGAGAGAGTGTGTGCGCACACAACACATTAAGCTGCACTGTTGGTTTTTTTTGTGAGCAAACAAATTTGGGTGGGGGGTTTGGTGGTCATCCGAAGAAATTTATGTTTTCCAATACAGATATATGCAATTCCATGTAATTTTGGGTACCACATCTGTGAATAAAAAGTTTAATAAATTACACCCCCAAAGCTAAATTTGCTGAAGAAGTCTACTGGGTAGGAATTGTAACCATTAGATCTGGGAAAATTCTTGGTTAGTTTTGATGTTCTCCACAATGATTTTACATTCATGGCACAGCACCAAGCAGTTGTGAGCCTCACCACCTTATAGTGGCAGGGAAAACACTCAATCTGAACTAATTTCAGATGGGATTTTTCCAGGTTTGCCTTTAGTGTCTTAATTTACTGATTTTTACATTTGCAGAAATAACGCTTTTTGTGACAAAGTATGTGCTTCAATTCCAACAGAGAAGATGAAGAAGAGTTGTAGTAAATATTGGAAACTGAAAATGCCATGACATAGATGTTCTTTACAAGTGTATGTAAACTTTTGACCACAACTTTACGTGCAATAAAACCATTGTGAGTATAAAGCCAATACTTAGTTAATGCACCTGTTCACAAGCGTAAACATGTAGAAAGCATGTGTATGTTTCACACTAGCACAGCAGCTCAGCTAACAGCGAAATGTCTGAAACAAAAGCTGTTTGTCTGTAGCATAGACTGTATAAAAAGTGAACAAAGCCGCCATGACGTTGCCCATTGTTTAAGGATGATCGTTTTAAACAGGGGTGTGACGGGATCACGATATTAAAATGTGCTAATATTTCTCGTCGTTTTAAGAGTCTATAAGAGCTTTTTAACACCATGAATTTTAATACCAACTTTACTGCTGTATCATGAAAAATCAGTATGAATTTTAAGCCTGAGAAAATTATTTACAAAGTTATGAGTTTAATAAAATATTATAATACATTAATATTTAACACATTATAGCTTTTTTGGGGTGTGTTTGTACTTTGATATGAATCAAGAACATCACTTTGTGTTGAAAAGTGGTGGGAACATAGGAGTTCAAATTAGGGGTATGACGATGCACGTAGTTGCACGATTTACAATACTGGGTTCACGAGAACAAGACAAGAAGATATTTTAACACTATTTTGATGAAATATTCAATGCTACTTAATTTCCTGCATTCTGGAGACATTTTCTGCACCAATTTATGGCAGAATTGTCTTTATTCATGTAAAGTGATTGAGGTGATAATTCAAACAGAATATAATGAAGTACTCAGCAGCTTGTTTTTTTAGCTTAAGAAACTTTTTTTGGACAATGCACATTTGTTTCTTCTATAAATTGCATTGCATGTTTTCTTATTGTGTAAATAAACCTTTCTCTAAGTATTTCCATTTGTTTTTAACATTTTTCAGAACATATTTAACAAATGCTTTAAAAAAAAAAAAAAAAAAAAAGTGATGGAGACATGTCTCCAGTATCCCCAGCGCAAATTACACCTATGAAATGAATCAAATATTTCTGCACTAAGGGGTGAAATCAAAAATACTAACGAATTGTGCAGTATGAGTTGTTACAATCAGTTAAACCTTGGCTAGATAAGGTAATGTAATTTAATGTGATTATTCATCCTGTTCGGTTTATGCATCTAAAGGCTGCTTGAAATATAGTATTGGCTTGAACGCAGCATGGATAAGGAGTTCGGCTGATCCCGGTGATCGGCACATCTGGGTGAGTTAAAGTGCGTTAGCATGTCAGATGGTTCCATTCACATAACGTTACGACACACAGACACGGTCCTCTTACACAACTCTCTCTCCGTTGCTGTTGTAACATTCACTGACCAGGAACCTGCAGGCGGGTCTTCCAGCTCCACTGTTTAATTAGTGCTCGCCATAGTGTCCTCGGCCTCAACCACCACTTGTCCGTGTCTCTGGCTTTCTGAACTTAAGAAACTTTCCCATTCTCAGGCGATAAGCTGGTGTTAGCTTGTTAGTAGCCTGTCAGAGACGTTTTGTAGCTTGGATGCCGGAGCTCATGCACCGCAAGCACTCAACAGTCCTGAGCGTAAAGCAGGAACATTACCTGTCCTGCCGTATAACATCAGAGTCACACTAAACGGAGTAAATTATACAGTCACACACACACACACACACACACGTGTTTATGACGTTACGGCATTTATTTAATTCTACGAAAGGACAAGAACAAATTTAAGACCTTGGTAAACGAAATTTAATACTTATAAGGCCTTATTTTTGGAATAGGAAATTTAAGACTTTAAGAATTTTAAAGACCCCGAGGGTACCCAGTACCTATGATATTTACTGGGATGCAAATTTTGGCTCGTCACAAACAGGCTTAAGGCAAAATGTACTTACTGAAAAAAATAAAATAAATCACCATTCTGTCCATTATCCTCTAAATGGAACCATAATTTACTAAAATAAACATTGTGCTGTCTTCAAGTTAATAATTTAAATATGTAGTTAAACAAGTTAAAGCATTAAATCAAAGGTAATGTAAGGCACTACAGGTGAATAGGGTAAAAATAATTTCAAGAACCACCAGAGGGAGCTCTGCAGCTCCCCTGTTAACTGCACTGCCTCACCACAAAAGAAAACAAGCAGCTGACTGGGATGTACCGGAGCATGTGGAGACAACACAGAGAGTGGCCATCACGTTAATTACATGACTTAAATAATAATAATAATAATGAAATCTAAAGAAGGTTAAAGTCAAAGGCATCTGGACTTGGTTGAAGATACTAGAAGATGTTTTGTCCCTCATCCAAAGGACTTCTTCAGTTCTGAAATGACCAGAAGGGAAACTCAGTTATTTAACCTCTGTGCGGTCGTTTGCCAAGATCATCAATACCGCTGGTTCATTAGTGCATCCATCCACCTCACAGGTGTGGCATATCAAGATGCTGATCAGACAGCATGGGTATTACGGGTCTTAATCCCTGGTCCCGCTTAATACTGCGTTTTGGTCCCTCATCCAAAGGACTTTCTGACTGACTGGCAGGGAAACTCAGCTATTTAACCTCAGTGGGGTCTTCAGGATTGTTGATACCGCTGGTTCGTTAGTGTTCCTGGTTGCTGTAACGACAGTCGTTAAAGTCGTTAGGACTACCGGTGGCCAAGACTGAACGACCATCGTTGGTATCTTCACCTGAGGCCAATAGGTTACGTTTGTTGAGTTTCCTGGGAAGTGATGAAAGGACAGCATTGTAAGTGGGGGATAAGTGGTGGCGTAGACCCCCTCCTCTGTTCAATGACGGCTTCTCAACCCTGGTGTAGATGCTTCCTTGACCCCTCTTTCAAACCATCCATCTTCTCTGTCTAAAATGTGCACCTGGTGGTCCTCAAACGCGTGTCCTCTGTCCTTCAGATGTAAGTAGATTGCAGAGTCTAAGTACTAACTCGCCAATAATCATCCATGCAGAACAACGAGTTCAACATTTTAAAAGTTTACTGTGGCGCAACAAACTTTTTAGTGTCCCGCCTCATCCAGACTGTGATTAATCGATTCACGAAAAGTTATTGTGACAGCCTCTTCATAATCACGGCTGCACCCAAACCTCCACCCTGCTCTGTCTTCACCGACAGAGATTAGCAGACAGGCGAGAATAGGAACAAATGAGCGCCACATAGAGCTCACCTTTACGCAAAAAGGTCCCAGGACCCAAAAGAATACAATGTAGAAGAAACTTACTGGTATCGGTGGCCCACTTCAAGCTCTGCCTATTATCAAAATTGACACCACTTATCTGTGAAGCCGGAGTCCATTGGTTGATCACATTCTGACAAAAATGGCCTTGTTACTTTGGCAAAGGTCCAGACGATCCAATCCAGTAAAAGATTTAGTCTAAAACGCTTTATTATATCAATAAATACACACGGACTGCTCTTACGACGTTTTATATTAGCATAACTACAGTTAGCATATAAACAAAAAAAGCGTCAACACGTTGACCTTTTGAGTGACACCTTGACTGACCCAACAGAAACTTCTATGCCCTGTTCACAGCCTATAATAGCCAATGAGTGTCCACGTATAGCAAAGTGCCAGTCCCCTTTCTTTCACCGACAGACACAGAGCCACCAATTGTGCAGATGAACTCTTCGCACACATATTTTCCACGGACAGTAATATATCGTCAAATACTAAAAATCACCCAACGCCGGAATTCCGGTACAGCGCCGGAGAACTTTAAGCCCTCAGGACATTTTAAACCCTACCAACTTGACTTCTCTCGTCTAAAAGCACATGCTGGACAGCTGAATAGAGATATTAGCTCAGTTACAGCCACAGCAACAGACGTGATCCTCTCCATCAGCTGAATGTGTTTCTTCGCCCCCCGTCTTGTTTGTTTTGCTTTAAAGCACATCCTAAGGACTGAGATTTTAGGTCTGGACTACAACCTGCTTTTATTTTGTGCAACTGAAAACTTCTTTCAACAAATGATAGTAATGGTAAAAGTAGTACAGGAGATACTTGGTGTTCTCTTCAGTGAAATAACAAAAAGGTGTGTAAATATTAGCATCGGCCTAAATGAGTTAACATGTCGCCATATCGAGTACCGGCCAAAATCCAATATCGTGCATCCCTGTTTTTTTTTCTTTACATAATCCATCCAGAAAAACCCATATCATCAGTCGGGCTCTACTTTTTATTACTCCATAAATCATAAAATACTGTCAACATATTAAAATGTTTTGGTGTACACATCCTCCTTCATACAGGATTTACACCACATGATTGCAACAGTGCCTTCCTGGACCAGCAGCAACAATATCAAAACCAATCTCCTTGCTTTCTGCAACTCACTGGCATTAAACACATACTGCCTCACTGATTAAACCAGAGGGGACATGTAAATAAACGTGAGATGAACAAGAATCTAACATGGCTTCCTGCCAGACAAAGTTCTCTAGCTCCTCTTTGTGTGACGTTGTAGCTGCAGGTCCTCGTTGTAGACATTCATGTAGTATTAGATGCATTCAACAGCAGGTCACTGTATCACAGACGGCATTTTTTTGGTGCAAGATGGTTGTTTAGAAATGGTTTCTCGTAGCTTTGATTAAAATTAATCTGTGCTAGTAAAGGGATGTAATTGTTTACATGTTAAGTTCTGAGACTGTAAACTATTTTATTAATATAATCCATTTAGGAAAAAGGTATCATAGCCCACATACAGAATAGCTTTCAATATCGACTGTTCTAAAAGGTCATTTATACAGCAAAGGGCTCCACTATTCTAATAATTTTCAAAATCTAAATATTGTCTCATAAATCAGCTCTTTCACTTTAATATAGGCATCAGCTTCCAAAAACCCATATAAGTCTGGCTCTACTTTAGGGCTGAAGCGAACAATGATTTTAGTTCTTAAAACATCAGAACAACATCAACAGACCAACACAACCATCACCCGCAACAAAATCGCGCTCGGCAGCCTCCCGGTAGACAAGGCAGGAACGGGACCGAACACAGAGACCAAAAGGAAATACAGTACCGAGGTGATTTAATTCCTGAAATTCATTTATGGTGTTTGGTTTCGGTGCGCCACCCCAAGATTTTCTCACAGTGGGAAACATTTTGGCTGCACTGGCTGCCTTCTCCGAACGCCTTGAAAAACACTCCAGGTTGGAGATAGAGGTAACAGGTTGCACATTTGACCCTTCACAAAGCCACGCCCCCTTTGGTACTGTTGCTAAGACCTGTCCAACTTTTCTATGTGACACTTTCTATTACTGCACTTCCTGTATGTGTATATATATATATATATTTTGTTTTGTTTTTTTTGAAAAAAGCAATTTCAGAAATAGCAGACAGTTTTGCAGTTGCATTTGAAGGTTTTAATTAGGTCTTTATTTGTCTGACAAATAAATATTGAGAAAGAGTCAAATTAAGGATCAACACTGTTCCTGTACAGCTGGTAATTCTCAATTCAATCATTAAAAAGCAGAACAGTAGGATTATATAACGTTACATTCAGTAGGGTATTGTTTTTCATGCACTGGTCAATTTTGAGACACTGGGCTACTTTAACATGTCTTCTTTTGGACTAGTGGGCAAAAAAGTCCATTTAGTCCAGTTTATTTTACTATAGTTTGCCTCTGTGCGTCTGTAGATTTTGCCAAAACGTGTTTTTTGTGTGCAAGTGTGTCTGTTCACATAGTGTACAAATCATAAACGTAGGAGCCATTATACATGAGGGGGACATGTCCCCCCCCACATTTCAAAATCTATGTTTTGTCCCCCTCACTTTTTTTTGGCGATTTTGGAGATGGCTCATTGTCCGGCAGTTTGAGTGACTAGTTAATCAATCAATCACACACTCCGCATCAGACATGATTAAACGGTTGAAACGCAGACATAAAGTAGCCTGTAGAAAACATGAGACAGAAGGCAAATGTAGTGCTGAAAGGTTAAGGGAGAAAAAATAAAATAAAGGAGTTCGCTTGAAGCAGGTGCAGCAAAGTGCCTCAATATTACGTTTATTTTGTGCTGTTCTTTTTGTACCTGAAGACAGCAGTGAGGACGCTGCTGCAGGGTGGGTAGTGACTTATTACAAGTAATTTTACAAAATAAATAAAATAAAAAAGTAATTGGCACCTTTTCATGTTCCTTTTTCAAAACTGTAGCCTTCTTTTACTCTTTACTCCAGTATTTTCTGTGAGCCAGTAATTTACTTTTGCTACATTCTCCATTCATATCTCCATAACTTTATCAGTCTGTAATCTGCAATCGGCTTCGTTAACCGAATGAGCGGTCAGCCAGGCTGCGTGCGCGCAGTTACGCAGAAGAGCGCCAGGTCTCCTCTGTGGTACAGACTCTTATCACAGAGATGAATGAGCTGGACAGATATAAACATTTAGAAAATCAGGCAAATACCTTTTCAGTTTAAGGCTTTATTGTTCTACTGAAACAACTGAAATCCAGTGAGCGCACATCATGGCACTGGTGGCCTGTTGGAAAGCAGCCTGCGTCGCTCTTTAACAAGCCAGCCGGCGCCTACTTTAATTTTCCATTAACGGCGCATTAAAAGCGTCTTTAGTTTCTGCAGAGAAAACCTAAACTTCACACTGTAACATCTAAGTCAATATCTAATATTTTAACAGTATCCTGTTGTTTCTTTTGATGGATATTAGCCTGTTTTTTGTTTGTTTTTGTTTTTTTCATAGCCTACTGTTTAATAACGATGTGAACAGAATGTCGCCGGTGAAACTAATCTTGGCTTCACTCAGCAGCTACCAGCTGTTATTTATTCAGGAAACAATCATTTTTCAGATGCACAGAGAGAGAATATGGTGGATAAAACAGTCCTGTTGGTTTTACGCACGACGCACAGCTTCCTCTGTATGCAGGTTTACCTGCTTCAACAACGAGCTGCTCTGTGTTACTACCACAATGATTCTTTGCGTTGTAAAGATTATTTAGATGCTTCAGGAATAATCAGATTGTTTTGGCTGCCTGTGCTGCTGCAAAGCAAGCGGTTTGTTTGGCTACATGTCCATAATAAGATTTAGAGGCAACAATAGTCGGCTGGGCAGCAAGCTGATATTTTAAAGTGTCTTATCAACACATTCAGGGAATTAAAAGGGGAAATAATTATTAAACAGAAATAGCTAAAGATAATCAACCAGCAAAGCAAATTGCATTCCCTAGAAATAACCGTGTGGCAGCTGTTTCTAACCTGATGTACAGCAGATAAAATATATTATTATATTTATACATGAGTAGGTTTGTCATTTTTATGTTTTACTTTTTATGTGAGTAAAGATTTTGAGTACTCTACCTGCCACTGGCAGTACTACTGCTGACATGGTGAACATGAGACAGACAGCAGAGATGAGGGCAACAGCAGAACAGAGTCAAAGCAGCAGTTTATGGTCAGATTGATGATGATATGGCTCATTTAATTTATCTACTCAAGGGATCAGCAGAAGTGATTACTTTACTTTAGGAGTGTCAGAGAGATGTTTCTACTTTTGAAAATGTATTTAAATGGCTCATTTAGTTATGTACTCTACTTGCATAAAATTCTCAAGAAAGCAGGAATAAAGGTCTCTAAAGACCCAGAGGGCCCGACACATGCTTTGTCAGGTTGACCACGGACAAACTCCTGGGCCACTATTTTGCCTCCCTCCGTCTGTGACCATCCTTGACCTTAAAAACATGTTCCAGGAGTTGTGCATGTGTCTCTGTTACGTGTCCATAAACAATTTGAAAGTAGTCAAAATGTTCACACAGAGACGAGCATCCTGCAGTATTTTAACCGGACAGAGGTCAGAGGTCACAGGAGCAGGAGGAGAAAAAACTGAGGAGGACGAGCTTGTAAGTTGTATTGATACCTACTAGACGCAGTAAATTCTAAAACTCATGTAGTAAAAATACTTTGTTAGACCAACAGCATGTCTGAGTTTGCTTTGAAGACAGTTCTGTGTTCACAAACATTTGTTGCAGGAAGAGTCAGGAAATATCACAGAAAGCTACATCAACTGTAACATTAAGATAACTGAATACATTTGTACTGTGGCTCCATTAACTAGCAGCTGTTCCATGGTTTTTATGGTATGTAGTTGGTTTTGTTCTAGTTATATTATACTCCGTCTCTCGGACCCTCTCCGGTCTATTCTCCATCTTCTGTCACTACAAAGACCGTCTTTCAGCCACACTAATAAGTACAATCTGTTTTAACAAGTCATTAGAAATGAGCATTTAATCAGAATCAGACAGAGCTTTATTGCCAAGTAGTGTTTAACGCATACGAGGAATTTGTTTTGGTGATAAGGTGCTACATGCAGACAAACATACAGTTGACATAAATATATGTAGAAATATATAAATATAGAAAAGGCAATGCAATATATAATATTAAAAAGAAGAGAAAAATTATACAACTATTTGCAGACTATTTATCAACTAGTTAAGTGCTTTATTTAAAAAGAGAATAGGGGGGGCATGCCCCCGAACCCCCATAGCATTTCAGCCCCCCCCCCCGTGCCCCTGGTACAAATAGTGTCTTAGTGTAAGTAATCAACTAGTGAAGTTTCATGGTGATATCTATTGGTTCATGTTCTTATCCTATTTACATGCAATGTCTGTCCTTAACTGAAACATGGTTGGACGAAAACAGGGCAGCTTTTATTGAGTCAGCACCCCCCTCCTTTAACTTTGATGAAGCTGTTGTGTAGCTTGTACTTTATATATATAAATATAAAACCATTAATCACACCAGTGCTGGAACATCACGTTGATTAATACAGGGCCTATTGGCCTCAGAGCTGAGAAATAAACGAATATAATACATAAATTGTTGTGTGATCTCAGAAACAGCTTTTTGACTGTAGTAATTGCAGTTTAGGTTCAGGGACCGACATTAAGCTTTAGTCAGAGAATAATAACCAAACAACGAGGAAATATAATGACTCTGCTTCACTTTTCACCATCGGTTTGTTCTGCGCGCGCCCGACACAACGCGCTACACCGCGCATGCGCCGCGCGGAAACTCACAGAACAAAGAAAAGAGAAACGCTCGTGAGTTTTTCTTTCAGCTTCCTCTCTTCAAGATGAAAACAGGAATCACGGAGACACTTTGGAAATCAAACCACGTCAACACAAACCCTGGAGCGGGTTTTCAGGCTCTGATCTCTAACAACAGAATGAACGGATGATACACGGACCCTCGAGACTCTTCCTCGTGTCTTTAGTCTCGTGATGAAGTCATGAACACTGACCTGAACATCGGTGCTATCAGAGCACGAGGCTGCTGTTTGGCTCCTGTGGTCCGGGTTCTGGTTCTCCATCGTCCTGCAGGTCTCCGCTGTGACTGGTGGACCGTGTTGTCCTGGACTGAGTGGATTCTGGTCTCGGAGCTCTTCCGGATCCCGCGGAGCCTCCGCGTTCTCGCTGTGACGGCGCCCCGCCCCCTTAGTTACTGTCGCTAAGGCCGTTTAGAAACATGGCTCCTTGATTTCAGGCAGAAGATGAAGTTTAGTTAGTTGGTTTCCTGAAACCAGCTGATCATATTTGATGTGTATGAGGGAGTGTGCTTCACACAGAGCAGAGTTTTAATGAAGCGCTTGTTATTATCACATCAGAGGCTCATGAAAATATCCTGCTGAAGCTTTTTGTACATCGTGTTTTTACACAAAGAAAGAAATAACTTCATGTGTCACATTTAATGTTGAATTTACAAGAAGGCAGAATCATTAAGAGTTTGTCGTAGTGAGATATTTGTGTATATATTTTTTTTACAGATCTCCACATTTCACATTGGGCAAAACTCCACAAATATGTAAAAAGGAACTTAAAAATGTAACGTGACCCACAAATTGACAGGAAGTAATCCGCAAATGTGTAAAAACTGTTTTGTGTGTACACATCACTCTGTATTTTTGTGGATATGATTTTCCAAATATTTTGTTTGGCTGCATCATGAGGACTGATGATGAGGATGTAGTGTAGCGATTATGGGAGACTGTCCTGCTTTACTTCCAGACATTTTAATTCACACAATCCATACGTGCAGGTGGTGAAGATGTGCCGGGTGAGTTGAGGTGAGAATGCAGATCTGTTTGTGTGCCAGCGCGGTGTCTCCGTGCGCTCTGTGCGCCTGACAGCACAGTCTGTTCAGAGCAGCGTGTTTACACACGAAAACCAAATATGCACAGAGGATGTTATTAAAAACTACTGATGCTGAATTCTGCAAATTCTTTATTGCTATTTGATGTTATCTTGGATTTGTATGATGATGATAATTCCATCAGCTTGAGTTAAAGCACTCTAAGCTAAATTCACATCTAATATCGGGGTAAAGGCGATCCTGCTCCGGCTGGCTGGTCCACAGCTGACTGTGAGTGTCCATGGTACACACTCCGGAGAGGGTGATGAAATATTTAGCGGGCGGTGATTTAAAATCTGAGTTGGCACTTGGCTTATTTTATTTCCACAATTGAAAGGCGCAGTATGGAATAGTTATGGCAACTATAGGTGAGCACAAATAACACTGCTGGTTTGAATGTTAACATGTGATACGGAGTTAAATTAAATAGGCCTATGTGAGAACCATCGTTATCGATTCCTCTCACATTCAATTTTATTTTGATATTAAACCACTACATACATGATCAAACTTTTTTTGTGTATGAACGGACATAATTAGGTTTTTGATTGACTGCTTCATTGACATCTGCACAGTAACAGGAGTGAAAACGCTATTTTGAAACATTTGGTGAGTTTTGCCACTTTGGAGTTCACTGAAAGAGCCAGACAAAAGTTTGCGGAGGGTCTGCACATTTTCACGGCAGCTCAAGAGTTTGCACCACGGCCCACACATTCTCACGTCACGTTCATTTTCATACACCCAACGTGTGCGTAAAAAACAGCGTACGTAACCTTTTTGTGCGTAGGCAGCGTTTATACACGAGGCCCCTGGAAACAGATGGCTAATTATAGAAAGGGTTACTGGGTTATTGCACAGGAGCTGTTCCTGACACTGTGACAACAACACACAGGGTGAAAAGAGGAGCTGCAGCAATGTGCAATGTGACAAAAAATAAGGTTGTTTTTTTTAAATGAAACCATGTAAACCTGTTCTGGTACAACCTCATAAATCTTTAAATTGTCACCTGCTCCTGCTAAATCAGCAGAACTCGTTTTTAAGGCTGTTTGGAGTCTGGAGAACAGACCAGAGTCTCCAGCTACTGATAAAGTAACGCTGCCTCATGAATCTGCGGGACAAAAAGCTTCAACATCTTGGATTCTGCGGCTATTTAGCGCTTAGCAACAGTAACTAAGGGGGGCTTAGCGTGCTTCTACGATCGCGCGAGAACACTGTGATCCAGGACGAGGTCCCGCAGCGCTCCTGTATCTGAAGAGTTCAGACAGTCACAGAGGAGGAGGACTGTGACTGGACGAGAGATGGCAGAAGGAAGTGACGATTCAGGAAGTGAGTTAGGAGAGATGGTTGAAGGTGGCGGGAGTTATGAAAAGTGGAATATAGCAGGTAGGAAAAATAAGCGTAAAAAGAGATGGGAGTGACAGTGACAGCAACTGTAACTGAAAGGAGGGGAGAGGATTAAAAGGCAATAGTAAAACTTGTGCAAGAGGGGAGAATAACTATATCCATAAGTAAGGAAATTGGGGAGGTAAGGAGTGCTAAAATATTGCAAAATGGATCATTACTAATTATATGTAAGGACGAAGTACAATAAGGAAAAGCAGTCAGAATGAATAAAATAAATGGCAAGAAAGTACAATGTTCTCTGACAACTGAGACAATTGGTCAGGGGAGTTATTACAGGGATTACGGTAAATGTAACAGCAGATGATGTTAAAGGGAAATGTAACAAATGCTAAAGTGAGTGAAGTCAGACGTCTTAAAGCAAGCAGAAATGGGATTAAAAGTGACAGTCTCTCTGTACTCATCATATTTAATGAGGAAAGACTCCCAGAAAAGATCTTTATTGGATACATGTGTTATGATGTGAGGCCGTATGTTCCCCCACCTCTCAGATGTTTCAAATGAGGTTCGGACACGTAGCATCCGTGTGCAAGGGAAAGCAAACATGTGGTAGATGCGTTGGAAACCACGAGTATGGCAAATGTGCAGAGGGGACAAAGCTGAAGTGTTTTAATTGTGGAGGAGAACATAGCTCAGCTTACCGCGGATGCGAAGTTAGTAGGGTAGTTAGGGGATTTCAATTCACATAATTCACTATGGGGCAGCAATAAAACAGATTTAAATGGTTTAGCAGTTGAAGAATTTATAGATAATCTCTGTTTGGTATGTATTAATAATGGAGAAGGAACACGATACAATAGTGTGCAAAACACAGAGGCAGCGCTTGATCTAACACTTGTGTCTAGTGAAATAGCAGGTTTAAGCACATGGAGTGTGATCAAACATGCCACAATAGGAAGTGATCACTACCCTGTGGTAACTAAAGTTGGCATTGAAGGTTTTTATGATGAGGGAAAGAAAACTCCCAGATGGAAATTGGGAAATGCAAACTGGGATGTTTTTCAAAAGATCAGTACAAACAGATTCAAAGAAACTCAAAGAGGAGAACCAGACAGATGTAAACATAATCAATAGTACAATAGTTAATGAGATTATTCAGTCAGCTGAGGAAACAATCCTTAAGAGTACAGGAACTAAACGGACCAAGAGTGCACCCTGGTGGAATGATAGCTGTAGTCAAGCCAAAAAATTTATATTTACAGATGGCTCCAAAGATCCTGATACAGGGCGTGTAGGTGCAGCAGTTTATATCCCAGCAAGGGAGTCATGTATTAAGAAAAGAATATCAGATCATGTCTCAGTGTATACCACAGCGTTGACTGCATTATTACTGGTCCTGCAGTGGATAGAAGAGAGGGAAACAAATAATACTGTTATTGCATCTGATAGCTTGTCTGCACTTGTCAAATCATCAGTTAGTTCCAATATCATCAAAGTCATATTCCTTATATTGTACAGGATGGAGCTAAAGGGTTTATCCACATGCTTCCTTTGGGTTCCTGCTCATGATGGTGTGGAGGGAAATGAGCAGGTGGATATTCTGGCCAAAGGAACACTCAAAATCAAACATGTAGACCTAAAAACCCCCATTAACTAAAGATGAAGCTAAGACATTTATCAGGACCTATGCACAGTTTGGCAGGAGCATTGGGACAATAGTGAAACTGGAAGGCACCTATATAATGTACAGAGACAGGTTGGTGCTGGGAGGACGGTGGGCTGGAAACAGAGAAGAAAATATAATCGCTCATCTGAGAATAGGACATACAGGTCTCAACCTTTCATTATATAAAATAGGCAAGCACCCAACTGGGAAATGTATATATTGTAACCAACTAGAAACGGTTGAACATGTTCTCCTTCCAGTGTAGGAGATACACTATCAAGAGGAAACGCCTCTTTCAGTCATTAAGGAAGGCAAAACATCATGATATCTCATTGACAGGTCTTAAGTTTCTTAAAGAAACTGAGTTAGAAAAAATAATTTAATCTATGTTTGTTTTTGTTTTGTTTTGTGTTTTTGCTTTTCTTTTCTTCTTCTTTTTTTGTTTATTTCATTTATTTCCTGCTTAATCTCTCGTTCCACACTCCAGTCCAGCTTGTGGCGGTGATGCACCGTTAAACTGGTTTGCCAACCGCCATTAAACCCTAAAGAAGAAGAAGAAGTCACAAAAGGAGACCTGCTGGATCTCAGAGACCAGGACCAAGAGCGGGATGGAGGAGGACAACCAGGACCCGGAGCCCCGGAGCAACAACGTCCCCGGAGGACAAACAGCAGGCTCGAGCTCTGATAGCACCGATGTTCAGGTCAGTGTTCATGAACACAGCTAGCAGCTAACAAGAAGCTAACGTGGCGTTAGCTCGGCCTGGTTCCGACACGTAGCTTCATATTGACTGTAAACAAGATGTAATGTAGCAGGATTCAACAGTGGAGCCATCAGAACCCCGTATCTCTACAGAACCCACACTTAATGTGACGGTCGGAACCGAGGAGGAGGAGGAGCAGGAGGAGGAGGAGGAGGAGGTCTCTTGTAGCATGTAGCCTGCAGATGTTAGCTTGCGAGCTAACTTAGCTAGCTCAGACTGGACGACGCTGAAGCAAACTTCCGGTTCGGCAGTTAACTGAACGTTAAGTTGCTGAGCAACCGGTGCTCCGTGTTTTGCTCCTCTTACTGTTGTGAAAGCTGTTAGACATTTTAGCTGCTGTCTGAGTCCACTTTTACATTTATTAAACCTTTTTATGTGTTTAGCATGTAGACTTTGTATCATATTGTCAGGTATGTGCACACATACGAGGAATTTGACTCTGGATTGTACATTGCTCATAATGTGCTTACTCATACAATAATACTATAATAAAAACTATAATAAAGTCAAACACATGCTACAGAATAGAGAACAGAAATACTATAAACAAAAACAGAACAATATAGAAAGACTGACAAATGCAGTGAGCAGAGGGCAAAGGATGCAGGAATAACTTATTATAATGATGATTATTATGTACATGTAGGAGGTGGTTGTGATATACAGGTACACGTACATGTACACGGTACGATGGAGCATAGTGCAAAAGATGCTGGAATAAATAAGTATTATGTGCAGGTGTTATGTACCTGAGGTAGGTGGATTTGGTATACAGTATATACAATACGACAGGGGTATTCAATTAGATTTCAAAGAGGTCTAGTTAGAGAAAATTTCCTGAAGCAAAGGTCCGGAACATCAAAACGACGAACTTGCGTTATCATTCAGTACTATAACCTATATGTTTTTAGTCAACAACGGACTGTCAAATCAAATAATATTTCAGTCAGTTTTCACATCAAACTGAAAGGATAATAAATAATAACTATTCAAATAATAATTTCTAAATTTAAATAAACTAAATTAAAGTGCCTAATTTTTAGAAAAAATTTAATAAAAAGTGTAGCTTGAAGTGATGAAGTGTAGTCTTAACCAATTTTATAATAAACACACAAATGAACAGCTGTAATGCCTCCTCTTCTCTTTCATTTCCTACTTTCTGTTGTTCAGTGAGAAACGTGAGCTCCAGCTAGCATATTGGAGATCTATGAGATATTCTGGTTTTGAACTGCCCGTGGGAGGAATGTACATGTAAAAATCTGTACATTCTTGATTAAAAGTCATGTGAAATCTCTTTTCCCTTTCGTCTCCTCAATTCGCGTGTGTTTCCAAAACGTCTCTGGTGAATCTCGCGGACTCGACTCGCAAGCATCGGTATGCACAGATTTGATTGGCTGAGCAGCGTCACATGAGACGATTGGAGCACATGCGATTGGTCTGTGAGTTTCCTGGTCCTCTAAACCAGTACAGTAAATGCTAGAAAAGCTGCGTGGGTTAAAATAGAAACGCTCCGTCACGAGGTAGTAAGTCTCAATAATAAATGGGCTGTAGGTCGGCGGTCCGGTAAACAGGTGGCTGATTAGAGGCAGAGTTACTGGGTTATTGCATAGAACTCCTATGCAATTGTGGACACTGTGAGTCAGCTGTTTAGTGATGCAGGGCTCGACAACAACGGTGCCCGATGGCCCGGGGCCAGTAAAAAGTAACGTCGGGACAGTTGAACTAGCAACTCATGCAAAAACATTAGTATTAAAGAGGTGGTATTATGCTTTTAGGCTTTTTCACTCTCCTTTATTGAGTTCTATATCTTTTTTTGTGCATGTAACAGGTTTGCAAAGTGAAAAGTCCAGCCCAAAGAGAGTTCCCATCTCCCACAGAAAGCTCTGCTCTGAACCGCTTGAAAACAGCTCGTTTGTAGTCCAGCCCTTCACTTCCTTTACTTGTGACGTCACAATGAAAACGCATCATAAAGCTTGCCAAGTGGCTAGTGGGGTCAGGCTCACCCTCAAACCAAGCTAGTCTGAGCGGAGGCCCTTTGGCTCGACTCACCTTTGTTTGGGTTTTCCACTGTAGAAATGTTGTACCTGCTTCCAGGTACTTTTTTTCGTATCACCTCACCTCCGTCGAGGTTCCAAGCGAGCTGAGGGAAACTAAAATGTAACGTGAAAACATGACAGACTGCTGATTGGTCAGAGAGAATATTCACTATTCACTGCATCATCATTGCTGCACCAGACAGAGGCCAGCAACAGACAGTTTTATTTTCCAGTTTACATATGTAATTTCATCACTAAATCCACTTTTGAGGTGAGAAATCAGCTGTGTAGATTTCGAATATTGACAGTTTTACGAGAATTGATGGTGGAACAAAAATGTGATGAATATTGTCGGAGTTGAGTAGCTCCGCAAGTGGGAGGAGCGTGTGAGGCCGGCCAGCCGCTCGCTCACAGAGTCCTCTGCTCCCGCCATCACACAGACCGCTGCAGCAACAACAGCAGAGGAAAACACAGCTGGAAGGTTTTCATACCGCTTATCTGTCTTTACATGCTGAGGAATGTTGAAACGTTTTAACTTAAAAGAGAGAGAAAGCTGTGTGGATCGCTGGTGTGTGTGTCGCATTGAACATTACGTCACGACAGTTGTGTGTGGCGTCGCTATGATGACCAGCTACGTACTATCTGCAATAGAAAACGAAGCAGGGCCGAGTAGAGCCGAGTCTATCGATTTGCTCTATGGTAGCATTTTTCGGCAAGGCAGCATAGATCGTCAGAACACCGGCAACAGTTCAACATTTAGTGCTAATGGTAAGATGTGGAACAATGATGTTGTGTAGTTGTAGACTTGAGTAACTTATAGCATCTGCTAGGTTATGGTCGCAGTCTGAGGCAGCTTTGATTTGGATCTCACTACCTTGTTTCTTACGAACCGCCCTTCTCTGCTTCTGATTGGCTAGTAGTCCTTACCTGGGAACTGCACATGTGCAACTCCCAACAAAGATTTTGTACAAGTAAGATGCATCACTCTGTAGCTCAAGAGCGGAGCGTACAACACACAGGGTGAAAAGAGGAGCTGCAGCAATTTGCATTATGAGAAAAATATGTTTTTTTTCAATTAAACCCTGTAAACCTGTTCTGGTACAACCCCTAATTAAGATTTTGAACCTATAAAATGAGTATAATACCACCTCTTTAAACAATATATAATTAGAAACTGAACATCCTGCAGTTGTTTTGCAGCTCTTGGCGCGCTCCGTTGTCCAGTCCAGAGTTGTAGTTATGTGACGAGTGGTTGTCAAATGTTATTTCTCTAATCTCAATCATGCAGCAACCTCTGGGTCTGAAAGTGAAACTACAGACGGAACTTAAAACTGCATTCTCTCTAACGGCCAGCAGGGCGCAAGTCTACTGGTTGCAAAAAGAAGTCTTGTTCCATTACAAATAATGGTAAAATGTTGCAACATTTCAGCTTAATTATTAGCTCAGTAAACACTTTTAAATGGGTTTATGGTCTCAGTTACAAGTCTTCTTCAACCCAGCATGATGTTCATTTAGTAAATTATGGTCCCATTTGGGGGAAAATGGACATAAAGCAGCGTATGCTTTTAGGCAGGACTACCCAACGTGTCAATGCGTCATAACTGACGCTTTCAGACAGCGTGACAAAGCGTGAGTATTTTGCGCTAAAGGTACCCTTTTAGCGTCCGTATGAAACGCCATCGTTTGCTATTTCCCAAACACAAAGGCGTAGTAGTGTTAGAGTAGTAAGGAACTGTAGGGTTAGCCAGTCGAGATGCATAAAGTCAGTGACTTAGTTTTAGGTACTAACATTTCTGATGGTTGTGGTTGGGGGAAAAGGGCTTTGGGAGGCTGTCAACACCTTTAACATAAATCGTTTCCTGTGTGAAAAGGCCTTAAAGGAGACCTATTACACTGCTTTTCCAGTCCTACTTTGTAGTTCTGTGACTCCTGTATGGGAGCTTTGCATGATTCAAAGTTTAAAAAAAATAATTCTTATACTGATTCTTCGTGTAGGCCTTCATTTCAGGCTCTGTCTGAACAAGCTGTAGATGCTGCTGTATCTTTAAGGCCTCCCCTCTCAAAGCCCACTGTCTTCTGATTGGCCAAGACCTGAAGCATGTTACCAGGCTGTTGTTGTTGCTGGGCAGAACAGGCAGACTGAGCGTTGCCATGCCGTTAGTGTGGGAGCACATGCTCCTTATTATGTAGAACGGAGCCGTTGGTAGAAAAAGCAGTTCAGAACAGGCTCACAGGGATTTCTGATTAATGCTTTAACCTAATTTTTTAAAAACTTGGCCATGTTTAACATGAACATCCAACATTATAACATTGTAGATAAGTCATAAAATGGGGAAAAGCATAATTGGTCTCCTTTAAATTAGCAAGATGGCGCCACAGACGGCCGCCTCAGGATTACACTCCATAGTGCTTTCTGTGTTTTTTTTAATTAACGCTGTTTTCTGCCGTTCCTCTCTGCTAACTTTTACCAGAGAAGAGCTCTTAAACATTGGACTTTCAACTGCTCATACTATTCCACCGCTCTGTATTGACCATGGAACTTTCCCAGAGCTACCCTTTGGAGGAGTGGCAGCTCTGTATGGGATCCTTCGAAAACGTGCAGGCGCGCTGGTTAAAATGAGACAGCGGGGATTTCGCACTGCGTTCCCTTCAATCCACCTGGCGAATGTCCGCTCTCTAGCCAACAAAATGGACAAACTGCTTCTCCTCAACAGAACTAACTCGGACTTCTGCAGATCTGCTGCCCTCTGTTTCACCGAATCCTGGCTCATCGAGCGCATCCCAGACAGCGCACTTCACCTACCGGGATTTAATCTCATCCATGCGGATGTCACAGTATCAGTTAGTTTGTCCAGGTTAGTGGAGGAAAAACATCCAGAATCCCTGCTCATAGTTCTTGGGGACTTTAACAAAGCAAATCTCAGCCATGAACTTCCAAAGTACAGACAGCATATTAAGTGTCCCACCAGGGACACTAACACACTGGACCACTGCTACACAACATTAAAGGACGCCTATCGCTCTGTTCCTCGTGCTACCTTAGGACTCTCTGGTCACTGTCTGATGCATCTTCTCCAGACTGTAAAGACTGTGAAAAGATGGACCAAAGAGTCAAAGCTGGAGTTACAGTTTTTTGAGGCTGCAGCCACTGACCTGGACAAACTAACTGACACTGTGACATCTTACATCAATTTTTGTGAGGACGTGTGTGCCGACTAAAACCTTCCGCACATATAACAACCAAAAACCCTGGTTCACAGCGGAACTCGGGCAGCTTCGTCAGACCAAGGAGTAGGCCTTCAGAAGTAGGGACAGAGTCTTGTACAACCAGGCCAGGAACATGCTGACTAAAGAGGTCAAAGCTGCAAAGAGGAGCTACACTGAAAGGTTAAATAAAAGCTTTGCAGCCAACGACCCTGCGTCATTGTGGAGAAGCCTACGGACACTCACAAACTATAAGAGACCATCCCCAACACTGCTGGTACTCAACAACTGGCAGACGAGCTGAATGGTTTCTATTGCAGGTTTGAAAATCCCAGAGTCACACCTCCCCCACTCCAATGCCATCTTCAAACAGTCACCTTCCCCCTCTGACCTCTCACCTGCACTCAAGATCTGTGAAGAGGACGTAAGCCACCTCTTCCGAAAGCAGAAGATCAGGAAGGTTCCTGAATCTGACAGTGTCTCACCATCGTGCCTGAAAATCTGTGCAGACCAGCTGGCCCCTATCTTCACTCAGATGTTCAACAAATCACTGGAGCTGTGTGAAGTTCCCTCCTGCTTCAAATGCTCCACAGTCATCCCGGTCCCAAAAAAACCCCTCCATCTCTGGTCTAAATGACTATAGGCCCGTCACCCTGACATCTGTACTCATGAAGTCATTAGGACAGTCTGAAGGACATTACAGGCCCCCTGCTGGACCCCCTGCAGTTTGCCTACAGGGCTAACAGGTCAGTGGATGATGTAGTCAACTTGGGTCTGCATCACATCCTGCAACACCTCGATTCTCCAGGGACATATGCAAGGATCCTGTTTGTGGACTTCAGCTCGGCGTTCAACACCATCTTCAGCACCAAACTCACCCAGCTCACTGTGCCAGCCTCCACCTGTCAGTGGATCACAGACTTCCTGACTGTCAGGAGTCAGCAGGTGAGACTGGGAAACATCACATCCAGCACCCGGACTATCAGCACTGGCGCCCCCCAGGGGTGTGTGCTCTCCGCATTGCTCTTCTCCCTCTACACCAAGGACTGCACCTCAGGGGACCCATCTGTCAAACTCCTGAAGTTTGGTGATGATATAACGGTCATCTGCATCATCTGGGACAGTTATGAGTCGGCCTACAGACGGGAGTTTGATCAGCTGGCTCTCTGGTGCGGTCAGAACAACCTGGAGCTTAACACGTTCAAAACTGTGGAGATGACCGTGGACTTCAGGAGGAGCCCCCCCACTCTGCCCCCCATCACCATACTCAACAGCCCTGTGTCTGCTGTGGAATCCTTCAGGTTTCTGGGTTCCACTACATCCCAGGACCTGAAGTGGGAGCCCAACACGGACACCATCATCAAGAAGGCCCAGCAGAGGATGTACTTCCTGCGTCAGCTCAGGAAGCTCAACCTGCCTAAGGAGCAGCTGATCCAGTTCTACACAGCCATCATCCAGTCTGTCCTCTGCACGTCCATCACTGTCTGGATTGGATCTGCCACCAAAAAGGACAGGAGCAGACTACAATGGACAGTCAGGACTGCAGAAAAAATAATCGGTGCCAACCTGCCCTCCATTCAGGACTTATACATTTCCAGAGTCAGGAAACGGGCAGGAAACTGCAGATCCATCTCACCCCGGACACAACCTGTTCCAGCTCCTCCCCTCAGGTAGGCGCTACAGAGCACTGTATGCCAAAACCAACAGACACAGAAGCAGTTTCTTCCTACAAGCCATCACTCTGATGAACAGCTGATTTTCTGACTCAGTGTCAGGAACTATTCTTGTGCAATAACCCAGTAACTCCGTCTCTAATCAGCCACCTGTTTACTGGTTTCCACTTATTATTTATTTATTCACCATTCTATGTCGTCATGTATACCATATACTGCATACCAATACACCTACCTCAGGTCATAAGTTCATAGGTCTTATTTATTTTTTCCAGCATCCTTTGCATTATGCTCCATCACACTGTACATGTCTGTGTACCTGTATATCATATCCACCTTCAACATGTACATAATGAGAATAATAGTTTCTTGTAAGTTTATACACAATTTACTAGCAATAAATGAATTTTGCTTCAAATTTCATTCTGGTATTGTCTTTAAGTTTGCATGCAACAGAATACCTTATCTCAAAAGTACTGAAACAAATGTATACGTCTGTGGTTATCAAACTTTTTCACATCAGGGACCTCTAAAATAACACAAATTAGACCGAGGACCCCCAATTTGTCCCAGGGTCCCCCATCTGATAAGAGTTTTGCTTTTAGATGTTTTTTGTTTTTTTCACAGAAAGTGTATGAAACCCACAACCAAAGTAGTCAGACATTCAGTCCCTCTGCTACTGTGGATAGATAGAATTATAATGAAAATAAAGTATTCCCCTTTTTGCTGGGGACCCCCTGGAACCACCTCAGGGACCCCACTTTGAGAACCACTGGTATATGTGACATAATGTGACACAAAAATTAGTTTGGCCGGTGGATTTTTCATCTACCAGTCCCATTAGAAGGTGAGCCAAAAAGTTAATTTCCACCCCTGCCTGAAGTCCACGATCATCTCCACAGTTTTGAACGTGTTAAGCTCCAGGTTGTTCTGACCGCACCGGAAAGCCAGCTGATCAACCTCCCATCTGTAGGCCAACTCGTCACCATTTTGCCGCTGTCAAAGTAATCTGGCCGTGGTCCAGATCTTATAGCTGGCGGGCAAGCTTTGGCCCGTGGGCGGCCTATTGCCGACCACTGGTGTAGCGGGAGAAGAGCAGGGGGGAGAGCACACACCACTGAGGGGCGCCAGTGCTAATACTCCGGGTGCTGGATGTGGTGTTCCCCAGCCTCACCTGCTGATTCCTGACAGTCAGGAAGTCTGTGATCCACTGACAGGTGGAGGCTGGCACAGTGAGCTGGGTGAGTTTGGTGCTGAGGATGTCCGGGATGATGGTGTTGAAGGCTGAGCTGAAGTCCACAAACAGGCTCCTTGCATATGTCCCTGGAGAGTCGAGGTGTTGCAGGATGTAATGCAGACCCAAGTTGACTGCATCATCCACTGACCTGTTAGCCTGTAGTCGGCACACACATGTATCTGTGATACTGATGTTGGATGTCACAGTGTCAGTTAGTTCGTCCAGGTCAGTGGATGCAGCCTCAAAAACACTCCAGTCAGTACAGTCAAAGCAGGCCTGTAACTCCAGCTTTGACTTGTTGGTCCATCTTTTCACAGTCTTTACAACAGGTTTAGCAGATTTCAATTTTTGCCTGGATGTCTGGAAAAGATAAACCAGACAGTGACCAGAGAGTCCTAAGGCGGCACGGGGAACAGAGCGATAGGCGTGTTGTGTAGCAGTGGTCCAGTGCGTTAGTGTCCCTGGTTTGACACTTAATATGCTGTCTCTACTTTGGGAGTTCATGACTGCGGTTTGCTCTGTTGAAGTCCCCGAGAACAATGAGCAGGGAGTCTGGATGTTTTTTTCTCCACGTTAGTTATCTGGTTGGCCAGGTGTAGTAACGCCTCACTAACACAGGCCTGAGGTGGAATGTAAACAGCGATCAGAACAAACGTGGAAAACTCTGGCTGTTTTGAACATGAATACTTAACCCAGTGTTTACCCTATATGCATTCAGGAGCGGTGGTGTTTCCCCACCTGCTTGAAAAGTGAAAGTTTGCGCTAGCAAACATCTCCCCTCCCCTTCAGACTGTGCAGCTGAGCAGGAAAGCTTCTACAGTAGGCTACGTCTTTTGGCTGCTATGCTATACTTAACATAGCTCAGTTTATAGAAAGTAACTGGTAGCTGTATTTTATTACTATCTACTTGTCAAATGTTGAGAACATCAGGTACAAACAGCTCTGTCCTGTACAGACTGGTTCATCCTAAATTATTTTTCAGGTTTCAGATGAGTCTGAAAAAGTGGTTGATAGGAAAAGAAAGGACGGAGGTGACTGGAGGAGCTGAGGCTAGTAAAGCAAATTAGTGATGCAAACTAGTCCTTTTAAGCTAATGAGGAGACGTTTCTTTTTGGATTTTTAGTGCAAATACAATGCACCTCAGAAGAGAGGCAGTTTCTCATTTTGCCTATTTTTTTAATGTCTACAGATAAATGTCAAACTGTGAAATGAGACACAAAAAGCCACATTAACAATTGTCTATAATGATTCTGAGGTCATGTTAACAGGGTTTTCCTGCCGTTAAGGCTGACGGGGTGATGCCCAAAACATGTTGTGCCATAAATGTAAAATACCCAAATCTAAAGGTTGTAGTTCGTACAGTAGACTGAACTTTGGGTGTTGTTTATTTATCATCTACTCTAGCTTTTCCAACTATTTCCTAAGAGAAATGTTCTTAGGGGAGGACCCCTAAACAGTGAATGAACTGCAATCCAAAAAATAGTCCTTTCCTCAAAGTGCGAATTCAACAATATGGATTATTTAGTTGATGTATAAGCTCACTGATGACAAAGGGAGCAGTTGATGATTTTCTGTGTCTTTTCTTCAGAGTATTGTGAAGCTACAAAATATGGTAAAGGAAGTTTCCCAAAGCCCTTTCCATTATGAGTGGCAGTATTATTATGACAAGGTGAGTGGGCACGCATGCACAACTTTTCCAGTTTGTGTATTAATATGTATAAAAGTAACTGGCTTAATAATTTAGCTTTCTGTTGATGATGTTACTTATTTTGTCTTCCTCTTTCCTCTCAGACCCTCATTTCATCAACCTCTGACCCCAGTGGATCATCAGCAAATGAGTCCCGAAACAAACAGGTTAGAGACAACTGATAACAGCAGCTTTCAGCTCTGCAGATGGCCTACACAAAAGGGCAGGTTGTGGATCCTGGTTGAAAAGTGTATTTTTAAGACACTCACAGTTAAATTGTCTTTGTTTAAACACAGAGTTAACAATAAAAACAGACTTTATTGGTTGTTGGACAACCAACAGAAAGTGTAGACATGCCTTCTCTAATGTTTTAACAGCCGAGAGTGTTTTTACATTTCTGACATGTGACACAGTGATTCACAGTGCGTGAAAAGCATGATGCGTGACTTCCCACGCTTCACTCCATAAATGTGTTTACTTTATTTAGCACCATTAACTTGTTGACGCTTTTATTCAAAGCGACTTACAATTGCTATATATGTCAGAGGTCGCACGTCTCTGGAGAAACGAGAGGTTAAGTATCTTGCTAAGAGACACATTGATGTCTTACAGTGGATTCGAACCCGGGTCTCTAATGTGTCTTATCCCCTGCTTCATCATTTCTAAATTATTCAAAATACATTACATTGTTAGTGTACACTTCTTATAGTACACTTCTTATAGTACTTTAAATTTGGTTTTATTTTATATAATTCCAAAGCAAAAATCTTAAAGTTAGATTTTAACAATAAATCAGATTATGAGCTAGTTTTGGGTGATGCCTGGCTGTTATCTTGGAGCAGCCTCTCCATATTTCTTTGCATTCTTGGTTTTGAGGTCTCATGGATGATGCTGGCTAAGAGACAACAGTTAGCAAACACGTTAAGTGCAATAATAAATCAGTGAATTATAGGATTATCCTACCCTATCTGGTCGTCTTCCATATTTTCCCCCTGGCGTTGATACTAGTTTTCATTCTGAAGAGTAAACCTCGTTCACTTAATGGTAATGTCATTTGTGGTTCTAGATCGCTCGCTCCACTCACTGTTTCTCTCTCTGTATGTCTGTCTGATTTAGAAACTGAGAGGAAGAGACGGAGACACAAGTCACCGCTGTGACGAATCCTTCACAACATCAGTAAAGATTCATCAGAGTGTTCAAACTGGAGAGAAAACGTTCATGTGTGAACAGTGTGGAAAAGCTTTCGCTACATCAAGTAACCTAAAAAACCACCTATGTGTAAACACTAGAGCGAAATCAAACTGCTGTGAACAGTGTGGGAAAGCTTTCAGTAAACCAAGTAACCTAAAAAGACACTTACGTCTTCACACTGGAGAGAAACCGTACAGGTGTGAACACTGTGGCAAAGCTTTCGCTACATCAAGTTACCTAAAAAGCCACCTACATCTTCACACTGGAGAGAAATCGAACTGCTGTGAACACTGTGGAAAATCTTTCACTAAACCAAGTAACCTAAAAAGACACCTACATCTTCACACTGGAAAGGAACCGTACGTGTGTGAACCGTGTGGAAAAGCTTTCGCTACATCAAGTATCCTAAAAAGCCACTTAAGTGTTCACACTACAGCAAAATCGAACTGCTGTGAACAGTGTGGGAAAGCTTTCACTAAACCAATTAACCTAAAAAGACACCTACATCTTCACACTGGAGAGAAACCGTACTGGTGTGAACTGTGTGGGAAAGCTTTCGCTACATCAAGTAACCTAAAAAACCACCAACGTGTTCACACTGGAGAAAAATTGTACCGTTGTGAACAGTGTGGGAAAGCTTTCACTACATCAGCTCACCTACAAAGCCACCTACGTATTCACACTGGAGAGAAACCATACTGGTGTGAACTATGTGGGAAAGCTTTCACTACCTCAAGTAACCTAAAATACCACCTACGAGTTCACATTGGAGAGAAACCATACTGCTGTGAACAGTGTGGGAAAGCTTTCACTGAATCAGGTAACCTAGCACAGCACAGACGTGTTCACACTGGAGAGAAGCCGTACTGGTGTGAACTGTGTGGGAAATCTTTCACTGAATCAAGTAACCTAGCACAGCACAGACGTGTTCACACTGGAGAGAAGCCGTACTGGTGTGAACAATGTGGGAAAACTTTTAGTCAGAGTAGTTCCCTTAAAAAGCACCAACGCAGTCATGCTTCTTCATTGTGAACATTTATCAGAGCATCCTCCTCATGTCCTGATGCTGTGTTGTTGTATTCTCTCCAGGCTGAGGGTTAGACAAAAGTAACTTTATATTCTGAGCAGCATGTTTTTTTTTTTGTTGGTTTTTTTGGCATGCCAATGTTATCAGCTGATATAATAGGGCTGACTGGTGTCTGCATCTGTGTCCGTCCATTAACGGCACACTAGGTATATTTAGCCACGCATTTTGTAGAGTCATTATGTTACAAGTCGCAAAACAGTGACGTTTTTTTAGAAGCACGAACCGCGTAAAGCAACAGTGAACACACCAGGGAAGATGTCATTCGTTAGCTACCATGTTGGTGTTTGAAAGACTACGTCGTTAACACGCTGCCTCTGCAGCTGCTGATGTGAACAGAATCGCTGGAGGAAAAGTCCAGAAGACGAGTTCTGTTTATTGTCAGTGACTTTATAAAACGAAGCCTAGTACTGATGGAGAAAGTCACTGGAGCAGATATACAGGAAGAGAGAGACAGAAAATACCCCCCAGAAAATACCGATGTGTATTTTATACCGGTATTCAGCCTAAAAGCACCGGGATATGACTTTTGGTCCATATCGCCCTGCCCTACGATATAAAGTAATTGCTCGGGGTGTTTATAACTGCTGATTAATGACAATTGAAAAACAATTGAGATGGATCTATGTTCAAGTAGAGTTGGTCATTTGTCACATTAAATACTTGACTGAAATAACAATAAAAATAGCCCTCATCACTTTTTCTCTCCTGAAACATTCAGGATCGTATATGCTAAACTTCCCGTTTTTTCATTGCCCTCTCCTGGGTTTTCCCCAGCTCCCCTGTTTAATGTTACAGTAGTTTAGTGGTGCAGCCTACGCTGCTGTAGCTTTATTTCTGAAACAGAGTGGCAGTTCTAACAAACGGTCTGATCATTTCTCCCTAATTCATCACTTCTAAATATTCTCTAACCTTGCTTACAGCAGCTAATGCAACAATAACAGTTTGATCATAAACACATTGTATAGAGATAAATGGTGATGACAGCATAAAGTCAACAAATTAAATTTTTTTTCACCTTCTCTAAATCAAAAAATAAACTAGCTAGAGTATGTGACACATCTTCCTGCTAAACAAAGTTATCTAGCTCCTCTTTCGAATGTGAAACGTTAGCGTGAGTAAGTTGCAGATCCTCGTCAAACAGTCATGTAGTATTAGATGCATTCAACAGCAATGTTTTCTCTGGGTCACTGTATTACAGATGATGGTTGAAAAATGGACTCAAGGCTGAGAAAGGCTTTTGTCTTGTCAACTCCATAATTATTCTCTAACATTAAATGTCTTGGCTATCTGTTTCTCTGGTTCAGACTCTCTAATTGCTCTCGGATGTATGAGCTCTGCCCTTCAGTTGAATTATTCTTTCTTTTAATAAATTCAATAAAAGCATCTGTTTGTTGTAACTTGTTTATTTGTTCAAGGAAATATATTGGGACCTGGTTCCATCTGTTCGGACCATATCAAATATTTTGGTCTATGTATTTGTATATAGTATGTTTACGTAGACCTGAATAAAGCATAGTCACAGACATCACTGCAATAATCTGAAGATGACTTTATTTTCCATCATCTGGTTTTATAGAGATAGTGGTGCAGGGCTTTGTCTCAAACCTTGCTCCAAAATCTTCCACAGGTGAATATGGAAGCATATAGGGGACTAAATTAAAATTAGCATGCAAACTTGAAAAAAAATTTTTTATCTCACAATAACATTTTCCACGTGTTATTTAGGTAAAAATTTGAATCAAAATGCAACCATTATCATTTTCACATACTTGTGTTAGCATTCTAGGACCATATTAAAATGAAAATGGAAACAGCATTTGACATTTCATTTTCAAAGACAGTCTGCTCTATAGTGGACTTTATTCAAATGCAATGAGTGAAACAGCACCCCCAGTCTATTGCATTTACATGTCCATGTACTCATGGTCTTTTTAGGTCAAAATTAAGATTAAAATGCCATTTTTTAACTATGTGACAATGGAAATGAGAAGACCATTTGACATTACATGTCAAAGTCTGTTCTATGGTGGACTTTATTCAAATGCAATGAGTGAAACAGCGCCGTCAGTCTATTGCATTGCATCTACATTTACAAGCAGTTTTCCAAGGGACACAATGAAAATGAAAATGCAATCTGTCAGTCCTCTCATCAAGTCGGGTCCTCAGTTAAGACTTACCTTCCTCTTCAGTTGGAAGGCCACTTCAGGTTCTCATGGTTCGGTTGTGTATCTACCATTACACAACACTAGGCTGTAACTTCACAACCAAATGAAATCTATCAGCCGAACAGCTCAAGGATGGATCTATACCGACCTCAAACTTGGAACCTGTAAGTTTTGTCATTTTTATGTAGCTTTTCTGTTTTTTTGAACACTTGCCTGTTGAACTTGGCGTTAGCATATCCTGCAGCTAATGTGGCTAACTGTAACGTCAAGCTATTTCTGTTGTGTATTGAGACATTAAGCCCACACGCCGTCACCTGTATGTGCGTCTGTTGCTGCAGTAGCCTATGTAAGTTTACCTGGTAGATCCATGGTACATGCAAAAAACATTAACTTGCTCACACCCGAAAGCTACAACATCAGTGTCCTGCTGGGCAGTGTCAAGCCCAGGTCAATACAAACCCATTCTCATTCAGAGATATACTTCACATTACTGCAATACTCATTGTTTTGCCTCCAAAATAAAAGCTTGTTTAATGCAATCTTGTATTTGAAGTTGAACCAAGCTTTTACTTTGAAAAACTCTGAACGACATTAAAAGAGTCTGTAACCTGCTTGACACACCTGTGGTATCCAGTATTTGTGCATTTGACTCATAACAAAATATCACTGTAGCAGCAGGACAGAGGATCAGTGACCTTCTACAGGGAGAGCAGTGATTGGTGGTTATGTAGGGACTGAACCCTTCTATAGAATTTGACTTCTAACCCCTTGTTTTGTTACTTCAAAATAGTCCTGTACCCTTCTATAGGTTTGACCTTTTATTTTGCAGACTCATACCCCGCTATGGTACCTAACAGATACCTAAACATATCGGGCTGGGTCACTCTCCAAGCTGCTGCAGAGCTTGTAATTGATGCTGAACTTCTTGATGTAATAAACTTTTATGATCAAGAACGGTGTCAAGCAGGTTTCCTCTCAACACATCATCGCAGCATTATTGTTCGGACACCACATACCTCTGAAAGAGCCGTCAGAGACAGTGGCTGTTTGTCAATACAGAGTTCGCCAAGTTCAGACTTAGGTACTTTAAAGCTCAGACTGAGCAAGTTCGGCTCGGGAGTACAATCTCCCAGGAACGGGAGCACGCAGTCAGTCATTCAGCTATTGGAACGGCAGCGGACTTGATGACGGCCGGACCTATTAGCAGGCGGGACCTCACATCTCCGAAAACGCAAATTTTTAAATCAGCTCTTTCTTGCAGGGCCAGGTAAAAAAAACAGCACCGTGAGACACAATCCACCTCGGGTAGACTGCGTGAGCTTAGAACAATGTTCAGGCAAAGGTGGTTGCAACTTTGTGCAGCCAGAGAAAAACAACTGCCTGAGCCGGACTCGGCACCTGCCGCCACTTTGCTCCCGCGAGATAATGTCATGTCATGGTGATGTGACATCATGGTGACATTTTGCAGCGGCAGGTGTTCTGCCTGCCTGCCGAGAATTGCATGCACCTCGCGTGTGGTAACGCTCTTTTATGCTGGGAAAAGGGGTGGGCGCAAATCTCGGCAGGTACGTTAGCCTACAACATCTGTTCTGCCAAATTACACATCCACCTGTAGACACTTTCCTTTGCCACTCTGTTTCAGAAATAAAGCTACAGCAGCGTAGGCTGCACCACTAAACTACTGTAACATTAAACAGGGGAGCTGGGGAAAACAGTACAGCTGCCTAGGAGAGGGCAATGAAAAAACGGGAAGGTTAGCATATACGGTCCTGAATGTTTCAGGAAAGAAAAAGTGATAAGGGCTAATTTTATTGTTATTTCAGTTCAGTCTCTTCTTCGGCCAAAAGGCTTCTCTCTTCTTCCTTTTGTCGCTTCCACTTCATCTCAGCTGAGCTCCAAATAAGAAGCCAGGGAGGCTTGTTGGCATCGTCATGATTAAATGTGAAGACTAATTATCTACATAATATTCTTATTGTAGTTCAAATCTCTTCTGTATTTTAGAGGCTCTTCTTTTACGTGTAATATGATTAGGATGTAAAGAAACAAGTGCACATAGGCTCCATTGTAATAGAAAAAAAAAGCCAGTGTAGAAGGATAATAATCAAAGACAAAATTTAATTTCCAAGATTCATCTACAAAGTAAAAAACATGAATATTCTCTGACATTATAGTCACACATTTATGAGAGAAACTTCTCTTTGCAAGTCTGCAACATCACACACACACACACACACACACCTCTGTCATGTATTATACATGCAGTGGAAAGTTATATTAGAGTTCGCAGTCGGATTTAGCAGTGAGGAAACACTCTTGAGCTTAGCCCACAATCACTATCATGCACTTTAGAGACTTTGCCATGGATTGATGGAAAAAAGGGCACTTCTTATATACTTTGAATAAATGACTGCACCAAGGAGATTAAAGCTCTGCACCACCATCTCCATAGTTAACTCTCATCTATGCAGTGATGTCTGCGACTCTGCTTTATTCAGGTCTCCATAAACATAATTTATACAAATACATAAACCAAATATTTGATATGGTCTGAACAGATGGAACCAGGTCCCAATATATTTCCTTGAACAAATAAACAAGTTACAGCAGATGTTTTTATTGAATTTATTAAAATTAAGAATAACAGAGTGATTCAGCTGAAGGGAGGAGCTCATATACCCGAGAGCGATTTGAGAGTCCGAACCAGAGAAACATAACCAAGACATTTAATGTTAGAGAATAATTATGAGAAAAGCCTTTCTCAGCCTTGAGTCCATTTTTCAACCACCATCTGTGATACAGTGACCCAGAGAAAACATTGCTGTTAAATGTTAAATGCATCTGCAACTTACTTTTTACAAGTCAGGTCTTCAGCACTGTCTCCCCCTCCCTGTTGTTAGAGAGTTTGTGAGTACGCTGCTGCATGCAGAGGGAGGAGCGGGGCTGCGCAGCGAGGAAGGGAGAGCAGCAAACGCTGGCAGGACTTAACAGGAATATTAATTAACTCAACATCAAACTATATTGGTATAAACTGTATTGTTTGATTTTATCTCTCTCTCTTTAATCATATCGGAATACCTCATTATACCAATAGACCAGCCAGCCCTATTATATCATCTGATAACATCGGCATGCCAATAAATTGGTAGAGCTCTAGAAGCCGCAGTAAAAAACATGCTGCTCAGAATATAAAGTTACTTTTGTCTAATCCTCAGCCTGTAGAGAATACAACAACACAGCATCAGGACATGAGGAGGAGGCTCTGAAACATTTTTACAACAAAGCAGCATGACTGCGTTGGTGCTTTTTAAGGGAACTACCATGACTAAAAGTTTTCCCACATTGTTCACACCAGTACGGCTTCTCTCCAGTGTGAACACGTCTGTGCTGTGCTAGGCTACTCGATTCAGTGAAAAATTTCCCACACTGTTCACAATAGTATGGTTTCTCCCCAGTGTGAACACGTAGGTGTTTTTGTAGGTAACTTGATGTAAGAAAAGCTTTCCCACACTGTTCACACCAGTACGGTTTCTCTCCTGTGTGTCCCCGTAGGTGATCTTTTAGGTGAGCTGATGTAGTGAAAGCTTTCCCACACTGTTCACAACAGTATGGTTTTTCTCCAGTGTGAACACGTTGGTGTTTTTTTAGGATACTCGATGTGGCAAAATATTTCCCACATTGTTCACACCAGTACGGTTTCTCTCCAGAGTGAAGATGTCTGTGTCTTTTTAAGTAAGTTGATGTACTGAAAGCTTTCCCACACTGTTCACAACAGTGTGATTTCTCTCCTGTGTGAAGACGTATGTGGCTTTTTAAGTTACTCGATGTTGCGAAAGCTATCCCACACTGTTCACAACAGTATGGTTTTTCTCCAGTGTGAACACGTTTGTGGTTTTTTAGGGAAGTTGATTTAGCAAAAGCTTTTCCACACTGTTCACAACAGTATGATTTCTCTCCAGTGTGAAGACGTAGGTGGGTTTTTAGGTAACTTGATGTAGCGAAAGCTTTCCCACAGTGTTTACACCTGTACGGTTTCTCTCCAGCGTGAAGACGTAGGTGTGCTTTTAGGTTACTTGGTTTAGTGAAAGCTTTCCCACACTGTTCACAGCAGTTTGATTTCGCTCTAGTGTGAACACCTAGGTGGTTTTTTAGGTTACTTGATGTAGCGAAAGCTTTTCCACACTGTTCACACCTGAACTTTTTCTCTCCAGTTTGAACACTCTGATGAATCTTTACTGATACAGATCTTGTGAAGGATTCGTCACAGCGGTGATGTGTGTCTCCGTCTTTTCCTCTCCGTTTCTATATCAGACAGACATACATACAGAGGGAGAAACAGTGAGTGGAGCGAGCGATCTAGAACCACAAATGACATTTTGAGCACGTCTGTGGAACATAACCCACGATGTTCAAGTATGACTAATGCATTACCAGTTTTGTCAAAGTGTTTTAACAGTCAAACTGACAGCCACAAAATCAACGTGTCATAGGCTGCTTTCAGACTGCTGGCTGATTGATAGGATTGTTTTGCTCAAATTTGGCTCAAATCTGATTTTATTAATTTACAGTGTGGATAGCCCCAGGTACATGGACTCGGATCTTTTCCAGTTAGGATTTAAGACACTTTCATATGTGGTCCAACACAGTACAGGTTGATTTTTTTTAAATGAGACCTCATTCTAGAATTGATAAGACTCTAGAGCAGCTGTTGACTAGGACTGCAACTAATTATTTGTGTGTGTGAGGCAGGTGCAAAGCATACTTAAAAACAATAAGAATGTTCGTGGTTTTTTACAATCACGATGTCGGCTCAATGTTGTGATGTCTGTCAGGCATCGTCCATCAGCCACAGTTGAACTGACTTAAGACCTTTTCACACAGGAAGCGATTTACGCACCTCGTAATTCATATTCAATGAGAGGCGAGCGTGTAAGAAGGGAGGCGCGGGCATTGCGACAGGCGTAGCGACAAGCGGGCGTGTTCCCGTGAAACTGTCGCGGTCATGCTCGTCTCACGCATAAGCCCGCGTACAGAAACCGCTGAGCTACGCAGAGCGACCCCGTGGGGCCAGGCGACTAGCCTACGCAGGCGGAGTGTCGCTTTCCGTGTGAAAAGGGCTTATAGCACAGTGAGATGTTAGCTAGCACTTACCGCCTTCACTTTAAGGTAGTTGGGGAAACAACGGACAGCACATTTACTGCCAGACCATCAACTTACTCACTCACTTTCTGCCGCTCTCTTGTTCAAACATGTAGGTTTGTTTTGACAATAAATTAGTCCATTAATAATTGGATTACTGTAAATAATTAGATCAAAGTCATTGTTATTAAAGCTTTTACATGGTACGCAATAATCTGATTTCCCCTTTAATTGATTTAATAGGTAACTTAATATAGGTAACCAGATATTACTTGTTATACAGCGTCACGACTCAATATACCTCCTGGGCAGAGGTCTGCGCTCTAGTAAGTGCATACATTATAAGAAATAATTGACAAAAAATTATGATGCCCTGATCAACATTAGCAGCACTGATTTGAATATAAATATAATCAATTATAGTTGGTGTTGTTGATTTATATAGTTTAGTGAGTACTTTTCCTTGAGTAGCCAAAAACTGTACTCGAGTAGAAGTAAAAGTAGTCATCAAAACTTAGGTAAAGGTAAAAAAAAAGTGAACATACACTTGTATTTATTTCAAGCCATCATCTCCGGATTAGATAACCTGCCACATTTACAGCAGTCAGTATTCCCACTGTGTATCCATCAAGTGTGAGTACAAAATACTGCATTAATATTATAGTCTGTTGGTACTCCAATAAGTAAAGACTGTTTAAAAACAAATTATTTTCTTGTTGTCTCATATTAAATTATGATTTGTCAAACAAAACAAATAAGGAAATAATTCTGCAATGTTTATTAAATAAAAAAAATTAAAATACAGGTGTGTTCTCTTCTTCACGTTTACCTGAGGAAGATCATCTGTGGTTGAAAAATTACATCAGTTACATCCACATGCTCAGACAATCCCTGCTACCTGTGTGTGCTAATCCATCCTTTCAACCATATTCTTTGTCTTTATAATTGCCATCTTTCGAACGACAAACAACAGCTGTTTCGTGTGCAGGTTCGGTCATTTCCCGTTTCACATTTCACGTGTGTTTTCTTGATAAAAGTGGTTTGAAAACCAGCGCCGCCAAGCAAAAGTACTTCTTAAATGACGCATCGATGAATCGTTGAAATAATCTATAGAAGCTTTGAATACTAAAATCGTCGTTAGCTGCAGCCCTACACCAGTTTACTTTCAGATTGTAACTGATGTTCTCAACATTGGACAAGTAGGCAGTGATAAAATACAGCTACCAGTTACTTTCTATTCAGCTAATGTTAAGTTACATAGCAGCCAAAAGACGCAGCCTGCTGTTGAAGCTTTCCTGCTCAGCTCGTCTGAAGGGGAGGGGGGGGTGTTAGCTAACTTAGCGCTAACAGGCTTCACTTTTTCAGCAGGTGGGGAAACAACAGACTTTTTTTGGTCTTGAGAAGCAGACACACTGTAACCAACACTGTACATTTACTGCCAGAATATTTACCTCCGCTCACGTTCACCATCACTTTCTGCCGCTCGGACAATCAAACACTCGCTACGCACCTCCTGATTCCTTACAGGAGTTACACTGTTATAACAGCATCTCTTACGTAGATGTTTTGTATAGAACAATGAGAGAAAGCGAGCCAAGCATTGAGTGTTGCAGTGTGCGAGTGAAAACATTTGTAGCGCATAGTTTAATTATTGTGGGAAATTTTAGTAGCGGCGGTGCACCACATGACTGCTGCACATACGGGAAACTCTGGCAGTAAAAGTACAGATTTTTGCCATGGTAGCAACCTGTCAATCATAAGGTAGTCCCGTCCTAAAGCATACGCTGCATTATTGTCTATTTTCTCCTAAATAGGACCATTATTTATTAAATGAACATCATGCTGTGTTGAAGAAGACTTGAAACTAGCGACTGAGACCTCATTGAAGTGTTTACTGAGGTAAAAATAAACTGCTGTACAGATGTTGATTTCCACCTGTCTGTCACATCTGCAGCAGCAGCTGATCACTAAGGAACTCACTATTCAGTGGACCGAACAAGTTAATGGTGCTAAATAAACTAAACATATTTATGGAGTGAAGCGTGGGAAGTCACGCATCATGCTTTTCACTGTAAATCACTGTGTCACATGTCACAAACACAAATTCAACAACACTCTCGGCTGTTAAAACAATAGAGAAGGCATGTCTACACAACTGTTGGTTGTCCAACAACCAATAAGTCTGTTTTTGTTGTTAACTCTGTGTTTAAAGAAAGACAATTTAACTGTGAGTGTCTGTCTGTTATCAGTTGTCTCTAACCTGTTTGTTTCGGGACTCATTTACTGATGATCCACTGGGGTCAGAGGTTGATGAAACGAGGGTCTGAGAGGAAAGAGGAAGAAAAAAATAAGTAACATCATCAATAGCAAACTAATTAAGCCAGTTACTTTCATAAATATCATCATCAGCGTTGTGACAGATTGTAATTTGTACTTCAAGTGTGCGTGCGTGCCCACTCACCTTGTACTGATTATGGAAAAGGCTTTGGGAAACTCTCTTTACCATATTTTGTAGCTTCACAATGCTCTAAAGAAAAGAAAAACAGAAAATCATCAACAGCTCCCTTTGTCGTCAGAGAGCTTATACCTAAACTAAATAATCCATATTGTTGAATTTGCACTTTGATGAAAGGACTATTTTTTGGATTGCAGTTCATTTATGTTGACTGCTCCTTTTCTGGTTAAAATCCAGTAACTCAAGAATATGTCAAACATGCTTTTATTTCTGAAAACATGTGACGCATTGTGCTCGACTCATATGTTAATATGGCTAAAATGATCGACTGCACATCCACAAAAACTTTATAGCGATATGTGCTGGATACCAAACATATTAACAAGACTCAGCCCTGCCTGAGCAGGACCTGTGCTGGGGCGAAATAACACTAAAAAGTCTAAACTATAATTATAATAAGTAGAATTAGATATTGATGAGTTTAAATATTATTCAGGATTGCCTAATCCTGCGGTAAATTCTATTAAACTGTTGTTTCTTTGATTAATTCCACGTCACTGATGTGTTGTGATAATTACAATAACAGACATTAATTAGGCTACTTTACTTAAAACTTTAAATGTTTCTGACATGGATTAATTTAAATATTAAGTAATGCAGTATGATAATAAAATGTATTTCTGCATCAGTGAACACCTGAAAGGACTCACAGACCGTTCAGACAGTCACAGGTTGTAATTAGATTCAGCTGTTCTCGCTCATACGTGGGCGTTAAATAAACACAAAATATGAAACATCCGATCGTTACATGACTTGCAGTTTAACGTTACGTTACCATGACAGCAGCGGGGCAGAAATGACTTTTAACATGAAGGCTTATTGCAAGGGAGGAGTGTCAGTGGGGGACTCGGGCCTTGTTAATGAGGCTAGTTGGAGACGGGAAGACGCTGTTTTTGTGATGAGAGGTTTTGGTGCTGATGGACCGCAGCCTCCTGCCAGAGGGGAGAGTCTGAAACAGTTTGTGTCCGGAGTGGGAGGAGTCAGCTGCAATCTTTCCTGTTCACCGAACAGTTATCGGGACATTAACAGGAGAGCGTTTGCATGATGAGATTTATCAGCTTTAGGCCTATGAATATGAATAGCATTTATAATATAGCCTATCAACTAACATTACTTATAGGCTGTGTTCGAAACGGGCTGAACTGCTGTCTCAGAAGGTGTCTAACAGGAAAGCGAGGCATCGAGTGCTGTTCCACATTCTCTTACTGTCTCCTGAGATGCCTTCAAGCTGCCACAGTAATGGCCAGTTTTGAAGGCAGCATCGATGGTGACTTAATGCTGACTATTACCCATGTAGCAGCACGGCTGCGGCCGCCATAGCTTTCGCAAACTCGTCAAGATGGCGGATAAATAGGCCAAATTCTTACACAAATACATGTTTTTAAAAAGTTTTTAGTAGTTTTCTCGCTTCGATTTTTGAAAAACTAACGAGAACAAAACACTGAACTATCATATTAGCCTGTGACTGTAAGCAACCTAGTATTATCAGTATGATTTCTGAGGCATCCGTTAGCCATTTCGCTTTTCAATAGCTAGTTATCTGATGCTAAGTCTAGCGTGTCTTACATACAGTCTATGCTCTCTTCTGACAGCCTTCACTTGAAAGTGATGCCTTCTGAGGTAGCGGTCTATTATGGTATCGAGGCAGCGAGGCACCTGCCTTCTGTTTCGAACACAGCCATAGTTTTACTTTAAGCTAGGCTATGAAGGAATATAGTAGCGCACAGAAGCCGGTGTCGTGGTTACCATCTATAAAGCGCCTTGCGTTTGCCCGCGGAGCGCTTGTCTCCGTATCTGTTCACATCAGAAGCACAGAGCCACCCTATCGGGCCAGGTTAGTATACAGGCAGAGTGTCGCTTCCTGTGTGAAAAGACTTTTAATCATGCTTTATCATTCAACTTAAACCTCTTCAAACTATATTTTTTAATGTTCTGCTTCAGCCTCATTTTTATGGCTGAAAGCGTCAGTTATGAGTTATTGAGATGAGAACGCGTTGGTTAGTCCTGCCCAAAAGCATACGCTGCTTTATTTCTATTTTATTATTTATATATTGACTTTTAGACCCAGAGGTTGCCGCATGATTGAGATTAGAGAAACAACATTTGACAACCACTCGTCATGTAACTCTGGATTGGACAACTGCAGGATGTTCAGTTTCTAATTATATATTTTTTAATACTAATGTTTTTGCACTGGCCCAATCGGGCCATCGTACCGTGTACATGTACGTGTACCTGTATATCACAACCACGTCCTACATGTACATAATAATCATCATTATAATAAGTTATTCCTGCATCCTTTGCCCTCTGCTCACTGCACTATTTGTCAGTCTGTCTATATTGTTCTGTTTTTGTTTATAGTATTTCTGTTCTCTATTCTGTAGCATGTGTTTGACTTTATTATAGTTTTTATTATAGTATTATTGTATGAGTAAGCACATTATGAGCAATGTACAATCCAGAGTCAAATTCCTCGTATGTGTGCACATACCTGACAATATGATACAAAGTCTACATGCTAAACACATAAAAAGGTTTAATAAATGTAAAAGTGGATTCAGACAGCAGCTAAAATGTCTAACAGCTTTCACAACAGTAAGAGGAGCAAAACACGGAGCACCGGTTGCTCAGCAACTTAACGTTCAGTTAACTGCCGAACCGGAAGTTTGCTTCAGCGTCGTCCAGTCTGAGCTAGCTAAGTTAGCTCGCAAGCTAACATCAGCAGGCTACATGCTACAAGAGACCTCCTCCTCCTGCTCCTCCTCCTCCTCCTCTCCGGTTTCCGACCGTCACATTAAGTGTGGGTTCTGTAGAGATACGGGGTTCTGATGGCTCCACTGTTGAATCCTGCTACATTACATCTTGTTTACAGTCAATATGAAGCTACGTGTCGGAACCAGGCCGAGCTAACGCCACGTTAGCTTCTTGTTAGCTGCTAGCTGTGTTCATGAACACTGACCTGAACATCGGTGCTATCAGAGCTCGAGCCTGCTGTTTGTCCTCCGGGGACGTTGTTGCTCCGGGGCTCCGGGTCCTGGTTGTCCTCCTCCATCCCGCTCTTGGTCCTGGTCTCTGAGATCCAGCAGGTCTCCTTTCTAACTGTCGGAGCTCTTCAGATACAGGAGCGCTGCGGGACCTCGTGGATCGCAGTGTTCTCGCGCCATCTTAGAAGCACGCTAAGCCCCCCTTAGTTACTGTTGCTAAGTGATAAATAACATTTAGCCGCAGTGTCGAAAAGTGATCGTCTGCCGAAAAGTGATGTTTGGTAGGCCTATGTGTAATATATTTGTTTATATTTGGAAAACGGGCTGTAGCCTAATTAACATGACTTACTGCCAACTAAGATATAAAATGAAGACAATTTTGCTATTATCCTTATGACTCTGCATTATTTTACTTGCTGTGTAGGCCTACCAACCAACCCAGTCCTTTTTACCTGTTAAAATACCTTTAAATTGCCAATACAACTCATAAAATGCAGTATTTCACTTGCCAGAAAATGATTGAAGCCTTTTGTTATTGACTGAAAGGTTATTTCTGCCCTGAAATTAGTTGATTTCATTCAGAAGATATATTTAACAGATTATAGCTCACCTAGTACTTTTTACCTCTTAAAATAACCCCTTTAAATGGCCAGTACAACCCATAAAATGCAGTAGGCTATATCACTTGCCAGAAAGAGACTGGGCAATACAGCTCCAGCAGACGGCAATCACTTTTCGGCAAACAATCACTTTTCGGCACGACACGCAGAATCCAAGATGTTGAAGCTTTTTGTCCCGCAGATTCATGAGGCAGCGTTACTTTATTAGTAGCTGGAGACTCTGGTCTGTTCTCCAGACTCCAAACAGCCTTAAAAACGAGTTCTGCTGATTTAGCAGGAGCAGGTGACAATTTAAAGATTTATGAGGTTGTACCAGAACAGGTTTACATGGTTTAATTTTCAAAAAACAACCTTATTTTTTGTCACGTTGCACATTGCTGCAGCTCCTCTTTTCACCCTGTGTGTTGTTGTCACAGTGTCAGGAACAGCTCCTGTGCAATAACCCAGTAACCCTGTCTATAATTAGCCATCTGTTTCCAGGGGCCTCGTGTATAAACGCTGCCTACGCACAAAAAGGTTACGTACGCTGTTTTTTACGCACACGTTGGGTGTATGAAAATGAACGGAAAATGAACGTGACGTGAAAATGTGCAGACCCTCCGCAAACTTTTGTCTGGCTCTTTCAGTGAACTCCAAAGTGGCAAAACTCACCAAATGTTTCAAAATAGCGTTTTCACTCCTGTTACTGTGCAGATGTCAATGAAGCAGTCAATCAAAAACCTAATTATGTCCGTTCATACGCAAAAAAAGTTTGATCATGTATGTAGTGGTTTAATATCAAAATAAAATTGAATGTGAGAGGAATCGATAACGATGGTTCTCACATAGGCCTATTTAATTTAACTCCGTATCACATGTTAACATTCAAACCAGCAGTGTTATTTGTGCTCACCTATAGTTGCCATAACTATTCCATACTGCGCCTTTCAATTGTGGAAATAAAGCACAAGGTCACTAAATGGTCGATCTCCCACCTGTAGGCGGATTCATCCCCACCAAAGATGAACCCAATGAGCGTGGTCTCATCTGCAAACTTCAGGAGCTTGACAGACTGGTGACTGGAGGTGCAGGTGTTGGTGTACAGGGAGAAGAGCAGATGGGAAAGAACGCAACCTTGAGGGGAACCAGTGCTGATGGTCCTGGAATCAGAGACTTGTTTTCCCAGGTTCATGTGCTGCTTCCTGTCAGTCAGGAAGTCTGTGATCCACCTGCAGGTGGAGTCAGGCACGTTCAGCTGAGAGAGCTTGTCTTGCAGCAGGGCCGGGATGATGGTGTTAAAAGCAGAGCGGAAATCCACAAATAGGATAGTGGTGTAGTCCAGGTGCTGGAGGATGAAGTGAGGGGCCATGTTTACTGCATCATCTACAGACCTGTTGGCTCTCTAGGCAAACTGCACAGTGTCCAGGAGTGGGTCTGCGATGGATTTTAGGTGGGACAACATAAGGCGTTCAAAGGACTTCATAACCACAGAGGTCAGGGCAACAGGTCTGTAGTCGTTTAGTCCGGTGGTCCTTGGTTTCTTGGGGACAGGGGATGATGATGGAGGCTTTGAAGCAGGCTGGCACATTGCATGTCTCCAGTGAGGTGTTAAAAATGTCTGTAAACAGCTGATCAGCACAGTGCTTCTGGGTGGATGTGGAGACAGAATCCGGCCCAGCTGCTTTGCGAGGTTTCTGCCTCCTGAACAGTCTGTCATCACAAGGATGAGAGGGAAATGGCTGGACTACAAACGACGTGCTTCTTCACTTTGCAAACCTATTACATGCACAAAAATTTGGAAGATTTAATTGTACTTAATATTTGTAACCCACAGAAGACAATCCACAAACGTGTACTATGATTTATGTTGTACGTAGTAAAAATGTTTTATTTTGTCTGATTTAACTGTGTTTATTGTTGATGTACGATCGGAAGTCTGTAATGGGTATTTTATTTTGAAAATTGACCGTTTCTCTGCCGTTTCTGTGTCTGACTTCCTGCCCTGTTCCTGGGACGCTTCTTCTTCCTAGGCAACTGCCCATGTCGCCTATGCCACAGGCCGGCCCTGCATCCGGGCAGCAAAAACAGAGAAATAAGGCAAGAGCAAACAAAAAGCAGATGCAGCATGATGCTGACAGACGGCTTGCCTTACACACTGGCGCCATCTGATTACTGCATGGTTTATATTTATTGGTTTTGAAGTGTGGATCAAGTGGACTGATGGGAGACAGCTGGGATTGATTATGTCACACACCTTACGGTGCCTGATTGGAGGAGAGAGGAATTGGCTCTGGTTGAACTGATTGTGTACAGGTGAACAAGACAGGGGACAGAGTCTAGATAGAAAGAAGAGAATGGGACGTGCAAGAGAGCCGAACAGGTGGCATGGCAAACCACAAAGAAGAACAGAGGGAGGAAGCATAATAAACTGTTGTTTAATGAAATAACAACAACCTTACTGGGCTGCTGATCTTCCATTATAGGAGGACTGGTTGTTTGACTTTGTGACTTTAAAGTGAAAACTATCATCTGTTGAACAAACTGAAGCTCCTCTGCTGCCTCCTGCTGGCTGCTTCCTGTCACTGTCAGTCTGTTCGTCCCTCAGGACAAACTGGACATTCACATTACTTGTACTTTACTTTCTACTTCTACTTCCATCTCAGAGGGAAATATTGTACTTTTACTTCACTACATTTATCTGACAGCTTTAGTTACAACTTACTTTACAAATTAAGATTATTACACACAAACACATCAACAGTTTATAAAATATGATGTTTAATTATAAATGAAACATCACATTTTTCACTTTATACAAGTACAGCTGAAACCATGAAAGTCTGGAGGTTTCTTTTGACCCCAAGAAGACTCAGAGGACAAAGAGTGGGCTTTTGTTTTCCACAAGTGATGCAGTTCATTAGAAAACATGATATTTAATAAGGAAGTGAGAGTGAGAAGACGATAAAGAGGTTTTCCACCTTTGTAAATCAGCTTCCACCGCTTGTTTTGGTGCTGCTGCATCAGAATCTGAAGTAGAAGTTAAAGGTTTGTGACTGATCAAAACGGGACGTTTCACTTTCATCATCTTCGATTGAAACCACATCTCTTTTTTCTTTGATTTGTGAACAGCTCAGAAGTGACGCTCTGTGGTGACAGCGCTGATGATGTCATCATGGCCATCAACCAATCCCTCCTCAGCCTGGGTGGAAGGGGTCATCACCATGGAAACAGGCAGGTCATTTCCTGCAGTCAGAGCAGGTTAGAAAGAAAATGTTGATCGTTTACAAGCTTCTATTAGAGACTGTCAATCATCTACACCAGAGAGAGACTGATTGATTGATTAATGATTAATGTGTTACCTGTGGCCCTGTGTCGATATAAAGACACCATGAGGACAGTGGAGATGCAGTACGGACAGAACACCACCAGCTGGCAGACCAGTCTGAACACAAGCTGGAGGGGGTCTGAGGCACGGGGTGGGGCTCCAGATGTGGGCGGGGCTACAGAGGTGGGCGGGTCTGTGGTTGTAGGTTTACCTGTAGAGAGAATCCACCTGGTCAGGTGAATCTCTGGATGAAATAAGTCCTGAAATCAAAGGAAACCTCCTCACCTGTGACAGAGATCCAGCTGGATGGAGACTCTCCACGACCTCTGATGTTACACTTGTAGAGGCCTTCATCAGACTTGTTAACATGGTGGATGGTCATGTGACCTGTAGGCTCATTCCTGATGAGGGAGCCATCTTTATAGAAACCAGCTGGGAGGTTGGAGGGAGGGATCTCTGTTTTACAGTGCAGAGTGACATCCTGTCCCTCCATCACAGGGAGGACAGGACTCTGCAGGATCACTGGTCCACCTCAACACAGAGACAAACTACAGCATTTCATCATTTACACACAGCTTCATCAACACTAACTCCACAGTCTGATCTTACCAGGACAGTGATGTTGATGGTGTTACTGGTTGCTCCCTCTCTGGACTCACACCAGTAAACTCCACTGTCCACTGGGTCGATGTAGCTGATGTTACAGGAAGAACCAGCTGATCTTCCCCAGCCAGCTCCACACTGAGTCCTGGTTTCTCTGGTTGTGTTCCTCCTCAGCGTCCATCCAGCAGAGCTGTCGTCCTCCTCACAGCTCAGAGAGACAAACTCTCCTTCAAAATGCTGAGAGCAGCTGGGACTCACAGTCAGAGAGGCTGGAGGGTTGACATGACACACTGATGATCTTTTGCATTTTTGTTAAAACTACATAACCCTTTAAGTACAACAAAGAAGAAACCCTGAAACCAAAACCTGAACCTGAAGCAGCCTCTGTGATGGTTTTATGACAGCTGTTGTACTTATGTACATGTTGTAAATCACAGACACCACTGAAGGTCAGAAAACACGAGACACCTTTCCTGAACTTTAAGTGCCTTTAAAACTGAACCTGAACACACTCAGAACATGAACCCTGGTCTTGGCAGGGGTGGGAGAAACATTCAGATCGTTTATCTAAGTGGTAATTAACCATAATAATACAATCCATGACGAAGAAAAGTCCTACATTCAACACTGAATTAAAGAAAAAGTTTAAAAGCTTTAGCTTTATCAGTATTATAAGTAACATGTAAAAGTAATGTAAAGTAAAAGTACTCATCATGCAGAGTGGTATGTAGTATCTCATAAAAGTGAGCACACCCCTCACTTCTTTTGTAAATATTTGATTAAATCTTTTCATGTGACACTAAAGAAATGACACTTTGCCACAATGTAAAGTAGTGAGTGTGCAGCTTGTATAACAGTGTAAATTTGCTGTTCCCTCAAAATAACACATCACATCACAGCCATTAATGTCTAAACCGCTGGCATCAAAAGTGAGTACACCCCTAAGTGAAAATGTCCAAATTGTGCCCAATTAGCCATTTTCTCTCACTGTAGTCATGTGACCCATTAGTGTTTGTAGTGAACCAGCCAGCTGAAGTACCCCAAAGCAGGTGGTTTGCTCCATTGCCAAGTGCTGTTTGTGCAGTTTCGGCCATAAAACCTCCGGTGAAGTTGAGATAACAGACTCTATGCATGACTGTTAAAATGACAATATTAACCTTGTCCAGAGACTCACCTCATCCTGAACTAGGCTTCCCCTTTTAAACTTCCCTTATTACCCTGTTTGAATTAAATAATCTTTGTTAAGTTACTTAGTGGCCTGCGACTTCAATTTGAGTAGTTCTATTACTACGAAGGTCTTTTTAATGCAAGCAAAAAGAAATGTTTTGAGAGAATATTTATCACACTGCAATCAAAAATCAAGTTTGTAATTAAAAATAAACAGGCCTTTTTGTGTCACAAAAGGTTTTTATTGCTATTATGTCATATTATTTGATTGCAAGTTCTTGCGAGTCAGAAAGTTTTACAAGTCAAAAAGTTTTGCTAGTCAAAAATGGTCAATAGAAGAGATTCTATTGGTGGGTTTGACTGACCAATCATGGGTTTGCATTTACCACATAGTCACGCCCACAATCCCCTCGCTCTGATGGCTCCGTCAAGCCCTCAGCTCTACTGGAGACGGCGTAGTAACGTGTACAGGCTAGATGGAGGTAAGTTGACGTCACTCATTTCAATAGAAATGCTTTTAAATGTACTATGGCATGATTTAATGATTATTTATATTTACCGTTGGCAAGGTCACGCAGTCTATCATTGTCTCCTTTTTATATAATGACATGGATAACAGTTAGCTAACGTTAGCCCTCTTTACGTGAAGCTTGACTGGTAGTGCATTTGTGCACTCGGACATGACTATAGCTAGGTTGTGGTTAGCTACTCATGTTTAACACATTGTGCATGATATCAAGCAAAACTAGTTTTCTGTGACTGTGGTAACTGAAGTTTCTGGTCACACAGCATAAATTAGACTTAAGACCACTGACAGACAGACTAGATATTTTGCTCTCGCGCTTTGAAGTAGTGAAGCGTTATTTCAGTCGAATTAACTTCTGCTGCTCCACCAAAGATCGGACCCAGCCACGTGGGTTAGTTACACTAGCTGTGACACTGAGGACATCAACCAATGAACCAAGCCACGCTAACGGCTTATCACTGGAAGTTTTCTTCAACCCAAGCCGACTAGGACGGATCTCCAGGACAAACCTGCTAGTAAAACGTCGGTCTTGGCGTGCCAGGCTGCTGAAACTGTGGACACCAAGGACCTGAGCGCTAACTAGTCATGGGGCCACCCGAACACAAACCGGCTGAGAAACCAACAGGCTGTAAGGCTGCTCAGTGGATGTTCTTTATTTTTAATCCTTTAGCCTAAAACTTCTAGCCTTAGTTAACTCAGTTATGATCATATAACTTGTGTTCCTTAGTTCTCTTACTCCCAAATTCTTTCCACAATGGACCAACTAAATTCACCTTAAACTCTGTTACTCTCATTGATTAACTTCTGGTTGTTTAATGATTATTGCTGTTTGTCTTTGATATATTTAAAGTTTAAAGTTAGTTAATAAATTTCACCTTAATCACAGGAACTGTGTGTGTGTACTGTTTAAATCCAGGTCACTTGACGGAGGATTCACGGCTTTGATATAAGACTGACTGATTGGTTAACTAACTGACTAAGTAGGTTTGCTACATGTTACACAATCTCAAGTGCGAATGGGGAGCAGGTGTGTTAAAGTTGGTGTTATCGCTCTCACACTCCTTCACACATAAAGATGGCCTAAGCTATAAGAATATTGCCAAGACCCTGAAACTGAGGCCAAGAGCATACAGCGATTCAACAGGACAGGTTCCACTCAGAACAGGCCTCTCCATGGTGACTGGGCCGCAGGGCAGTTGTCCAACATGATAACCCTAAACCCTATTGAGCATCCTCAAACGGAGGGCAGAGGAGTGGAAGAGGACTCCAGTTGCAACCTGTGAAGCTCTGGTGAACTCCATGCACAAGAGCGTTAAGGCAGTCCTGGAAAATAATGGTGGCCACACAAAATATTGACAGTTTTTGTAACAGTTACCAGTCCTCTACCAGTGTGTACCAGTTATTGGGGAATGTCTGAGGTGACAATTCAAAATAAAAAATATGTAGTGTAATATAATGCAGTAAGGCTGTCAGGCATTTTGTATTTCTGTCAGATATGTTTCTCCTGTATATCAACTTTTCTCATTTAATTTAATCCCAGTTGAGTCTACATACATGCAGGCATGCCTGATGTAGCCTTGTTAGTCTTTTTAAATGTGCATGTGGAGACACAGTCAGAACATCTGGGGCTTTAACTGGCGTACCTGGTTAAGCCGATGGGGTGCACTCACTTTTGTTGCCATCGGTTTAGACATTAAAGGCTGTGTGATGTGTTAATTTGAGGGGACAGCAAATTTATACTGTTATACAAGCTGAACGCTCACTAATTTACATTGTAAAGTAGTGTCATTTCTTCAGTCTTATGTCACATGAAAAGATATAATCAAATATTTACAAAAATGTGAGGGGTGCACTCACTTTTGTGAGATACTGTGTATGTTTATAGCAACAGAATCCTAATCTGGCCCCAGTGTGAGGAACCCAGGTGGAACTGAGTCGTGAAAAGTGAGTCTGCTGGGATGAAAAGCCTCTTAGGTCCTGTTATTAAGAGACTGACTGATCTGTGAATGTAGAAACATCTTCACTGATCATCCTGATTTCCCAGCTGTGTCCTCAACACTGACTTTTCTGTCAGGATTTGTGAGACAGTGAGTTTCAGACGCTGGCAGAAGGAGTTTACTCACCTTGGTTTGTTGTGCAGCACAGCAGTGAGGCCAGAACTAAAGAGAAATCACACTCAGGTTGGTTTGAGGTTTTACTGCAGACACAACAACTGTACACCTCAGAGAAGATGGAGACCCTGATCCTCACTGAACACTCACAGTATCTTCCAGCTTTAACATGACTGTGTGTTTCAGTCTTTGTCCCTTTAACATCCAGTTTAAAGCTGGTTTCACTTCCTGCTCTTAAAGGTTGTATCAGAGTGAAGTAAGAACAAAGTCTGAACAAACTGTTAAACAATGATCTTCTTTCCTGTTTGCTCGTCACATTTCTCTGTAATTTCAGTAACTTCTGACTCTCTCTGTCCTCTATTGCTTGTTTTGGCTTCACTGATCAATAAACTCTTCTGTCTGACGTTTTCCAGACAGTTTGATCCTTTATCTCACCTTTATACTTCTCCAGCTCAGCTCACCTGCTAACTGTGTAGTTACTGAAATGTGGACAGAACCTAAATTGGATTAAAAATGATTCCCCTCCCCTTCTCCACCCGAGCGGGAAAACGACTTGCAGCTGGCCTTCCTATCTTCTCCTGCGCACTGGTTTATCTCTCGTCAAGGACAAGGCCAATGAACAGGACTTTTTTTTAACAACATAGTCAGTCTGAAGCCGCATATTTCACAAACACAGACTCATTATCTTACTCGCACCATACCCCCCATGTGACCGCATGTAATGTGTGTTGTCTTGTGTATTATTATGTATTGTATGTTGTTATGCCATGTATACTATGTAGCTGTCTGCATTAATTATTTTCTGGAAAGCGAGTGGCGGCGCTGAATATAGCTGCGGCCCGGAGGCTTGCTCCAATAGAAACAAATTTCACTGTGTACTGTGCATGTGTGACAATAAAGCTACCTATGAACCTATGAACAGATTGTACTTACAGATCGACCACTGAAGAGATGTTTGTCCCATCGTACCACTTGGTGATGTGAGATCGCACTGGGCTTTTTTTCTCTCAGAGCAGTTCAAACCACAGTTTCCTTTTTCTACTTTACTGTCCAGTTTCCTCTGCTGCATTTGGCAGTAAACTTACTGACGCTGATAGTTTATAATAATAGAGATGAACACTCTGATGAAAATGTTGTTTTTCTAGCTTCCCATGGCACAGCTCCAGCAGATCCAGCCCTCTCTGTGACCACAGGTAACACTGACCTTCTGATCAGAGTCTGAAGCCATGCTTGCAGCTCTGTGAGGCTGTACTTTGAGCTAAATACTAACATCCAGTGTGCCCCCAGAAATTTTTCCATAGGGGGGCCAGATAGGGCCACGAGAAATCCAGGGGTGGCACATTAAAACCAAAAGCCATAACTGAAATTCAGGACCTCTACCATGCTGTTGCAAAGTAACTGGTTTCGAGCACGGCATGTAAATTTCTGTTAGTTTCTCTTGTGTCCCGCTACAGTGACCACAAGTGTTTCTTTTGTCCCACTACACCTGACCACAAATGTTTCTTTTGTCCCGCTTCAGTGACCACAAATGTTTATTTTGTCCCGCTATAGTGACCACAAGTGTTTCTTTTGTCCCGCTACAGTGACCACAAATGTTTCTTTTGTCCCGCTATAGTGACCACAAGTGTTTCATTTGTCCCGCTACAGTGACCACAAATGTTTCTTTTGTCCCGCTACAGTGACCACAAGTGTTTCATTTGTCCCGCTATAGTGACCACAAGTGTTTCATTTGTCCACTACACCTGACCACAAGTGTTTCATTTGTCCCGCTACAGTGACCACAAGTGTTTTTGTCCCACTACACCTGACCACAAGTGTTTCTTTTGTCCCACTACAGTGACCACAAGTGTTTCTTTTGTCCCGCTATAGTGACCACAAGTGTTTCATTTGTCCCATTACACCGGACCACAAGTGTTTCTTTTGTCCCGCTATAGTGACCACAAGTGTTTCATTTGTCCCATTACACCGGACCACAAGTGTTTCTTTTGTCCCGCTATAGTGACCACAAGTGTTTCATTTGTCCCACTACACCTGACCACAAGTGTTTCTTTTGTCCCACTACAGTGACCACAAGTGTTTCATTTGTCCCACTACACCTGACCACAAGTGTTTCTTTTGTCCCACTACAGTGACCACAAGTGTTTCATTTGTCCCGCTACAGTGACCACAAGTGTTTCTTTTGTCCCGCTACACCTGACCACAAGTGTTTCTTTTGTCCCGCTACACCTGACCACAAGTGTTTCTTTTGTCCCGCTATAGTGACCACAAGTGTTTCATTTGTCCCACTACACCTGACCACTAGTGTTTCTTTTGTCCCGCTACAGTGACCACAAGTGTGTCTTTTGTCCCGCTACAGTGACCACAAGTGTTTCTTTTGTCCCACTACACCTGACCACTAGTGTTTCTTTTGTCCCACTACACCTGACCACAAGTGTTTTATTTTGTCCCACTACACCTGACCACAAGTGTTTCTTTTGTCCCGCTGCTAATGTGGTGACTTTTCTCTGTTTTGCAGCATATATTAAAACATGTTTGTCATATTATACCAACAGAATATGCCAAAAGCGTGGGTCAGAAAGACAGAGGTCTGATTAATCCGGATGTTTATGAGAAGGCGTTTCTAGACATCTCTATTAGAAACATTAGTCTCAGGTCAGCTGATAAAGTCACTTTGTTCAGATAATGCAGGAAGAGGGCAGAGATAATTGGGGAGAAGACTAGACCACAGGTTCAGATCACATTATTATGTCTTCTCCTTGGACTAGGACAGGAAGCTGCATGCTTATATTAAGAGAGCGGCTGATTTATTTTGGTCTGTCTCATAAGGAGCTCAGTGTAGTAGGTGTCAGTAAAAAGCACTCAAAATGCAGATCACTCATACTGTCCTTACTAAAACAAATTTAAATTAATTTCAAAATGTGAAATTTTAGTTTTTATCTTAATTACATTGTTTATTTTCATTTTTCTTTCATTTTTCATCTTTGTAAATTATGTTTCATTTTTTCACTGTTTCTAAAATTGCTGCAACATGCAAATATTCCCAGTATAGGATCAGTAAAGTCTTATTTTATTTTAATCATGTCAGGTTCATAAACAAGGCCCATCTTACCATTTCCCCTCTGTTTTATGTGCACACATTTGCATATTTATATTATATATTTATAATATATACTTAATATAATATGAAATATTCTAAACAATTTAAAGTTTTGTCTGTCAGGTTACTTTTGAAACTGAATATTTAAAATAATATATATAATTTTTTTTTTTTAAAGATAAAGGACAAAAGATGTTTGCAGTTACACATTAACAAGGTCACAGTCATGTTTTTTTATTAAATACAAGGGACAGCTCATGTTGTCTCTGTCTGTACGGCTTAAAATCTATTTCCTGTTTATTTGGCCATCTACTCAGTACTTACTCCTGCACCCTTGTGAGTATGGGATCCTTAGTGGTCCACTTCTGAAGTTAAGATGAGATCATTAATGGACCTTGCCTCTGTTCCAACATTAACACACGCTCCTCTGGTGCTGGACCTCTGGGTTTCCCTGGCAGTGGGAGGCATCAGAGGGCGTCAGCGTTTCCGTTGTCTTTACCTGGTCTGTACCTGATAACATACTCATAACATAACATAATATACAGCCTTCATCTTATGGAATACATTTATCAATGGCTTATACTGTGCAAATCTCAAATTTCGAGCCATACAAATACTTGTGAAAATACTGTACTCAAAAAATAACAGCTAATCCTTCTTTATCTAGCTGGGAGTAGTTCTTTTCTGCAGCTGAAAGATTTCAGGATGCAGACCCTTTAGGCCTCTCCTCTCCGTCAGACATGCAGCGCTGCTTCCACTACATATGAGGAAGCTTCACGGGAAAGTAGCAGTTCCCTCTTTTTATTATAGTGCACACGCACACTGTTGGATTGCAAAAGTTGTTTTGACTGCTGGAAAGAACTGTCTTGCTCTGGCCCCCAGGACCACAGTTCACCGTTCCCCAGCAATTTATGCAGAGGTGCCAGTAATGTCGACAAGTTTGGCTTTGAACTTATCGTAAAAGTTCCGACAGTCCTCAATGAGCTCAGCCTCCAGCACTGCTTTCACCTTTTCTGGCAACAGGTCCAGTTTGATGGGTAACACCTTGATTACTGTCAGCTTATAGTCTCCACAAATTCTCGTGCTGCAATCTGGTTTTTAGGACTGGTACAATGGGTGCAGCCCGTTCTGATAACTTCACAGGCTCTATAATATTCTACTGTAAGAGTCTCTCTCTATTTATCTATTTATTCTATTAACTCACCCAGCTCACTGTGCCAGCCTCCACCTGTCAGTGGATCACAGACTTCCTGACTGTCAGGAGTCAGCAGGTGAGGCTGGGAAACATCACATCCAGCACCCGGACAATCAGCACTGGCGCCCCACAGGGGTGTGTGCCCTCCCCACTGCTCTTCTCCCTCTACACCAACGACTACACCTCAGGAGACCCATCTGTCAAACTCCTGAAGTTCGCTGACGAAACAACAGTCATCTGCCTCATCCGGGACGGTGATGAGTCGGCCTACAGACGGGAGGTTGATCAGCTGGTGCTGTGGTGCGGTCAGAACAACATGGAGCTTAACACGTTCAAAACTGTGGAGATGACTGTGGACTTCAGGAGGAGCCCCCCCACCCAGAGTCAGGAAACAGGCAGGAAACATCACCGCAGATCCATCTCACCCCGGACACAACCTGTAGTAGGGGAGGAGCATAATCATACATTATATTGAAGCATTATATAGTTTGAAGAATTTAAAACAGTTAAAATGTATAAAGACTATTTTTCTTTAATGCCTTTGTTGCTTGCTATGTGATCCCCCTGTGTATCCAAATTTGTGTCATCTTCTATTATTCTGTCGTTTGTAGGCTATTTTATTTTTGCTGAAGATTTCTGTATGAGATGAATACGATTCAATAAAAACAACAGTTTTGTTGTCTATCAGACAAGAGCATTTTTTCATTAAACACAATATAACCTAGATTCAAGTTAAACCACATGTCAGAACTTTCTACACCAGCAGGATTTAGAGGATGCTGCAAGTTGCTGTGTTTATATTTTGGACCTGTCAGAATTTGTCATATTTTCTGAAGAACCACAACAAATACTGCTGAATGGAAACAGTTCATTGAACATCCGGTTTCAAATGATGAGTCAAAGCTTCTCTTTGTGTCGACTAATTTAATGAGACTATTGAAAATTGAGTTTGTACACATCTAACAAATACTTCAGGAAATAAAACTCAACATGCCTACTATACTATACTTCACAAAAAGAAAAAAAATGTCAAAACAGTAAATGTATCAATGATGTATTGACACAAGTATAAACAATAGAAAACACACAGATATAAAATAACAACAAAATATATATGAAGATGTTACGACCGGGCTCATGTGGCCAATGAAGATAACATAAACCAGATGGATTTGGTAAAGAAAACTTATTTCTTTGTAAGGTAAGAACTGAAACGCAGTAAACTGTAACAGAAAAATGGCCGATTGGATGCTGCTTAAACCAATGACCAAAAAGAAATCTCTACTGAGAGGTAACGAGTTAACCTACGCAAGGTAGTAAAAACAACAATTTCAAAACCAAACCACAAAGAGCGCATCGCACTTAGACCTAGTGAAACTAACACAAAACAAATACACAAATATAGCAAAATCAGTATAAATCTAAACCTGGGCCCTATTTTCATAAACAACTTAAACATCAATGATCTCAAATAACACACTCGTGTTCAACAGTACTTTCAGACACAACCTGACACAGCGAGGCAAACCGATCAATGAAAATCACAGCTGCCCCGAGTAACAAGTATTTAACCACAGTCGCTGTCAGTTGCCATCACTCGATTGGAGGAATCCACCACCGGCCACGCCAATCGTCATCGAGCCCAGCAGATGGCCAAACGACTATCAAAAGAGGGTCCACATCAGCTTTCCTCTTAAGTGGGTTAACGTGTACCAGTAGATCCTCTCAAAGGATGATAAAAGAGAGTATTAAGCCTTAAGCCGCCATTTTTAAACAGGTCCCAGTTTGTCCAGGAGGAGTCAACATGACCAGTCCGGTGTCAGTAATAACATTTTGCATCCACAGGTGCAGACTAAAAGGATGGCTAAAACATTCACTGCTCTTAGGCATAGTTGGAATGGGACACACTTCCTCTCCAGGCTTCCAACTTTGAAGGCTACAGAATGAAGATCTTAATACAACTTACTGGATTGCCTGGACATGACACAATTGTTGCCAGATTACACTATCACAGGGTGGACAGGGTGATGGATGTCAACAAGAGGTGGAATTACGTCAATAGAAACGACCAGAAACATCTCAGTGGGACTCCCTGACATGTCAGGACATCCATCCAGAGTCTTTAGGCCACAATGAGTAATCACCTCCCTCACCAGAGAGCATCTTCGATCAGAAACAGAGGTTACCATCTCCACCCAAAGACAACCACCTGTTATCATGCGTCATACTGAAGTCATGTGATGACAGCCAAGCCCAGTCCATTGGCTGAAAAAGGCTGTAGTCACTTTAAAACAAAAAACAGCAACCATTCTGTGGTTTCACTCTCAGATATGAAGATTTATCATTGTCTTATGTGATAATACACAGAATATTTATATAAGTTTTGGACGGATGTTGGTTTAGGCTTACGTCTCCTCTACCCCTAGCGAGCTGGGACGAAACATCAGACAATGAGAAAATACTCCTTTCACGCAGCGCTAACAGTGCTAGCATTTGTTTGTTGTGCTTGTTTTTACAATAACAAAAGTAATATTTAAGTGAAATAAAAACTAGACTACATGAATAAAGAGGAGGTTCATTAACAAATATTCAACTCATTTACTTAAGAGGAAAGTAATTCATTGTTTTGCTTTAAAAAGTCAAAACGAAGCCGCGTGACTGCGTTGGTGATATTTAAGAGCACCACGCAGAGTAAAGGTTTTCCCACATTGTTCACACCAGTATGGTTTCTCTCCAGTGTGAACATGTAAGCAGGGCCGTGCAGAGACCTTTGGAAGGGCAGGTGCTCAAAGTATAAAAGGGGCACATGGAACAAGGATTTAAACAGGGCTGTACTCAAAATATCGATATTTGCTATTGTTATGTATTCCTTGATTATTATTATCCCAGACGGGCTCTGAGTCTCCACAAAATTTAGAGCTGAAACCTGCACGACAATCATTCAGAGAATAATAACGCAGGCAGACTGTTTGCCACTGTGATAAACTCACCAACACACGAGGAAATATAATGACTCTGCTTCACTTTTCACCATCAGCTTGTTCTGCGCGCGCCCGACACAACACGTGCTGCATGCGCGGAAACCACAGCACAGACAAAAGAGAAACGCTCGTGAGTTTCTCTTTCAGCTTCCTCTCTTCAAGATGAAAACAGGAATCACAGAGACACTTTGGAAATCAAACCACGTCAACACAAACCCTGGAGCGGGTTTTCAGGCTCTGATCTCTAACAACAGAATGAACGGATGATACACGGACCCTCGAGACTCTTCCTCGTGTCTTTAGTCTCGTGATGAAGTCATGAACACTGACCTGAACATCGGTGCTATCAGAGCACGAGGCTGCTGTTTGGCTCCTGTGGTCCGGGTTCTGGTTCTCCATCGTCCTGCAGGTCTGTGACTGGTGGACCGTGTTGTCCTGGACTGAGTCTGGATTCTGGTCTCGGAGCTCTTCAGGCTGAGATACAGGGGCACTGCGGGACCCCTTTTTCTCGTGATGACGTATTGCCCCACCTCCTTAGTTACTGTTGCCAAGGCGGCAGGTTCACAGTCTGTGTCCTGCTGTCTCTGTCCCCCTCTGGATGCTTCATTCCCTCTAAAGCGGCTGTGAGCTGCACTTTATCAGAGGTGCTGAAGTGAACAGTTGTGTGGAATCGTGGTGACATTTCTGTCAATTTCATTTTATTTGCACAATAAGCCTGCAAATGCAATGTAAATATAGAAGAAACTTCTATATATAAAAAAAAAGTACCTTAAGCTAAAAAAGAATAAGTTACTGATTACTGCATTTTATATTCTGAATTGTTACCTGCCACCTACATTTTGTCCTTTCCTTTATAAAAATAAAGACATTTCCACCATAAATTGGTGCAGAAAATATCTCCAGAACAAGTTAAGTGTTTAATGCTCAAAATCTTCTGTGGGAGGACCCCTAGACCCCCGTCTCAAAGATTTCATCAATACATATTTTTTAATGAGGTGAAAAGTGCCATATGCACATTTAAAAAGACTTTAGGCTACTTCAGGCATAACTTATCTGACAGCAACACAGAATGCTTGACAGCCTTACTACATTTTTATTTTATTTTCATAACCACTGACAGGAAGACAGGAAGTTAAGAGTCAAGTTAAACCACATGTCAGAACTTTCTGCACCAGAAGAGGCTGGAAGTTGCTGTGTTTATATTTTGGACCCTTCATAATTTGTCATATTTTCTGAAGAACCACAACCAACGTATAAAAGAAACCAAACTTCTACGTTTGTGATAAACTGAGGGATGAAGTTCTCCTTTTGGGCGCGTGAGATATTTTTCTGTGTTTGATGGAGTGCGGTGCAAGTTACTTGACTTCTGAACTGACTGAAAAAGCATGAACAGGAAATAAAACACATTTCAAGTAGCTATGTTCTTTTTAGTTTGTCATATGTACATGAAGGGGATAACCTTTTGTAACCTACAGTGCAAGAGCCACATGTGTTTTGTATTTGTGTAAAGGTAACAGGTAGTGGTTTAATTAAAGGACTGTGTAAAAGGCCCTTATTTCATAGTGACAAAGTTGGCAACACTATTCCCACAGGACAGCGACGCTTCAAACAAAAGATGATCTCAGAAAATGATGCGTTGCTGTAGATTAAACAACATAACAGTATAAAAGAGATCAAATTAGTTCAACCTTAAAGGTGTGATGTGTAAGATTAAGGTTTTGGTCAGATTCAGACTCTGGTCTCAGCAGCCTCCCAGTAAACACGGCCGGACCGGGACTGAACACAAGTGATGGACTCCGACCTCTTCCTCTTAATCAGCTTTAATGTTTCAGTTGATATTTTGCTCAAATGCTGTTTATTCCATAATAAACTGTTGTTTAATGAAATAACAACAACCTTACTGGGCTGCTGATCTTCCATTATGGGAGGACTGGTTGTTTCTATTAAAGGTAACAGGACACAAACCCTCTGCACACAGTCTGCTCCTCCAGTGAGTTTAAAGTGAAAACTATCATCTGTTGAACAAACTGAAGCTCCTCTGCTGCCTCCTGCTGGCTGCTTCCTGTCACTGTCAGTCTGTTTGTCCCTCAGGACAAACTGGAGAGCTCCTCACAAAACATTCACATTAACACAACAGCTGCATTTACTACACTGCTGTACTCAAGTACAACACTCAGGTACTTGTACTTTACTTTCTACTTCTGCTCCACATCTCAGAGGGAAATATTGTACTTTTACTTCACTACATTTATCTGACAGCTTTAGTTACTAGTTACAATTTACACAGAAACACACAAAGAGTTTGTAAAATATGATGTTTTGTTATAAATAAAACTCCCCAACAATTTATACAAGTGCAGCTGAAACTATTAGTCGATTAATCTGTTAGCTGAGTGACTAAAAACATTTCATAGTTCTCACATGGACTGTTGGTTGGACACAACAAGCATTGTGAAGGTGTCACTTTGGGCTCTGTGACAGCATTTCTCACTATTTACAGAATCTTTACAAACCAAACACTCAATAAATGGAGGAAATAATCGGCAGATTGATCCAGAATGAAAATAATCGTTAGATGCAGTCTGATGAGAAAACTACAGCAGTAAAATGCTGCTTTTACATTATTGAGTCATTAAAATAACTGAAACTTCATATAATTAATATTTTTAATGCTGAAAATGTGAGCATGTGAGCTAACAGACATCACAGTACGTATGACTGAAGGTCCACCAGGGCTCAGTCTGCAGGGCCAGAGGATGCACATTTGGATATACTCTTCAAAACAAAAAGAAACCTGGAAGACCAAACCTGAGCCTGTGGGATGAGGCTGCCAAAACTAATCTAACTGTGCTTCTTCTGCCGGCTCCGTGTGCACCTGTAAACCTCTGCCATTATGGAACCGAGACAGAAGCCTGCATCTCTAAATATGAAACATGGCGGTCTTAAAGTATCGAAGAGAATCTTTTGTTTGTTTTAATTTAAGATAAAACATTTCACACTTGAGCTGACATGTCTTCAGCTTCAACAACCATTTGCTTTCAATCTGAACAAAACCACATTAACAGACAAGAAAAACATTAAAAATCTATATTCAATGTAAAACAATATGAAAATATCTATGAAAAACACAAACAAAATTTCAGCAAGCATCTGAACACATCTGTAATAAATGAGTCTTCAGGATACACAAGCAGAGAAACACACAGCTACAGTGTGAGAGGGGTCTGTTTTAAGCTTACATGTTGTATAAGCAGGGCACCCCCAGGATTCTCAAAGTTAAATTTAAAACTTTAAGACCTTCCTCAATTATGTAGGAAGTGGTTTGGATATCTGAAAAGCGACGATGCGCAAATAAAGACGGTGATAACCAAGACGGGAAACACAACAAATCTTTCACCTGAAAAGGTACCATCCCAGCGACCACACCGAGAGTATGGAAATGCGGCCCCATGTTCCACAAGTTTTTCCCAACATGCTAGTGGTTCTTCTGCTGTTAGCAGCACCAAAACAACAATCAATCGTGTCGTCTTTTGCGACCATTGCCCCAATTTCCTTCATTTTATTTATTTTAAAATTTGTAAAGGCCCTTTTGTGAAGGTCTGCCCGATCAAACTATCAGTAAAATGAATTAATAGTTTCGCAGTAAATAAAATGACACAACTGATGACCTTTCACCTGATGACCTCATCCGTGACGAGTCCTGCCGTTCAGACACCGTTAGTGATTCAGCAGCTCTGCCTACAGGACACCTGCAAACGTAAAACGTTTTTACCTCAATGTGCTTGTTGTGGTTTGTTGCAAAGAGAGCAGCACAGTTGTTGTGTATATTGCTCTGTGTCGCCTGCCTGCCACGCCGACAGCTAACGTTACTTCTACACTACAAACAAAGACACCAACAGAAAAGTTTCACGGGCATCAAGAGGTCTGAGCTAAAACTGAGACTAAAATCTTTTCACTTGAACTAAGATTATTAAAGTAACTTAATAAAAGCCTTAAAATAAGTATAACAACTCTGGTAAAATTCTAAGCCTATTCCTCCGACTTAGCCTACACCAGATTAAAAAACATTTCATACATTTTTCTGAAATCTAATAGGGCCGTTTCTTCTTCACTCTTTACTTTGATGTCAGGAATATTATAAAAGATTAATTCTAATTTATTTATTTAGATATATGATTAGACATATAGTCAATAAAAATCCAAATATATCTCAGATTCACAATGCAATAAATAAAATCATTATCACAATATTGCATACTGTAGACACACAAGCAAGCAACACAGACGCACACAAACCTCTGTCTATAGATTTGTCTCACTCTTTTACCCTGCCATGGCCACCTCAGATTATTTCCCACACTTTTTTAAATCTGGTATCTTTTCTCCTCTACCTGCAGCTCTTGGTGTGCAGCTCTGTGAGCGTCTCTCTAGCTGTCAGCCTTGGTAGTGGCTGCAGTATCACAGCAGGTCAGTCACTGTGAGCTGGTACCAAACACTCAACAATCTTTTTATGGTCACATAATTGTTTAATGAGCCAATATATATCCTATAGTTGTTTAAATATCTGTAGTCACAGATCACCTCCAGTAGTATCCGCAACAACAGCAGCAGCAGCCGCATCCATAGCAACCCCTCAACAGCTACTGTTTCCTGTAGGTTATGTCAGCCCACAGTGTTTTAAAGCTAGAGTTGGGTATTCCCTGTTTCTTTTTGCGTCACAGCATTTGCTGATGTATCGATTCAGAAGCATCTGTATATGCGTGTCAACAAGGAATACATGACGATATATTTCTATGTCAATAGTATGAGATCAGTCTTATTTAAATCCTTGTTCCATGTGCCCTTTTTACACTTTGAGTACCTGCCCTTCCAAAGGTCTCTGCACGGCCCTGCAGCGCAGTTTCTTACTTCATAGCGAAAGACATGATGCCCCTGAACACAGTGGAGAAAGACGGGTTCAGGAAATTGATTAAAGTGCTGGACTCCAGGTACAAATTCCCTGGCAGAAAATACTTTTCCAAAACCGCACTGCCTCATCTTTACGAAAAGTGCCGTGGGAAGCTGGAAATTCAGCTAAGGGAATACTTTGCCACAACCACGGACCTCTGGTCCAGCCGTCCATAAGAGCCATATATGAGCCTGACTATTCATTACATTGACGAGGAGTGGGCTCTTCAAAGCAGATGCTTGCAGACGGCCTATTTTCCGGAGGACCATACCGCCGAAACGATCAGCCAGGGGCTGGAGGATGCTCTCGCATCTTGGGGCCTTAGCGAAGACCGACCGGTGTGCATCACCACGGACAATGTGGCAAACATTGTCAAGGCTGCTTCCCTTAAAGATTGGACTCGCCTGCGGTGTTTCGGTCACAGGCTGCATCTAGCCATTGGTAAGTTAATGGACACATCGTCTGTATGTATTTATGTATGTATAGAACAATAAGAATAATTACAATAATATTCATAATAATTATATTTATTAAAGAAGTGTAACATTTTTTATCATCATCTTTGCCTAGCAAAGTTTTACGTGTCCCTATATTTTGTTTTCTTCTTTATCTTTAGAGGGAAGTGTGAGAGACCAGAGACTCCAAAGAGCAATGGGTGTGTGCAAGAAAGTGGTCAGTGCTTTTTCTTTTTCATGGAAAAAGAGAGAAAGAGAAAGAGAAAGAGAAAGAGAGAACTAGCAGCCGCTCAAGAGGAGCTCAAACTACCCAAGCACAAGTTGATCACAGAATCACCCACCAGGTGGGGGTCCCGTCATGCAATGATAGCACGAGTGCTGGAGCAGGAGAAGCCTTTGCAAAGGTTTTAACAGCTGATAAAAATCCTCCTGAACATGACATCTGTAGTTGATCCTCAATTAAAGACCCGCTACATCAAAGATGAGAAGGTTGAGGCTGTGAAATCCAGGGCTGTGGCTCAGATGCTGGATGGATGTCAAAACACATCACAAGCTTCTCTCACATTCAGATGTACTGTCCCAGGGGGAGGCAGAGGAGATGCAGCAGCAGCTACACAGTCACCATCAAAAATGCAGAAGACGACACTGGGCAGCTTTTTCAAGAAGTCCTAATCAGTTGCTACTTCTGGTCTTACAGGCTATTGAGGCTGAACTGAACAGCTACCTGTCAGCTCCCGATGCAGACAGCCAGACCAACCCCCTGGCATGGTGGAGCATCCACTCAGCAACTTACCCCAGAGTGAACCTCCTGGCAGAGCGGTACCTGTGTATTCTTGGCACCAGCTCAACCTGAGAGCGCATTTAGCACTGGTGGCAATATTGTGACCTGCCACAGGGCAGCTTTAAAACCAGATGCTGTGGGGTTACATATAATGAGCACTACCTAAAAGGTGTGGCATAGTGACTGGTTTACAATTACAATGTTTACATTTTGCACTTTTATACTCTTTATACCTCTAAAACATTCGATGTAAAACCAGTACACAATTAATATTTTATTTGCCTGACAGTTGAATACTTGAACTTGCCGGGGACTTTGTGGTTCACTTGTTTACTTTTGTTGTCTTGGTTGTACCTCTACAAACATTTGAAATCTTTGCTGCCCTGCCAAAGGAATTTTTGATGTGATAGTAGTCACTGCTTTTAGTTATATATTTTATAATAAGTTACAAGACAAGCTAACTTGCATTGTTTTGTCAAGGCAGATAAAGCATGTTTGCTGAGAGTAAAATGTTTACATTTAGATCTTATTCATCAATATTATTTTATAACAAAACATATTCTCAACCAATCCATGTTTGGACAGTTAAATGTTTACATTATGTTACTCTATTTTTTAATGTTAATAAACTATATGACTATTAAGTTCAACTATTGAACCTTCTTGATTCTTCAGGCATCATTATCATATACTCTTCAAACTAGCAGCACTATTAAATTATATATCGTAAAAAATATCGACATATCAATATAGAAAAAAATATTGTGATGATCTATTTTTTCCATATCGCCCAGCCATATTTTATAGTATTTGGTTGAAAGCAGCATGGATAAGGAGTTGGGCTCCGGTTTGTTTTTTCCTCTTACATCTGGGTAATGTAAGTTTAAAGTGCATTAACATGTCGGATGTTTCCATTCACATAACGTTACCCTACAACAGTGCCGAACTGCACTGACATGATCCTCATACACAACTGTCTCTCTGTTGCTGTTGTAACATTCACTGACCAGTAATCTGCTAGGATGCCGGCGCTCGTGCACCGCGAACACTCCACAGTCCTGAGCGTGAAGCTGAACACCGGCGTACAACAGTAATAAGTGTTTAATTATGACGTTACGGCATCTATTTAATCCGATGAAAGGACAAGAACAAATTTAAGACTTTGGTAAACGAAAGTTCAGCAGTAATGTCCTAACGTGTTCAGACAGTAGCGGACTTGCCCTACTCTGCCTCTGATTGGCTGTTGTGTTGAGACATAAGGAGTGACGATTGGTTAGGCACAGCCAGATATAAAGTAGCAAAGTTCATGGTAGTGTGGACTCCTGCCTGACAGATGCTCTCTGTGTCAGATTTGAATCTCCTCCTTGATTTTTCTCCAGCTGTTGATTCGTGGATGGATTTTGGATGGGTGCTGACAATCCTCAAACTTTAAACCAGGACAGACTCCGCTAACTCAACAGGAAGGACCAGAAACATCCCAGTGGGACTCCCTTACATGGCTGGACTGTCAGAACATACAGAGTCTTTAAGAAACAACCCATCCAACACCTTCAGATCTCTGCTGGTTCACCCTAAAGACAGGACCCCCTGAGAGGAAAACTGAAGAGGTGTTTGGCATCACATCTGACAGAAAGGGAACGGTCTGCCTGTGAACACCACACCTGAACCACTCACAGCATCGACTGGGAAGAGGTCAGAGGTCATGGAGCAGGAGCCAGCGGACGGCTGGAGAAAGATCAAGGAGGACGTTCACATCTGACACCAGAGAGCATCTTTGAACAGAGACAGAAGCCACGTACGTTAAGAATTAATCGTAAATGTCCATTTAAAAGGAAAAATAGTAACCATGTTGTGGATCCAGCTTCTCAGTTATGAAGATTTGCTTCTTTTCTTTTTCATATGTGAAAATAAACATTTTTAAAGGTTTGAAGTTTTGGTCGGACAAAACAAGCCATGTGATGCATCACCTTGAACTTCTGTCCACACTGACGGGCATGTCTATAACCTTTTATTTACAAAGCAATAAATTGAGAAAATACATGGCAGATTAATGGACAGTGAGAAAATATTTTTCGTTGCAGCACTGGTTGAATACAGCTAGCAATCTTACAAGAATTAAAATTAATTTTTGGTAAATAAAAACATGAATAAAACTGCTTTAGCCTTGAGAAGCTGCAGAGCTGCAGTCTATTCACCAGTCGCTGTTACTTACACCAGGGGTTTTCAAACTGTGAGCCTCCCCTCAGGTAAAGCTTGGGAAACTCCACTGCGAAGATTCGACTGAGTTGAAACAGATTCCTCCCATCAAAGCATTGAATCTTAGACTACTCAGCACCACTCCTTCAGTTTGTGGAGAAGATCAGAATATAGCAACATAGCTATCAGGACACAAGGAGGAGGCAGAAGTAAACAGCTGGCTTGGCTAAAAACATTTTTCAAAACTAAGCAGTGTGAATGCGTTGGTGGACTTTAAGGTTACTAATACGAGCAAACATTTTCCCACACTGGTCACACCCGTACCGTTTCTCTCCAGTGTGAACGCGTGTGTGAATGTCTAGGTTACCTGATGTGGTGAAAGCTTTCCCACATTGGTCACACCAGTAAGGTTTCTCTCCGGTGTGAACCCGTCTGTGCTTATCTAGGGAACTTGATTGACTAAAAGCTTTCCCACACTGGTCACACCAGTATGGTTTCTCTCCAGTGTGAATACGTTGGTGGATTTTTAGGTGACCTGATCTTCTAAAAGCTTTCCTACATTGATCACAGCTGTACGGTCTCTGTCCAGTGTGAACACGCTGGTGATCTTTTAGCTGACTAGATGTACTGAACATTTTCACACATTGGTCACAACTGTGCGGTTTCTCTCCAGTGTGAACCTGTTGGTGCCTTTTTAGTTTATATGATGTATTGAAAGCATTTCCACATAGTTCACAACAGAAAGGTTTCAAGCCAGTGTGAACACGATGGTGGACTTTAAGGTTATAAGATGTACGGAAAGCTTTCCCACACTGGTCGCAGCTGTACAGTTGATTTCCAGTGTGAATGCGTTGGTGCGTATTCAGGCTCCCTGATTGAGTGAAAGCTTTCCCACACTGGTCACAGCTGTACGGTTTCTCTCCAGTGTGAACTCTCTGATGAATCTTTAGATATCCAGATTTTTTGAAGGATTTGTCACAGTGCTGACATTGGTGACGTTTGGGTCCTTCTCTTCCTCTCCGTTTCTATATCAACAGACAAAAGTACAGAAAGAAAAACAGAAATGAGATGTCACGGTGGAGCGTGATTTCTAGAACCATAAATCAAATTTCATGTCTGTGGAACCCAAGCCACAATTGGGGCTGAATGTCACAGTGCTGACATTGGTGACGTTTGGGTCCTTCTCTTCCTCTCCGTTTCTATATCAACAGACAAAAGTACAGAAAGAAAAACAGAAATGAGATGTCACGGTGGAGCGTGATTTCTAGAACCATAAATCAAATTTCATGTCTGTGGAACCCAAGCCACAATTGGGGCTGAAACTGTTCAAGAAACTCGAGTAACTCGATTACAAAAGTTTAGTTTATTCCATATAACATTACATTTATTCATTTAGCTGACGCTTTCATCCAGAGGTCACTAGGGGTTAAGTGTCTTTCTCAGGGACGCAATGGTGGATGGGTCACAGTGGGCGATTGAATCCGGGTCTCTCACACCAAAGGCATGCGTCTTAACCATTGCGCCACCCCACCATCTAGAGTGTGCTGTTTCACATTGGACGACTATTACTGTTGCACAATGCGCTTACGCTGTGGATAATAGGACGCAATATGATGTGATTGAAAAATGTAGGAAGAGAGAGAAGGTAGTGAGGGACGAAGAGACAGGCCAGAGAAAAAGAGAGTGTCCGAAGTATGGATTGATTCATACAAAAAACAAAACTCTGTACAGTGTTTTTGTTGTAAAACAGAATTAGCCTTACACAACAACGCTTGAACAAATCTAAGCAGAAGGCATCAGAAACATTCCTGAATTGTAAACGTATTTAGTCGTTTGTTGTTATTGTTTTCTGACTGACAGACTAATTGATTACCAAGCTGATCCTTGTACTGAGGGGTGGCAAGCAAATGTAGTTTCTTATCAAATAAGTCAAATAGATGGAATAATCAGTAGAATACTCAGTTACTAAAATAATCATTAGCTGCAGCTGTACCCACAGTGCTAAAGTCTGACTGGAAGGAATCTGATTTGCTTTTACTGGTTAAACAAAAAGGATCTCTCTCTCCCTCTCTCTCTCTCTAATACGCAAGGCAGGTTTTTAAATAACACCACTGAGGTCAATCAAAGTGCTTTACAGAAGTGATTTTGTAAATACAAAAGCTACTTTAGAAAGAATAAAGAAATTAAATAAATGAGAATCAACAATTAACAGAGAAAAGATATTAAAACCAAGATTAAAACGATGGCCATGTGTTTGGCAAAGTAACCGTGTTTCCATCAACGTTTTTTCATGCGTGAAGTATCGCCTTAGAAAAGCTTGATGGAAATACGCTCGCTTCAGGTGGTTTTTGCTTTTGTCGAAAAACAGCCGATGTGCTAAATGGGAGATGGCACCACTTTTGCCGCATAACTTCTGACATAGCGAACTTGTAACTCACTTCTGATCAGCTGTTTCCGCTGTCGGTGTCTCGCCGGATATTCCCGTAACGTGCTGAGACATGGCTGGTATTTGGCCGCTTGAAACACATTTCTGAGGACCTCTCTCCATTTTTTTAAGATCCATGGCCATCAGGTTCACGTAGTTGGCTTTGTTTCTGGTTTGGAACCCACAGGTCTTGTTTATTACAGCCATGTGTAACGTCAACTACTGACGTAACTACGCTTGACTTAGCCTTGTTTGTTCGCTCCAAACCAGCTGATGGAAACGCACATTTTTTGCATTTACTTTTATTTTCTTTTTTGCGACATTTCACATATCCGCTTAAAATTCGCATGACATTTAGATGGTAACATGGCTAATGTTTTACATATGTGAAGAAACAAGTACAAAATTCAAAGATACTTTGGGGAGGAGAACAGGAGAAGACTTTAAAACACAATGTTGGTAAGATGATTCGTATAAAATATTCAACTCCACGTTACCCGCGGTGGTGGGTGCTACTTTATTTCCTGTGTGACACTAAAGTTTCTGTAGTGTCAGCTTCTGTCAAGCTTAAGGCCATTGTACAAAAACAAGTCAAGGTACAGGTTTTATCACATTGCGATAATATCACAAATGCAATTAATCGTTCAGCCCTACAGACCATCATGATTTATTTAGACTGCAGGGGATGCTGGTGGTACAAACGGGAGGTGAAGTGGTCGCTGGGGACAAGAAGAGTAATCAGTGACCGGTGTATAATCCGGAGGTGTAGTGAGAAGACATTGTGAACATCTGGGTGTTGGCTGAGCAGTGACGGATCTGCTGCATAACATCTACAATTTAAGCAACAGTTAGGCAATGGTGTTGGCAGTAACGCATTACTGTATTATTAATTTATCCTAGTAACTAGTAATGTAAGGGAGTACCATTTCCAAGACAGTAATAATAATAATACTTTAATTAATCCAAGTAATGGGGTTGTACCGCGTTGCCAGAAGGTGATTTGTTTTGTGTCCAGGTACTTATACTCGTCAACAATGTCTACAGGTTTCCCATGGATGGTGGTGATGCCTGCGACAGCCAGTTTCTTCTGCTTGTTGGAAAAGGTCATCTTCTTAGTCTTGTTCACATTAAATTCCAGGCAGGAATTATCACACTATTCTACGAACTCATGAAGAGCTGAGTTGTGTTGCTGTAGGGGGGCCTGAAACAAAGATAGGACAGAAAAGTGTCATCAGCAAACTTGACCACATGATAGCTTGGCTGGACGGACCGGCAGTTAAGGGTGAGAGGACACAGCCTTGCAGGGAACCAGTTCATGTTTACAGACGATAGACTAGGGCAGGGTTCCCCAAACTACAGTCCGCCCCCACATTTGGACCGACTCCTCTGAACATTGGCAGAGACAAATTGTTTAATTTAAAAATGATATTATATATATATATATTTTAATCATCTGTATTTGATAATAAAAGCTTGGCTTTCAAACTAAAATCCCCATAGTTATTAACTATTAAAACTTCCCTTAGTTGTTTAATTGTTTGAATGGTACATTCAACATAACATCCTGACCAGCACGTGATACTAATCTACAGCACCTGTGCATGCTAGTCAGCAAGAAAATAGCCAAAAGGTTGGGAAAGAGAATAGTTGATTCAGAATGCAGGGTATTTTACAAACAGTTTTTTGTTCAATGCAAAGATATTGCTGTTTGTCTCATCTGTCAAGAAACAGTGTCTGCGCAGACACAATGAAACCCGATACAAAGACAAGTATGCCAGCTTGCAAGGTCAAATGAGAACAGATAAGGTGTCGAAGCTCGAAAGCGGACTATCAGCTCAGCAGAACAAGTTTGTACGTCAAACCCAGTTGAACCAGTCATCCAAGCTAGCTTTCAGGTAGCTAAGCTGATTGCAACCATTGGAAGGCCATTCAGTGAGGGTTCATCAAGAATTGTATAAATGCGGTCGCAGAGGTGTGCCTCGATAAGAAAGACGTCTTAAATGCGGTGAGTCTGTCCGCAAGTACAATTGCAAGACGAACTGAAGAAATGCGAGATAATGTATATGCCCAGCTGCAAGAGAAAGTGAAAGAATTTGAGAATTTTTTCCTCATTATCACTGGATGAGAGCAATGACGTGCAGGACACAGCACAGCTGCTCATTTTTCTTTGCGGTGTGAGCTCAACCTTTGAAGTGTCCGAGGAGCTGGCGGCCCTACAAAGTCTCCAAGGTACTACAACAGGGGAGGATATTTTTGATAAATTTGTGGAAAACGATGGAAGACTTGGATTTAAACTGGTCTAAGCCGGCCAGCATGACGGGGCTACTAGTATGGTTGGTGCGTCAAGGGGGCTAATAGGACATATGAACAGAGAAATGGAGGAAAGAGGTCTCACCACCCCGTTACAGGTCCACTGCCTGATTCACCAGCAAGGTTCTTAAGTGGGAATCTGTCACGAAGATGGTGGTGTCATGTATAAATTTCATCAGAGCAAACGGACTTAAAGACAGGCAGTTCCAAGCCTGTCTCTCAGAGCTAGAGTCTGCTCACGGAGATGTGCTTTACCACACTGAAGTCCGATGGTTAAGCCACCAAACTGAGAACGCTTGTTTGATAGGTAGTAAATGTTGGGAATACCATGTTTCTACACAGACATACACACTTTGTTTATAACATGGTTCAGTTCAAATGTTTTCTCATATTTTTTTTTTTTTTAGGTGACCCAACCATTTGAGCTTATTTGAATGGACCTTATTGGTAAATTGGCAACAACCACCAGTGGCAATCAGTATGTGTAAACATATCCACTGAAATTGAAACGTGCAGAGGAGGTGACAACAAATAATCAAGTTTGTCCACCAGTTCGAGGCTCCAAAAAGAATTTTGACGGACCACGGGACTCAGTTTGTGGATGCGGTAATGCTGCCTTTCTAATTAATAATTTTTTATGTAGAGCTTTATTTGTGGAATGATAGTAATATGTATTTAATGTGAAGTGTTGTCACTTGTAAATTTCTGAAATTACATTTTTATTAAATATGTAACAGATCAACAAGAGTGTATGTGCCAAATTAAGCATGAAAATAAGTCTCTGTGCGCCATACCACCCACAGACCAATGGTCTGGTTGGGAAGATGAATTGGACCATCCAAAAAACTAAGGGAAGCACAGCATGTCTAGGATGAAATTGTCGATTATAAGTTATATGCCAAAAAGTGCTACACATCAATTCAATGTTGCACCCCCCCCAAACCTTTGAAATATATTGACGCTGTAATGTTTGGGTTGTGAACCAAAAAACAAACCACCACCAAATTCTCCCCATTATTCTTAACGTTTGGTAGGGAAGCACGTTATCCTGCAGAGATTCCAGAGGATTATCAGGTTTGAGAAAATGCTAAATTATGGTTCAATACAGTATGAGGAAGGAATGTCAGACAACTTGACATTAAAAAGTGAATTAATCTGAATATTTTTTATTCAATGAAGTTTTATTTACACTGTCAATTCATCATCTTAAGATATCTCATTGCACTTGTCGTCCAGAGAGACCCTGAATTTCCCAATATTAACAAGCACTTAGTGACAAGGGAAAAGAAAATTTAACTTTTTACCGGCAGTTCCCAATGTTTATGCTTTCAATGGCCACTGGAAACTTTACCTAATCTATATCCCGCCACATTGAGTTTATACCAGTCCAACTTATCTTTTAAAAAAATCATTTTTACTTATTTTCTACAGGTGGACGAGGATGTCGTAAAATATGAAACGGTCTCCAAAGACATTGAACGCCTTGATGCAATCACGAGCATTGTCCAGGAAAATGTGTCACAGGTCCAGGATAAGACACGGCAGAGACTCACAACTTTGCAAGGGTGGAAGACTTGAGGCCAACTTCTTGGCCCCTTTACCATAACAGCACCGGAAGGCAAAAGGGCTGACCTACTTGCGGACAACAGTTGGAAAAAGGTGAATATTGACCACCTGAAACATTTTAAGATTCAGACGCCTCGGATTCCACACAGGATTGCCTCAGCACAAGTTGCCCATTGTGGGCAGTGGTGGTTAGATAGCAGCCTCAGCCCCTCACTGAGGAAAACCATGTGCCACATATATAGATGCAGAAGTAAAAATGTATGTTTTGCATTTTTTTTTTGTGAAGACATATACTGACTATCATGCACACCAATAATAGCTACAGTAACTTGACAATTACATCTGGGAATCACACAGTTTAGGCTTTGTCTTTGGTGATCAGGAAAGGAAATGTTATTATTTCAGCCATTTGTAACATTTATCTAAATCATTGGGCAACCCAGTAACAGATTAAGTGCATCTTCTTTCTCTTGCAGATGTGAATGATGTGTGGTGCTGGAAAACACTCAGATGTGCGGTGCTGGAAAACACTCAGATGTGCATGTGATTATGACCTTACAAACTGTTCTGCTGGGACATAGCAACGATTGCTCCCAGTCAAGGGCTTGAGAGTGAGGTAATGATGTTATAATTCTATGCCCTCAGCTTAAATTATTTCTTTATTGAAAAAAATCTTAATGTCTTGAGCTTTGACATTCTCATTATTATTGCAAGCAGGTAGTTGGAAAACTAGAGAAAAAGAAACACTGTATAATACTATAAACTAATATATGTCACGAATTTGCTTCTTCCAATACCACAATACTAAGTTTAATCAAGTGCATATTGACACAATATCCGATTCAAAAGCACCATAATATTTGTCATTCTACACATATTTCTTGGAAATATGCAGGTACACATGTAAAGTGTGTGTATAGAAGACAGAAATGTTCGATGGTAAGTTCAGCAGGGCAGAATACATTAAATACACTGTCGCGCAACATGCTGTGCTCAGTAATGGATAGTGTTGTTGTAAATATGTTGTAAATGTAAGAATGTGTTGTTGAAACACTGTATGACATAACTGGGTGACTTCACAGGTAATCAGTGCTTACCTTACTGTGCTGGTGCGACAGTACAACAAACAAAATGTGGATCAAGCTGTTGTCATTGACAATCATCTGGACGGGGAAAACCTCCAAACTCAAGGTTTGTAGAGAAACGTTTTTCCCCCCAGATTTACAACAGTGATGTCATTGTCATTTAAACAAAGGCAAAAGTACAGCAATTAGATATATTCATACATTGATTTGATTTTCAGATTGACCCACTGAGATATAAAATGATACTGGGAATTTTCAATGAACACCACCACTGGATGTTAACGGTAAAAGTGGGACATTATTATTAACTGTTGTAGTAACCACACAGATGAATTTTGACAGATTTAAAATAATGAATGATCTGTATAATGATATGTTTGTACTTGCCTGCTTTCATGTTTAAAGCTTTAAAATTCACAGCCTGAAACATGTTTCCCTCGAAAAATATAAAGGTTACATATCCTCATGAAAAGAAGACCCAGGTGAACATAAAACGGTGCCTGGAAACAACAAGGTGACAATGAATCAAATAAAATGAATATTAAAATAGTATAGAAGGTTATGAAATTGAATAAGCTTACTAAAATCTCTATATTGTTCATTAAGGGCATTCATGCGGAAGAGAGGATGTAAGGTCTCCAGATGGGCATGCAACAGTCGTCTACATGGGCTACAAAGAGACAGTACTACATCATGTGAGGTCTTTGCCTAGAAAGTGAGTGTAACTGGTTCTTAACGCCAGTTTTTTTAACCATGATTTAGTGACTAAATGCAGGAACATTAATACTGGTTACTTTACAAACTTCTGACTGGTACTATGCATATCCTGTGTTGAGTATTTAACTTTCTTTATGAGTGTTAATTAATAGACGTAATGATTTGTGTATTCAATATGCCATCTTAAAACATGCTTATCAAATCTATTTTCCATCAGTTTGCTGAGTGCATATTCCAGAAGGGCTGTCAACCGCATGAGAATGAACATAGCGTCCACTCTCCTCCGTGAGAGCGGTGCGTTTCCCTTTTGGCTTATACTTTGTGTGTCTTGAAAACTGTGTTGTACTTTAAACAACAACAACAAAATTAAGTTTATACCGTAATGACTGAGGATAAGTACTCATCAGTGCCACAAGAAGATTTTAAGCCTGATTTGCAAGAAGTCGCAGAGCTCGCCAAAAGTCTGGCTGTAACTCGTTGCTTTTCCCCCCATCAGTGAGTGATTGACTCTTGCCAGCAGTCGGCCAACTCGACATCCCCATCCGCCCAATGAGAGGAGGCAGCTGGTGGAGCAGGCAGCTACTTTTTCATTACAAAACATTTTTTGCTCACCTCCAACTGTCTCTGTAGCACAGACAATCCCTGCTGCCCACTTGTGGCAGTCCAGTCTTTCACAGGCTACCGGTCTCCACCTAGTCTCTCACATAGCAAATGATGGTTACTAAGCAACATACATCAAAGGCTAGGATTATTAGAACTATTTATTTAAATCTATCCCATCAGTGCGTAAAATGAACAGGCTATTGAAATTTGCTGAGTGTGTTTACGTGTATAACGCAAACCCTATTTGTCACGGAGTGATACAGATCTGAGCAAATGAATTCGCTCATTATATCACTACTATGAACCAATCAGATTGCTTAATTTGAGCTACCGGTTTTATAAAAGTACAGGTAGGTCAAGGCTCGACAGGAAGTGTGTTAGTAGCTGAAGTGTTTATTCATTACTTTTAGTAATTCCTTTATATTTTAAAATGTACTTGTTCACTAAAACCTTCTATGCATTTATCATGTCAGGCACTTGATTGTCAAACTTCCCACAGGCCAAACTTTAAAGAGGATGTGCTGAAAAGCTGAGCACCAGTGGAGGAAAACTAAACTCCAGACTGACTCTGAACTCAACAAAGAGTCTCCAAAAATAAGCTACTATGAGCACGACAAAAACTCACAGAATAATAATGCAGGCAGACTGTTTTTCACGGTGATAAACTCACGAGGAAATATAATGACTGCTTCATTTTTCACCATCAGTTTATGCGCGCTCCCGACACAAAACATGCTGCACCGCGCACGCGCTACGCGGGACACCCGTAAAACAAAGAAAAGAGAAACGCTCGTGAGTTTTTCTTTCAGCTTCCTCTCTTCAAGATGAAAACAGGAATCACGGAGACACTTTGGAAATCAAACCACGTCAACACAAACCCTGGAGCGGGTTTTCAGGCTCTGATCTCTAACAACAGAATGAACGGATGATACACGGACCCTCGAGACTCTTCCTCGTGTCTTTAGTCTCGTGATGAAGTCATGAACACTGACCTGAACATCGGTGCTATCAGAGCACGAGGCTGCTGTTTGGCTCCTGTGGTCCGGGTTCTGGTTCTCCATCGTCCTGCAGGTCTGTGACTGGTGGACCGTGTTGTCCTGGACTGAGTCTGGATTCTGGTCTCGGAGCTCTTCAGGCTGATAATGCGTTCCTAGTTCCCAGTCGGAACTTTCAACTTGAACGCCTCCTGAAGTCGGATTTCCGGTCTTTTCCTCCCTCCCCTACTTCGCCTCCGTTTGCGCGTTCACGCTGAGGGTTTGTCCCAATCCCAATGTCCACCTTCAGACTTTGCGCGTTCCCGGGAAGTCCGTGAGGGCTCAGGGCTGTCCCACTGTCAAATCGTCAAGTGCGCGAGGGCTCTCTCGCGGACATTTTGAGCCCTTTATGGACCCTTTTCGAAAGTCCGCATTTCTGCAGACTTTGGCTGAGGGAACTGCCCACAGTTCATAGCGGTATGACGTGAAACACCGGGGTTACCGGGGGAATCCCGGTAGCGACAGAAAAATCACGGCAAATCCGCGTTATAAGAGAAGAAAACAGTAAACAAACAAGCATCAACACCAACAATGATGCTAATATTGTTGAAAGCTTTCTTAACTTCAATCACCTTATTACACACTTAGCCTAGTTTTCACTTAATGATGCTGTTTGACCAACAATAGTGATTATTGATAAATATATATTGACATTTAGGCTACCTCTCCTCCACTCTGTAGGACAAGAGCCTGCAGGACTTAATAAGGCAAAAACATAAAATAAAAAGTGTGCAACGTGTTTCAGCGTCGTCAAGGTGCTAAAGTGGCAAAGTGCCGTCCCGTTGACAGCATTTTGAGCCCTTGCAGCCTCTTGCACTCAATCAATTTCCAAGTGATGTCAGTAAAGTCTGTGAGGGGTCAGGGCTTAGGGGGGATATGGGGATTGGGCCATTTAGTGCCATCAGAAACCAATGAGGGCGGAGTGATAAAACCCTCCAATGCTGAGCGAACATCGGTGATTTCTATTGTGAAATGTTGTATTGGTGTATTTGTGAATGTAATTTTTTCCATATAAAATAAAGAGGTTCAAAACATGTAGCCTAGTCTTTTACAATCAATATCAATCTCATCATAAAAGAATATAATGTATTTCTTAAATAATAGCTGCATCAGTCAAAAGCTTGTAGAATATCCTAATCTAAATTATCAAAATAATTTGGTACATATGGCCTAAAATAAAATAAATGGCAAATGGTTTCAGTTTTGTTATTGCAAATTACTTTTCCTCAGCATCAATCCTAACTCTTAATGCAACTGTTTGATATCACCACCCACAGACAACAGCACTGGTATATTTTTATATAAAAAGCGATGGTAGGTAAACTTACCTCTGTACCTTTCTCGGTCTCAATTCTGGGCCCTGTTTCAGAAAGCAGGCTTAACAAAATCTGAGCTTATCCCTGAGCTCTGGGTTGATTGAGCCTGAGGTGGGAAACTCACTGAGTTTTCAGTTCCACAACAGCTGATCAGAAAATTTCAGTCAACTCTGAGTATGTTGAGCCTGATTGAAGCTCCAATACTACGATTCACTATGGCAACGGGTAAATAAAGGCAGAGCCTCCATTTTAATCAGGTGGAGCTATAAAAATGAATGCTGCCAACGCGGACCATGACTGGCTCTAAAACGCAGGATTGGAGGAAGGATCAATGCGTTAACATTATTAAGCTACAACACAGAGTTGCTCATTCATCATTTACCAGACAGGAATTTCCTTAATGAATGATAAAGTGCTGCAGCCCATGACGTGATTTTAAATACGAAGGCTATATTTATTAAGCTGTAACCCGACGGGACAAAATGCCTTGTGGCATTTTTTTACAATAAACTGATCAATGAGCAGTAATCTTTCATATTGTAGTCTGATTGGAACATTCGTATCTTATGCTGCGTTCCAGGCAAATGGCAAATTTTCGACCTCCAACTACAAAAACTACCCCGGAACGCCATCTGAAGTCAGATTTACTACTACTTCAGATTTACTACTAGAAAAAATATGTACCCCGTTTAGGTTTATGTAGAAATATGTTAGGCCTATTAGGTAGCTGGCTACAGTAAATAATCTCAAAGTAATCTTTGCATAAAAGTTATTGTTAAAAATGCCAAAACAAGTGTAACCTACGACACTTGAGGGTTACCAACTGATGTAGCTAGAGGAGTACACAGTTAATTAGTAACTTATAAGCTATTTATGGCAGTTGTTTGCATTTAAACTGCCATCCTTTTAATTAACACCTAAAGCACTGCTGAGGGTGCAACTGTGTGCACACTTTGTCACGGACAGCCATGGTTTTCATTCACTTTCGGCGTCATGCACCACCGTGCACCAAGTCGGAAGTTTCAACTGGGAAATATCCCAGTTCTGACCGGTCTCAAACGCATCATATGCTATCAACTGGAGATAATGTGACTATTTCTGAGTGAGGATGACTGATGTGGTGCAGCTGGAACAAACAGGCCTAAATAAGGTTTGAAAAATTAATTTTCAACATTATCTGCTGATAGTCTTAATGTGTTTTGACAGGATTAATGAAATATGAAAGGAGCAAGATTTTATTAATGTAAAATAGACGTCAGTTTGAATCTAGACACATTTTCACTGCAAAAAAATTAAAAATTAAAAATTAGGGGCATGTTTTTACTGTTTGTAGGAACTTTGCATGTTTATTTATTTTTAATTACACTTAATTCTCCACCTTATTTAAGTGTCACTCACTGTTACGACCCTGGCTCAAGGGCGGCAACATAGAGGAGTCACAAACATCTATAATGATCAAAATAAGGTTTATTGCAAACAAAGTTCAACAGACAAAGAACAACGGTGGCTGCTGCTGAAGATGCTGCTGCTCCTGGCTGCAGTGTGTGAAAGAGCGAGTGGGTGGAGCTAGACAAGGGCCTTTAAAGGCTGGACAGCAGGCACAGGAAATTGGGGAAATGATGGGGAGGAGTTTTCAGGATAGCTGCAAAACAGGGAACAGAGTAACTTTGGACATAACACTCACTTATTGAATCCGCCTCCTTCAGTTCTCTTCACACTCACAGACCTTACGTACCTCTGCTGCAAACACGTCAGTGTGCCCCGCTTCTTACGGTCTCTTCCTGGTCACTTTAGTAGCAGGCTAAGTTGTAAAAGCACTGTGTCTCCCTCCATGTTGTTAGAGAGTTTGAGTAGACAGCTGCGTGCAAACGCAGAGAGAGTGGCAGGGCTGTACGGTGAGGGAGAGAGACGAGCAAACGCTGGCAGGACTTTACGAAACATTAATTAACTCTACATCAAACTCTATAGTTTTGCCTCGTCCAGGCAATTGGTCTTTGTGCAGCCGGGGAAAAGCAACTGAGGCCGCCGGACTCGGCGCCTGCAGCCTGCTTGCTCCCTTGCGAGGTTTTAATGTCATGTGACATGAGCTGCGTTTCTACCAAAGGAACTTTACCCTGGAACTAGGAACCTTTGGAGGAACTCACTGCGTTTCCACTAGAGGGACCAGGGTCTAAATGTAGTTTGGGGGTCTTCATTTTACCTCCTAAAAGTCCCTGCATGGGGGGGTAGTACTTTCCGAATGTAGCGGTACTTTGGGGGGCGGGGCTTGCCTTGCAGGGAATTTCTGAATGGGCGAGTAGAGGCTACTGGCTTTAACTGGAGAATGTCAGGTGTTTGTCTGCTACTGCTCCTCTCTTTTCCACCATTGTTTGCAAACCAGTAAATCACAATCAGCAGTCAAATAGCACACACGTCTCGCCGCTGTCCGCCTGAGATCAATCGTCGGCATTGAATGTAAATAACAGCCTGCCTGGGTGTGTTTACAGCGAACAGCTGATGGCGTTACTACTGGGTCCAGAGTTGTGGCTTTTAAGTTTTCATGAGTCAGGAAGTTTCAACACAGAGCTGAAGTCGGTCTCCTCCTCTTAAAAACCAGCTGAACAGCTGATTACAGCAGGTAATTAAAGCTCATTAAAAATCCCGTTCCTCCGACGCTCAGGCGACACAGACATGAGTCCTGCAGCTGATCTGCAGCTCTTGTCGCTGGAGATGTTTTAATAACCTTCCAAACTGTCGCAATTTTATTTTTGCCGTCGTTTTATCTGAGCTGGAGTTATTTTAATTACTTGATGGTTTTATCCAGTTTGTTATCCACACGTCTCGCAAATGTCCGCCTGAGATCGTATGTTGGCATAAAATTTATAGTTGGGAAACAGCAACCAGCGTTCAGCAGTGTGTTTACAGCGAGCAGCTGATGGAGTTACGCTAAATACTGGGTCAGAAGTTGTTGTTTTGAGTTATCAGGAAGTTTCTACAAGGAGACAAAGTCGGTCTCCTCCTCTCCAAAACAAGCGCAACAGCTGATTACAGCAGGTAAAGCTGTCGCGACTTTATTTTTGTGCTGCTTTCTCTGTGCTGGAGTTATTTTAGGAATATTATGGCTTTATCTAGTTTGTTATAAAATGTGTAACAAACTTTATCGTGTGTCTCTTCATTATACTCCCACACAACAAAGCTGCTGCTTAAACGGTCAAGCACAGCCTGTAGTTTTTCATTATATTCCAGTCAAATCTGATGTTCATTTATATATTAAGTGTTGCTCATAGTGGTTACAAATAACGATGCCTGTGCATCGCTGTGTGCGGCGTGCAGGCCTACAGCCCACGTCAGCTGGTTAATTTGCCTAATCTTGGCAGGTCTTTAGACCACGGTGGGAAAGCACACAACTGTGGGCTGAAGGATCCTTTAAGTTCCTTGAAAAGAGATCTGGGGACTTAAAAGTCTCGGGGACTTTTGGTCAAAAAGCGCCTATGGTGACGTTTTGCAGTGCCGGCGAAAGTTGGTCACAATTTCTAACCAGCATGCCCGATTTTAAGTCCAGCATGCATCACGTTACGTCAGAGCTGCGCAGCTCCGCGTGAAATCAAACTCACCTAATAGTCCATGTATCATGTGTGTTTTTGTGAAGGAAGCGCCGTCTCATGGTGAAACCCTGCAGCTGAATGAAAGGGGCTTGAATGGGCGTTTCCTGTGAATCTCCCAGTGGCTGATAACAGCTGCAGCTGTTTTCCATTGTGATATTTGTGGCTCATTCTAATGCATGCAGTCAAACAAACTTTATTTATACAGACACAGAAAAGTCAGCAGCTGTAGTAAATCATAACCACTGACAGGAAGTTAAGAGTCAAGTTGAACCACATCAGAACTTTCTACACCGCCAGGATTTAGAAGCTGCTGGAAGCTGCTGTGTTTACATTTTGAACCCGTCAGAATTTGTCATATTTTCTGAAGAACCACAAGAAATATTGTTGAAAGGAAACAGTTCATTAAACGTCCAGTTTCAAATAATGAGTCAAAGCTTCTCTTTGTGTCGACTAATTTAATGAGAACATTGAAAAGGACTCGAGTCTCCTGCTCAGATTATTACAGCACCAACCCCAAAGTTAAACAGAAAGCAACACATTTACTGACAGAACAGAAAGCAAACTGCTGTTAAAATGGAGTCAGATAATGAAGACACGATAATATTTGATTCAATCAGACTTTCACAAGAACAACGTTTGTTCACACTGAACACAAATGCCGTCTGTAGTGTTTTTTGTAGTCCCCGTTTATTCAGCGCCTCTTCCTCCTCCTCACTGGATCAAACCACAGCAGTTTAAACCCAGAGGCATCCAGTGGACCTGGTTCAGGCCTCAGAAACATTTGGACTGTGATTTTTGCCCTGTGTCGGAGCAGGTACATTTACATACATTTATTCATTTAGCTGACGCTTTTATCCAGAGCGACTTACAATTGCTATACATGTCAGAGGTCGCACGCCTCTGGAGCAACTAGGTGTTGCGTCTTGCTCAGGGACACATTGGTGGATGTCTCACAATGGGAATCCCACACCAAAGTCAAGCATCTTATCTATGCGCCATCACCACCCCCTTAGGTATATACAGACATCATGTGATCTAGTTAGTTTGAAGCATAAAGAGTTCTTCAGACTTTGATCTCAGAACTCAGCAGAAACGTCTTTAGACTCTTTCCTCCAGCTTGTTTTTTCTTGTCTATCTAACGATGATTTTAGTACTCAAAAGCTTCTACAAATTATTTTATAGATTCATCAAAGCATCATTTAAGAAGTACTGTTGCTTGGCGGTGCCCCTGCCATCATAAGCACGTCGTGGTCACACAATGTACGTGCAAAGTGCGACAGTAATAAATGTCTGTGCAAGAGTGTGCTATATAGCTAAATGGATTAAACAAAGCATCGATGCAAAGAATTTGAATTTTCAATGAATAATAATTTAATAATAATAATCTTTATTTGTAGAGCACTTTTCAAAAACAAGTTACAAAGTGCTTTAACAAGTGTAAAGACAATAATACCCAAGAGACAATAATACAAAAACAATACAAGATAAAATCATGAAAACATTGAAAAGACTAAAATACATGTTTAAGATAAATATAAAATAAGTAAAATACAATAAAATAAAAGGGTTAAAATAAAGTCAAATAAGATCGGGAAAAGCTCTCCTATAAAAGTGTGTTTTAAGAAGGGACTTAAAAGAGTTCACTGACTCAGCCGACCTGATTTCCTCGGGCAGGCTGTTCCAGAGCCTCGGGGCCCTGACAGCAAACGCTCTGTCCCCTTTAGTTTTCAGTCGAGACTCTGGAACAGACAACAGACCTCTGCCCGAGGATCTCAAGGTACGTGCTGGTGCGTATGGGACTAAAAGGTCAGAAATATAACAAGGCGAGAGGCCATGAAGAGCTTTAAAAGTGATCAATAGAATTTTAAAGTCAATTCTAAAACATACTGGGAGCCAGTGTAATGAAGCTAAAATAGGAGTAATGTGGTCATATTTCTTTGTTCTGGTTAAAAGCCTGGCAGCTGAGTTCTGGACAGTCTGGAGTCGATCAATAGATTTTTGGGTTAAACAGGTGAAAAGGCTGTTGCAATAATCCAGGCGTGATGAGATGAAGGCGTGTAAAATGGTCTCGGTGTCCTTAAAAGTTAACATAGATCGAATTTTAGCTATATTTCTAAGTTGATAAAAACATGATTGAACAAGCTTTGTGGTGTGCTGCTCGAAATTTAAATTACTATCAAACCAAACACCAAGGTTCTTTGCTACAGGCTTAATGTGATTTACTAGCGAACCAGCAGATGGCAGTATTTGATTTGCCCAACAGAATCTATTACTTTCAGTAAAAATTTTGTAAGTATTACATCAAGTGGGCCGGAGGACACTCTCATTTGTGATACTGTTTTTAAAAGCTCAGACAAGTCGATGGGATAAAACTGATTAAAACTCTCTTGTTGCTGGTGAGGAACCTCTGAGTAAGAGGCCACGGGGGTAATAGAGGCTCTGATTGACACCACCTTATTGGTAAAATAAGATAAAAACAATTCACAGTCATCATTACTTCCAGCTGAGGCACAAGGAGGGGTTGGGTTTACCAGCTGATCCACAGTCTTAAACAGAAACCTGGGGTTGTGTTTATGTGTAGTAATGAGTTCAGAAAAATAGTGTGTTCTCGCATCCTTAACCATGTTATTGTAGTCATCAACATGAATATTAAAATCGCCACAAAGAACAATTCTGTCATAATTTAAAACCAGAGTAGATAAAAATTCAGGAAGTTCTGATAAAAATCCTCCAGGCGTTTTGGGGGGCGATAAATTATAACATATGATAGGTTGCAGCCCTCCGAGTTTAAGAGTGAGAACTTAAAAGGAGTTAAATTCATCACAGCGTACTTGATGACATTTTAAATTTTTCCTATACACGCTCACTAGCCCACCACCACGACCACTGACCCTCGGTTGACTAAAGCAATCATATTGAGGTGGACACAGTTCAGCTAGCTGGCTATAGTCATTCATTTGCAACCAGGATTCAGTTAAAAACATAAAATCTAGATTTGCAGACAAGATAAAATCATTTAAGATAAAAGTCTTACTTGACAGTGATCTCACATTGAAGAGAGCCATTTTAAATGAGTTTGTTCTGGGTGCTGGAGTTGGTGCAGTTGTCCTAATCCTTAAGAGATTACTATATTTCTGTGTGGGATGTGCACATTTCGGTTTACTGGTCTATGCGTGATGATGACAGGAATAGAAGTCTGTGGAACAGCGCTGGGAGCAGACGGCTTTACATGCCAGCAGGTGGAGACAGTTGTTAGTGGCAGTGAGGCAGAGATCTGTTCAGTGAGCGGTGGTGTGTCCAGGTGTGCTGCATGAATGATGAGTCATTCACGTAAGTCATGTGTGGACCGCACCACATGCTGTATGTGCGCAGCTAACATTTCTGAGCCCCGTTTGTTTGGGTGAAGTCCGTCTGTCTTAAAAAGAGAAATTCTTTGCCAGAAAATATTAAAATTATCCACATAAAACACACGGTGAGCCCTGCAGGCGGACTGGAGCCAGTCGTGGAGGCCAAGGAGTCTACTGAAGCGGCCAGCACCGCGACCGACTGTGGGAATGGGACCAGAGATAAAAACGGACTTTCCACACTGCTTTAAAAAGTTAAAAAGACGGTTAAAATCTGATTTTGTCAGCTCAGACTGCCGAAGAGCTGTGTCATTTGTTCCCACATGGACTATCACTCTTGTGATGGAGACGGGAGCGACGGCATCAGGTCCTGGAGTTTTTATTTTTAAATGTCAGCCGTGGTGGCACCGGGGAAGCAGCGAGTGGTAGCGTTAAAGAAACGGATGTTTCTGGTTATGGAGTCACCAATTATTAGTGTGGTTGGGGAGAAAAGAGGACGGGAGATGCCGGTTGTGTGGTTCCAGAGCAGGACTGAGCAGAATCGGTGTCGGATGACTAAAATCCTTAACCCAAGTAAAACTTAATTAAATAAAAAGGATATAAAAAATGTAACGAAAAAGAGTGGATTAAAACTGGATAAGAGTTCGGTTTAAGACGGAGCTTCCGACAGGTGGCTACAGACGCCAACGCATGTGCAGAGAGCATGAATCACCGGCATTTCTCTCAGTGCTCCGGTGACAAGTCCAACTACATTTTGAACTATTAGCGGCAGGTGGGGAGGGGTACGGTACGCTACGGTAGGTTGTTGTCTTAAATGTTACTTGCACACTGCTCATAAAATCATTTTTCTCATTGCACGTAGGCTTATTTGTTTTTAAGGGCACATGCGAGAGCCCGGTGTGGGTGGAGATAATGAGCAGATTGCAGTGAACAAACAGAGGAGAGAGCGTCACACCCACTTTTTCTGTTTTATTAAATAGCAACATTTTTGCAGTTATGTAATTGCACATGACGTCATAGCGATTAGATTAATCGTGCAGCTCTAGTGTATACCTGTTTATATTACACTGTAGTCCACCTTAATTGAATGTTGAAAAGGTGTATACGACATTTATGACAGGTTCAAAGTGTTGTTCCGTTAGTCGGATTGACAGTCACATTTTTCAATAAAAAAAAAAAAAATAAAATATATATATATAAATAAAAGTTGAACAAACAGATGTTGAGAAAGTTTTCGTTGGGGATAGATCAATGTTAACTTTTAAGGACACAGAGACCATTTTACACGCCTTCATCTCATCACGCCTGGATTATTGCAACAGCCTTTTCACCTGTTTAACCCAAAAATCTATTGATCGACTCCAGACTGTCCAGAACTCAGCTGCCAGGCTTTTAACCAGAACAAAGAAATATGACCACATTACTCCTATTTTAGCTTCATTACACTGGCTCCCAGTATGTTTTAGACTTGACTTAAAATTCTATTGATCACTTTTAAAGCTCTTCATGGCCTCTCGCCTTGTTATATTTCTGACTTTTAGTCCCATACGCACCAGCACGTACCTTGAGATCCTCGGGCAGAGGTCTGTTGTCTGTTCCAAGTCTCGACTGAAAACTAAAGGGGACAGAGCGTTTGCTGTCAGGGCCCGAGGCTCTGGAACAGCCTGCCCGAGGAAATCAGGTCGGCTGAGTCAGTGAACTCTTTTAAGTCCCTTCTTAAAACATACTTTTATAGGAGAGCTTTCCCGATCTTATTTCACTTTATTTTATCCCTTTTATTTTATTGTATTTTACTAATTTTATATTAAATTTTCATGCTCTTATCTTTTTTTTGTATTATTCTTTACACTTGTTAAAGCACTTTGTAACTTGTTTTTGAAAAGTGCTCTACAAATAAGGATTATTATTATTATTATTATAATTTGAAGTTTGGAAAAAGGTAATAAATGCCAATATACTGTAGGATATCTGAATATGAAAAGGTTAAAATCATAATATATTGTGACTTAATATCGTGATAATATCGTATTGTGTGGTTTCTGGTGATTCACACCAGATTCACAGGAAGCAGCTTGCTTGACTCGGAACTCAGGAAGCAGCTTGACTGTCAGTGGATTTTAAAGTGACTGCGATGAGCAAAAGCTTTCCCACATTGGTCACACCAGTACAGTTTCTGTCCAGTGTGAACACGTCTGTGTCCTATTAGGTGACCTAATGTAGTGAAAGCTTTCCCACACTGGTCACACCAGTACGGTTTCTCTCCAGTGTGAACACGTTGGTGTGTTTTTAGGTCACCTGATGTAGGGAAAGCTTTACCACACTGGTCACAGCTGTACGGTTTCTCTCCAGTGTGAACACGTTGGTGGACTTTAAGAATATCTGATCTAGTGAAAGCTTTCCCACATTGGTCACAGCTGTACGGTTTCTCTCCAGTGTGAACCCGTTGGTGTGTTTTTAGGTCGCCTGATCTAGTGAAAGCTTTCCCACACTGGTCACAGCTGTACGGTTTCTCTCCAGTGTGAACACGTGTGTGTATTTTTAGTTCATGTGATCTAGTGAAAGCTTTCCCACACAGGTCACAGCTGTACCGTTTCTTTCCAGTGTGAAGCCTCTGATGAATCTTTAAATATGAAGATGATGTTGTGAAGGATTTGTCACAGTGCTGATATTTTAGTCCCACTCCTCCTCTCCGTTTCTATATCAAAAGACAGACACACACAGAGAAAGACAGTGAGATGTCACGGTGGAGCGAGCTATCAAGAACCATAAATGTGGCTGACACCAATGAGACTACTGTAAACCTGTTTCCATGACAACAATGTGCAACTGTTTCCATGACGTGTGATTTATCGTTTATCATTTTTTTAAATGCATATGGTAATGCTTATTATAACACATCTTGTCAAATTCTGAGTAATAGTGTGAATTAACGCTGTTATTACAGCTACTTTATGAAGAACAAGATCTGTTTTGTAAATCACAAGACTATTACCCGGAAGATTTGAGAGGAGCGCTAGAGAGAAGATAAGAGTGGCGGGCGAGAACAGTGAACTAAAATACTCCTGTCCGTTGTTGTACAGCTGGTCTACCACGCAAACACGGTAATTACCAAATTAACCTCCTATCATTCCTGTAAATTTTGAGTAAAATGCCTATCCAAGGCATATCCATAGTAAATACAGTTCTTGAACCATTTGAAGTAAATGCATGCTTCTGGAAGTGTCTAATCCAAAAGTCACAATCACCGTAAATACTACTGGAATTGATTAACATAAGTTTGAAAACATCAAATGTTTTTTTTTCCGTTTCTGCTTAAAAACGGTTGCTAACAAATGCATGCAGACAGCTATAACAGGGACTTAGCGGGAAAACACCAACTTAGTCCAATTTAAAATTTTATATGAAAAATAGAAAATTGTGAGGTTTTACTAAGGTTCTGTCTCAGACCAGTATCTAATGAAAATTCAAAGAGGTCAAGTTAAAAGAAAAAAAATTCCCAAACGGTCTGAAACATCAAAAAATTTATACAAGATGAACAAACAGATGTTGAGAAAGTTCTTTGGGGATATAATCTGCAGTTGGAAAAAAGGTAATAAATTCCAATATATTGTTGAATATATTGTAATATGAAAAGGTTGAAATTAGTAATAATTAGTTGTAATCGATTACGTCAACGAATCGCTGCATCTGGGGCGAGTTCAGCGTCGACAAACGTAGCAACTGTTTTTTCAACGGAAACGGTGGTTCCCTGAACACCCTGCTGTGTACGCAAGCGAATAAACACAAATAATCGTTAGATTTATCAACTTCAAAACTAATCGATATGTACAGCCCTAGTTAAAATTATAATATATTGTGACTTAAGTATCTAATTTTTTGCCTATGTAGGAGAGCCCTGTTTATCCATATTATAGCAGTGACATTAGTAGTAGTTTGTTTCGCTGGCCTCCACAGTACGTAAACTAATTTAATTTTCATTAGTAGTACTCCATAATTTATAACAACAATCTGATATTTCTAAAATTAAATTGTTTTCTGTGGTTTTATACATTAGACTCATATTTAACATTTTCTTGTACTTTTGTTACTAGGTAAGCTAAGTACTATGTATAGCAATAAAAAACAAAAGTTTTAACTGCATTATGTCATGGTATCCATTTCTTAAAATAAGGAGAAAAAAGAATATTGGCCAATATATCGGCATATCAGATTTTGAAATCCTTGAATACTGAAATCGGCATCGGACTTAAAAATATTCCCATATTGGTCGGCCTCTAGTGACAAGTTTTGAGTTGCCTGTAACTAGGGATGGGGATCGATACACTGTTCTAAAAAGGACCCAGATCCAAACTTTCTCAAAACACAAAAATCAATAAAAGGTCTGAGTTTATCGATACTGCTATTGAGACTAGGGGGTCCTATAATGTTATGTCTCAAGCGTCAAATCTCATTCAAATTGAACAGCAGCAGATATGAAGAGGAGGAAGGACTGATGCACACAGTTTCTTTCTAAACGTCACTTGATATTGTGGTGTCATTTTGACTTTATATAGTGATGTTATGTGGTAAAAAAAACAACATTTAGTTGTAGTAAAAATATTCAATTATAATCCTATAAATAATTTAAAAACAACCAGGCAGCTAGTGTGACACACTTAATCTTTGTGTATTTATTTTAAGTCCTGTCATCTCAATATCTAACAATGTTATTGCACATTGATTATTTTCCTCAAATGGTGGTCTACAGGTCAGTGGTGGTCGACAGGTCAGTGGTGGTCTACCCCGTTGACCACCAACCCGTATTTCAACATTGGTTTTCAGTCTGAACATCTAAGACCACTTTTCTAGGGCTGAAGGTAACGACGATTTTTCGGTTCCGGGATCAGCTGTGACTTTACTACCCAAACTCATAGCCCAACCAGACGGAGAACAATAACAACAAACGCAAGTGTGGTACATTTGCAGTAGGGATGGGGATCGTTCATTTTTATTGATACCGTTATTGAGACTGCTTAACTATCCGATTCTTTATCGACACCACTATCGATACTTCAGTATCGTTTATTTAGTGATGGTTATTTGATAAGACCAGACCCAACAGACATGAGGCTGGCCTGCACAGTATGAGGAAAATATTCAATGTGCGATAAACCTTATATATTGAGATGATATATCACTTGCTCAATGATCCTAAGAAAGGTGAGAAATCAGCCCAGAACCCACACGGGAGGAGCTGGTCAATGACCTGAAAAGAGCTGGGACCACCGTTTCCAAGGTTACTGTTGGTAATACACTAAGACGTCATGGTTTGAAATCATGCATGACACGGAAGGTTCCCCTGCTTAAACCAGCACATGTCAAGGCCCGTCTTCAGTTTGCCAATGACCATTTGGATGATCCAGAGGAGTCATGGGAGAAAGTCATGTGGTCAGATGAGACCAAAATAGAAGTTTTTGGTCATAATTCCACTAACTGTGTTTGGAGGAAGAAGAATGATGAGCACCATCCCAAGAACACCATCCCTACTGTGAAGCATGGGGGGTGGTAGCATCATGCTTTGGGGGTGTTTTTCTGCACATGGGACAGGGCGACTGCACTGTATTAAGGAGAGGATGACCGGGGCCATGTATTGTGAGATTAAAGCAATCAAGAATGGTGGTGATCAGCCACCTGCAGGATCACGCTTGTCAAAGCTGAGCCAGAACCTAGATGACCCGGCCAGCTTGGGTCCTTTTGCCATTTCCACTGAGCAGGAGAAGCACAGGAGGAACCAACCAAGAGGTGGAGACAGGCAGCAGTTACGGACGAAGTTTCGTTTGGAGGCAAGAAAAGAATGTAATAATTTCAATGTTTTTTTCCATCAGGTAATGGTCCTCTACTTAGATGGCCCGAGAAGTCAGCTGGAGGCGAGGTTCCCTGACCGGCCATATTTTATTTTTTTACCGGCCAATTTGCCTTTTGTGTCACATACTTTTATTTGACGTAATAAAGGTACTATGTCAATTACAAACAAAGAGGACAAAGTTTGAAGCAAAAATTATATTATTGCCATTAAATGTACTTTTACTAAAATAACAGTAAATTGTTTTATAAACTTATAAGATGTTTATTAATCATTCACCTTAACCCTCATCACTGCTCACTCTTAATCACGCTTCATCATTCAAATTAAACCTCATCAGACTGCTCACTTTCTCCAATCCCCCTCTACTACGGCACTATGCTGTAACGCTGACAACAAGGGGCGTTCAAAACGGAAGCAGAACAATTAAAATTATAATCTTAAAAACAAAAAACTGTGTTTACTGCTACTGCGCATGAGCAAGATATGGGATTGACTTTAAACCACAGCTCTCTCTGGTACAACCCACTAAGAATGAGCTTGTGACAGCAGCACACTGACTACACACCATGTTATTACTTCTATAATTGTATTTTAATAAACCACCAGTAAGCAGTGTAATTAAATAAATCTTTCAATCCTAGAGACGTTCCTGTCTCAGCTCATTAAGAAAATAATAACGCAGGCAGACTGTTTGTCACTGTGATAAACTCACCAACACACGAGGAAATATAATGACTCTGCTTCACTTTTCACCATCATGGTTTCGTCTGCGCGCTCCCGACACAACACGGGCTGCACTGCGCAAGCGCCGCGCGGGAAACTCCCAGAACAAAGAAAAGAGAAACGCTCGTGAGTTTTTCTTTCAGCTTCCTCTCTTCAAGATGAAAACAGGAATCATGGAGACACTTTGGAAATCAAACCACGTCAACACAAACCCTGGAGCGGGTTTTCAGGCTCTGATCTCTAACAACAGAATGAACGGATGATACACGGACCCTCGAGACTCTTCCTCGTGTCTTTAGTCTCGTGATGAAGTCATGAACACTGACCTGAACATCGGTGCTATCAGAGCACGAGGCTGCTGTTTGGCTCCTGTGGTCCGGGTTCTGGTTCTCCATCGTCCTGCAGGTCTGTGACTGGTGGACCGTGTTGTCCTGGACTGAGTCTGGATTCTGGTCTCGGAGCACTTCCGGATCCCGCGGAGCCTCCGCGTTCTCGCTGTGACGGCGCCCCGCCCCTTAGTTACTGTCGCTAAGGCCGTTTAGAAACATGGCTCCTTGATTTCAGGCAGAAGATGAAGTTTAGTTAGTTGGTTTCCTGAAACCAGCTGATCATATTTGATGTGTATGAGGGAGTGTGCTTCACACAGAGCAGAGTTTTAATGAAGCGCTTGTTATTATCACATCAGAGGCTCATGAAAATATCCTGCTGAAGCTTTTTGTACATCATGTTTTTACACAGAGACAGAAATAACTTCATGTGTCACATTTAATGTTGAATTTACAAGAAGGCAGAATCATTAAGAGTTTTGTCCGCTCTCCTGACAAAGCATGTGTCGGGCCCTCTGGGTCTTTAGAGACCTTTATTCCTGCTTTCTTGAGAATTTTATGCAAGTAGAGGCATTAAAATACATTTTCAAAGTAGAAACATCTCTCTGACACTCCTAAAGTAAAGTAATCACTTCTGCTGATCCCTTGAGTAGATAAATTAAATGAGCCATATCATCATCAATCTGACCATAAACTGCTGCTTTGACTCTGTTCTGCTGTCTGTCTCATGTTCACCATGTCAGCAGTAGTACTGCCAGTGGCAGGTAGAGTACTCAAAATCTTTACTCACATAAAAAGTAAAATAAAACAATGACAAACCTACTCATGTATAAATATAATAATATATTTTATCTGCTGTTCATCAGGTTAGAAACAGCTGCTGTGCCACACGGTTATTTCTAGGGAATGCAATTTGCTTTGCTGGTTGATTATCTTTAGCTATTTCTGTTTAATAATTATTTCCCCTTTTAATTCCCTGAATGTGTTGATAAGACCACTTTAAAATATCAGCTTGCTGCCCAGCCGACTATTGTTGCCTCTAAATTTTATTATGGACATGTAGCCAAACAAACCGCTTGCTTTGCAGCAGCACAGGCAGCCAAAACAATCTGATTATTCCTGAAGCATCTAAATAATCTTTACAACGCAAAGAATCATTTTGGTAGTAACACAGAGCAGCTCGTTGTTGAAGCAGGTAAACCTGCATACAGAGGAAGCTGTGCGTCATGCGTAAAACCAATAGGACTGTTTTATCCACCATATTCTCTCTCTGTGCATCTGAAAAATGATTGTTTCCTGAATAAATAACAGCTGGTAGCTGCTGAGTGAAGCCAAGATTAGTTTCACCGGCGACATTCTGTTTATGGACTACAGTAGCAAAGATGCACATGACAAATAAACAACTTAAACCCAGAGATCCACAGTTGAGAGTTGTGAACTACTAAATTCTGTTTCATGTGCTGCCTTCTTACCATAGCCCTGTAGCCGAGCTGTCATGACAAATGAACGACTCAAACCCAGAGATCCAAGCTGTGTTCCCATAAACAGTAGTACTCCCTGCTCCCTCACTATAAAACAAATGAAAAAACAGGCTAATATCCATCAAAAGAAAGCGATGCTCTTTTCAACAACATGATACTGTTAATATATCAGAATCAATCTAGTGATAATAATAATCTAACTTAGATGTTACAGTGTGAAGTTTAGGTTTTCTCTGCAGAAACTAAAGACGCTTTTAATGCGCCGTTAATGGAAAATGAAAGTAGGCGCCGGCTGGCTTGTTAAAGAGCGACGCAGGCTGCTTTCCAACAGGCCACCAGTGCCATGATGTGCGCTCACTGGATTTCAGTTGTTTCAGTAGAACAATAAAGCCTTAAACTGAAAAGGTATTTGCCTGATTTTCTAAATGTTTATATCTGTCCAGCTCATTCATCTCTGTGATAAGCGCCCGTCTCTGTACCACAGAGGAGACCTGGCGCTCTTCTGCGTAACTGCGCGCACGCAGCCTGGCTGACCGCTCATTCGGTTAACGCAGCCGATTGCAGATTACAGACTGATAAAGTTATGAAGATATGAATGGAAAATGTGGTGAAATTAAAAGTAGAATATTGGCTCACAGAAAATACTGGAGTAAAGAGTAAAAGAAGACTACAGTTTTGAAAAAGGAACATGAAAAGGTGCCAATGACTCTTTTATTTTATTTTATTTATTTTGTAAAATTACTTGTAATAAGTCACTACCCACCCTGCAGCAGGCGTCCTCACTGCTGTCTTCAGGTACAAAAAGAACAGCACAAAATAAACATAATATTGAGGCACTTTGCTGCACCTGCTTCGAGCAAACTTTTTTTTTTCTCCCTTAACCTTTCAGCACCACATTTGCCTTCTGACGCATGTTTTCTACAGGCTACATGATTTTTAACCGCGTTTCAACCGTTTAATCATGTCTGATGCGGAGTGTGTGATTGATTAACTCACTGAAACCGCCTGGCTATGAGCCAAAATTGCCCAAAAAAGTGAGGGGGACAAAACATTGATTTCAAAATGTGTGGGGGGGGACATTTCCCCCCACTTATAATGGCTCCTACGCGTATGCATCACAGTGAACCTGTTTGTTCACTTAACGGGCCATCGTGTGTTTGTCCAGGTCGGCTCTCTATTCAAATGGGGATCAGCTGCTTGAAAAGGCGACTGATGCGCATTTTCACCTCTCTTCAGGTGATCAGCTTGAATAGGAGGCAGAGAGCTGAACATGTGGACATCAGCTGGCTATTCAGCTGCATTAATGAGCAGCCCAAACAGATGCAAACACAAAGCCACTGAAGGAAAACTGTGTGTTGTGAATGTAGCCTGCAAACCTCTTTAGTTTCCGTTAATACAGAAGAAATTAGAAATATAACAACATGTTGATGTGATGCTCACTTAATAAATAAATACTGGTAGTTGGGAATAATATTTGGGGAGGATCCCTTCTCTGTAGCAGCGGCGGGTATTAAAAGCACAGAGTACAAACATAAAACAAAGCAACACAAACCTGAGAGGCCTGTAAATGTTTCCTTTTCTCCTCCTGTGAGTCAAAAGATCAGACTTCAGATTGAAAACGATCATCTGTTGAACAAAGACAAGCTCCTGTGCTGCCACCTGCTGGCTGTCTGACTGCACTTCCTCAGATAACATTAACATAACAACTACATTTACTCCACTGCTGAACTGAAGTACAACACTCAGGTACTTGTACTTTTATGCTACTTTCTACTTCTACTCCACATTTTAGAGGTATATATTGTACTTTTACTTCACTAAATTTACCTGACAGCTTTAGTTACTAGTTACTTTTCAAAATAAGATTTCATACACACAAAGAGTTTATGAAATATGATGTTTATTATGTTTATCCTCCACACCAGAATAATGTTGAGGTTTGGACTGATGCGAAGGTGTCACTTTGGGCTCTGGGTAACTGTGACAGCATTTCTCATTATTTACAGAATCTTTATAAACCAAACAATCAATCGATTAATGTAGAAAATAATCAGCAGATTGATCCATAATGAAAAGAATCATCAGAATCAGAAGGAGCTTTATTACCAAGTAGAGTTTGCTGCACGCTAAACAAACATACAGTTGACAGTTGGCAGAAACCTTTAACATAACGACCCCATACAAATCAGTCTCTCCCGACTTTTTAAATAATATCATATCCATTACAGCAGCAAACAGTAGGCTAGGTTTTTACAAAACATTTAGGCCTAAAATATCTCAATACCACTTGCTGAGATAAAAAAAAAAAAGCAAGTAGGCTTAATCTTTACTTTTGAACTAGGCTACTGTTTTTCTGCACATGTATTTAGGCTATAAGAGCAATATTCAGTAATTTTACTCTCTCCCCATGAGTCCAAGCATCACTGGCAGTAGCGGAGTTTATTTCTATAAGTTTCAGTTGTTGCGCTGCTTCAGCAGATGCTTCAATAAATTCTATCTAGAATTGTTCACAGTTTTTGGCCAACAGCAGACTTGAACAACATAAGGTCCGGTGCCCTGACCTGCAGCACATCTTTCAGTAGCGCAGTCACGCAGCATTTTAATAGAATATAAATAGAAACAGTTATGGAAATATACGTTTTGTAATTGTATCAGTTTGTTTTAGCATATATTCAATATTTAATTTCAGTAAATGTCCACAGTAGCAGCGGGTATCCGAGGTGTTTACGTTACCAGGGTAACACACGGCGGAACTGACGTGTTTTTTGATGATGTTGCAGGATGTTTGAATGGAAGGATTTTGTTGAACACAACGTAACTGCTGTGGAGCTGAATCCTTTTAACAACTTGGTGGCTTCATCCAAATTATTATTCAATTGGTTGAATTTTAATAAGAGTGTGTTTATTCATCTAGTGTGTCAAGCTTATTACTTCAATAGATTCCCCGCAAATCTAATGTTAATATATAGATGTTACTCATAGATAGGGACATTAGGCTACTGTATGAATGAGCACTTTGGAGATATAATGATAATAATTATAATTATATACATATAAATGGCTGGTCTGGTTGTAAACTCAGGAAAGATTGTGAAAATGGACAGATTTAGCAGGAGTAGTGGCGATTAAACATTGAAAACACATTTCTGTGGTTTTTACATGCAGAGAAAGATCAAGAAGTTAATTTGTGCATTATACTTAGCCTTCTGTGTTTGAGAGCTGTTCTGTTTTTTTAATTGCCCACTAGAAGGCTGCAGCACCGCAATAACCAGCCTAGTTCAAATTAACGAAATGACAAAAAAAAAAAAAAAAAAGATTAGTTCATTTTAATGTACGAGATTTTATGACTCGAGTCTGCAAAAATAGTGACTTTTACCATCACTAGTAGATAGAGAAAATCTGAAGTGGGTCGGACTAATTCTCTAGGAGTTCGTTAAAGTGTGATGACATGGATAAATGTTGGCATGTACATGTGTTCAGGGCGGGACTCTTATCAAACGTAAAATTTGGTACAGATCAGAGCATCTGCAGTCAAGTTACAACAACTTCCTGTGTCATTGCGAGTTTAACTTTGCCACCACGCCACCGCCCCGCCGTTAACTGCAAACTCACAAGTTTTACAACATGGCTTCATCAATGCGTTATGGGTTTTCTGGGACAGTTGTGAAGTTGATATGTTCAACCTGCTAGGAGTAGTACATTACAGCATAACACGTGTCATTTCCGGTGCTGTGACTTTGAGGGATTATTGGCGTGGGGCTGTGTTCAGGGCGAAACTCTTATAGTACATTCCAAATCTGGTGCAGATGTGAGCATGTAAACTGAAGTTACAACAACTTCCTGTTTTATGGTGAATCATTGATTTTGGATGGCACGCCACTGGCATGCCGTTCCACAAAAACTCACCGTTTGTACAACATCTAATCGTCAATGGGTTTAGGCCGCACAGCAAAAATCTGAAGTCAGTCAGGCTAAATCCCTAGGTGGAGTTTGTTAAAGTACGGAGTGTGTAAATCATCCAAAAATGACTATAAAATTCAAAATGGCCAACTTTCTCGTGGGTTTAGGGCATCACTCCAAGAGGCTTTTTGGTACGTCTGGACATGATAGACGGGCCACAGAAATTTTATACATGTACAGTGAGGAAAATAAGTATTTGAACACCCTGCTATTTTGCAAGTTCTCCCACTTAGAAATCATGGAGGGGTCTGAAATTGTCATCGTAGGTGCATGTCCACTGTGAGAGACAATCTAAAAAAAAAAATCCAGAATGCACAATGTATGATTTTTTAACTATTTATTTGTATGATACAGCTGCAAATAAGTATTTGAACACCTGTCTATCAGCTAGAATTCTGACTCTCAAAGACCTGTTAGTCTGCCTTCAAAATGTCCACCTCCACTCCATTTATTATCCTAAATTAGATGCACCTGTTTGAGGTCGTTAGCTGCATAAAGACACCTGTCCACCCCATACAATCAGTAAGAATCCAACTACTAACATGGCCAAGACCAAAGAGCTGTCCAAAGACACTAGAGACAAAATTGTACACCTCCACAAGGCTGGAAAGGGCTACGGGGAAATTGCCAAGCAGCTTGGTGAAAAAAGGTCCACTGTTGGAGCAATCATTAGAAAATGGAAGAAGCTAAACATGACTGTCAATCTCCCTCGGACTGGGGCTCCATGCAAGATCTCACCTCGTGGGGTCTCAGTGATCCTAAGAAAGGTGAGAAATCAGCCCAGAACTACACGGGAGGAGCTGGTCAATGACCTGAAGAAGAATGATGAGTACCATCCCAAGAACACCATCCCTACTGTGAAGCATGGGGGTGGTAGCATCATGCTTTGGGGGTGTTTTTCTGCACATGGGACAGGGCGACTGCACTGTATTAAGGAGAGGATGACTGGGGCCATGTATTGCCAGATTTTGGGGAACAACCTCCTTCCCTCAGTTAGAGCATTGAAGATGGGTCGAGGCCGGGTCTTCCAACATGACAATGACCCGAAGCACACAGCCAGGATAACCAAGGAGTGGCTCTGTAAGAAGCATATAAAGGTTCTGGCGTGGCCTAGCCAGACTCCAGACCTAAACCCAATAGAGAATCTTTGGAGGGAGCTCAAACTCCGTGTTTCTCAGCGACAGCCCAGAAACCTGACTGATCTAGAGAAGATCTGTGTGGAGGAGTGGGCCAAAATCCCTCCTGCAGTGTGTGCAAACCTGGTGAAAAACTACAGGAAACGTTTGACCTCTGTAATTGCAAACAAAGGCTACTGTACCAAATATTAACATTGATTTTCTCAGGTGTTCAAATACTTATTTGCAGCTGTATCATACAAATAAATCATACATTGTGATTTCTGGATTATTTTTTTTAGATTATGTCTCTCACAGTGGACATGTACCTACGATGACAATTTCAGACCCCTCCATGATTTCTAAGTGGGAGAACTTGCAAAATAGCGGGGTGTTCAAATACTTATTTTCCTCACTGTAAGTGAAACGTGACATGGGGGCTACTTCGTTAAAGATAATTTCCTGTTGCCAGCAGTTGGCTTTTGGGTGAATGTTGGCACGTGGATGTGTTCAGGGCGGGACTTTTATCATACATGCCAAATTTAGTACAGATGTGAGCATGTATACTGAAGTTCTAACAACTTCCTGTTTTGTAGCAAATCAATTTTGGAAAACACGCCACGGGCATGCTCGTGGGCGAAAACTCACCGTTTGAACAACTTTTAATTGTCATTGGGTTTAGAGTGCACGGCGAAAATTTGAAGTCAGTTGGATTCATTTTCTAGGAGGAGTTCGTTAAAGTATGCACCCTGTAAATGGTATAAAATGGGTTAAAATTGTACTTTCAATTAAAAATGGCAGACTTCCTGTTGGCTTTTTTGTGTGTTCTGATATGATACATACCAAGAATTTCGTGCATGTAGGTTGAACGGGGCCGGGGGGCTAATTTTTTTCCAATATTGTAGGTGGCGCTAGCGAGCCATTTCAGGTGTAAAGGCGAAAGACTTGTGAGCCAACAGTCATATTAGAAAGTTAAATAACAAATAAAAGTGGGCTTTTGTTTTCCACAAGTGATGCAGCATTAGAAAACATAATATTTAATAAGAAATTTGAGTTTGAGAAGACGATAAAGAGGTTTTCCACCTTTGTAAATCAGCTTCCACCAATTGCTTTGGTGCTGCTGCACAGACATTAGAATTTGAAGTAGAAGTTAAAGGTTTGTGACTGCAGGATCAAAACAGGACATTTCACTTAAATCATGTTCCTTTCAAACCATAACTTCTCTCTCTTTGATTTCTGATCAACTCAGAAGTGATACTCTGTGGTGACAGTGGTGATGAGGTCATTGTAGCCATAATCCAATCCCTCCTCAGCCTGGGTGGGTGGGGTCATCACCAAATGTAAAAAGGTAACTGGTCTGTGCTTAAATCAATTGCAACAGAACAACAAATATTGTTGAATGGAAACAGTTCATTGAACGTCCAGTTTAAAATTATGAGTCAAAGTTTCTCTTTGTGTCGACTAATTTAATGAGAACATTGAAAAGGACTCGAGTCTCCTGCTCAGATTATTACAGCACCAACCCTGGCAGGATGCAAGTTAAACAGAAAGCAACACATTTATTGACAGAACAGAAAGCAAACAGCTGTTAAAATGGAGTCAGATAATGAAGACACAATAATATTTGATTCAATAAGACTTTCACAAGAACAAAGGTTTGTTCAGACTGAACACAAATGTCATCTGTAGTGATGATTTGTAGTCCCTGTTTATTCAGCGCCTCTTCCTCCTCACTACACACTGGATCAAACACAGCAGTTAAACCCAGAGGCATCCAGTGGACCTGGTTCAGGCCTCTTAAACATTTGGACTTTATGATTTTTGCCCTTCAAGTGTTGACACTTGGAGCAGGTAAATACAGACGTCAAATGATCTAGATTGTTTGAAGCATACAGAGTCCTTCAGATGTTGATCTCCGAATTCAGCAGAAACTTCTTTAAACTCTTTCCTCCAGTTTGTTTTTCTTGTCTCTCTGTTCATTAGTCAAAGATAAAGCAGAATTTTTCATTTGACCTAAAACATTTCAGACTTGAGCTGACACGTCTTCACCTCAGCTGGGGCCGTCTTTAACAAATCTGCGGCTCTTTGCCTCGACTAGAATTGGCTTTGCTATCAGTCTGAACAAACCTCAACAGATTCAAAATACATTCAGCAACAGGAAATAACAACAGAATACATAATACATAAATTCATAACTACTCTGATCCATTGGCTGAAGAAGGCTGTTGGGATACTGTAGAAAACAAAGCTAAGACAACTGATTTATTAGTTAACTGAAACAAAAAAAATACAAACATTTATTTTGATTATCCATCTATCAAACAAGTTACTTTTAAAGCAAAACCTGAAACAATGCTATGGTTCCAGCTTCTCAGGTATGAAGATTTTCTTTTTCTTTATCTAATGTGAAAATAAACTGACTTTTAAAATTTTGGTCAGACAAAACAAACATCACCTTGGACTTTTGTCCACACTGATGGGCATGTTTACAACATTTGATTTATAAAGTTTTGGTGGAATAAAAATAGACATGGTGCTTAGAGGATCACAGTTCTCAGTAAAAAATCTTGTTAGATTGGAGGCACTGCTACTGCTTTAGAATGGTTTTCTAAGGGTCTGTGTCTGTAAATAACTCTCTTTTTTTCTGTCCAGTTAAATATGGAGTGCCTCAGGGGTCAGTCTTAGGACCCATTTAATTTCCTTGTAAATGCTTCCTTTTGGACACATTATGCAGAAACAAGGTGTCTCTTTTCATGTTTATGCTGATGACACAGATCTAATCTTTGCACATCCCCTTGTAAATGGTTTTGAAATATGCACTATAGATAAAGAGAATATTATTATTTCTGACATTCTTTCACTGTCCAAATGTTTTTGAAATTTTTTTAGTCCCAAGGCTGGCAGCAAACAGTAAATTTAACAGTAATCGCATTTCAAATTCCCCAGTTGCGTAAGGGCCTATATAACTTGTTTGCAAAAGTTGTGTTGTTTAAAATACCTGTAGCACAGCAGTGCATACAAGGGCTGCAAAACTTTGAGAAAAAGTCATATTGTGCTTATTGTGGACAATACTGCGATTCGATTACAGTGAAGAAATGGTACTTGCTTAATTATCAAGGAATGCGAGAAATATTGACATTTTGAAATGGATATTTCTTAACTTGAACAAAGTTAAACAATATTTATAACTAACTAGTAAAACAGATGTAAAACCGAAAAAGGGGAGGGTGTTGCTCTACAGAGGATAATGTTTAGTTAATTGTATAGTTAGTACACAACAATAATATATCAAATACATCATTTCATATAATAGTAAACCTTTTTTTACAACTAGTTGAATATTAAATTCAGTTACAGCTATTTTATTTCTCTTTTTATTCAATAAATCCTTGTGCTAGCAAAAGGCTCTACATTAGTCTCTAATTTGTTCATTCTAAGAACTAACTTGTCAATAATCATATTGTTCAAAATGTAATGATTTGCTGTAGCAGGTCAAACTTTTAATATCCTGCCCCATACAGGCTGTGATTGGTCAGTTGACGATAAATGACTGACAAGCACATTGGCTCTGCGGAAAGTTGAACATGTTGAACAACTAAACCACTACAGCTAACATTAAATAGGAAGCAACCAAACTCAAACCTTCCTTATCTTCTCCCTGTTTTCCTCTGTCTTACCACTTCAGCCGCTGACGATGTCCGTTTGTCTCAGAGATGACGAGTCCAACTATGTTTTGAACGATTAGCGGTTGGTGTGGAGGGAGGTTACGGTAGGTTGTTGTCTAAAATGTTACTCGCACACTGCTCATAAATCATTTTTCTCATTGCACGTAGGCTTATCTGTTTTTAGGGGCACATGCGCAAGCCCGGTGTGGGTGACAAAAATGTTTAGACTACAGTGCACGCACACAGCATCATTTTTGCGGTCATGTAATTGCACATGACATCATCACAATTGCGATTAGATTAATTGTGCAGCTCTAGTGTACACCTGGTTAATTTACTGTGTAGTCCACCTTAATTAAATACAGTTCAGTTTGCTAGGTACATACAACATTTATGACAGGTTCATGAAAGTGTTGGTCTGTTAGTCGGCTTGACAATCACATTATCAGAAAAAAAGATGTGAAACAAACAGATGTGAAAGTTTCTTTGGGGACAACTTAAAGTTGGAAAAAACGTAATAAATTGCAATATTGTAGAATATGATATGTTTAAAATCGTAACAATATCATATTGTGACTTAAGTATCATGATAATATTGTATTGTGTGGTGCTTCCCACCCCTAGTGGTCCAATTGTGCCAACGACAGGATTTTGGGGAGAGGAAGGGCAGGTCAGACTGTAGATGCAGTCATAACATACATGCTGTATAAAGTTACTGTTGTCTATCCCTCAGCTTGAAGAGAAGCTCAGACTAGAACAACACAGCCATCAGGGCATGATGAGGAGGCAGCAGGAAGCAGCTAGCTTGGCTCGGAATAATGTTCAAAACGAAGCAGCGTGATTGTGTCAATGGGTTTTAAAGTGACTAAGATGAGCAAAAGCTTTTCCACATTGGTCACACCAGTACGGTTTGTGTCCAGTGTGAACACGTCTGTGTCTTAGTAGGTAACCTGATGTAGTAAAAGCTTTCCCACACTTGTCACAGCTGTACGGTTTTTCTCCATTGTGAACATGACTGTGCTCATTTAGGCCTCTTGACAGAGTGAAAGCTTTACCACATTGGTCACACCTGTATGGTTTCTCTCCAGTGTGAAGACGTCTGTGTCCTACTAAGTGACTTGATGTAATGAAAGCTTTCCCACAGTGGTCACAGCTGTACGGTTTCTCTCCAGTGTGAACACGTTGGTGGACTTTTAGAATTTCTGATCTAGAGAAAGCTTTCCCACATTGGTCACACCAGTACGGTTTCTCTCCAGTGTGAACACGTTGGTGGACTTTTAGTTCACTTGATGTAATGAAAGCTTTCCCACATTGGTCACAGCTGTACTGTTTCTCTCCAGTGTGAACACGTTGGTGAACTTTTAGAACATCTGATCTAGTGAAAGCTTTCCCACATTGGTCACAGCCATACGGTTTCTCTCCAGTGTGAACACGTTGGTGTATTTTTAGGTCACCTGATGTCCTGAAAGCTTTTGTACATTGGTAACAGCTGTACGGTTTCTGTCCAGTGTGAACACGTCTGTGTCCTACTAGGTGACCTAATGTAATGAAAGCTTTCCCACACTGGTCACAGCTGTACGGTTTCTCTCCAGTGTGAACACGTCGGTGGACTTTTAGAACATCTGATCTAGTGAAAGCTTTCCCACATTGGTCACAGCTGTACGGTTTCTCTCCAGTGTGAACACGTGTGTGCTTTTTTAGTTCACTTACTGTAGTGTAAGCTTTCCCACACTGTTCACAGCTGTATGGTTTTTCTCCAGTGTGAAAACGTTGGTGTATTTTTAGGTCACCTGATGCAGTGAAAGTTTTTCCACACAGGTCACATCTGTACGGTTTCTCTCCAGTGTGAAGCCTCTGATGAATCTTTAAATATCCAGATCTTGTGAAGGATTTGTCACAATGGTGACAGTGGTGACGTTTGAGTCCCTCTCTTCCTCTCCGTTTCTATATCAAAAGACGTACAGAGAGAGACAGTAAGCAAGATGGTATGGTGTAGTGAGCTATCTAAAACAATAAATGTAGCCGACACCATTGACAATACTGTAAACCTGTTCCCATGATAATGTGCAACTGTTTCCATGATAACAATGTGTTTTTTTTTTACAAATGACAAAGTCGTTTTCATATGCAAATGTTTTATGCAATTATAATACATCTCGTCTGCAGGGGAACTCCAGTGTCGGAGAATTACTGAGCTTATCTATTAAACACGGGAGGCGTCACTTGGTTTTATTTTCGTTGGCTAACTTTTGAACTGAACCTCAAACTGATATTTTTGGAGGTCTTTGAAAGATGCTCATTAATTGGTGGTTGAACTGTGGGTTTTGTATTGAGCGCTTACTATATAACACACTGTGGTGACCTTAGTTTTGTCTTCTTGTTTGTAGGTAGGCCGACCTGATGATATTATATCATATTATTTAATGCCATGACTTGACTCTCAAATTATCTCTCTCATATTCAATTTATAATTTGATATCGCTTTTCCACCATTGCTCATAATAATTCATGCATCACCTAATTTCATCATAACACAGGCCTGACCTCCAAGAAAGAACAGTATGTTTAATCTAATATTGTGTTGGTCATACTAATGACTGATTTACTGCTCGTCTGTTTTGAATAATACAGAAGCAAAAGAGCTTAAAAATCACAATCGCAATATTCGTAAAAAAAAACTAATTTTGCTCACATTGCTCATGATGTGCTTACTAATACAAAAATACCATAACAATAATACCACAATAATAAATCAGATACAAACTACAGAACAGACAACACTAATATACACATTATGAACAATGTAGACATTGACAAACAGTGCAGTGATCATAGTGCAACGGATGCAATAGTAAACTATTTATATTCTCATTACATGTTGAAGGTGGATATGATATACAGGTACACATACATGTATACATGTACACAGTGTGATGGAGCATAGTGCAAAGGATGCTGGAAAAAATAAATAAGACCTATGACCTTATGACCTGAGGTAGGTGTATTGGTATACAGTATATACATTATGACATAGAATGGTGAATAAATAAATAAATAAATAAGTGGAAACCAGTAAACAGGTGGCTGATTAGAGGCAGAGTTACTGGGTTATTGCACAAGAATAGTTCCCAACACTGAGTCAGAAATCAGCTGTTCATCAGAGTGATGGCTTGTGGGAAGAAACTGTTCCTGTGTCGGTTGGTTTTGGCGTACAGTGCTCTGTAGCGCCTACCAGAGGGGAGGAGCTGGAACAGGTTGTGTTCGGGGTGAGATGGATCTGCAGTGATGTTTCCTGCCTGTTTCCTGACTCTGGAAATGTATAAGTCCTGAATGGAGGGCAGGTTTGCACCGATTATTTTTTTCTGCAGTCCTGACTGTCCGTAGTAGTCTGCTCTTGTCCTTTTTGGTGGCAGATCCAAACCAGACAGTGATGGAGGTGCAGAGAACAGACTGGATGATGACTGTGTAGAACTGGATCAGCAGCTCCTTAGGCAGGTTGAGCTTCCTGAGCTGACGGAGGATGATGGTGTGAGTGTTGGGCTCCCACTTCAGGTCCTGGGATGTAGTGGAACCCAAAAACCTGAAGGATTCCACAGCAGACACATAACTGTTGAGTATGGTGATTGAGGGCAGAGTGGAGGGGCTCCTCCTGGCTCCTCCTGAAGTCCACAATCATCTCCACAGTTTTGAGCGCGTTAAGCTCCAGGTTGTTCTGACTGCACCAGAGAGCCAGCTGATCAACCTCCCGTCTGAGTATGTCCGGGATGATGGTGTTGAACACCGAGCTGAAGTCCACGATCAGGCTCCTTGCATATGTCCCTGGAGAGTCGAGGTGTTGCAGGGTGTAATGCAGACCCAAGTTGACAGGATCATCCAAAGACCTGTTAGCCCTGTAGGCAAACTGCAGGGGGTCAAGCAGATTTTCAGGCACGATGGTGAGACACCGTCAGGTCCAGGAGCCTTCCTGATCTTCTGCCTTTGGAAGAGGTGGCTCACGTCCTCTTCACAGATCTTTAGTGCAGGTCAGAGGGGGAAGGTGACTGTTGAGTTTGTTGAGTACCAGCAGTGTTGGGGGATGGTGTCTTATAGTTTGAGAGTGTCCGCAGGCCTCTCCACACTGACGCAGGGTCGTTGGCTGCAAAGCTGTTATTTAGCTTTTTAGCAGAGCACCTCTTTGCAGCTTTGACCTCTTTAGTCAGCATGTTCCTGGCCTGGTTGTACAAGAGTCTTTCCCCACTTCTGAAGGCCTCCTCCTTGGTCTGACGAAGCTGCCTGAGTTCCGCTGTGAACCAGGATTTTTGGTTGTTGTATGTGCGGAAGGTTTTAGTCGGCACACACGTCCTCACAAAAACTGATGCAAGATGTCACAGTGTCAGTTAGTTCATCCAGGTCAGTGGCTGAAGCCTCAAAAACACTCTAGTCAGTGCAGTAAAAGCAGGCCTGTAACTCCAGCTTTGAGTCATTGGTCCATCTTTTCAGTCTTTACAACAGGTTTAGCAGATTTCAGTTTTTGCCTGTGTGTCGGGATAAGATGAACCAGACAGTGATCAGAGAGTCCCAAGGCTGCACGGGGAACAGAGCGATAGGCGTCCTATAATGTAGTGTAGCAGTGGTCCAGTGTGTTAGTGTCCCTGGTGGGGCACTTAATATGCTGTCTGTATTTTGGAAGTTCATGGCTGAGATTTGTTTTGTTAAAGTCCCCAAGAACAATGAGCAGGGAGTCTGGGTGTTTTTTCTCCACGTTAGTTATCTGGTCGGCCAGGTGTAGTAACGCCTCACTAACACAGGCGTAAGGTGGAATCTGTAGACTATATAAGAAATGGACGTAGTCATCGTGATGTCACCCGTTGGTTTGTGGACTGCCATTTTGAAGCCTCGAGTTGGGGCCGATAGAGCGCCGCCATGTCGAGTTTTTGCAACCAGGAAGTGACAATACACCGGCACTAACAGCCTTGTGCAGAGCCAGCTAGCTTGGCTAGGTGCAACTGTAACTCACTGGGCTAATAAGTTTGTCTAGAGAACAATAGTCTTAAAACTAAATTTACTCACCTGAGAAAGTGAACAGCTGACTCGTAATAAGTGACGTGGGTACGAGTCGGCTCTAGCCTGACTGACAGGTCGCTATGGTAACGACTTGTCAATTATAGATAATCCAGCCCTGAAACATACTCTGCTTTGTGGTCTATTTTAAAATAAATGGGACCATAATTTACTAAATGAACATCATTTTGTATTGAAGAAGACTTGAAACTAGCGACTGAGACCATGAACTCATCAGGAAAGTGTTTACTGGGGTAATTATTCAGCTGAGAAGTAGGGTCATTTTCCCATAATTTCTAATAGAGCTGGACTTCTTTTTGCAACCAGAAGAGTCACCCCCTTCTGGATTTTCAATAGAATGCAGGTTTCAGGGACTTCCGCATTCGCTTCATATTGTAGACCGGAAGCTTCCCGCTTGGGTGGAATGTAAACAGCGACCAGAACAAACGAGGAAAACTCCCGCGGTGAATAAAACGGTTTACAGTTTATAAATAATGTCTCTAGGTGAGGCCTGCAGGATTTCTTTAACACGGGCAGCAGATCTGCAGAAGTCCGAGTTAGTTCTGTTGAGGAGCACCAGTTTGTCCGTTTTGTTGGCTAAGTGGATTGAAGGGAGCCGTCTCAGCTTAACCAGCGCGCCTGCATGTTTTCTCCTGCACCGTTTCCGAAGGATCCCAAACAGAGCTGCCGCTACTCCAACGGGTAAGTTCCAGGGTCAATAAAGAGCGGTGGAATAGTATGAGCAGTTGAAAGTCCAATGTTTAAGAGCTCTTCTCTGGTAAAAGTTACCAGAGAGGGACGGCAGAAAACAGCGTTAATTAACAAAAACACAAAAAGCACTACGGAGCATAATCCCGAAGTGGCCGTCTGCAGCGCCATCTTGGTTCTAATTACATTATTGTTCAAAATCGTTAAGCCTTCTTTATATAAGTCACTTCCTTGTTTTGCAAATCCAGTGCGTAACAGGCCAATAAAAATCACTGTTGTCAGGCGGACTGTTTTAATGCTTTTATAATGGCAAAGAGGAATTTGCACAGCAGAAGGATTTATGTACAATCTATGTGAAGCAAATTTTTTTTTTTTAATTTAATGTTTATTTATATACATATACACACACACACACACACACACACACAAAAAAATTTATTTCAGTAATTCCATTCAAAAAGTGAAACTTGATTATATTCATTCATTACACACAGACTGATATATTTCAAATGTTTATTTCATTTAATTGTGATGATTATAACTGACAACTAAAAAAAGGATTTTTAGAAATTTTGTTATGAACATGAAAAGTATGAGCATGTTCAGCACTCAATACTTAGTTGGGGCTCCTTTTGCCTGACTTACTGCAGCAATGCGGCGTGGCATGGAGTCGATCAGTCTGTGGCACTGCTCAGGTGTTATGAGAGCCCAGGTTGCTCTGATAGCGGCCTTCAGATCTTCTGCATTGTTGGGTTTGGCGTATTGCATCTTCCTCTTCACAATACCCCATAGATTTTCTATAGGGTTAAGGTCAGGCGAGTTTGCTGGCCAGGTTAAGAACAGGGATACCGTGGTCCTTAAACCAGGTACTGGTAGCTTTGGCACTGTGTGCAGGTGCCAAGTCCTGTTGGAAAATGAAATCTGCATCTTCATAAAGTTGGTCAGCAGCAGGAAGCATGAAGTGCTCTAAAACTTCCTGGTAGACGAATGCGTTGACCTTGGACCTCAGAAAATACAGTGGACCAACACCAGCAGATGACATGGCACCCCAAACCATCACTGACTGTGGAAACTTTACACTGGATTTCAAGCAACGTGGATTCTGTGCCTCTCCTCTCTTCCTCCAGACTCTGGGACCTTGATTTCCAAAGGAAATGTAAAGTTTACTTTCATCAGAGAACATAACTTTGGACCACTCAGCAGCAGTCCAGTCCTTTTTGTCTTTAGCCCAGACGAGACGCTTCTGACACTGTGTCTTGTTCAAGAGTGGCTTGACACAAGGAATGCGACAGCTGAAACCCATGTCTTGCATACGTCTGTGCGTGGTGGTTCTTGAAGCACTGACTCCAGCTGCAGTCCAGTCTTTCTGAATCTCCCCCACATTTTTGAATGGGTTTTGTTTCACAATCCTCACCAGGGTGCGGTTATCCCTATTGCTTGTACACTTTTTTCTACCACATCTTTTCCTTCCCTTCGCCTCTCTATTAATGTGCTTGGACACAGAGCTCTGTGAACAGCCAGCCTCTTTAGCAATGACCTTTTGTGTCTTGCCCTCCTTGTGCAAGATGTCAATGGTCGTCTTTTGGACAGCTGTCAAGTCGGCAGTTTTCTGAGATACGGATTTTGAGGTTTTCATTAGTTGTCAGTTATAATCATCAAAATTAAAAGGAATGAACACTTGAAATATATCAGTCTGTGTGGAATGAATGTATACATTATACAAGTTTCACTTTTTGAATGGAATTACTGAAATAAATAAACTTTTTGATGATATTCTAAGTATATGTCCAGCACCTATAACAATCTGAGCCCATTAGTGTCAAAAACAAGCACTTTAGTGGACGTTTTTTGAGGGGGTGCTATTGCCCTCAAGGATTACGTTGCAACACTGTTTCACAGCTGCCGATGCAGCACACTTGCTCAAAACTGTACAAATTAAAATGAGTCACACAGATAGAAATACATCAATAAAATCTATGTAGTTCCTGCTACTGTAGAGAGCGGTCGTGCTTTTCCTACTCTCCCCTCTTATCTTTGCTTGCTCCTATTTTCTGTCTACTTTGGTTGTGTGGAAACTTTTCTCTTTTGACCACCTGCCTGCTGTTCTCCTGAAACCATCAAAATGGAATTAATCAACTGGTCGCTCAGCGCTATTGACAACATTTTCACCCAGAGACGAGCTTCACCGGGTGAGCCAAACTGTCCCAGTGGAACAGTCACTGCAGGCTACGCTCGTGACTCATGGGAGACCTGGCAAGCGGTTTGCTTGGATGTTTTATCTGTGGAGGACATTGAAGATTTATGGATAATTGGAATTTTATTAGTGGGCTTCCTGATTATCGGGCTTGGAATCTCCCTAATATATCGTAAAATTGGTTGTTCAGACAGCCGCCAGCAATTTTACCCAAAAGCTGTCTGGGGAACTTAAAGAGTGCTTAAATGGGGTGAACGACAAGCTGAAGGTTTTACATCAAAGGGCTGATCAGAACGGTGAACTGCTCCGTCACATCTCAGACCGGTCTGTGGAAGCGCAGAGGAGGATTGACACTATCGGGGCGCAGTCTGGTGAGCTGCTGAGAGTAACCACTGGTCTGGACAATGAAATTAGAAGAAATGTCGAAATCACTACATGAACTGGATGCACGTATGACGCTGAGGATGACAGCGATTGAAGGACACTGATCTGAATAAATGTTACCGAATCAACCTAAATTGGATTAAAAATTATTGTCTTAGTGCGCTCCTTTGGCTTTAATCAGGGGCGGATTGGCCATCTGGCAATTCTGACAAGTCTTCCTGTAGGCTACCAGTGCTGAGAGGAAGGATGCTACTGTAGGCCTAGCAGAGACAGGGAGTGTGGCAGAGGTAGGAAGGAAACAGTCACACAAAAATGTTTGGGATGTAATTGATTCTGCAATAAAGAAAGACAGTAACAGCAGACAAACAGAGAGCACAAAGACTCAACAACTGACTCAGATGGACAGCCATTGTTTTAACTGATTGTGTAATTTTGTGTGCTCTTAAATAACTATTGAGCATTTTGTGCCAGTCACATACATGAAATGTTACAAATCTGTTTACACTATTGGTGTCATTTACACTGGGGTCGCTGGGGACATGTCCCCGTCACTTGCTGAAAGCGAAATTGGTTAAATATGTTCTGAAAAATAGTTTGGAACAAGAAGTGTTAAATTACAAATGAAAATGCTTTGAGAAAGGTTTATTTGCACAATAAAACATGCAATTTAAATACAGATGAAACAAATGTGCATTGTCCAAGAAAATTACTTGAACAACAAAGCTACTGATTACTGAATTATATTCCATTTTATTGTTATATTCTCAATTGTCACCTGCTAAGTGAATTTCGTGCTGCCATTCATATAAATAGACATTTATTCCATAAATTGGTGCAGAAAATGTCTCCAGAATGCAGGAAATAAACAGTTTAATGCTCAAAATCTTCAGACTCCCAACTCATATTTCACCATCAAATATTTCTTAAAATTAGTGTTAAAATCTTAAATTAAAATATCTTCGTCTTGTTCTCATGACCAAAGTCTTTAATCACACCCCTATTCTCAGACCTTATGTCACCACCTCTTTTCAACACAAAGTGACGCCCTTGCTGTTACAGTCGGCCTGCTGCTTATATTGTTTCACCATCTGTACAAAAATGTAGCCTAAGTAGTGAATGTGTGTTTGTGGGCTGGCGTGGCTACAGGGCCAGGGCTGAATTTTTCCACCCTTGGGTCTAATACAGCCGCCTCTCTAGTCTGCTCGAGCCCACAGAGTGGTGAGTACAATGCCCCGCCCACAAAACCAGCAATACTAGTAAAAGTCTGCTACTGCATCAGTACAACAATCAGGAACGTGTACAAAGCGATATTTTAATCTGCTCTCTCTCATCCACCGCAGCTTTTACAAAAGCACATGTGCTAGCTCGGCTAACAGCTAGTAGGGCTGCAACTAATGATTATTATCGTAGTCGACTAATCTGTTAATAATTTATTCGATTAGTCGACAAGTCACGATTGTTTTTGTCACTCCTAACCCTAATTAAACCATTTCACTAATTACAAATCATTCAAGTGAATTACTCATCTCCAACACACAGTCTAACTAGCTAACGTTACCATTAAGTGAATGAAGTTTACTATTCAGAATGAACACCAGAATCAACGCCAGGAGGAAACCAGGGAAGACAAGACAGCGTAGGCTTCTCCTTTAATACACAACAGAGAGATCGGTGTTCCCCTGTATTTGACAGACCATGGCTGCAGAATGAATAACCACCACACTACAACGTCACACAATCTTTAATATCAGTGCGCAAGTGATGATTTTAACTCTCACACTGCGAGCGTGGTGACACTCGACGCTCTGTAGCTCCCCGTTTATCCTGTGTGTGAGGCCGAGCGAATGGGAGAGAGAGAGAGAGCGAGCGGCAGAACGTGACGCTGAAAGTTAGTGGAGGAATATATTAGCAGTAAGTTTCAGTCTGGTAGCACACGGTTGGAAAAGTGAAGGCCATCTCCCCTGTACAAGGGCCTGCTCTCTGTCCCCCACACCAGACTCTGGACTTTAGGGCCATCAGCATCTGGAGCTCATCCCCACAGAGATACGAGATGCTCCCCATCCAGACACTTTCAAAGATCTACTAAAAACCCAGCTCTTTACTATGGCATTCAATCCTGAATGACTTTCTGTTGTTCTGTCACTGTAACTATGTGTAAAGCGTCATTGGGTCCCATGAAAGGCGCTAAAAATATTTATTTATGTAACGTTAGCTAAATTAGTATTGAAGTAATATTAATTATCAGCTGTAAGTCATTACTAACTAACCTACTAGTTATGGGTTGAGAACATCCGGTACAAACTTAGACTAAAGAGGTATACAGCTCTGTCCTGTACACATACTGAACATCCTGATAATTATTTTTCAGTTTTCAGAGGAGTCTGAAAGCTGGTTGTTGAAGAAATGAGGGACCGTGGAGCTGAGGTTAATAAAGTAAATTAGGGACGCAAACTAGCCCTTTTAAGCTAATTAGGAGATGCAAATGAAATGCTTAGTGGTTATCCAGGGAACCTCTATAGAAAAAATTATGCATCAAGATGCATCGATAATCGTTTTGTAATCGTATGGTGCCCAGAGATTCTCACCCCTACTAACAATGTAATGTATATCTAGAATAATAAAGCAACAGTCTCTTTTCATACTACTTCTGTAGTTTTTTTTCAAAAGTGCTTATAAGTTTTATAAGTGGAGAATGTTCAGTAGGCTACATCATGAGCCAGATGTTCCTTGGTGTACTTTAAACAATTACTCATAACTACTAACTTCTTTTAAAGCTGGGTCTCCGACATTGAGTGAGTGAGTGAGTGAGTGAGAGAGAGAGAGAGTTAACCCAAGGCAGAGATTCAGCAGGCATGATTATATGGTCTAAATCAGAACTGAGCCAGTCCGTCACAGTTATTAAAAAAGAAGAAGCTTATATTTGGTTGAAAATTAACAAACAAACAGGCAGATGATTTGTGCTGAGCAAATCATCTGCCTGTTTGTACAGATGGACCCCAGACAGCATGGGGGCGTACCAAAAGGCAACAAACATGATTTAACTCATTTATTTCTAACAGAAATTCCCCTGAATAATTCTGGAGTAAATTCTGCTGTGGACAAAATTAACAAAATTTTTCATCATTTAGCTCTATTTTCTAATTTGAAAGCCTCCAATTTAAAACCTCAACAAAATGAATGCAAAACTAAAAGAAAATTATCAAATGAAAAGCATAGGGACCCAGATAACCACAACATACGCTGTCAATATGAGGCCACTCTGAAACAATACAAGTAAACCCTAAAAACTAAGAAAGAACACAGCAAGAACCAGCTCTGTGAAATTGAGCAACCCAAACTAAACACAACTCTCTCTGATAATGGCACATATTTATGATTCACAACGGCCGCGTTCACATTCCAGGTGTGCCCTGACTTTACAATCATAAAACGATGAAACGCTCATGGCGACGTTGCCAGTTGCAGAACATGTTGCTGCCGAGTGCACAAGATTAGACAACACCGGACAAGTTTATACCGGCGTGTAAACTGCTCCGTCACTAAACAGCAGATCAGCTGCTGAGACTTGATTTCAGTGGAACTTTTTACTGCAAAATGTTCATTAAAAGATGTATTTTTAAAAGCAGTATTTATTTTATTGTCGGGATTGTTAATTAGCACAACAGCCTAAAACACCCTCAAGTTTCATAAGCACATAGCTAAATGAGAGGCATTGTGTAATTTTTATGATTCATAATCCAAACAGTTGATTATTCGTTCCAATAATCAATAGATTAATCGACTATTAAAATAGTTGTTTGCAGCCCTATTCTCCACCAGAATCAGCTTTATTGCCAGGTATGTGCTCATAATAATTCATGCATCACCTAATTTCATCATAACACAGGCCTGACCCACACGAAAGAACAGTGTATGTTTAATCTGCCTAATATTGTGTTGGTCAGACTATACACTGATTTACTGCTTGTCTGTTTTGAATGATACCGAAAGTAAAGACTTAAAAATTACTCTATTAAATTGCAATATTGTTTAAAAAAAAAAAAAAAAAATCACAATGAGATTATTTTCCTAAATCGTTCAGCCGTAGTACTCTCTCTAAAATACCACCACAGGAATAACGTTTTTTCATTAAAAGTATCACCATTTAAACAACAGATTAGCATTAGCATTTTGTAGCACAATGAAGCACATGCCTACATTATGGTATGATTTGTTATTTACGGTTGAGGTATACATTCAGACGCAAAATAATATATTTACTGACCAAAAATGCTGACAGATTAAATTTAGAAATGTTTGTAGATAGATTATTTATGTGTGGTTTGGATGGTTTTACTGAAAACACATTATTACTGAAAACAATGTCAAATATTTTAGCCAAAATCTGTGTTCACACCACCCTTTACAATTACTCCAGCAGCAACTTCTCAGCAAGAGCAGGTGCTCTGTGGAGCTCATTAGGAGTGAGCGTTTCTGTTCAGTTTTACTGCAGCAATTTGAAAGACAAACAGCTGCTCGGTGCTTGTGTACTTCTGACAAGAAAACATTTATAAAAGGAAGTACTTTTTTACTCAAGTAAAATTAAAAAGTAGCTCATTTTAAAATTAATCAGAGTAAACGTTTCTTAGTTGCTTTTTTAACCTAAAAAAATTAATTTATACTGATATAATATCTTCTTTATACATATAAAATTAAATCGCAGTCTTTTGCAAATTGATATGGGCACTGTCAGTTCATCAGGACCGATCCTGTCGGGAGACTCAAATAATCAATGACATTATGCTGCTGTACCTCATGCGTAAATGCGCACAGTCTTTGTAAATGGGGAGATGATTCCTCCTATTTCACCCCCGCTACTAATCAGAAAGTAATTTTTATGACCCAACTGCAACACTGCACATCACTCGAGCCCACCTATGCAGGCAAATACTAGCCTATCAGAATAATCTGCTGAATAAACACCAGTGAAAGTAATAATATTTCTGTTGCGTTTTGAAATGCTCTCTCTCTGACTCTGCTTCATTTTTCACCATCATTGTTTCGTCTGCGCGCTCCCGACACAACTCGTGATGTATCGCGCATGCGCGGGAAAATCCCAGAACAAAGAGAAACGCTCGTGAGTTTTTCTTTCAGCTTCCTCTCTTCAAGATGAAAACAGGAATCACGGAGACACTTTGGAAATCAAACCACGTCAACACAAACCCTGGAGCGGGTTTTCAGGCTCTGATCTCTAACAACAGAATGAACGGATGATACACGGACCCTCGAGACTCTTCCTCGTGTCTTTAGTCTCGTGATGAAGTCATGAACACTGACCTGAACATCGGTGCTATCAGAGCACGAGGCTGCTGTTTGGCTCCTGTGGTCCGGGTTCTGGTTCTCCATCGTCCTGCAGGTCTCCGCTGTGACTGGTGGACCGTGTTGTCCTGGACTGAGTCTGGATTCTGGTCTCGGAGCTCTTCAGGCTGAGATACAGGAGCGTTGCGGGATCCCGCGGAGAGTTCCCGCGACGTCACGGCGTCTCGCCCCGCCCCTTAGTTACTGTCGCTAAGGCCGTTTAGAAACATGGCTCCTTGATTTCAGGCAGAAGATGAAGTTTAGTTAGTTGGTTTCCTGAAACCAGCTGATCATATTTGATGTGTATGAGGGAGTGTGTTCACACAGAGCAGAGTTTTAATGAAGCGCTTGTTATTATCACATCAGAGGCTCATGAAAATATCCTGCTGAAGCTTTTTGTACATCATGTTTTTACACAAAGACAGAAATAACTTCATGTGTCACATTTAATGTTGAATTTATAAGAAGGCAGAATCATTAAGAGTTTGTCGTAGACAGCGTTTCACAAAGTTTCTAAAGTGTCCTCTAACTCAACAAGTCACTAAACTGCAGGATTGTTGAAGGGAGTCTGGGACTTTCTCCCCGGGCCACAAAGGAGTAGCTATATTACGGTTACTGGTTAAATGGTGAAATCAGATGAAACAGACAGTTTGTTCACAAACATCTGCTGCTTCTCTCGGCAGCTAAGAGAGTCCAAACACATCATGAACATCACAGTGAAGCTGTTTGTTCACTTAACGGGCCATCGTGTGTTTGTCCAGGTCGGCTCTCTATTCAAATGGGGATCAGCTGCTTGAAAAGGCGACTGATACACATTTTCACCTCCATTATTTCTTCTTTGTGGCAGCTGCAGTCTCAACAGATTCTCATATTGGTTGCTTCTCAAGTCTCTTACTTGTTGTTTCCTCGCTCTTAGCTTGAACCAGAAGTTGTTCCTCGCCCCGAGGATCGAGGAGCGATCTCTGAGGAGCTATGAGCGAGGATACACCAGTGTATCCTTCGCGGAAGTCTTTTAATGACTGACACATAGCTGTTATGTTGATTGGACGCTGCAGCTGATCGGACTGATCTGATGAATCACCGCAGAACATTGAACTCAACTTGATTTGTTTTATGATTCACTGTCTTGTTAAAATCTGTGCTCATTGTAGGTCTGAACAACAGAGGCCCCACACACAACTTTATTTATTTATTAGAAAGATCTTTCTTTCCATCAAATTGTCTATGAAGCGAGCAAAGCATCTGACAAAAGTAAAATCAGCTGATGAAACTACGAATGAAAGCTGCTGTGCTAAAAAGAATCGTTGGATTGATGTGATGGAACGCAGTGATCGATCGGTGAGGAGTGATGTGATTTGCAAATAAAATGTATGCAGTAGTGTTGAAGTAAATCAGAAGAGAAAATAAACGGAAAGACAAAACCTGAGCGTCAACTTTGATCCAAGTTACATCACTTCCATTTCCCGACACCATGATCATATTCTGGGTTATTCAATCAGAATCAATAAATATGAATGCGGAGAATATCACCACTGTGCCAGTACAAATGATCCTTTGAGCAGGACATACAGTAAGCTATAATGATTCATGTGCAGGAGTTTGTTAAACAGGTAACAGCTACAGAGAGAATCTCGCTGCTCTGCACTGATAACTGAGATTTTATTAGTACCAACACAGATCAGCTGCCGCCGTCATCAGAAACAGACGTCGCTTCATGTGACGCTTTGGAGGAAAGGATGTCTCATGTCATATATGTCACATACTTCCTCGTTTCTTCTCTCCTCGCTTTCTTTGCGTCTCTCCATGCATCCCCGGTGGGCGGGACTAAGATGCAAGGAAAAGACGCAAGTGAGGGAAACGTAGATGCAATTAAGAGACTTGAGAAGCACCCATTGATGATTGGTCAAGGCCCTTTGTTGTCGCCTTTAAAAAAATAAAATAAAATAATTATAAATGACAAAAATAGTCGGTATCAATACCGAAACACAGAACAGGGTCAGAGAGCCAATACCTTTCCCATATCACAAAGATGTATGCATTAAAAAAATCTGCATAATCAAAACATACATAAAGATTTTCACTCATTATCAGATATGCACTATGGGAAGAACAAAACAAACAACAAAAACAAAACATACAAAATAATAAAAATAAACTCAAAATCAAATTCCCTGTGACCTAAAAATACTACTGAATTAGAGACTTGGTCACACAAAAAAAAAAATTCTTAAGTATGACACTTCTTGCCATTCTGCTGTTACCATGGAGACTGCTTGCACCAGTACCTGGCCTGTTGTTACAATAAAAAGTTGGAAAGAAAAGAAAACCAAATTGGTCAGAAGAGGAAAACATTGTGCTGCTGGAGGATTTTTATTAAAAGAAAGCAGAGATTAAAAAGTAAATTTGATCATCAAATAACAGCAAACAACAAATGTGGGAGGAAATTGCTTCAAATATTAATTCTCTTGTGAAGAGGTTCATCCAGGAGATCCAAAATAAGTATGACAACATGTCTGTTCTTGCCAAAACAATAGATCACCAATTATAGAAGGGAACACGATAAAACTGGTAAGAATAACTTTATTTAGACTATAGATACAAACTAAACTGTGACAGCCTTCTCGTTTTGCTCATCGTTTAGCGTTTCCATTGGATTCTCCTGGTCGCGGAAGACTCTGTTCAGGATATGTAAAATTTCTTCCTTTATTGCCATAAACTCAACCATGTTGCGGTTAAGATAAAGCCAGAGGTACCTTAAATTCTTTTCCTTAGTTTGGTGAAACGGTTTAACACACTTATGGGATTCCTTAAGTATAAGATAAGGAGAAAACCTCAAATACTTAAGGTTTCCTTAAAATGTTCACTTAAGGAGAAGATTAGGTGTTTTGTTAAGGAAACCTTAACTCAGACTAAGGTTTTTTGTGCAACCGGCCCCTGATCCTTGCTATTATCATAGTAACATATCACATCCTTGAGAGAGAAGTTATAAATGATCATGGGGGGATGGAATATGAAATAATTTAAATCAGACCAAAACTTCTTTGTAGAATCGCAATAAAAGAAAAGATGAATAAATGTTTCATCAGCATGGCCACAAAATGAGCAGGAGCTATCAACATATTTGGATACTGCAGAATTTACAGGATACATTTTTTAACACCCTGGGTTGCCCTTTTGCGTAATTTTCTGACGTTAGCAACAACAAATATATAACTTCTGGTAAAGCTAGCAACAATAAATATGCACGTCCGGTTAGACTTTCAAAATAAAATGCTGGCGTTTCCAAACATCACCATTTTGAAACGGTGCGTTATTAAAGTCGTGAAACGTTGCAGTTTGGTTGGGTTTAGGCAACAAAACTACTTGGTTAAGGTTAGGAAAAGATCATGGTTTGGGTTAAAATGAAAGATAACTAACGTCACTTACGTTTGAGTAACTTCCCTAACTTGAATTAAAATTATTTAATGTTCACTTTTTGCTTCACACGGGACACAAACCCTGCCCTCCTGGTTCAAAGTCGGGATTCTGGCCCTCTGTCCACCATAACCACCTCCTTACTCAGTCTTTTCTGTTAAATATCATACACCTTTACCGCTTTGGTAGCCGGTCAGAAGACTGTAGTCAACCGCTGTAATCAGCTTAGATTACGCATTGTTTGTGAATTCTTGTTGACTTAATAAACTGCGATTTTAGAGATGGATCTGTTTGTTTGAGTTTCATTTCGCATCTTAATATAACACGCATGACAACACTCACGTTCAAGTCAGCTGCTTGCCAAAAAGCTGAAGAAACAACGAGGGAAAGAAGCGTTTTTTCCACAGCTGTAAGTGCTGCCATGTGGCCTAACGTAGCTGTGTCACACTCAGAGATGCAAAGAACAGGGTCTTCCGTAAACGCTGCGAGACCAGCAAACAGCTTTCAACCGCAAACAGTTTTGTGTTGCAGCATCTGCTAAAAAATGTGAAAGTTAGCCTGTAGAAAGAAACTCCGTTACTGCCAGTTACTGCCAGTGAAGCATCCACTCGGCAGGAGAAAGTGGCGTTAATCAACAGATGTGTGTTTTGTAAAAGCACCAAATACTTCTGCATGTGCAAAACAGTAACGTTAGTTCGAAACGCTTGCTTGATTTTTTTTTTTAATCTCAGACAGTGGCGTTAAAAAACGTTATATGCTTCGTAAAAATCATACTCATTGATGCTGTTATGAATACGCCACTAGTTTGAAAGGTCAGGAGAGACTTCCTTTGATATTTATTATTTTTAAATAGCCTATATACAGCATCTTCCTGTCTGTATCTGTTAGATTCTGAAGGACTGAACAGACTCAGAGGCCAAAGAGTGGGCTTTTGTTTTCCACAAGTGATGCAGTTCATTAGAAAACATGATATTTAATAAGGAATGTGAGAGCGAGAAGACGATAAAGAGGTTTTCCACCTTTGTAAATCAGCTTCCACCGCTTGTTTTGGTGCTGCTGCACAGACGACATCAGAATCTGAAGTAGAAGTTAAAGGTTTGTGACTGCAGGATCAAAACAGGACGTTTCACTTTCATCACGCTCCTTTGAAAACACAACTTTTCTCTCTTTGATTTCTGATCAGCTCTGTGGTGACAGCGGTGATGATGTCATCATAGCCGTCATCCAATCCCTCGTCAGCCTGGGTCGGCAGGGTCATCACCAAATGTAAAAAGGTAACTGGTCTGTGTTTGAACCAAAAACAGCAGAACAACAAATATTGTTGAAAGGAAACAGTTTATTGAACGTCCAGTTTCAAATGATGAGTCAAAGTTTCTCTTTGTGTCGACTAATTTAATGAGAACATTGAAAAGGACTCGAGTCTCCAGCTCAGATTATTACAGCACCAACCCTGGCAGGATGCAAGTTAAACAGAAAGCAACACATTTACTGACAGAACAGAAAGCAAACTGCTGTTAAAATGGAGTCAGATAATGAAGACACAATAATATTTGATTCAGTCAGACTTTCACAAGAACAAAGGTTTGTTCAGACTGAACACAAATGTCGCCCTGTTTATTCAGCGCCTCTTCCTCCTCACTGGATCAAACCCAGAGGCCTCCAGTGGACCTGGTTCAGGCCTCAGAAACATTTGGATGTTGTGTTTTTTGCCCTGTCTTCAAGTGTTCAGACGTCATATGATCCAGTTTGAGCTGAAACATTTCAGACTTGATCTGACACGTCTTCACCTCAGCTGACGCCGTCTTTAACGAATCTGCGGCTTCGACTACAATTGGCTTTACTTTCAGTCCGAATAAACCTCAATAGATTCAAAACTACATACAAAATACACAACTACTCTATATACAGTTAACACATTTAAAATCTGGAGAAGAAAATGTAAAGTAACTAGGAGGAACAAGAAATGACCTGTTTAAGAGAAACATCATGGGACCCAGATTTTACTCCAAAAAGTATTGATGTTGTTTTCAGGACAGGGGAAGTTGAGGACCTCACAAGATTTTACCAAACATATAATGAAGGAGGAGTGGACCCTAATGAAGATAAAGCTAATAGAAATGGTCTGTAGTATTCAGTTCTATTCTATTCTATTTGCTGCCCCTCATGTGAGTCCGGGGTCATTCTAGCCTGATTGAAAGGTCGCTAGGGGTGGAAATCACAGGGTACCTCACGACATGATACGATACACGGCTCACAATAACGATAATATCACGATACAGAAATTCTGAGATTATCTATACAATCATAAAATGATACATCACGATTTCTATCTCACTGTTAAACCTACAGAACTACAGGGCAGCCATGAAAAATTATTATTAAAAACACAAACAAACATGCAAATGTACAGATTTTTTTGCTGAAAATACAAATTGCTGTGTACCACCCAGTACACACATAATATTGAGAACTGTCCAGTGACACAGCATTGTACTCTCCTTTCTCCACCTACTGATAGCTGTATTTTTAGGTTATTTGCACCGGATGTTCCTCAGGATGTTAAGCATATGAAGCAAAAATGTGTAGGTTATGTTAAGATTATACTTTCGCGATTGCAATGCTAATGTCCGATAGCACGTAAATGGAGATTATGGGTGTAGTGAACAACGGTGTGGATTTGTGCATTTTATACTGAATAAATTTGGAGCTACTCCAAATTCCTCTCTCCTCTCCCAGAGAAGAAAATGGGGTCAAAGTTGCTTTCTCTAAGTGCTATCTGAGAGAGCTGAACTTTCAATAACACAAGACTGGAGTCTCCAAAGACTCAAAGCATTTAATTAAATCTTACTTGATTACGTTTGCCTCTATTTGAGTAGTTATGTTAACATGTTGTTGTTATCTGTTGTTGATATTCGTGCTGAAAAGAAAGTTACTTGTGCAGTGTTTTTATTTTCAGCAAGACACTCCTTCATCTAATGTAATCAATGCTTGTTCAGAATACTTTCCTACAAAATTCCTTTAGAAATGATGACAAAGGAATGTTTTACTATACTCTTAACCGCCAGCTTGAATTTAAAGATGAATAACTAAATTCCCCAGTTCCTAAGGAGAGATGATCTTGGATTAATCTAAGCTTTCCTCATGTAACCTGAGCTCCCCCAAGTGGACAAAATAAGTATTACATACCATCGTTGGAAATGCCGTTAAATGTATAAATATCCTGACCAATAATGTGACAATTGTTTCCTGTTACCAAATGCTTAGAACAGTTCAACCGTTTGACCATTGAGGTTCGATTGTGGAAAATATTTGATTATATTACGCGCAAATTTCTTTTAGACATTAAGTTTAGAAAGGCAGTCCCTTGGGAAACCTGAAACGCCCCCTGGGGAACCACGCCCCAGGGCAACAAAAGAGCGACACGCAACGTCGTAAGCTCTCTTCTCTCTTCCACTCTTCCCCTCGGCTCTCTCTGGACGACCAAGCAAAACAGGCCTTTTGTTTGCTTGAAGCTACACACCTGAAGTGCCGCGACATCGATCTGCCTTCAGTTTGTTTTATTTTCTTTATTTCTTTTGTTTGTTAAAGTTATCAGTCCGTTAAGTTACACTGGTCTAATTCAACAGGCCAAAAGCAGGCTGTCGACCAAAGTAAGACCAAACACACATTCTGTGGACCGAGATTTCCTTCCGTTCTTCTATGCCGTATGAGTCAAATGCTTCCCACAATCGAATCTCCATTTCTCATTGTTCAGCAATTGTTTATTTTCCCGGTATTCAACCATCTTTTTATCACATTAGTTAGAGAATAAATTCACTGTAATATAATCAAGAGCTGTGTGTGTTGCCTATTTCTAGTTCCTGCCAAGAGAATTGACCCTTTAGATATGAGACTGACTGACTGATTTAAGATAATTGAGCGATTATTAACTAACTGATCACTAGTAATAATTGTATAATTATTAAAAGCTAACTAGAGGTCCGGAGACTCTATGATTATAACAACTCCGGTGGTGCCCTTAACGAGGAATATTGTTGATTTTATGGATATTAAAATTCATAATTGGGTATCAGTTCTCATAAATTTATAAAAATGCATAACTAAATTTAGGTTTGCTATATGGGAATCTCCCAAGGGGCCCTTACATGAGGTCGGCGCGTTGCTTCGCCATGTTTCTACAGTAGCCCAAAACGGTTATAGAAATGTCTGTTTCTAAGGTAATAAAAACATAACGGTTCATTATGTAAGGCCTTTACACTCCACTGAAAACATAGTTATAGATAATATTACACACTGAGCCTTTAATAAAGATACAGTCAGGTGGGTAGACAGTGTTGGGCAAGTTACTGTTATTTGAGTGTGATTAGTTATATTACAACATTATATACAATATGTCTTTGAATTGTAAGGCTTTACACTACTTTTGAGTTGCTTTGAGTTACTTTCCCTGCTATTTGAATGGGCGCATTATTCTGATAGTAAGATGTGCTGCATACGTGGGTTCTATTCATAGTTTTCAGTCACGTGACATGCGGCTCCCTCGTAGAGACGCCATATAAGCTTTAAAATTTTATTTGGATCAGCTCTCAACTCAAGAAAAAGTTAGATATGGACACAGACTGCAAGTGTTGGGCACTTGCGATCCATAAACAGCACCAATTTCTTTTGAGTAATGCGTTATATTACTGCGTTACAGACAAAAGGAATACATTATTGTAATTGCATTACTTTTGTAACGCATTACTCCCAACACTGTGAGTAGAGCAGCCAAAAACTGCACTCAAGAAAAAGTACTGTTACTTTGCAAAAACAAGTACTCAAGTAGAAGTTAAAGTAGTTGTCAAAGTAACTACTTAAGTAAGAAATATACATTTACACCAGGACAATATTCTCAGAGTGTATTCATTAAGTGTGATTATATTAATATTGTAGTATCTTAGTACTCCAATAAGTATTGCAAGATTGTTTAAAAATCTAAATCGGTCAGATACCAACGCTTTGAGAAAGCACTGACAGACCGTCTGTTTTGGACGCCCTGGGATGTGACTGCACGAGGCACTAAATTTTAAGCTGTACCCTAAATATTAGCTGCTTGCGCCACTTGAAAGCCATACTACCATGTTGTAGCTTCAGTCATTATTCTGCTCTTCCTCCTCACTACACACTGGATCAAACCACAGCAGTTAAACCCAGAGCATCCAGTGGACCTGGTTCAGGACCTTGTGATGAAACTCATGTTCAGAGTCATGTGGATGCTTGAAATAAATAAGTAACACGATGAATGTCTTCAAATGTAGTAAAAAAAATGATGTATTAAAACACTCTGACAAGTACCATTTATTGAAAAAAGTTACGTGAGTGCATGTAACAGAGTAAATGTAACTCGTTACTACCTTATAGAGGAAGAAATTAGGCAGCAGACCATGTCTGAGCATCAGGAGGAACCTCTAAAAACTGAAGAGGATCCCAGACCCCCTAACATTTTTATTTTAATGTAAGAGTATGTGTTTTATTTATTTATTTATTTAATGCAACATATTGTAGAATATGACATATGACTATGATATCGTTAAAATGGAAATATCATTTTGTGTGGTCTCTGGTGATTCACACCCCTAGTGGTCTAATTGTGTGTGACAACAGCAGGATTTTGGGGAGAGGAAGGTCAGAGTGTAGACACAATCATAACATACATGCTGCTTAGAAACATAAAGTTACTGTTGTCTATCCCTCAGCTTGAGGAGAAGCTCAGACTATAACAACACAGCCATCAGGGCATGATGAGGAGGCAGCAGGAAGCAACTTGCTTGGCTCGGACAAATGTTTAAAGCGAAGCAGCGTGACGGCGTCGGTGGATCTTAAGGTGACCACTCTGAGTAAAAGTTTTCCCACATTGTTCACACCAGTACGGTTTCTGTCCAGTGTGAACGCGTCTGTGTCTGTCTAGGTCACCTAATGTAATGAAAGCTTTCCCACACTTGTCACAGTTGTACAGTTTCTCTCCAGTGTGAACACGACGGTGCTGATTTAGGCTTTTTGACAGAGTGAAAGCTTTCCCACACTGGTCACACCCGTATGGTTTCTCTCCAGTGTGAACACGTCTGTGTCTTATTAGGTCACCTGATGAAGTGAAAGCTTTTCCACACTGGTCGCAGCTATAAGGTTTCTCTCCAGTGTGAACACGTTGGTGGATTTTTAGAATATTTGATCTAGTGAAAGCTTTCCCACACTGGTCGCAGCCGTACGGTTTCACTCCAGTGTGAACACGGTGGTGTATTTTTAGGTCACCTGATGTAGTGAAAGCTTTCCCACATTGGTAACAGCTGTACGGCTTCTCTCCAGTGTGAAAACGTTGGTGAATTTTTATTTCACTTGATGTAGTGAAAGTTTTCCCACACTGGTCACAGCTGTATGGTTTCTCCCCAGTATGAAGCCTCTGATGAATCTTTAAATATCCAGATGTTGTGAAGGATTTGTTGCAGTGTTCACAGTGGTGACGCTTGAGTCCCTCTCTTCTTCTTTGTTTCTATAGCAACAGACAGAAAGACAGTTAGTGAGATGTTGTGGTGGAGTGACCGTGTAAGCCTGTTTCCATGACAACAATGTGTGAGCTTTTCACAATGAAATTCGTTTTTTTACATGCACATTTTTTATGCAATTATAATACATCTTGTCTACTCTAATTTTGATTAGACAAAATGTGTTATGTGTTCTCGGAAAGATAACACTCTGAAGTGTCTAACCCAAAAATGAGAATCACTGGAAATGCTACTGAAATTGATTAATGTAAAATTGAACACACTAAGAGTAATATATTTTTATGTTTCTGTTAGAAAAAGTTTGCTAACAAATTCATGCAGACAACTATAGCTGGAAAACAAAGCCTTACCCTAGTGCAATTTTAAATTTTATACCAATGCCATGAAAAATTGAATTTAAACAAAAGGTTGTCATATTGTATTCTTTTTAAAAACAGCACCGCCCCATGGTGGCAAGGGTCTGCTGCTGCATCGCTCCGTATTAGCTAGTAGCTTGATGGAGATGTGTTTTAGCTGGTAGATCATTGACATCCTAGTTAAAGCTTTCAGAATTTCATTCAGTCATCGGCACAACTGGTTGCGATTGGCTCGGCCTACCCACGAAATAATAGGGGCTGGCCCTTTCTTACAGCGCGGGCTCTCCTTGGCTGTTGTAGGCTGTGAAACGGACATGTAAGGTCCTATTAGGTCGACTTAGCTGTCAATTTAAAGATCAGAGTTCACCAGCCATTTTGAATACAAGATATTGTAGTTTACATCCAAACCGGAGATATTATGATTATAACGACATAAATTACACCTGACAGCAAATTTGAAATGATGCAGCAGCAGTAGGACCCTCTTGAAAATGAGATGATGCATCTCAATAGGCTATCCTTTAATAAATTCAGTCCCTGGGGATTTATTGATGGAATAATGTGTTTGAAGCCTCGTAGTAATCCAGCAATCCAAAAGTCCAAAGGTGATTGGGGTCAATTTTTGCACTGGTTTTTCTGACAGAGCCGCTGATTGTAATTATAGCCCGACTGATATATCTGCCGATTGTTTATAACAGCAGATATATGACTATTAAAAAAGAAACCTAGATCCTTCACTCATGTCATGGGTGTTGCATAGTTTGCCCACCAGAGGGCGACCAGCTGCAGCTCCCCTGTTAACTACACTGCGTCACCACCAAGAACACAATCAGCTGACCAGAGTTTAACTTACACGCAGCATTTAGAAACACGCAGAGGGCTGTGTGAGCGGTGAGTCCGTCTTTTGTCAAGTTAATTACATGCCTTTAATAATTATAATAAGAACAGACCCAGTCACTTCTCCTCTCCTGAAAACATTCATGACTTGCTAACCTTCCCGTTTTTTACTGCACTCTCCCGACTTTCTAGCAGCTCACAGCAGGTTAATGTTACGGTAGCTGAGTGTTGGAAGCTGCTGACAGACATAACTGTAGATTTATTTAACAGTGTGGCAGTTCTAGTAAACAGTCCACATTCGTTCATCACTTCTAAATATTCTCCAAAATCACATAACGTTACAGCAGCTCACGCTGCCCATTGCTAAATTAGCCACAAAGCTAATGGCGTGTTAATCAGTGGAGGAGCGCTAACGTCGTAATGAGCCGTTAAACTATAGTTTCTGACGTATTCTAAATATATCTGCAGCCGCCTGTCTGCAGTTAGTCGGCGTGTCTGAAATGATTAAACCAGAGCGGACATGTAAATAAACGTGAGCTGAACAAGAAAATAACATGGCTTCCTGTAGCTCCTCTTTGTGTGACGTTGTAGATGTGAAACGCTGTAGTCAGAGCCGTAACAGCTCTGGTTGTTGTTATAACATTAGTTAAATGAAATCTCAAAGTTGCAGGTCCTCATGGTAGAGTCATGTAGTATTAGATGCATTCAACAGCAGCTCACTGTATTATAGATGGCATGATTTATACCGATGGTGGTTCACGTAGCTTTGGTTAGAATTAAAGTGAGTGCTGGTAAAGGGATGAACTGGATGTGAATGTGCTACATTGAAATTATGGCAGATTATGTGTAAAGTGAAATACACATGTTTACTCTCTCTCTGTTTACAGATAGCAAATCTTTATTGATGTGCAATTGTTTACATGTTCACTTTTTGAGACTATAATCTATTTTATTAACAATCCATTTAGGAAAAGGTTTTATAGCCCACATACATACCAGCTTTCAATATCGGCCTGTTCTAAGTGTAGTTTATACATTAAAGGAGTCTACTATCCAAATCAAATCATTGTTAAAATCAAAATATCGCCTCATAAATCGGCTCTTTTTCACTTAACATTGGCATCGGCCCCCGAAAACCCACACTGGTCGGGATCTAATTGTAACCATTGTTGTGAGTGTATCTTCAAATGAATCACAAGAGTTTTAGTGGTGTACGAAACAGAGATGCTCACACGTCTGAGCTAGAGTCCAAAAAAGTCTCTCTCACGAGCGATGAGCACAAAGCAGGTAGAGCCCAAATGCAAGACACTAATAGCAGAGATACAGTTCCAGGGTTTTTAATCCAAAGCAAAAGGCAAGACAAAACTCACGGGCAGAGTGGAAACTGGCTACATCCAAAATGCAGAACGGGTAGTGCAGCAACTGGCAGAACACACATTATTCGACAATGACCGGACGGGGACTGAACAGAAAAAACAAACATATATACACCAGGGACTAACAAGCAAAGCGAGAGCAACACAGGTGACGGGGATCAAGGCTAACGAGACAGGCAGGCAGAGAGGCAACTGGGGGAACAAACATAACCTAGGTACTGGACACTAAACACAGACATAACCTAAGACACAGAACTAAGATGCAGAACTAAACCTAAGATACATGACAGGAAAGAATGTAAATGCAAATGAACCATGGAACAAACAAGGATAAACAGAAAACACGAGACAAACCCAAAAATAGAAAACATGGACCAACTGCTAAACTAATAACACAGCATGGATAAGGGAGACAAGAAATAGGACAACACAGACAACAGACTAGGATAACAGAAACTCAACTAACCAAAAACTTACAGAGTACTGAACTTAACGTAGCCGACGGACAGAATGGGACAGTCTTTGAGCAAGCAACCATGCAGCTTAAAACACTGCATAGCTATAAGGCAGAAACCTGTTTTTCACTTACACAGCACAACCATGTAATGTGCAATGCAATCACGAACTTAGTGTAAGTCAACACACACCCCAGACTGTCAAACCAGTGTAACAAAATCAAACTGTAACATTACATGATCAACAATAAATCTGTAACCTGATTGCAGCAAACAAACACTCGTTCCTCCTTTCATAACTAACGACAGTAGGAGTTAATCTCCCGTTAGCTTGCTTCTAAAACAAGCTAACGGGAGGCCGATGCTGAACTAAACATGTTCTCTGACCTATTTTGCGTTCAGCTCTTCTTTGTTTAGGCCTTGTTGTATGAAGCTTCAAAGCCAAGGTTTATGACGAATGGTGGAGCAGCTGCCGTTGTTTGTTGTCCTCTCACATGCGGCCGCGCGCAGCTGATACTACATGTTATGTAGGCAGGTTATAGGTTACGCAGGGAGGGGAATAACAGCAAGCTCATTAGACGTTTCTTAAAAATAAACATTGTTCACGAGTCCTGCACCTCGAGTCTGAGTCAAGTCTGAAGTCACTGTGTGTGCGACTTAAGTGTGACTCGAGTCCGAGTCCTACCAACATTCTTAGTTGGTTGCATCAGCACGTGATTTGGTCGCACCCCTTTTTTTTGGTACAGGAATTAATCAATGGCCGGGGGAAGTGGTCAGAGTTTTGGGTAATGCATCATTTCCAGCAAGTTTTGCCTTTCTTACTGTTGTCGTGCCACTTCCAAGAATCAAACTTAAAATGTGACCCGGTGACAAATACAGCCTGCCCCGTATATCGTTTTGCAGATATTAGCGGCCGATATAGGCTACTTGCAGTTAGGGATGCAGGTATTACCGGATTTCACTATTAACCGCGCTTTAAAACGTCACGGTTAATTAATCGCTACACCAAGCGTTTCTGTTGCACGGAACGAAATTGTGGCAACTGCATAAAACAAATTTACAGTAGCGGTGCACCAGCATAAGTGTCGTGCTTATCAGGGGCCACTGCACACTGGCTACACTATGGCAGAGGGGCCAAACTGTGAAGCTTTATTTCCACCAGAGAAACGGCTGAAGTCGGCAGTGCGTGAGCATTTCGGCTACACTCAGACTGACCAGGGCGTTACTGAAGATGACGGATCACCTGTTCAAAAGCGTGCCGTTAAAGGAGCGAATACATTAAACATTACATTACACTTGATGCAGCACCTGCGGGATCACCACCCAGCTTTGCACGCACAAGTAAAGGTAGGCCTAAATACATTAACGTAGCAAGTTGGTAGGGAATTAAATATAAACGTGTCACTTACAATGACAGCCCCGCTGCGATATGAAACCCATTATTTTCAATGGCTTGGTTTGTTGCTGCGTCGAGCAACGTGCACCGCACGGCGAGCTCGCGCGAGTGATGCGGTCAAAGCAGTAGAACTTTAGTGCTGAGCAGCTTCCACGCAGTGCAAGTTGCTTCTTTTCTGAAAGGGTCTTTATGGAAGACAGAACGTCGTCACCTCAAGACCTTCAGTCACTGAACATTTAACGTTACATCCTGTTGCCTCCTCTGGGCGGAGAAAATGTTGCCAGAAGTAAAACACTAACATACTTCAAGAGCTTATAGACTTTCAGACTGTAGGCTACCAATTAACTGCATTTCAGTTAACACTGCACTCAATTTCTTTCCATCCTTTTCAGTAAAATGTATGGATAAGCGTTGATGACAGTAACAGTTCAGTTTATTCTCCTTTGTAACAATTTCCCCTGGGGGATAAAAGTTAATATTCCTCTTATATTAATAATACTTACATATTATAGAAATATAATTGTTAATGTCATTACTAGTGTTGTGAAATTAATTAATGCATAATGTAGGAGCTCAGTCCAAGAGTGATCCAAGGAAAAAGTGGTCGCTACACATAATAATTGTAATAATCGTGAAACCGTGATTATTTCTCTGACAATAATCGTACCAACAAAATCTGTAATCGTTCCATCCCTACTTGCAGATATTTACATATTACTTGTTTGCTCCTTCTCCTTGTGTTGAGATATGGTATGAAACCATTGGAGGGAAGTGAAGACCCTTGTATCGGTACACTCGGCATCAGCCCTAATATTTTGTTAAAGCTTTTTAAAATATTGAAACAGATGTTTTGAAAATTTGAGACATTGAAAACAGCGTTAAAATACCTATCAGTCATCACAAAACACTTTACTGTAATTGGTGCTTGTGTAGTTTTTAAAACAGGGACGGATTCACAATACACCAGCAGCACCCACACAACCCACGCCTAATGTAAACAAGACTACTGAGCAGTATACTTTCTATATCCCAGTAAGCAAACAAAAAATACTCAGTTTGAGGTTCAATTCAAAAGTTCGCCAACGAAAATAAATCAAAGCGACGCCTCTCGTGTTTAATAGACAAGCTTAGTGATTCTCTGACGACACCAGAGTTCCCCGCAGCCTGGCTGTAACTCGGGACAGACTGGGCCTCTTTTGGACTTTTTCTCTTTTGGAGTTTGGTTTGAAATGCCGTTTCACAGATATTTCCTGAGCTGACTCGTGGCCGTGTGTGTGTGTATGACGCTGGCGCCGATTGCCACAATATGCTTACCTTACTACACGCACCTTTCTGTTGTGCAGTTTTCCTGTCCGTCAAAGCGGCGGATGGCACGACGATTTCACCAACCACCACCAAGTTACCCGCGGGTGGTGGGTGCTACTTTCATTCCCCGTGTGATACTAAAGTTTCTGTAGGGTCAGCTTCTGTCAAGCTTAAGGCCATTGTACAAAAACAAGTCAAGGTACAGTGTAATGTGCGAAGTTGATTCTTCATCTGCTTTATTCTTGGGTGTCATGTGACCAGAGTGTTTTCGCAGCCTTGGTGATTAGAAAATCTCGTTTTATCACATGGCGATAATATCACAAATGCAATTAATCGGTCAGCCCTAACTGCTAGTATGTTAATATACAAATTATTTTATTTTACTATGTGTATATAATAGTACATACAGCCCACCACTAGTATAAAATAAATTCCAGTTGGACAAAACAGCAGTTTCATGTTTTCAGTCATTAAATACTTGAGCAAGAAAAATGGTCTACTTAATTTGTTGATGTTACTATCTCATCAATAATCAGAACCATTCATACAGGAGGAGTTCAACATTTGAAAGTTTACTGTTGTAGTGTTTCTCAACGGGGGCAGTACTGCCCTACAGGGGGCGTTCGAGGTACAACAGGGGGCCCTGGAAGCAATATTTCAGAAAGGGGGCGCTTGTTGAGATGAAAGTTTAAAAGCGAGTTTACACCAAATATTCACAACAATAAGAGTTTAAACCTTCAACTACTTGCAAAAAACTGTGGTCTGCAACATTAAAACCTGCCAGTTTAGGACTACTCCACTGCGACCGGAGGAGACTGCTTGTATCGTAACTTTTGTCTTTTGTGTTTCTGTCAGCTGCTTGTGGCGCAGCTCCGTGCTGCCTTCATGGAAACGGGAAGTCAGAGTATCCGTGACACCGTGAATGCCTTTCTATCGCAGTGTTTACACATAAACAAGGGGGGTAATCCGCTGTCGGACTTCCCCTGAAGGCATCTTAGCATCCAGCAACACCAGCGAGTGCCGTGAGATTAATCAAGTGGATCCACATCGCGCTGTGAATCGCATTCTGTTTTGTGCCCAGGCGGTAACGTGACATGTCGAGTTTCAATTTTAGAATATGTAACGTTAAAAACTGAGGAGCCGTCTTGCTCCGTTTGGGACTGTGAGCTGCACTTTCTCTGAGCTGCTGAAGTTAAACTGTGTGGATTTGTGTTGAGATCTCTGCCTGATCACAGATGTTGCATAGGCTACCTGTCAGGGTACAACCCTCCCGTTTTTACCGTTCTATCCCGCAGTTAACCTGCTTAAATACATGAACATGAGCAGAAAACACGTTAAAACAGAGAAGCTAGCCTATTAAAGCCCAAGACTTATTAACTGAATTAAAATGAATTCATTCCTCATTTAGGTGCCACAATTACATTTAACTTGAAAGAGGAGGGAAGACTAAATCACGTGTGTTGACTCAGCAGGGATGATGATTAAATAAGCTGATCTACAGGAGAAACATATTATAAAGCAAGAAACAATCCCAGAGAACCTCACTGCATTTTATTCCGTTATATTTTTATTTATGAATTTTTGTGTTTCTCTCTATAAATAATAACGTTTCCACCATAAATTTGTGCAGAAAAGGCAGAAATCTGAGCAGAGTTTGTTAGTTTTTTACCAGAATGCAGGAAATTAAGTCTTTAATGCTCAAAATCTTATGGGGAAGGAACTTACTAATTAAATTTAATTATTATTCATATGTGCTTTTTGTTTTTATTAACAATAGTAACAACAATAAAAATAATAATCAATAATAATCAGAGCAAATAGCTAAAATCGTTTTTGATGGGGGGGCGGGGGGGGCAGTAAGGGACCTGGATAATGGATAGGGGGGCGGCGGGCCAAAAAAGGTTGAGAACCACTGCTGTAGTGCGTCAAACCATTTCTATGTCCCGCCCCATCCAGGCTGTGATTGGCATAAAATGGTAGCAAAGTTTTCAGATAATTTACTGTTGCTTTATAGACTTACTTTGGGTAGGCAGCGTCAGGGGGTGGGGGGTTATGTTAGGTAACGACTTCTGGGTTGGGCTAAGCCCCCAATGTCTTAAGAGCCTGTAAACGCCCCTGGCCCCCAGTACAGCTGCACGGTCTGCCAACGCCCCCGTCTCAGATCATTCAGAGATCAATAACGCAGGCAGACTGTTTGTCACGGTGATAAACTCCCCAAACAACAAGGAAATATAATGACTCTGCTTCATTTTTCACCATCATTGTTTGTTCTGCGCGTTCCCGACACAACTAGGCTGTATTGCGCAAGCGCCGCGCGGGAAAATCTCAGAACAAAGAAAAGAGAAACGCTCGTGAGTTTTTCTTTCAGCTTCCTCTCTTCAAGATGAAAACAGGAACCACGGAGACACTTTGGAAATCAAACCACGTGAACACAAACCCTGGAGCGGGTTTTCAGGCTCTGATCTCTAACAACAGAATGAACGGATGATACACGGACCCTCGAGACTCTTCCTCGTGTCTTTAGTCTCGTGATGAAGTCATGAACACTGACCTGAACATCGGTGCTATCAGAGCACGAGGCTGCTGTTTGGCTCCTGTGGTCCGGGTTCTGGTTCTCCATCGTCCTGCAGGTCTCCGCTGTGACTGGTGGACCGTGTTGTCCTGGACTGAGTCTGGATTCTGGTCTCGGAGCACTTCCGGATCCCGCGGAGCCTCCGCGTTCTCGCTGTGACGGCGCCCCGCCCCTTAGTTACTGTCGCTAAGGCCGTTTAGAAACATGGCTCCTTGATTTCAGGCAGAAGATGAAGTTTAGTTAGTTGGTTTCCTGAAACCAGCTGATCATATTTGATGTGTATGAGGGAGTGTGCTTCACACAGAGCAGAGTTTTAATGAAGCGCTTGTTATTATCACATCAGAGGCTCATGAAAATATCCTGCTGAAGCTTTTTGTACATCATGTTTTTACACAAAGACAGAAATAACTTGACTTTGAATTTATAAGAAGGCAGAATCATTAAGAGTTTGTCGTAGACAGCGTTTCACAAAGTTTCTAAAGTGTCCTCTAACTCAACAAGTCACTAAACTGCAGGATTGTTGAAGGGAGTCTGGGACTTTCTCCCCGGGCCACAAAGGAGTAGCTATATTACAGTTACTGTTTAAATGGTGAAATCAGATGAAACAGACAGTTTGTTCACAAACATCTGCTGCTTCTCTCGGCAGCTAAGAGAGTCCAAACACATCATTAACATCACAGTGAAGCTGTTTGTTCACTTAACAGGCCATCGTGTGTTTGTCCAGGTCGGCTCTCTATTCAAATGGGGATCAGCTGCTTGAAAAGGCGACTGATGCGCATTTTCACCTCTCTTCAGGTGATCAGCTTGAATAGGAGGCAGAGAGCTGAACATGTGGACATCAGCTGGCTATTCAGCTGCATTAATGAGCAGCCCAAACAGATGCAAACACAAAGCCACTGAAGGAAAAGTCGGCCACAACAGAAGTCAGTGTGGACTAAACTGTGGATCACTTTTCATTTGACACAAAATTAATTTAATGGCTGACAAGTTATGTTAAGAAATTACATAACAGGTTGATAACCTTAAAATAAAGTGTCTGTTTGCCAATAAAGACGAAAGAAGGAGAATAACTTTTGCACATAATGTTATTGGATCAGAATCAGCTTTAATGCCCATGCAAGGTACACATAGTAGAAATTTGACACCGGTCTCACATTGCTCTCAATGTACATACACAGAACAAGCTAAAACAAACAAAAGAAAGAAGGACAGGAAGTCAAGGTGAAATGCAAAATAAACCTATGTGCATTATACCTTAAAGTAGAGACTTTTCTACTTGCCACAGATAGGGAGACCTGCATATGGCGGATGGTTATTTTCTCCACCTGAACTGGAGGAACGAGCACAATCATCGGTTGGCATGTGCTGCTGTGCTCTGCGCAAAAGGGATGTGACGGCATGTCCCCATCATAAAACTGATGGAACTGTATGAGAAAGGTCTCTTGTTATCTGTTCTTTTTGTTTACTTTTTATTGTTTACTACAACATTTGTTTTATTGTTTACTAATGTTAGATGTCCTCAATACTCCTTATGTTTTACAACAGATTATAAAACAAAATATTCCGGAGAGAGTACGGCGCTCCATCTGGTGAGAAGACTTTGATGGATCTGGAAACAGCGGGTGGATAAATTCAACCAGGAGTATTGCAGCAATTGTGCTCAGATGGAAAGCCATAATGCCATAAAGAAGGAAGACAGACCACAGCTCCGGGTCTACGCAGACACAGATGTCTGCGTCTAAAGGCAATCTGATCAGCAATCCCACAGCATCACAGAAGCAGAACTTCCTGAAACACCTGGCAGAGGTGTACAGGAGGCGACAGGAGTGGGCACTCTGATTACGGTCCTATTTGCTGACAAGAGGCAACAGCACCAATAACTATGTTGAAAGTGCCACGAGACTTGTGAAGGACATGGTGCTTCATAGACTGAAGGCCTACGATGTCACACAATTATTTTACTCCATTGTCACAAGATTTGGGTCATATTGCATCCGTCGACTAACCGATTTGTCCAACGACAGAGTAGTCACCCTTCTGTCGAGGCCTCCCAAGTGTAGCGATGTGGAGTGGGGAAAGATTCTCCAGGTAATATTACCTTAGTTATCATGCATGGCATTAAGTAGTTATATAAAGCTTTATATGTGTATATATATATATATGAAGCTTTTCTATGGCATTGCTTCTGATGAGTGTCTTGCAGTTATTCTGTTCATTTAGTAAATCACGAGAAGTTGAATCCACTGATACGAAAAACAATGAGGGGTGTGTGTGTGTGTGTCCATACAGGGGGGATCACTCCAGATGACTGGTTTGAGACCTCTATTGTTAGAACCGATTTTCCGAGAGTCTCCCTGCATGTGTCAGCTGCAGGCGTGCTACTGTTGTATTTCTGTAGTGTTACAGTTCAATCCTCGTTCATAAAATATGACGCTCGGCAGACAGTGGACTTGTTCATGTGTGTGTTTGGTCACCTGCTGCTAAAACCGCCTCTTTTATGTGAACGCGCTCACGGCTGGATTGGGAAACCCTGGGTTGATTTACTGTGTTGATAACCAGCTTCGTGGTACCGCTTATCCCAATCGCGATTGTTAGGGTTACTTAAGCCAGATAACGAAAACATAACCTGGGTATGTTGAACTCGCTTCGTGGTACAGGCCCCAGGCATAGCACAATAAAGCACAGAGTTGTTGGAGAGACAGCTTGATAACATTGTTGGGCTCCTGAAAAGCAAGCTGCGACAGGACACAACCTTTATTGCACCAGCAAAATCATTTGTTTCCAATTTTCACTAGCTGAAAACAGACAGTGCTCTTCGGTCTGCACTGTTTTGCTTCGGAAAGACTACCCACATTGCTTCCAAGGTTCGTGCCACACCAAGAAGCTTCCTCCAAACTAGCACTGCAATAGGTGTACAACCCACTGCAGTGTCTCGGAGAAAGGCAGCTTTGGGGGAACGAAGAGTCCTTAGAACTGGCCGACCCCCAAAAAGCTCTAGAATAGAGCCCCCATACACCAAACAAGGGAGAGCAAGGGAGGGAGGTTTACCACACAGTTTGTCCTTCTGTGGTCAGGAAAACACTTCCGTAGGGAAAACACAATGATTGTTGTATTTGTATTAGTGAATAGGTATGTCATATGGAATTATATTTGTCTGTAGTAGTTGTATATATATATATATATCATATTTATAACCATAACAGCTTGTTGGTAGGCTACATCTTTTTTTATTGAATCGTTGTAATTGATCAGTTATTGTCAGGTTTAGTTTAAACAGAACCCAGAAGCAGACTAAGACAGGAGATCGTTCAAGAAGTTGACTGAACAGCAGCCGTGCACACGCAAGACAAGGTGGGGGGGCAGGGGGAATAGCTGCATGGCTGGCTTGAAGATAGGCTGGGCAGGCAGGAAGCGCGAGATCCTCCAGAGAAGCAGGCAGGTATGAGCACTCGGGTCGGCGTCCTTTCCAGGCTAGGAAATCGTAAGAACAGAGACTAGGTTAACCATCAGTTAACAGGAAACACAAGAAAAGCTTAAAGAGAATACGACGGAACAACTAGGCTGGATGCCGACTGAGACCTACGGTAACAATCCAGCGGAGACTGAGGAGAACTGCAGGGCTTATCAAGCAGCACAGATAAGCATGATACGAATCAGTCTGCTAGACAGGTGTGTCACCACCAGTCACGCCACCTGCCAAGGTAGACAGAAGGTAGAGCAGCAAAGAGAGAGAGAGAGAGAGAGGCAGAGCGACAGAAAAACCAAAACACACCAGCCAGCCTCACTCAGTCAAAAACTGAAAGTAACAGAACACAAACATCCACACACAGACCTTCCCAGCCTAGTCATAGCTGGGACGTTGGGACAGTTATATCCTATAAAAATGTTGTCTTTGTCTTAAGTATTTCTATCCATTTTTATGTACTCAAGTTCATTAATAAATATACATGTATGTATACCATTAAATATTGTGTGTGTGTATATATATATATATATATATCATATCTCTTTCACCCTCCAAGTGGCTGCCGTATCTAAGTGGCCTAAGTTACATTTTCACTGGATCTTCTTTGTTATCGACCTAATAAAAAACTTCATGTTAATGTTTTTTCTCAACCTATAGTGTTAATATGTGGACTGTATTTAGTAGAAATTATTAGGGTTTGACAATTTGAAGTTAAGCTTCCCAAAATATCAGAAGAGAAAACTCTTACTCTTACTTTAATTCAGCAAGGCTTGTGTAAGAAAAGTCATTCGGAGCCATTGGCAGAAAAAGCTGTTGAAAACAGAGCGTTCAGAACAGGAGGAAATTGGGGTTTTTGCTCACAGGGATTTCTTTTAAATACTTCAATCTCATTATTTGAAGCTTTGGCCACGTTTAACATGAACATACGACATAGTAGATAAGTCATAAAATATGGAAAAGCACAAAAGGTCTCCTTTAAAAGAAATCCCTGTGAATCCGGGTCTCACAACAAAGGCATGCGTCTTATCCACTGCTACCATATTATGTTGTCCAATTACCGATGTTTAGGCTTTTTTTATAAGGAGCAGCTTGCCAGGTTCAAGGTTAAGGAGTCTCTTTTCCCTAAACATCCATGGAGCACTGAGACACTGAGTAAAAATGTTATACACTCCTTTGCTCTGGGCCAGACGTTACTAGGTGGTAGATCTCTGGTCCAGCTGTGTATTTTTTCAAGCACTTCTGTTAATTCTCATTTAATAAATCAACCAAAGGACAACAGTTTGATGTAATTAATTTATTTGTTCAATTCTCCCCAAGGAAATTTCCACAACAGTAACTTGGCCAATGTTGTAATATCATGTTTGCAATCAATCCAATCTTGTGTTAACGTTTTGGGAATGCATTGTTTTTTTCAAGTTCGTTAATAATTATGTCTAATAACGTTGTACTTATATTACATAGTTCTGCACTGCCATTGGTCTGTGGTATTTGAAAATAGAGCCAAATAGTCTTTTTCATCTACTCCTGTATCTCCATATGATACTACATGTCTTACTATACATCCTTAGTTAAGCTGACTATACAGGTGCTGGTCATATAATTAGAATATCATCAAAAGTTGATTTATTTCAGTTGTTCCATTCAAAAAGTGAAACTTGTATAATGTATACATTCATTCCACACAGACTGATATATTTCAAGTGTTTTAATTTTGATGATTATAACTGACAACTAATGAAAACCCCCAAATCAGTATCTCACAAAATTTGAATATTGTGAAAAGGTTCAATATTGAAGACACCTGGTGCCACACTCTAATCAGCTAATTAACTCAAAACACCTGCAAAGGCCTTTAAATGGTCTCTCAGTCTAGTTCTGTAGGCTACACAATCATGGGGAAGACTGCTGACTTGACAGCTGTCCAAAAGACGTCCAAAAGACGTCCATTGACACCTTGCACAAGGAGGGCAAGACACAAAAGGTCATTGCTAAAGAGGCTGGCTGTTCACAGAGCTCTATGTCCAAGCACATTAATAGAGAGGCGAAGGGAAGGAAAAGATGTGGTAGAAAAAAGTGTACAAGCAATAGGGATAACCGCACCCTGGAGAGGATTGTGAAACAAAACCCATTCAAAAATGTGGGGGAGATTCACAAAGAGTGGACTGCAGCTGGAGTCAGTGCTTAAAGAACCACCACGCACAGACGTATGCAAGACATGGGTTTCAGCTGTTGCATTCCTTGTGTCAAGCCACTCTTGAACAAGACACAGCGTCAGAAGCGTCTCGCCTGGGCTAAAGACAAAAAGGACTGGACTGCTGCCGAGTGGTCCAAAGTTATGTTCTCTGATGAAAGTAAATTTTGCATTTCCTTTGGAAATCAAGGTCCCAGAGTCTGGAGGAAGAGAGGAGAGGCACAGAATCCACGTTGCTTGAAGTCCAGTGTGTCCAGTGTTTCCACAGTCAGTGATGGTTTGGGGTGCCATGTCATCTGCTGGTGTTGGTCCACTGTGTTTTCTGAGGTCCAAGGTCAACGCAGCCATCTACCAGGAAGTTTTAGAGCACTTCATGCTTCCTGCTGCTGATCAACTTTATGGAGATGCAGATTTCATTTTCCAACAGGACTTGGCACCTGCACACAGAGCCAAAGCTACCAGTACCTGGTTTAAGGACCATGGTATCCCTGTTCTTAATTGGCCAGCAAACTCGCCTGACCTTAACCCTATAGAAAATCTATGGGGTGTTGTGAAGAGGAAGATGCGATACGCCAGACCCAACAATGCAGAAGAGCTGAAGGCCACTATCAGAGCAACCAGGGCTCTCATAACACCTGAGCAGTGCCACAGACTGATGGACTCCATGCCACGCCGCATTGATGCAGTAATTCAGGCAAGGAGCCCCAACTAAGTACTGAGTGCTGTACATGCTCATACTTTTCATGTTCATACTTTTCAGTTATCCAACATTTCTAAAAACCCTTTTTTTGTATTTGTCTTAAGTAATATTCTAATTTTCAGAGATACTGAATTTGGGATTTTCATTAGTTGTATTAGTTGTTTTAATCATCACAATTAAATGAAATAAACATTTGAAATATATCAAATGAACGAATATAATATCCAAGTTTCACTTTTTGAATGGAATTACTGAAATAAATCAGCTTTTTGATGATATTCTAATTATATGACCAGCACCTGTATGCAAAACAAAACCAAACAAACAAAAAAACTGAAATTTTCAAATGCTCATATACTACAAACATCTTTCAAAACTTAAATCACTGTTGTTTCTGTCGATCAGTGAATTTCTTTTATTTAGTTTTACACATGGTAGGAATGTTATTTAGTACACATTTATTTGCATATGGATGAAGTAAAATGCGCTTGCATAAATGTTCAAATGTAAAGAATGCATTATCTGTTCTCTTAATGAAGCATATTCATTGAATAAAATCTGTTCTCATCTAACAAAACGGTATGTTAATTTCAATACTGTTCCACCGTCTACATACACAGAATTAAAATTCTGATTTCAATCCCAATACTTAATCTTAAAAACAATGATTTGATTTAGATGTCATGGCTTGAAAATGTACTATATGGTAGAAGTAAATTAATCAATCTTCTCTTGGATTTGGAGTCCACTACCTGCTGCTAGTGACCCTTAGAAAGTTCAGGGCATATATTATTAGACCAGGCAACAGTAAGATAACTCGGGTGTGAAAACATTTCTTGTTCTTCTTCTCCCACCTCCATCTTCTGATCCTTAAATTGCAATAATTCTGACTTCCCAAAACATTTTAAAAACATGAATATTCTTCGCTATATCACCTAGGGTTAGATTTGTAGACAAATCACTGAAATCTTAACAACAAATACAAGATCCATATTGAAGCTGCATGCGGTGTTGGACGGGCCCTCATGAAGCACGTCAGGGTGTGCCGTTAGACGCTTCACAAAGGACTTAAACATCACTCCCTGTGTCCCCTAGTTGGCGCTAGAGAGCACCTAATAACTACACATCATGTCCAAGTATGTCAAGTGTAGAACACATTCTGAAACTTTCATGCAAATCACGTGATGATTGGCACACAGAGCTTACTTCTTGTTGCCAGTCGGTGGGGCTGTGATTATAACTGACTATTGGCATGTTGATGTGTTCAGGGTGGGAAGGTTACAATACATGTCAAAGTTGGTACAGATGTGAGCATGTACACTGGAGTTACAAGAACTTCCAGTTTCATGGCCAATCGCAGTTTTTTGTCGCAATGTGCACGCTCGTCAACGGAACCTCACTGTTTGTACTATGGCTGCACGATTAATCTAATCGCAATCGTGATTGTCATCCTGTGTGATTACATAACCGCAAAAAAGGTGCGATTTAATTAAACAGAAAAGGTATGCTCCACGCCCACAGTCGGGTTCTCGCATGTGTCCCTAAAAACCAGAAAATTGATTTATGAGCAGTGTGCCAGGAACAACCTACCGTAACCCTCCTCCCCGCCCCGCCACTAATCGTTCAAAATCCACCACCTCTCCGCACCTCGCGGAGAGAAATGCCAATGCTCCGGTCACTCTGTCACAGAGACAGAGACGTGTCATCGGCAGCGGAAGCAATAGAAAATGTAAATGTAAATGCTCCGTACTTGTATAGCGCCTTTCTAGTCTTTTCGACCACTCAAAGCGCTTTTACACTACATCTGCATTCACCAGTCACACTACCTCCTGAGCCACAGCCGCCCAGAAAACAGGGAGAATATTAGGATGACCATTTAAGGTTAGCTGTATCGCTCATGTTTTGTTGTTCAAAATGTTCAACTTTTCACAGAGCCGACGTGCTTGTCACTTTTCATCAACCAACCAATCACAGCCTGGATGGGGCGGGGCATTAAAAACAGTTTGACCTGCTACAGCAAACTTTCAAATGTTGAACAATATCATTAGGTTAGTAGTAAGAATTTACAAATTAGAGACCAATGTAGAGCTCCTTTCCTACACATGGATTTAATGACTAAAACAACCCAAAGAAATGAAAGAGCTGTAACTTGATTTAATAATCAACTAGTTGTAAAATATCATACTATTATCTAAATCACAATTAATATAGTAATTAATATATTATTACACTAACAGTACACTATCAACTGAACATTATACTCTTTATTTAATGTTGTATTATTATACTAATACACTCATGTTAACTAATTACTCCTCCAGGTTGCGGATGGAGTCTCTGCAGTGGACAGATGTAGATTTAGCCAGAGTCACGATGCCAGTGTGCCAATATTTGCTCCTTTTAGCCTCCTCCTCAGATAAAAATGCTCCCTTTGTTCTCTGTTGAAGTTGAGAAATGTTCAAACTGAAGCAGCGTGAATGCGTTGGTGGGATTTAAGCTGACGACACTGAGAAAAAGCTTTTCCACACTGGTCACACGAGTACGGCTTCTCCCCTGTGTGAAGACGTTGATGGCATTTTAGCTCACTTGATCTAGTGAAAGCTTTCCCACATTGGTCACACCAGTACGGCTTCTCCCCAGTGTGAACACGTCTGTGATTTACTAGATCACTTGATATAGTGAAAGCTTTCCCACATAGGTCACACCAGTACGGTTTCTCCCCAGTGTGAAAACGATGGTGCCTCTTTAATTCAACTGATGTAGCGAAAGCTTTCCCACACTGGTCACACGAGTATGATTTCTCCCCAGTGTGAACACGTCGATGGACATTAAGGTTACTTGATGTACTGAAAGTTTTCCCACATTCTCCACACGAGTATGGTTTTTCTCCAGTGTGAACACGATAGTGCCTTTTTAAGTCACATGATGTAGCGTAAGCTTTCCCACATTGGTCACACCAGTGTGATTTCTCCCTAGTGTGAACAAGACGGTGGTTGTTTAGGTTACATGACATAGTGAAAGCTTTCCCGCATTGGTAGCAGCTGTACGGTTTCTCTCCAGTGTGAACACGTTTGTGTCTTTCTAGGTTCCATGATGCAGCAAAAGCTTTCCCACACTGGTCACAACTGTAGGGTTTCTCCCCAGTGTGAACATGACGGTGCTTATTTAGGTTACTTAAGCTACTGAAAGCTCTCCCACACTGGTCACAACCGTACGGTCTCTCTCCAGTGTGAAGCCTCTGATGAATCTTTAAATATCCAGATCTTGTGTAGGATTTGTCACAGTGCTGACAGCGGTGACGTTTGAGTCCCTCTCCTCTCCGTTTCTATAGCACAGACAGACATACAGAGAGAAAGACAATAAGTGAGAGGTCCTGCTTTAGGGAGCTATTTAGAACCATAAATGACATTTAGAGCATGTCTGTGGGTACATAACCCACAATGTTCAAGTTTGATTACCCACTAATGCATTCTGTGACGATAAACTGCAGGAGCCTGCCTTAAAGGTGGATTTAGCAATTCTAATCCACAACACATATTTTTGCCAAATTCAGTAAGAAATCTCCCCTCACTTCACTAGCTAAAGGACTTCTCCACGGAAATTCAAATTACTTTCTAGTTCACTAAGACATGCTGTTGTTGGGATGTTAGCTTTAGTGACAGAATGCTTGTGAGTATTGCTGTCTGGAACTGTTGTGCTGGCTCTGGGGCCGACTCGTCCTCTCTGCATGTTAGCTTCATGTTAGTTTCTAACCCAAAACTTAGCTAACATTTATGAACTTTCTTGATTTGCCCTCCACGCCGCACCCTGTGTCCCTGAGCTCCTCCAGACCTCTGACATGCATAGCAACTGTAAGTCGCTTCGGAAAAAGTAGTTCTGTGACTCTTTGCATGATTCAAAGTTAAAAAGGACCTGCTCGCTGTCCCCAGTTCCAGGTTCCGGACATTTGGTGACAGAGCTTTCTGTGTCGCTGCACCATCACTTCCTCTTGCCATACGCTCTGCCTCCTCTCTAATTACTTTTTAAAAAACATCTTAAAACACACCTCTTCACTGAGGCCCCCCCTTTGTTTGTTAAGCGTTTTGGTTAAGGTTTTAGTTTTGGTTAAGGTTTGTGAAAGGCTCTATATAAATCAAAGTTATTATTATTAAATAATTATCTATTTTACATTGATTCTTCATGTAGGCCTTCATTTGAGCCTCTGTCTGAAACGAGCTGTAGATGCTCCCGTCTCTTTAAGGCCCCCCCTCCCTCTCAAAGCCCACGGTCTTCGGATTGGCCAAGACCTGAAGCATGTTACCAGGCTGTTGTTGTCGCTGGGCTGAACAGGCAGACTGAGCGTTGCCATGCTGTTGCTGTGGGAGCAAATGAACATCAGTTGACGATGGATGGATGGACTTCCATAAATCTTTTATCCTAAATCTTATCCATAAATCTTTTCAGCCTGTTATATACTAATAAATAGTGGCAACATTCATTTTTACGCATTATGGGTCAGATATTTGATTAAAGTATTCAATCTCACCTGCTTAAGGGGCATTGTGGAGTTTCCAGCGGCCACTAGCGGTGCGGTTCTAAGATTGCAACCAGTTGTGTGCTTGTACACGTGCGCGCTTGAACTCATGAACGAGCATAATCCAAAACACAACCACTTTCATACAGAAATACCTCAATAAACGCAGGAACACCAGCATACCGGCTGTAGCTTTTCATACAGACATGTTCAGGCTGTGTTACTTAAACGTTCCCGTCTCATAGGCAGATAAACACCGGCGCCGTACCTTTCATTCAGTGCAGCGAGCCGTATATCGGCACAATCCTCCCGAATTAAGGCAGAGTGACGAGAAGGTGTGTACATGAGTATTGGTAAAACGACAATAAACCTAAAGTGAACGTTACGAAGCACACAGCGTCAGGGTCGAGCTACTATAGCGTTAGCTGGCTGCATCACTATATTTAGCTAACTTAGTAAACAAATCGTTCCACATTTGCTTTTTACCGTTACATCCTTTTCTTGCAGGCTAAATCAACCGTGGTACACAGGATAGTAACATGGGTCGCGTTAGGTGGTGAAGTAATGTGGAAAGCGATTTAACTTTGCACCGGATTAACATTAGCAACTGCTCGACGTTAGCTGGCAAGCTTGACTCTGTGTTTACCCAGCTTTACTAATGCTCACTTTGTTCTTACTCGACATCATCTGGTCTGATGGGCTTCAACACATAAACCTTAATTGTTATTTTGTATCCTTACGTGGAGCCTGTGTTTTGCTGTGAGCCGGTTGTTCTATGGTGTTAGTGGACTGCATGTCGTTAGCTGCAGTACGAGAGACGCTCGTGACTGCGCACAGGGCTGAATCAGACCTGGAGACCTCACATTCAAAGCAGAATAGTGGCTGATGCAAGCAACGGAGAAAACAGGCGTGTGCTTCATTTCTAAGTGAGTTTTGAGCCCATTGACAATAAGGAAATGAAAATTGTATTAATTTCATTGAAAAACTTAAATATAGCTCCTTTAATTATAATCCATGTGAATTGTCCATTATTGCTTTTATATTTTTACTACTACCCTTCAAAGTTTTTAACATCTGATCCTTATTACCCATCTAAGTTTGGTCTAGAAATTAAGCAAAAATACAAGATCACTTTGAACAGAATAAAATTTATTTTTCAAAAACATTAAATGTATCAAAACTTCAAACTTCAAAGAGCAGCTTTATGGTCGGATCAAGCTAGCTTCTGGGTGCTAGTCAACAACATTGGCAAGCAAAGTAATTTTTGTAGTTTGTTTCTTTTTCACATTCACGTTAGCAACATCAGCAACATCGTTACCTTCAGGGCATGTCTATCAAGTCAATTTACATACAGAATTTACATACCACAGCAATGCACACACACACCTTTGCGTAGCAGAATGGGCTGTCCACAACTAACCACTCCGCTGTAGTAACGTTATAACTAAACTTCCAAAAAGCAACATGAAAAACAGCTGCAGGCATCAGAGATTCTATGCTCGTTAGTTTAAATGAGACTTTCCGTTACACGTCCGAAGTCCTAATTTACGCATGTGTTACGCATCCATAAGGTTGTGAAACAGTGCCATTGGCCACTGAAGTATTCTTCAGCAGATGTAGGTACCTTCAAGAAAAAAAAGATTAAAGAAAAATGAATGTATGACACAAACATTCTTCATTCAAAATATATAAATTATACTTTAGCCCAAGCTGCATGCAAGAAATCATTAAATGCTTTTATAATTTAATGAATCATTAAAAGAATAAAGCACCACATAAATTCCAGATAAGTACAAAATAAAAATGTGTGTGTAATTTATGCATATTAGTACATAACTTATCCAGGTTGTCTACAGCTCCCTTGCAGCGGTTGTAGTCTTTAATCACCAAAGGCTTGCGTTGTTCATCCTCAGACACCACTGGCTCGCGGTGTTTTGTGTTGAGTAGAATAACATTGTTGCCATGTAGAAAACAGCTGTTGCATTACTTCAAAAAAACAAAGACCAAGAATCGTGGCTGTCGCTGTTGGGTCTGGAGGATGATCGCCAGTTGCTCTGGCTTATTTTTTCTGATGGTTCCGACCATTGCGATTTTCTTCTTCAAAAGCACCTCTGCCAGTGGATACGATGTGAAGAAATTGCCACATGTCAACGTGTTCCCCTCTAATTCCTCAGTCATTTCCAGCATGACCCTCCTTCCCTGGTTCTTAACTGGGGCACAGCTGGCGGGCTTGCTGGTATATACGCAAAGGAGGTAAGTACATCACAGGTAATCCTGATATTTTTCCCGTACTTGCCTGGCTTGCTGTGCATATACTGCCTGAATCCACAATGTCCTTTGAACAGCACTAGCCGCACACATCCTGGCCCGGGTTAAAAAGAGCCGTGAGGGGCTCCAACCACTTCTCCCAGATTGGGCAGAAAGCAGCCAGCTTTTCTTGACTGACCGTAGTTTTGAGTTGAGTGCAGCAAAATTTGCTGTGTGACATGGTCGCTCTGAAAATAGGCTGTCCCATGTAGTCGTCCCAGAGGCTTCGAGTAGACTCATTGCGAGAGCGATATAATCCAGGCAGGATTAGAAGCCAGATATTAGCCTTCACATTTGTGGCATCAACGTCAGCCCGACTCTCCAGGGAACGTCTCCCCTGGAGATGAAGCATGTCCACGATACTGTGGTGATGTGGGCCGTTGCATACAGTGTTGGGGCGGGTGTCAATCCCTTGGCAGGAACATACCTCAGTGTGCCTGTGTAAATCGGGGACCCGAGGAGTCCACTTTTTGATATATATTCAGGATCTGCTTCCTCCTTTTTGAATCTAAAGAATCCCATTCAACCGACTCAAATTCAACATCCTAATGTCCTTATCCCCCACGCTCTCTTCAGACTCCGATCCTTGGCTTTTATCCTATTGGACAGGTGACTAACATTTGAAGCATTTAAAACATTTTGTATTTTTGTGGTTAAATTAGATAACATTAGTTTGCCAATTAATGGCGAGCAGTTGCTAACGTTGTCTGGTGCAAAATACTACAGTAGTATGGCTTTCCACATTACTTCACCAGCTAAAGCCTGATACTTCTGTGTTAATCGATTCTGTACCCTATGCCATAGCATTTTTTTAATTTTTTTTTACACAAATGCAAATGTGCAGTGGATACAAGTCACCTCTATCCTGATTAACAGAACCATAACTAACTAAATGAACATCATGTTGTATTGAAGAACACTTGAAACTAGCTAATGAGAACCAGAAAGTAAATAGACTGGCTTTGCTAAAGTGTCTGATTGTAGTTGAATACAAGTATAAACCATGTCAAAATTCTTGCTTAATCTTCATACTTTGCAGAATTGCACACTTGATCAAAACTGTAAGTAGTTTGGTTATACTGTTCAGTAACTTAAAATAGTCAAATCATAAGATTGTGTATCGTGATCCCTCCTGAAATAAATCATAAGATATTTCTGCCATATCGCCCCTAATTGTCAGCATGAACTGTTGAAATGTAACCACACTTTTAAATAAGGCTGCACGATTAATCGCAATTATGATGTCACCCTGTGCAAACAGCAAAAAGGTGTGATACTCTTGTCTCTGTGTGCACTGAGGTGTGATCACAATTCATGCCCACACCAGGCTCTCGCATATGTAAATGTCTGCCAAGAGCAGTATCACTAAAGTTAAAGTCACTACTCATCAAGGTTTATTTCAGACATTTTACATATTACACTCAATGAACAAAGGTAGATAAGCAGACACACAAATCAAACAAAATGTCACTTTACACAGGAGGTTCAAGCAAATCCTTAGAAGTACCATAAGGCTGGTCAAGCTCTCGACAGAGAACGGCCACAGACAAGATGAAAGAGATGCAAGAGAATGCCATTAAACATAAAAAGGCCTTTAACAGAGCTTATGATTCCTTGAAACAGTCAGCAAGAGAGATAAGGACAACAATGAAAACTTTCTGTTCACCAAATGACCTCAATAACGTTGAAAAAGGAAATCCAAACCAAACATGAACTGGTTCAATGCCTGTATGAGCCTGTTTTTTACGCTACCAGGCCAACACTCCAGATATTGTTGGCAAAATGGACACCCGTGCTGCCCTGATGGAAGAAATGCTTGCGCTTGTGAGAAACCATGGATGAGAACTATAATGAACAGGTAGAGAAAGAAAGAGCGAGAATAGCTCTCAATAAAGGAAGAGTACAGGTCCATCTTTGGTCAAGAACTGAAACTGTAGTCACACAGAACCCAGAGAACTCCAGCTCACACTCCAGCAGCTCTAGTAAATGACTAGATGCAGAGCTCACAGCCAAACGAGAAAAAGGCTAAGGCAATGAAACACATCCAAGCCCAACGGTTAAGACTCACTAAACTGGAGAGTGACGTTCGATGGTGATCCAATGAAATTTGTCAATTGGAAGATGTCCTTCACTATCCTTATTGACCGGAAGCCCCTCTCTGCAAGTGAAAAAATGATAATGTGCCTCACCGAAGAAGCACGCAGAGCTGTGGAATACAGAAATTCAGAGGATGCATTGCATACATAGGTGCCTGGAAAGTCTACAAGAAAGGTATCCATTCATCATACAAAAGGCTTTCAGAGACAAGCTCGCTTGCTGGCCTAAATTCAGTGCAATAGATCCTTTAGCACTTAGAGAGTTTGCAGACTTCTTACAGGGATTCGCAGAGGCCATCCCACACATCAAGGGACTGGACACCGTGGATGACAGTCAGGAGAATCACAAAGTGCTCCGAAAATTACCAGAGTGGATTGTGAGGAAGTGAAGCTGAATTGTTGTGGACGAAATGGATAAGTCTGGAAATTGTTTTACTGCATTCTTAAACAAGGATAGCCTGCAATCCTATAGCCTCTCCATTCCTCGTGAACTTCAAGACAGATGACATGAGTACCAAAGAGAGCTAAAACCTTGAACACCAGTGCTCAAATAAAGAACTACACCAGAGAAAGACAACAGATCTCCAATTATAAAGGACGACCACCATGCTCAGTTTGCAAAGATGAAACACGCAATATTTTTAGATACCCCATACCATGGAAGAAAAGAAACTGTTCATACATCAAAATCATTTCAGTTTTGTATGCCTAAGGAAAGGAAATTTCACCAAGGATTGCAAGAAGCGACACACGCGCCACCTGCAGTCGTCGACATCCAACTAGCCTGCATGAAGAGTGGCAACAAAAGCCTCCGGAAGCAATAAAGAATGACTTAGCTCCTGCAGACAACAGTTTGCAGTCTCAATCAAGACTCCGCATCATGCTTTATCCCCTGAGGGCAGTTACAGAAGCCTTTGCCTGGTTACTGTGAGCATCTTATATAACAAATATAGCTTTCAGAAACAGAAAAAAAGCTTCTTTGTAAATTTACTTCAACTATAAAGACTAAAACAAAAAAAAGGCTCTTAAGTCGATGAAAAACTCTGAAGTAGTTCTGGAAAGCTCAGGCTTTGGGCTTTAGGGGGTAGAGATAACGACAGTGGGCTACAGAGAAGTGTCATAATGGTCATCATTGAGATTTGAAAATAAGGAAACTATAAATAAAAAGTATGTTATTAAATGTGGTTGTACAATTCCATATTATACTGTTAGTATATTATTAATATTACTTATGGCTACTATTTTTATTATAATTTCGCACTTACCTGTCCTATCTGCAAATTATGGTACTACTATTATTATTGTATGTTTAACTTATATTTCAAAAAATTGCACAAGAAAGATTTGCAGATTGCTTATCTATTTGAACAAAGTGGAGAGGACCCATGATCCGTACCTGACTATGTATTTATAAACTTTTGTTTATTTAATGGACTGTGGTGCAGAAACAGTTGCCCTTGACTTTAACCTTCGTTGGATAACTATGACCTGGATGACTGAGAATCTTCATAGACAGTGAGGCTTAGTGTAAACAGGGCCTTATCTTGCAGGCTGCTTCTGTTTCTGGGCGAGTGACCCGTACCAGCAGCAGAGCATCTGATGATGGGAGGATTCAAACATTATGCATTTTAATTTGATTTTTTATTAAAGGAAGTTCTTGAGCACATTTACATTTAAAAATAACCAGCTCTGTGAATCACTGCACTGCCTCTGCGGCTCACTGGGTGGCGCTCTGAGGCCTCCACTGGGAGAACGGTAGAAAGAAAACGTGTGTGCTCATATCTAGTCAGTCTGATGATCTGTTGTTTTAGTTTTCCAGCTGCTCCGTGTCCCAACAGAATAAAAGGTTTCACATATCTGAAGCTGTGTTTACCTAAAACACCTAACAGCTTTCACAGAGCAAAAAACTGCAGAACCGGAAGTTAACTTCAGCTTTGTCCAGTCTGAGCTAACTAGCTAGCATGCTAACACCCAGGCAGCAGGCTACATGCTACAAGAGACCTCCTCCTCCTCCTCCTCCTCCTCTCCGGGTCCGACCGTCACATTAAGTGTGGGTTCTGTAGAGATACGGGGTTCTGATGGCTCCACTGTTGAATCCTGCTACATTACATCTTGTTTACAGTCAATATGAAGCTACGTGTCGGAACCAGGCCGAGCTAACGCCACGTTAGCTTCTTGTTAGCTGCTAGCTGTGTTCATGAACACTGACCTGAACATCGGTGCTATCAGAGCTCGAGCCTGCTGTTTGTCCTCCGGGGACGTTGTTGCTCCGGGGCTCCGGGTCCTGGTTGTCCTCCTCCATCCCGCTCTTGGTCCTGGTCTCTGAGATCCAGCAGGTCTCCTTTGTGACTGTCGGAGCTCTTCAGATTCAGGAGCGCTGCGGGACCCCGTGGAGCTTTACGCCCCCTTAGTTACTGTTGCTAAGCGCTAAGTAACCTTTAGCAGCAGAATCAGTGTTTCCAAGATGTTGAAGCTTTTTGTCCCGCAGAGATTCACAAACCATCGTTACTGTATCAGCAGCTGGAGACTCTGTTCTGTTCTCCAGACTGCAAACAGCCTTAAAACGAGTTCTGATGATTATAATTAGAGAACTATGTGTAGACAATGTGTCAGATATTTTCATGCGCATTACTTGTGCAGGTTTGTGTTGTGCAGACATATTACAGGGGGAGTGGATTTGTATTTATATAAATATATACACTGACTAAATGTAATGTGGCAGTTTGTGCACTGATTTGCAAAATATTGACATTACATTAGATTTACAGTGAGAGTGCAGAAAGTGAGAACGTCCCATGTGGTGAATAAAAGTCCTTCACCCTCACGTGTCTCCTCCCTCTCAGAGATGCTCGGGGGAAGCCAGGAGTCAAACAGCGTCGACCTGTCACACCTGTTGTTCCTCTCTGGCATCTGGACACGGGCTTCACCTGAAACTCCACCTGACAACATGTGATGACACAGATCACTGAGACGTTTCTGCTGGACAGCTTCTGACTGTTACCTGCCAGGTGAGCGTGTTGATGAACACGTGAAAGTGATCCACATTATCAGAACAACACTGTGATGCACTTTGACCACAGAGACTCACTCAGTGTTTCACTGGATCACCTGAAGAGACCGGCTCAGGTGTGTTTGACTTCTGTGTGAAAACAACAAGAAATGCATCACATGTTGTGAGGAGAAGAGTTATGGATCATTTTGAGAAGCATGAATATTCTCTGAGGAGGAAAATTGTAAATACAACCTCCAATGTATAGAAAGCATTTCTCAACATGTTATTTACAAACTTTTGAAAACTTAAAATTAAACTTTCAACCTTTATTATTGTCCTAATGAAAAGTTGGACTGACTTTACTGTTAAATTACATAAATCTCTGTCAGCTGCTGCTGTCTGTGCAGCTGATGTTGTTATTTGTTGTCCTCTCAGTCTGTCAGGTGGAGGTGGAGGAGGGAGTGGAGTCTGCCCTGCCGCCCGTCAAGACTTCAGCCAAAAGAAGGACGTCCATTAAAGCAACATCAGTGTGGACAGACAGTCTCCAGTCAGTGAGCAGCTTGTAGCTCTGATCACAGTCAGCTCCTTCTACTAACACTAGAGTCAAACGCACAACAGGAAGCTGGACAGACAAATGTCTCCACACAACAAGCTGATGTCAGTGAGGAAGTGTTGGAGAAAGACTGGTGTGTCATGTGATGTTTGTTCTTCAAAACACACAGATGTGAGGTGATGGTGTAACCCTCCCCTCCATGTCTCTGCTGGGACGTCCTCACAGGCAGCATGTTGTGTCTGCGTCATTCTGCTTCCTTTGTACTCCAGCCGGTGACCCAGAGATCCACCGAGCTCCTCCATCATCCAGGAGAAACAGTCTGCTTGTTAAATGGTCGGCTGATCTGATGAACAGTAAAAGTGGAAATTATAGTTTTAATATTCCTCCAGAAGTGTAAAAAGGAATAACAGCAGAGCCTCTGAACGTCTTCATGATGATTCAGCAAATGGAAATGATTCCATGTGTGCGGGGGCCTGAATCCTGAAGCTGCTTTAAGAGTCTGGGTCTCTCTTGGTGATCTGGTCTCACTGAGTCTAACAATGGCCATCCTTGATAACCAGTATCATGAAGCTGCTTATGGACTGGCTCTGTTAACTCAGGGATTTCCATCCAGCTCGGAATATGTGAAACAGGACGAGTTGTTAGTTACAACAACATCATCACAAACATGAAGGAAGAGCTTCTTCTGAGACAAGAGCAGCTGAATATATATTAGATAGATTTCAGACAGATTATTGGACAGATGGTGCAGGAAGCTTTCAGCTGGCAGGTGACACAATATAAAGACTATATTCAGCTCCACCCAGGTTCGAGTTAAGACACCAGTCATAGTCCACTGAAGCCAACAAGGTATAATATATACAAAATTCGTATTCCAAAACATTTTATTTGGTCTGAACAGATGGAAGCAGGTCCCGTTGCGTAACACAGTGTGATGTGCCTTATAGACAAATATCTTAATCTCTCCAATACCGACAGCAGAATTGACAATGTCTGATGAATTGAACACATAAAAAAGTTACAAAAAAACGTTGTTGTCTTTGTGAAATTTATTAAAGGTTAGAATAGAAAAGAGTGATTCAGCTGAAGGGCAGTGCTCATACTCCTGAGGGCGATTAGAGAGTCTGACCCCGAGAAACAGATAACTAAGAAATTTAATGCTAGAGAATAATTGTGGAGTCTACGGGAAAAGCCTTTCTCTGCCTTGAGCCACAGTGGAAACTCTATTCTCACAAGAAAACATAAGACAAAACGATCTAAAAGCTACGAGAAACCATTTTTGATAGTAACCCAGAGGAAACGCTACTCTTGAATGCATCTTATACTACATAACATTCTACAACAAGGACTTGCAACTCTGAAATTTCCCAACACATGTGAAAGAGGAGCTAGATAATTTTGTTCGGCAGGAAGCCGTGTTCGATACTTGTTCAGCTCACGTTTATTAACATATCTGCTCTGGTTTTATCATTTCTGACGTACCAAATGTAAGTACAGACAAGCAGTTAGTAGATATCTTTACAATACGTTAAACAATGTAATTTAACCGCTCATTAACGTTAGCGCTCCTCCACTGATAAACATGGCATTAGCTACCTTTGTGGCCAGTTTAATTTAGCAATGGGAAGCGTTAGCTGCTGTAAGCAATGTTAGAGAATAGGGCTGAAGGATTTAGGAAAAAATCGAATTGCTATATTTATGCCAGAGATTGCGATTAAGATTCAATTAGATTTTTTAAAGTTTAAGTAATTTTCAATAATCATTAAGTAATATATAAAACATGTCATGGAGCATTACAACATGTGACACCATGAAAAATGAATGGCACAATTTTCAAAATAAAACATGCTGTGCAGACCCCCGATTGTATATCAACAATAAACACAGTTAAAACAGACCCCAATGTATCGCAAAAGAAACATCTACCTACACAGACTTAAAATACATAGCATTCTGAATACAATCCCAATACTTAATCTTAAAAACAATGATTTGATTTGATGCCATGGTTTGAAAATGTACTATATGGTAGAATGAAATTCATCAATCTTTTCTTGGAGTACTAACATAACTTGGGTGTGAAATATTTCCTATGAGCCACACTCACCTCCCCCTTCTGATCCCTAAATTGCAATAAGTCTTCCCAAACATTTTAAAAACATGAATTTTCTCTGATACATTTGGGCTTACCTTCTCTATGTCACCTAGGGTTAGACAAAGGATTAGATTTGTAGACAAATCACTAAAATCTTAACAAAAAATACAAGATCCATATTGAAGCTGCAAGTAGCATTGGACGGGCCCTTGTGAAGCATGTCAGGGTGTGCCAGGGCTGCACCACAGGAGCCACAGCTCTGCCAACACGGCTTTGAATTGACAAGCGCTTTGGACACTGCACAAAGGACTTAAACATCACTCCCTGTGTCACCTAGTTGGCACTAGAGAGCACCTAGTAACTACACATTATGTCCCAGTACATCAAGTGTAGATATGGGGTCATTTTGTTTCAATACTATTTGTCTGAACAATCTGATCAATGTGTAAATGTGTAATATGTAAATATAAAACACTTTCCACAAACACAAAATAAAGATTTCTAAACTCACAAAAATATTTTGCAAATATAAAACCAATCTGGAAATACACAAAAAAATTCCACAAAAAACAAATCAGGTGAATATGTATGTAATAAATTAACCACATTTGTGAATATCTTCCTAACATTTACAACTTTCAAAAGGCATTTGTGAGTCCAGTTTTAATGTATAAATTGTTGAAAAGCATTTGTGAATACCTTCCTAATATCTGTCATTTTCAAACAGGCATTTGTGAGTCCAGCTTGTATTTCTCAATCTCAGTTCTTCACACGGAGTTATGAAACAAACTTTCCGTCAGTAGAAAGAAAATCGACTTGTGTAACTCGGCCGTTTTCGGAGCTGCCAAAAAGTGCTAACTTGATCAAGGGCTAGACTGGGACAAAAATTCAGCCCCGGCCCTGTAGCCACGCCAGCCCACCTTACCACGCATCCCATGAACACACATTCACTACTTAGGCTACATTTATGTACAGATGGTGAAACAATATAAGCAGCAGGCCGACTGTAAAAGTAAGTGTGTCACTTTGTGTTGAAAAGATGTCGTGACGTAAGGTGTGAGAATAGGTGTGCGATGAAAGACTTTGGTCACGAGAACAAGACGAAAAGATATTTTAACACTATTTTGAAGAAATATTCAATGATGAATATATGAGTGGGGACCTGGGGATCCTCCCTCAGAAGATTTTGAGCATTAAACTCCTAATTTCCTGCATTCTGGAGACATTTTCTGCACCAATTTATGGAGTACATGTCTTTATTTATATGAATGGCAGCACAAAATTCAGGTGGCAGGTGACAATTCAACATTTAATAATATAATGCAGTAATCAGTAACTGTTTTTGTTGCTTAAGTAACTTTCTTGGACAATGCATATTTGTTTCTTCTATATTTAACCAATTATGCTTTCAAAACGTGACAGGGACATGTCCCCAGCGACCCCAGTGTAAATGACACCAATGGTAACAGATTTACATAGGACTTATGTCTCAGCATGTATACATTTCATCTCCTGTTACTGTCTTTCTCTACTGCAGAGTTCATTACAACCCAAACATTTTTCTGTGACTGTTTTCTTCCAACCTCTACCACCGTCCTCCATGTCTCTGCTAGGCCTACAGTAACATCTCTCTGGTAAGAGAAGATCTCCATGGAGAAATGCCACGCTGGTTAGAACTCAAAAAAAGAGTGTCAAAAAGTTGAACGCAGGTGGCAGAAACAAATCTCCAGGTTCCTTATGACATCTATAAACAGAGACTTCGCATTTATAATTTAGAGCTGAGAAATGCAAGGCGGTCCTTCTTCTCTGACATCATCACCAAAAACACTAATGATGCACGTGCCCTGTTTGCTGCTGTCGACGGGCAAACCAACCCTCCTGTGTCTGTAGCCTCTGAACTTCTATCCACCAGGGCCTGCAATGAATTTGCCTCCTTCTTCACAGACAAAATCCAAACAATTAGACAAGCAATCAGTGCCTCCATGTCAGTAACAGGATATGTCTTGTCCCTGTGTCCACTTAAAAACAATTCATGTAGCATGAGACAATTTGATTCTATTAACCATAAAAAACCTGGAGGACAAAATACAACATCTGAAATCCTCCTCATGATGCCTTGATATTCTGCCAAAAGGTTTTTTAAAAAATGTTTCTAAATGCATGGCCTCAGATCTACTACAAATTGTTAACATGTCTCCTCTCAAGTTTTTCCCCACAGGCCCTGAAAACTGCAGTCATTAAGCCACTCTTAAAAAAGAGCAATCTAGACAGGTCACTAATAAGCAATTATAGGCCCATATCAAATCTCCCATTTTTAAGTCATCATTGAAATCATTGAAAAGGCTGTTTTTCAACAGCTTAGTGGCACTAAAGAACTGTTTTGATGTCTTCCAGTGAGGATTTCAACCACACCACAGCACTGAGACGGCTCTTGTTAAGGTCTTCAGTGACATCCATTTAAACACTGACAGTGGCAGAATTTCAGTCTTAGTATTATTGGATCTCAGTGCTGCATTCGACACGGTCGACCACAACATATTACTAGACAGACTTGAAAACTGGGTTGGACTTTCTGGCACTTGACTAAAATGGTTTGCATCCTGCTTAAAGGACAGGGACTACTTTGTGTCTATAGGTAAACACACATCTGAGCTGACAAAAATGACATGTGGAGTTCCCCAAGGGTCCATTCAGGGACCTCTTTTGTTTAACATTTACATGCTTCCACAGGCTAAGATTATGAAAAATAACAAATATGTTACTATAATTATGCAGATGACACACAGATTTACATAACAATATCACCAGGGAACTATTACCGGTTAACGGTTGAATGTGCCAGAATTTTCTTCAATTAAACAAAGCCGGGGAAGAACGATTGAAAGTCAGTGCTCGACTTCAATCTGTAATGTTAAGAACTGCAAATCAAGCCAGAAATCTTGGTGTAGTCATGGACTCAGACCTTAATTTGAGGAGCCACATTAAGACAATTAAAAGTCAGCCTACGATCACCTGAAAAATATATCAAGGAATAAAGGACTTATGTCTCAGCAAGACCTGGAAAAACTTCAGTTACTGTTACAGTCAACTCGACTACTGTAACAGTGTCCTTACAGGGCTCGCTAAGAAATCCATCAGACAGCTGCAGCTGATTCAGAACGCTGCTGCTCGAGTCCTCACTAAGACCAAAAAGGTGGATCACATCACTCCAGTTCTGAGGTCTTAGTTAGTTTATAAAGCACTAAATGGTTTAGGGCCAAAATACATTTCTGATCTTCTGCTTCGTTACGAACCATCCAGACCTCTCAGGTCGTCTGGGATCAGGTCTGCTTTCTGTCCCCAGAGTCAAAACTAAACAAGGAGAAGCAGCGTTCAGTTATTATGCTCCGTATATCTGGAACAAACTCCCAGATAACTGCAGGTCTGCTGAAACTGTCAGTTCTTTTAAATTCAGACTGAAGACTTTTCTTTTTATCATTGCTTTTAATTAAATATTTAAGACTTTTCTTATTACCACTGCCTTTAACTAGTAGATTGATAACTTACACTGCACTGTAACTTTTACTGTCCTGTTTTCGTTTTCTTTGTTTTTAGATATTAACACTATTTAAAAAGCTTAGAGTGCTCTTTTGATTCTACCATCTCACACGCCTGATCCTCAGTTAACAGAGCCGAGTAGAATTACAAGGATTAGAGTCCCTGTTTTGTCCGCTGTTAACTTGTTGACAGGGCCCGCTGTCAAACTCTTTTACCAGAGTTTGAAGCGTGGACAATCTGGATTTACATTGACGACTTTCTAAAGAAGGGTTAGAGTCCCCTTAGGGTTAGAGTCACTAAGTAACTGAAGAGGGGATGGAGTGGGAGATCCTTCTCTCACCCCTACTGATCATAAACCTAAGATGCAAAAAATATTAAATGCATATCTTGTTCTCTTACATTTACTGGCATCACCACAATGATAACAGAGCTTTTGCTCCGCTGTTTTGCTGCTCTAGTCAGAAAGACGGTGGGGAAATGAAACAACGTTTAACTTATTTTAAAAACCTGAAAGATCCGGGGCTTTTGACAAAACATTTGGGGCTTAAGCCCAATTAGCCCCCGCTCCGCCTATGGGGCCTTCATTCAAACGTAACTAATGAGGCTCCCCTTGTAACCCTGTAGTTACACCTTAATGTTAGTATCCACTGCATGGACTGTATAAAAGGTGTCCACTGATATGCCCATACTCTCTAATTACAGTCACAACGAGCAATGTGCTGTTCTCCCATTCTTACTCTGTATAGACATAGGTATTTACACATGGCATGTGGGCGGAATATAAAATGTAAACAGTTATAGTTTAATGATGATTATTTATTCCTGTGTGTTGTTTTGGGGTATTTTCCACATTGTCTTGTTGTTCTTCTCCTCATTCTTCTTGTCCTCTTCTGAGAAAAATGTGGTTGTCTCAAAAAAGGAGTTCTCACCTATTCCTCCTCTGCTTTGCCCATAAAGAGAAAAAAACTGTTACTGCTGGTTATGTGCAGAAAAGACTCATAATAATCATAAAACATAGCTCAACACGAACATTTAAGCAAACATTTAATTCAACAGTCAAGGTTTGTTTTTAGCTTCACACCATTAACATTAGCTAAACGCTGTGGGATTTCACACTGCTTAAATTAGGCTAGCGGCTTTTCCCTCTACTCACAGCTTAACAAAATACATGTATAATATATACTATTTCTTACTCACCGCACAGATCACACAGCTTACTTCTTGTTGCCAGTAGGTGTGATTATAACTGACAATTGACCCTTCGCTAAGCTAGGTTTAGGAAAGAGAATAAATCGTTCTTTTCCTATCAACCTCTCTGGGTGGTGACTGTAACTATTACAAGTGCCCCAGGAACTGCGTTTGACCATATCTTATTGGCCAGCTGTGTATTCGGGGCGTGGCTTAGTGAAGGGTCAATTGGCATGTTGATGTGTTCAGTGCAGGACTGTCATAATACATGTCAAATTTACAAGGGCTGCACAATTAATCTAATTGCAATTGACATCATCCTGTGGTATTACATAACCACAAAAAGGGTGCAAATTAACAACAAAATAGTGTGCTGTGTGTGACTCTCGTCTTTGTGTTTGCTGCAGTCTGCTCATTATCCACGCCCACAACAGGCTCTCGCATGTCTTAAAAATAGATACGTGTCAACCAGAAAACTGATTTATGAGCAGTGTGCCAGTAATGATAAAGAAAACAACCTACTGCAACCCCCCTCCCCATCCCGATGCTAGTCGTTCAAAACATTGTCGGACTTGCCACCGGAGCACGGACTTCAACGCCGGTGCGCCGGATGCTCTCATTGTCTTACCACTTTAGAGAGGCTGAAGTGGTAAGAGAGAAGAAAACAGGGGAAAGATAAGGAATGTTTGGGTTTGGCTCGCTGGCCATTTAACGTTAGCTGTATCAGTGCCTTGTGTTGTTCAACATGTTCAACTTTTCATAAAGCCAATGTGCTGGTCAGTGGCCGTATTTCCATCAACGTTTTTTTAATGAGCATAGGTGGTGATGGCATAATGGACATGCCTTTGGTGTGAGAGACCCGGGTACAATCCCCCACTGTGACCCATCCACCATTGTGTCCCTGAGCAAGACACTTAACCCCTAGTTGCTCCAGAGGCGTGCGACCTCTGACATGTATATAGCAATTGTAAGTCACTTTGGATAAAAGCGTCAGCGAAATGAATAAATGTAGAAAAGGTTGATGGAAATGTCAAAATTCGACAAATAGTCCTTAATTTCGCAAAAAAGATTTTACGTTCGGTTGGTGTTTTTTTTTGTCAACAAGAGTAAATGCGCTAAATGGGAGATGGAAAAACTTTTTCCGAATAAGTTCTGACGTAGCTAACTTGTAACTCACGACTGATCAGCTGTTTCTGCAGTCAGCGTCTTGCACGGTTGTGCAGAGTTCTGCGTGCCTGCCGAGAATTTCATGCACCTCGTGGCTGGTAATGCTCAATTATGCTGACAAAATAGGTGGATGCAAATCTCGACAGGTAGCCTTCATCATCTGTTCTGCCAAATTATGCATTCACCTCTTAAAAGGTCCTTTTCAGATACTTTGCTCTGCACACTGATCAAACGGGGTTATCAGCGTATATTTTTCGCTGAATCTCAAAGAATGCTACTTCTACTGAGTGTAATAAAATATTAACAACTCTAAATGTTCATAAAATAAATACTTTGAATCATTTATCACCATTGATGTACCCCACAAAAGATATAATAGCATTTAAAAGCATTATTTGGAGGTGCATGCAATCCTCGCAGGTGTGCAAAACTCGGCAACACTGGATATTCCCATAACGTTTGGAGACATGGCCGGCAGCAACTTGCCCACTGGACCGCTCTCCATTTGTCTAAGATCAATGGCCCTCAGGTTCATGCGACTGGTTTGGAACCCATACATCGTGTTTATTACAGCCATGTGTAACATCAACTACTGACGTAACTACGCTTGCCGTAGCCTGGGTTTATTCGCTCCAAACCAGCTGATGGAACCATACTTATTTCACAATCTCTTTTTATTCTGTTTGGCAACATTTCAAAAGTACGCTTAAAATTCGCATGACAATTAGGCAAGGCAAGTGTATTTGTATAGCACATTTCAGCAACAAGGTCATTCTAAGTGCTTTACATAAAACAAACAGGGAAAAAGTAAAAAAAATTAAATTTAAAAATTTAAAAAATAAAGTTACATAGAAAATAAAAACAGGCAAGTCTCTCACTTTTGCTTATTTTACTCCTTTGATTTCCCATCTCCCACTCTACCGCCCATTTTTTACACTTAGGGACTCTATCCATTATTCCTTAGATACAGTTGTCTCTATCCAGATTGTCTACGCTACAAACTCTGGTAAAAGCGTTTGACAGCGGGACCCTGTCAACAAGTTACTTAGGGACTCTAACCCTAAGGGGACTCCAAGATGGAAACATGGCTAGTGTCCCTTTTGTCAATTGACCAATCACAGCTACAGTAAACTTTCAAAGTTTTGACATGATTATTAACAAGTTAGTACTTAGCATTTACAAATTTCCGACCAATGTAGAGCTCCTTTCCTGCACAAGGATTTAATGACTAAAACAACCCACAGAAATGAAACAGCTATAACTGGATTTAATAATCAACTAGTGGTAAAATATCATACTATTATACAAAATCACGATGAATATAGTAATTATATTATTACACTAACGGTATACTATTAACTGAACATTATACTCCTACTTAATGTTATAATATTATACTAATACTCTCCAGGTTGCAGATGGAGTCTCTGCAGTGGACAGATGTAGATTTAGCCAGAGTCACAATGCCAGTGTGCCAATATTTGCTCCTTTTAGCCTCCTCCTCCTCAGAGAAACCCTTGTTCTCTTTTAAGGTTATTTTTATAAATACAATTTATCATTTAAAATGTTCAAAATGAAGCAGTGTGAATGCGTTGGTGGGATTTAAGCTGACGACACTGAGAAAAAGTTTTCCCACATTGGTCACACGAGTACGGCTTCTCCCCTGTGTGAACACGTTGATGGCATTTTAGCTCTCTTGATCTAGTGAAAGCTTTCCCACATTGGTCACACCAGTACGGCTTCTCCCCAGTGTGAACACGTCTGTGATTTACTAGATCACTTGATATAGTGAAAGCTTTCCCACATAGGTCACACCAGTACGGTTTCTCCCCAGTGTGAAAACGATGGTGCCTCTTTAATTCAACTGATGTAGCGAAAGCTTTCCCACACTGGTCACACCAGTATGGTTTCTCCCCAGTGTGACCACGTCGATGGACATTTAGGTTACTTGATGTACTGAAAGATTTCCCACATTCTCCACACGAGTATGGTTTTTCTCCAGTGTGAACACGACGGTGCCTTTTTAAGTCACGTAATGTAGCGTAAGCTTTCCCACATTGGTCACACCGGTGTGGTTTCTCACCAGTGTGAAGACGTCTGTGATTTACTAGATCACCTGATATAGCAAAAGCTTTCCCACATTGGTCGCAGCTGTATGGTTTCTCTCCAGTGTGAATACGTCTGTGTCTTCCTAGGTTCCATGATGCAGTGAAAGCTTTCCCACACTGGTCACACCTGTGTGGTCTCTCTCCAGTGTGAAGCCTCTGATGAATCTTTAAATATCCAGATGTTGTGAAGGATTTGTCACAGTGCTGACAGCGGTGACGTTTCAGTCCCTCTCCTCTCTGTTTCTATAGCACAGACAGACATACAGAGAGAAAGACAATGACTGAGAGGTCCTGCTGTAGTGAGCTATTTAGGACCATAAATGACATTTAGAGCATGTCTGTGGAACATAACCCACAATGTTCAAGTTTGATTGCCAACTAATGCATTACCACCTGTGACGATAAACTGCAGGAGTGTGTCCACAGAGGGACCTGGGGAAACGGCATTAAAGGAACCGTTCTAAGCTGGTTAAAGTTTAATTATCAGATAGATCTCAGTTTGTACATGCTAACAAGGAAACCTCCATGCACAGCAAAGTTAGTCACAGAGTTCAACAAGATAACTTCATGTTAGTTTCTAACCCAAAACTTAGCTAACATTTATGACATTTCTTGATTTGCCCTCCACGCCGCACCCCAACCAGCCAAGGCAGGTTAGGATTCAGCTTAAAGTGTCTACCTGCTAAAAGGAAGTTTTCCCTGCCTTTGTCAGCAAGTGCTTGCTCATGGAGGAAATTGATCGGCCTCTGTAAATAATATCACAAAGACCACATTCTAGACCTCTGTATGGAAAGTGCAATGACATAACTTCTGTTATGAATCGGAACTATTTAAATGAAATTTACTTAAAAATTCCCATCCCAAATACTTGTAAACTTTTACAGAGGAGCAAAATAAAGCATCCTGACTGGAAACATCAAAGGGTGTGGACCAGAGGGCTGCGCCAGTTTTGCCCCGCAGAGAAGATTCCAGAGTTGAATGGCTATTATCATGAACACCAGGCGTCCAACATGAACGGATTCAAGTTAGTCTATCTGTTCTTAACACAATGCTGTCAATCTCAAAGACCCACCTTCAAATAAGTTATTAACAAGCATGTAAGGAGCCTAGCTAATAAGGACGGCTATATTAATGTCAGAAAATTAACGTCAGAACATTAACGTCAACGTGCTGTACAAAGCTGCTAGTCAATATCACTTGCGCTTTTATATATATATATATATATATATATATATATATATCTCTCAGGTATTAAAATGAACAGATGAAAAAGTATCATGAAATGACAACTGTATTTTATTGCCAGGAAACATGGGCAACAAATTCCACTCCCTCCGTCTTAGAGACTTAAACCATAGCAGCCTTTGCCTAATTACTGCGAGCATCTTATAGCTTATCAAATATAGCTTTCAGAAACAGAAAAAACAGCATTTTTATAAATTTACTTCAACTATAAAAACTGCAACAAAGAAGGCTGCAGCCAAAATATTTAGGAGATGAAGGAGCACAGGTATCATGAGTCAATGATACTCTGAAGTAGCTGCTTTTTGTTCTGGAAAGCTCAGGCAGGTTGTTTGGACGTTAGGGGGTAGAGAGAGGAATAGAGAGAGGGAGAGTGGGCTACAGAGGAGTCATAACTGTTATCGTTGAGATTTGAAAATAAGGGAAATTTAAATAAACTATGGCAGAGGGACCAAACTGTCAAGCTTTATTTCCACCAAAGAAATGGCTGAAGTCGGCAGTGTGGGAGTATTTCTGGTACGCCAAGACTGACTGGGCGTTACTGTAGATGACTGATCAGCTGTTCAAAAACTTGCCGTTAAAAGGTTCCTGCTACAGGAGCGAATAACTACATTAAACTTGATGCAGCACCTGCAGGATCACCACCCAGCTTTGCACGCCCAATTAAAGGTAGGCCTACTACATTATATTAAATAATGTAGCATGTTGGTAGGGAATAAATATAAACGTGTCACTTACAATCAATGCCGTAGTGGTGAGAGTCGAGCTTTCAGGGCAACGTAAACAAACAAAGCAGGTGTAACCTTTCAGATCCACCGCACCGACAGCCTCACTGCGCTATGAGGCCCATTATTTTCAATGGCTTGTGCCGCGCCAGGGTGGTTTGTAGCTGCGTCGAGTAAAGTGCACTGCACAGCGAGCTTGCGCGCACACAGCAATCAAAGTAGTAGAACTTAAGTCTGAGCAGCTTCCACGCAGTGCAAAACGCTTCTTTTCTGAAAGGGCCTTTGTGGAAGAAAGAACGTAGTCCCCTCAAGACCTTCAGTCACTGAACATTTAACATTACATCATGTTGTCTTCTCCTGTCTGTGCAGAGAAAATGTTGCCAGATGTAAAACACTAACATACATCAGGAGCTTATAGACTTTCAGACTATAGGCTACCAATTAACTGCATTTCAGTTAACACTGCACTCAATTTCTTTCCATCCTTTTCATTAAAACATGTGTATGGATGATAGTTGATGACAGTAACAGTTCAGTTTATTCCCCTCCTTTATAACAATTTCCCCTGGTGGATAAAAGTTAATATTCCTCTTATATTAATAATACTTACATATTATAGAAATATAATTGTTAATGTAATTAAATATTAAAAATCAACTTAAGTAATTACTTCTGTTAATTAATGCATAATAATCATGAAACCGTGATTATTTCTCTGACAATCGTACCAACAAAATCTGTAATGGTTGCATCCCTAGTTATATGTGGTATGTTAAAAGTACAATTCCATATTATACTGTTAGTATATTGTTAATATTACTTAGTTACCATTTTATTACAATTTCATATAGCCTAATTTACCACTAGTGTAGGCCTAATAATATTTCATTGGGTTGTTTTCATTTATTAAATCCTTGTGCAAGAAGCGCAGTCTACATTGGCCTACTGACTTTGCTTCTATTCAAACCCACAAGACTTACTTAGCAAGTTTAGCTTTTGTGGTGTAGTTTAAAAATCTGCTCTAGATTTTCCTACTTATTATTCACAGATGTGCAAATAACAATGTTCCAATATTATGTGGAATTGCATATTTCTTTATTGGATAACATGAAAATTTTCTTAGGGGATGACCACCAAACCCCCAACACATAAGTAGCATCTTAATGTTTTACATTAAATCGCCCTCTGAGAGCATCTTTTAATCCCTATGGACATTATTTTTATTATTACTTGTAAATGCCCCTGTTTTGCACCTGCCTCAACTTCTCTTCTCCGTGCACTCACTGGATACTTCCAATGTGATCATTTTTCACGGCAGCACGGCTGGCCAGTTTGTTAATTAAGTAGCTTATCAATGTCATCGTCCATCCTGATGTTTCATTATTGACAATGTCCAATGTCAATTTTGTCATCACTCAACCCTAATTTTAATAAATATCTTTACTCTGAAAGTAACTTTGTGGCTGCATTTACTTTTATGTTTCTTTTTTGATGTCATGATACAGGTCTTAAATTTCATTCTAAGTGGTCTTAAAAAGTCCTAAATTTAAGTAGATGAAACCTGCAGAATGTACAACTCTAACTCTAATTCTAAAATAAGATATCTGGCCAGCACACAAAATTATTAAAACACATAGTAAGTTGTACTTTGTGTAGTTTACTAACCAAGTACTTTTATACTTTTGAGTGGGTTTGTCAAATGGTAATTTTAACCTTTAGTAGGGCTGGGGGGTATATCAGTATTATGAGGTACACCGATATAATTTCAAAAGAGATATAAAATTAGACAATACTGTTTATACCGATTTAGTTTGATATTGAGTTAATATGTTTCCATAAAGTCTTGTCAGTGTTAGCTCGTCTCTCTCCCTCACTGCGCAGCCCCGCCCCTCCCTCTGCATCTGCACACAGCCGTCTAGTCACAAACTCTTTGAACAACATGGAGGAAGACACAGTGCGGTCGACACTGCTGAAGACCTGGCTTGTAAAAAGAAAAAAACAAATAACGGTTCAGTCAATTTATCTTTTTTTACTGCTAACAGTGTTACCAAAGTTGTAATTTAATCATTAACAGGGTAAATGCCCATAAAAAAACAAAACTTTGCACCGTTTGCAAATTATGGTACTACTACAACAACTATTTTGTACTTATATTTCCAAATATTACATTTAGGTAAGATTTGAGGATTACTTATCTAAATGAACAAAGTGGAGAGGACCCATGATCCTTACCTGACTATGTATTTGTAAACTTTTGTTTATTTAATGAACTGTGGTGCAGAAAAAGTGAGCCTTTCTCTTGCAGGCTGCTTCTGTTTCTGAGGGTGAGTGACCAGTACCAGCAGCAGAGCATCTGATGATGGGAGGATTCAAACATTATGCATTTTCATTTGATTTTTTTTTTTTATTATTAATGGAAGTTCTTGAGCACATTTACATTTAAAAATAACCAGCTCTGTGAATCACTGCACTGCCTCTGCGGCTCACTGGGTGGCGCTCTGAGGCCTCCAGTGGGAGAACGGTAGAAAGAAAGAAAACGTGTGTGCTCATATCTAGTCAGTCTGATGATCTGTTGTTTTAGTTTTCCAGCTGGTCCGTGTCCCAACAGAATAAAAGGTTTCACATATCTGAAGCTGTGTTTACCTAAAACACCTAACAGCTTTCACAGAGCAAAAAACTGCAGAACCGGAAGTTAACTTCAGCTTTGTCCAGTCTGAGATAACTAGCTAGCATGCTAACACCCAGGCAGCAGGCTACATGCTACAAGAGACCTCCTCCTCCTCCTCCTCCTCCTCCTCCTCCTCCTCTCCGGTCCGACCGTCACATTAAGTGTGGGTTCTGTAGAGATACGGGGTTCTGATGGCTCCACTGTTGAATCCTGCTACATTACATCTTGTTTACAGTCAATATGAAGCTACGTGTCGGAACCAGGCCGAGCTAACGCCACGTTAGCTTCTTGTTAGCTGCTAGCTGTGTTCATGAACACTGACCTGAACATCGGTGCTATCAGAGCTCGAGCCTGCTGTTTGTCCTCCGGGGACGTTGTTGCTCCGGGGCTCCGGGTCCTGGTTGTCCTCCTCCATCCGCTCTTGTAGTGGTCCTGGTCTCTGAGATCCAGCAGGTCTCCTCTGTGACTGTCGGAGCTCTTCAGATACAGGAGCGCTGCAGGACCTCGTGGAGCTCTACGCCCCCTTAGTTACTGTTGCTAAGCAGCAGAATCAGTGTTTCCAAGATGTTGAAGCTTTTTGTCCCGCAGAGATTCACAAACCATCGTTACTGTATCAGCAGCTGGAGACTCTGTTCTGTTCTCCAGACTGCAAACAGCCTTAAAACGAGTTCTGGTGATTCAGTAAGTAAATGAAGAAATTCTCAAACACTATCACATCTAGTGCATCAAGTATGACCACTGAGAGATACCAGGACAATGTAAGCCTCACTGTTTCTGCACCGCAGTCCATTATAAACCACATAATACATATAGTTTACAAAGGCATTGTCAGGTGAGGATCAAGGCTCCTCTCACTTTGCTTAATTAGATAAGCAATCTGCAAATATTGCCAAAAGCTCTTTTGGTTTTTGAAATACAACAGAAATACAAAGTAGTACTGACAGCCATAGTTTCAGCTTGTGGTAAAACGGTTTTAATGGGCATTTAGCAGGTGAAAGTACAAATTACGTATTCGTGTGCACATCAATATCCAATAACATTTTCTGAATGCAAATTTCGAAAGTATTTATTATTGGTCACACGGTCTTGTCATATATCACCATTAGCAGTAAAAAGAAATACATGTTTTCCACCAGGGCAGTAAAATGTTTAGTTTAGCTGCTGATCTGAGCTTCCCTGCTGTTAAAGTTTCATTACCAATAATATTCATCAGATGTTTGTCTCAGGAAGGTAACAACGCATTTCTGTCCACGTAACAAAGCCATGACAGAGCGCTGGAGAAGAACTACACGAAATTACAATCCAACTACTGTACATATTACACATACAAAACCAAAAACAGAGCGCTGGAGAGAGAGAGAGAGTAACTATATGAAATTAATCCAACTAACATAACACCACAAGCCAAAGCACAGCGCTGGAGAATAAACCAATCCAACTAACAATAAATGTTTTTCTACCAGTCAGTAATAGTTTAGCTGGCTGATGCTTCCATGCTCTAAGCTAACGTTTTGGTTTTATTGCCAATTAACGTTACTGATCAGCGGATTGTCTCGCTGAGTAACCGGCAAAGCCAAACCAAAGGCTTGAGAATAAGTAGGCGCCATGAAATTAATTCATATTTCACACCACTGACAGGGGAAACATGTCACGGCTCTCTGTGATTATGGCCAGCTTCTAGCTAAAGCTATCAAACAACAGTTTTCATTTGCTAAAGTCTGACAAACAAAGTTAATTACCTGTCCAGCAGAAAACAGACAACTTCAGCACCGCTTTGAAAACATCTGTCCCACATTAACATTATAGCCTTCCATCAGGGAAAATACTAGTTTGAATTTATTACAGAGACAAATCATAAGCAAAACATTACATAACATACATTAGAGATACACATACAAAACTCATTCATACACAACTCATTCATACATAAACTCGCTCACCAACTCACACGACCCCTCCCACTAAGTTAAATAACACAAGTTGTATTAATAATAATAATAATACCATTATATTTATAAATTGAAATTTAATTAAATAGATTATAATTTATTTATTATTTTCTCTGTAAAGTAAGAAGAAGATAGTGATCAACAAAATCAAAAGCCTTAGTAAGATCAATAAAGATTGCACCTGTGAATTGGAATTTATCAAAGGATGAGAACACATCATTTGTGAACTTAGGTAGAGCGGTAGTAGTGGAAAAAATTAGGTCTAAAACCAGATTGTGATGGAGATAAAATATTGAATTGACTTACTTTGATAACATTGTGATGCACTTTGACCACAGAGACTCACTCAGTGTTTTACTGGATCACATGCAAACACATGTTTCAGAAAGCAGGCTTAACAAACTGAGCTTATCCCTGAGCTCTGAGTTGATTGAGCCTGAGGTGGGAAACTCTAATAGCCTGAAATGAAACGGTTTGTCAGACAGCCGCCTCAGGCTCTGCAGGAGGAGAGGAGTTAGAGAGAAACTGACGGTTTTCCGACTTATCCTGTGAACCTAACCTCCTCCTAATGAGGTTAGATTCACAGCATCAGTTGCAAGAGTTCCTGAGATACGGAAAACCTAGAGTTTCCCTCATCTCAGGCTTAACAGATTTTTCACAAAAGAAACGGGGCCCTGAAGAGACCGGCTCAGGTGTGTTTCACTTCTGTGTGAAAACAACTAGAAATTACATTAATTGTTCTTATGTAATTTATATGTAGCTTGGCAATCCTGTTATACATTCATGCCAATAAATTTTGAAATGCATCACATGTTGTGAGGAGATGAGTTATGGATCATTTTGAGAAACATGGATATTCTCTGAGGAGGAAAACTGTAAATACAACCTCCAGAAAGCATTTCTCGACTCAGCATCATGAAAATGGATCTAAAGCCGTGAGACTGATGGATTCACGAGGCAGAAAAACTTTGGTTACAGCGCCCCCCACATGGCAGAGTGGGGCCATATATTCTCCATGTGTGATGACGGAGGAGAGGGTAAAGTCTGATGTGTCTAAGATTTATGGTGTAACCCTCCCCCTCCCTGTCTCTGCTGGGACGTCCTCAAAGCCAATATGTTGTCTCTGGGTCATTCTGCTTCCTTCGTCCTCCAGCCGGTGACCCAGAGATCCACAAGCTCCTCCGTCATCCAGGACAAACAGTCTGCTTGTTTACCGGTCGGCTGATCTGATGGACAGTAAAAGTGGAAAGAAGTGTAAACGGGAATACAGCAGCAGCAGCAGAGGCTCTGATCGTCTTCATGATGATTCAGCAAATGGGAATGATTCCATGTGTGTTGCATCCAAATCAGAAATGAATCCTAAAAACTCTGGACTTTGTCTGCATTCCTCTTCTTCTTTCCACTTTATTTCAGCTCCTTCAGGATAGCTGAGGTCCAAATAGCTGTCCTCTTTTTCATTCTCTAATCTCAGTCTGCTGTCACACTTCATACACTTCACAAAGTCTCTGTCTTTATTGCTCCCTCACATTTAGAGCCTGAATTCTGGCTGGTTTAATGTGGTTTAATGTGGTTTAATGAGTCTGGGTCTCTCCGAGTCCAATGGCCATCCTCGATAACCAATATCGTGAAGCTGCTTAAGGTCTGGCTCTGTTTACTCAGGGTTTTCCATCCAGCTCTGAGTGTGTTCATGTGAAACAGGAAGAGTTGTTAGTTACAACATCACAACCATAAAGGAAGAGCTTCATCTGAGACCTGCTAAATATATATTAGATTTCAGACAGATTATTGGGCAGATGGTACAGGAAGCTTTCAGCTGGCAGGTGACACAATAAGACTAGAAAGTTATAAACAGGATTCGAAATAGATTCAGGTCCACACAGTTTTCAGTAAAGACACCAGTCATAGTCCACTGAAGCCAACAGGGTGTTAGTGGATGTACATAACTGTACATGTCAGTAATGACCGCTGGATTGTTTCTGATCTCCGATTTCTCTTCAGTCTTTTCTCTAAATGTGTAAATGTTGGATTTCACACCTGGTTCTATTTAGATAAAAAGAAAGAAATCAGATGTAATGTGAAAGATTACTGTTTCAGTTAGTTACTAAAGCTACAGATGAATGAGTCACGGCTCAATAAGAAAGGTTTATATATATATATATATATATATATATATATATATATATATATATACATATACATACACACACACACCAAAACATTTGATATGAACAGATGGAACCAGGTCCCATTGTTTAACAGTGTGACGTGCCTCATAGACAAATGTTTTAATCTCTCCAATACAGACAGCAGAACAGATGTCTGATGAAATGAACAAATAAAAAGGTTACAAGAAATAGTTGTCTTTGTGATATTTATTAAAAGTAAGAATGACAGTGTGATTCAGCTGAAAGGAAAGAGCTCATACACCAAGGGCAATAAGAGGCTGACCCAGAGAAACAGATAAGACATTTAATGCTAGAGAATAGTTGTGGAGTCTACGAGAAAAGCTTTTGAGCTTTGAGCCACAGTGGAAACTCTATTCTCACAAGAAAACACAAGACAAAATAATCTCACTTAAAGTGAATTATAAACATTTCTTGAATAATCAAAGATAATCTTTAAATTAAGATAAAACATTTCTATCTTGAGCTGACATGTCTTCACCTCAGTTGGAGCCAACTTGTCTCTTTTCATTGACTAGATCTGGCTTTGCTTTCAATTTGAACACAACCACATTCAGTAATAGAAAACAAAAATATACATGTAAATATGAAAATAGGGAAATATGTTTAACTACAACACAGTAACAGGAAAATGTGTTTGAAGCACACAGAAACAATATTTCAGCAAGCGTGGGGGTTCATTTATGACCTTGGGTCTAAACACAACCCTCACATTCTTGTGTTGGAGCTTTTGACCACATCCCATGGCTTTCCTAAGTAAAGCGAACTTCCTCAGTTGTCATCACATGACGCTAGTCCAGCACAGTCACATGATAACAGGTGGATGTATACAGTTGGAGATGGTAACCACTGTCTCTGGTCTCACATGCAAGTGACTCAGTGTCGTTCTGAGGTCTTGTCATAATAACTAAGCCTGATCCATTATCTGAAGAAGGCTGTAGAAAGTCTCAGCTGAAGGGTCTTCTTGATGGCTCATTGTATGTGACCACTAGCGGTGCATTTCCAATTTCAGTCTCATTCAATGGGAAGGGATCTGTGCTGCTTTATCACCACTTTGGGAGACAACGCTGCACAAAATACAGGCTTTTGGGAGAGGAGGGGCAGGTCAGTGTGTAGAAGCATTCATAGCAACATACATGCTGCTCAGAATATAGAGTTTAAATTTTACTGGGGCACGTGTCATGTGATGTGCCCCAGTAAAATGGTCAAGAACTGTTAGCAACAAAACATCTGCATTGTCCTGTCAAGTTAGTCATAGTACATAGGCAATAGTACTTTCAAAATAAATGTCTTGGTTAATGTGAAACAGCACATTGTTAAAACATTGCAGAATAACTCATCAAAAGGCAAAAGTGAGTATTTACAACATTGATTAGAGGATGAAGAGTGACTATCCTTAAGGGCACAAGAAGAGAAAAAAACTAAATGAGAGTGACAGTCAGGTAAACTTGTTCTCGTCTCTCTCAAAGTCTGATGTCGGCAGATAACAGTAGCCTAATGTTAAGCTACTGTGCAGCTGCAACGCATCTCTGTCTGTCTGTTTTTGTTGCTTGCCTGACAAATGTTAGCGTAAAATACAATTATTTATTACGTTTGATAAACAATGACAGACGACAGTGTTTTTCAACTGCAAGTCGGAAAACGCAACAATGTCGTGCGCTCACATGCTCTCTTGTGCACAAAATAAAACTGGCACATTCCAGCTGCAACCTGTTGGACCAGTACAGCTGCTTATGTTTGTCAGTGGAGTAGATACTGGATTATCAGCCAGTACAAGCACAGTTGATCCACATTCAGCTTCAATCAGTAGGAGCACGGCCATAGATGTACAGCCAGCATCAGATACAAGCAGCTCAGACCCAAATGGAACAGTTGCTGCTCCACCAAATGACCCAGCAGATTGGCCCCCAGTCTTATCAGACCAGGCGCAGAGGTCCATTCAAATCACTGGATTTTTCTGGGAAAGGTTTCCATTCAGACCTATTACAGAGACAGACTGTTTTAAAGGGGGGAGGATTGTAGTTAGAGCACTGTGGAGCCAGGTGTGACGGTGCAACAATGGCAAATTGTTTACGTGGCTCACACGTCAGGTAGGAGGGCTGCATGGCAGAATTTTGCTTAGGGCCTCAAGGAGGTCAGGACCGGCTGTGGGGGTGACGTAGGTATGTGTGCTTATGTGTCGTCAAAGTCATATCAGTGCCAATAATAATGGGCAAGGGAATTTGGTTAAGCACACACTAACTCATTCCATACGCTTTCAAAAAAATTATATCGGGGGGGCATGTGCCCTAGTAGAGCTTTATGTGTAGCAACGCCCCTGCTGTTGTCTATCCCTCGGTTTGTAGAAAGCTCAGAATATAACTACACAGCTACGTTGGTGACATTTAAGGTGACCACTCTGAGAAAAGGTTTTCCCACATTGTTCACACCAGTACGGTTTTCCTCCAGTGTGAATACGTCTGTGTCTTTCTAGGTTACCTGCTTTAGTGAAAGCTTTCCCACATTGGTCACAGCTGTACGGTTTCTCTCCAGTGTGAATACGTTGGTGAACTTTTAACATGTCGGATTTAGTGAAAGCTTTCCCACACTGGTCGCAGCTGTATGGCTTCTCTCCAGAGTGTACTCGATAGTGGCTTTTTAGATCTCCTCCTCTAGTGAAAGCTTTCCCACATTGGTCACAGCTGTATGGTTTCTCTCCAGTGTGAACGCGTCTGTGTCTTTCCAGGTCACTTGATGTATTGAAAGCGTTCCCACACTGGTCACATCTGAATGGTTTCTCTCCAGTGTGAATACGTCTGTGTCTTTCAAGGTCACTTGATGTATTGAAAGCTTTCCCACACTGGTCACAGCTGTACGGTTTCTCTCCAGTGTGAATACGTCTGTGTCTGTATAGGTCACCTGATGTTTTGAAAGCTTTCTCACACTGGTAACAGCTGTATGGTTTCTCTCCGGTGTGAACACGAATGTGTGTTTTTAAGTTACTTGATATATTGAAAGCTTTCCCACACAGGTCACAGCGGTATGGTCTCTGTCCAGTGTGAATACGTTGGTGGACTTTCAAAATATCTAATCTAGTGAAATGTTTCCCACACTGGTCACAGCAGTATGGTTTCTCCCTGGTGGCGACGTTTGAGTCCCTCTCTTCCTCTCCGTTTCTATAGCAACAGACAGCGAGAGAAAGAAAGACAGTAAGTGAGATGTCATGGTGGAGCGAGTTATCTAGCACCATCAATGCGGCTAACACTAATGAGACCAGTGTAAACCTGGTTCCATGACAACACCGCTGTGGACTCGATTTATGACCAGTGTAGTTACAATAAATCCCATTTAGAACATGTCTGTAGAACATAACCCACAATGTTCAAGTTTCAAAAAAATAAAAAAATAAAATAAAAAAGGTCTACCGCTATAGGGATCTTTTCTAAAATATTGTCAGACATATTCAGAGGCCGTAAATGGCAAAAACAAGCTCTGTAGATGTAATTTGATGGGGTGCTATTGCCCTCAAGGATCAAGTCCAGCACTGTTTCACTGCTGCCGATGAAAAAAAAAAAAAGATTAAATATCTGGGTGTCATAATTTACTCCAGGCTGTCAGAACTGTCATGGCTAAACTACACGCCTCTACTTAAATCAATAGAGTATGACCTTGTGTGATGGATGACATTGCCCATAAATATAATTTTATTTATTCAGCACACTTAAAACAAGCTAGGTGCTTTGCAGGTTAAATAGTGCCCATATAACTCATGGGAGAGATCCAGGATCTAATGGCACAATACAGAACTAGCAATAACGTTCTTGAATATCAACCGTTCAAATGCATAATTCGGGCAAGATTTAAGTATAACAAAATGGACTTTACCTCCAATGATGACAGACTTTATTAAACTCTTGCACCCAAAAGGTATTAAGATAAACATGTTATTGTTGAAAATAGATAGTACTATCTTTCTCACATTCTTAAAGTGGGAGGCAAATCTATCCATTAGTCCAGACCAATACTACTGGACGCAAATAGGTTTAAATTAGAGCCCTACTGATTTATTGTCCAGCCGGCATTATCGGCCGATTTGACGTGATTGTATTTAAGTCGGCATCTGTGTTTATAACAGCAGATATACGAGTTTAAAAAAAGAAACAGACAGATCCTTCTCTTTTCCAAAAAGACACTCAGACAGTCTCTATCATTACATGTTTAGATCACTCAAAGAAACTGGTTGAGAAAATGATGCTATCAACTGTTTGGCTCTTGTTTGGCTGTTATTAAAGATTTGGTCAATCATAACCAATTTATCAGTCTTTTTTATTCAGCACTAAGTTCATCAGTGTCGACTGGCTCTTGCACTGCTCAGTAGCACAGGTGGTATATTTTCCTGTTTGACTTCAAACATAGTAGATATAATAGAGTTATTGTTTTTCATCAGAATCAGCTTTATTGCCAAGTACAGTCCTGCTCACCATTATTAGCACCCACGAAGTTTAAGTACATAATGTGGAATATCTTCTGAAAAATTAATCAAGTGAAACAATTCTGATTTATTAAGAACTCGTGTTTGATACAAAAGAGCAAATGATAAACAATTTAAAACAAGCAGTGGGAGGAAAAAACAGAAAATCTTAAAGCTTGCTAAAGGTAGCTAAAGCTAAAAAAGGTATTGGCACCCTTTGCTGTAAATCAGTATGGAAACACATTGTGACTCACCTGTGGTAAATCACAAATGAGATTCCCCTGTGATAAATTGTCTGTGCCCATGTGACATGAATTAGCCAATGAATGATGACTTTGGTGTTATAAAAAGCCATCTGTTATGCCTGTTCCTTTGTCACAATGGTGAAGACAAAAGGAGCTGTCGGAGGACATTATAAATGCGATAATTAGCAAACACAAGACCTCCAAAGGGTATGAGGCCATCTGCAAAGACCTTGATATCCCTGTTTCAACAGTGCATAATGTTATTAAGAAGTTTGCCAAGCATGGAACTGTCAACCTCCCTGGCCGTAATGGGAATAAAAAAATATATATATCGATGAGAAGTCTGCAAAGGTTGGTTCGAAGGGTGGACAAAACACCTTGTCAAACATCCAAAGACCTGAAGGCCAACGTGGAAAAATCTGGAGTCATTGTTTCAACAAATACCATACACCGCACACTAAACCAAACAGGGCTTCATGGGCGAAGGCCAAGGAAAACACCATTGCTGAGGAAAAAACATAAAAAGAAACGACTACCAAAGATCCTTCTGGGAAAATGTTCTGTGGACAGATGATACAGGAAGAGCTTTTTGGCAGTGCACACCAACAGTTTGTTTACAGACGGCGCAATAAAGCCTACAAGGAAAAGAACACCCTTCCAACAGCTGAGCATGGTGGAGGATCCATAATGCTGTGGGGCTGCTTTGCTGCATCTGGTATTGTAGGCCTTGACCATATCACAGGAATCATTAAATCGGACAATTATCAAGAGATTTAGAGGGAAATGTCCTACCCAGTGTAAGAAAACTTGGTTTGAGTCGAAGATCTTGGGTCCTCCAGCAAGACAAAGACCCAAAGCACACATCCAAAAGCATGCAGGAACGGTTGAAAAGGAAAAAAATTGACACTTTTAAAATTGCCAGCAATGAGTCCTAATCTCAATCCGATCTTTTGTATGAGCTGAAATCTGCCATTGGGGAAAAGAAACCTGCAAACGTTCAAGAGCTTGAACAATTTGCAAAGAGAGTGGGAGAAAACACCAGCTGAGAAGAGCAAGAAGCTCACAGATGGCTACAAGAAACGTCTGGAGGCTGTCATCACTGCCAACGGGTGTGCAACCAAATATTATTGCTGCTTTTTCTTCATTGAAATTACAATATGTAAATTGAAAAACAAAATTACATTGGATCTCCAATTAAAAGATCCTGATGATATAAATTTGGTACATTTCTATTTATTTCTGAAGATATAGATAGAGGTTCTGCAAAAAATGAAGGGGTGCCAATAATGGTGAGCAGGACTGTAGGTTTAAACAGTGCTAAACATGGCAGGTTTAAGAAAAGATTCATCAGGTCTTATTTAAAAACAAGAGATGTTTCTGTGTCATATATAGTGACAATGCCCGACAGTCAGAAGGGCCTACAACTAAATTTGTGTGTCACATGACGTTTTTGGTCAAGTTATCATTGAATTATCATGCCTGCAACTTCGACTACATGTATTAACTGAACATGGAATTATAATAATAATAATGGGGTGCATTATTATTATTATTATTGAATAGCTGTTCAGTGCTGCACGAGTAGTGTACTTCTAATGAGAAAACATTTATAAAAGGAAGAATGCCTACTATTTCTGAGGCCTGTGTCAGAAAGCGGGTTTAGTGAAAGTTGAGCCCAAGATAAGAGAAACTCTGGGTTTTCGGTTTCAGAGAGCAAGATCAGATAAACTCTGGGTCTGTAACCCGCCAACTTACGCTGTGAACCCAACCTGCTTGGGAGGAGGTTTACATCAACTAACGCTGAGTTTCTCTCCGACTCCTCCTGCGGAGCCTGAAGCGGCTGTCTGATATTTCCTCATTCAGACTGTCGATATCAAAGCAATTACTTCTTTAGATACATCAGTTAAATAGGCTATAGCTAGCTAACCAGCTGATGTTATAGACAAAGTGTTTTTATGCAGAGAGGTAAACCTTACCGGCCGTTCACAGAGAGAAGCAGCGTCAGACAAGTGTTTGAGGTTTGTGAGTCCGCAGCTCTAACACTGAGTTCAGTGACTGGATTGCTGACTAGTTAGATGTTAGTCGCTTTTAGAGATGTTCGGCTGATTCCGAGGCTTGTTTCTCTCCTGTGAAGCGCACAGTTTCAATACATTGTGCTTCAAATGATCATCTCAGGGCGTTTTACAGCTGATCTCAGCACATTAGTGGAACAAGAAGAGAGAGTAATTGAGAAATAAGGTGATGAAGACATGAGAAAAAGTATGAGGATGTTTCCTCCTGATGACAAATATTCCAAGTAGCCTATAGGTGCATCTACTGTAAAATAATTTAATATGGCAGAAAAGTTAATTTTGCTCCTGTACTAATGTAACTAAAGGCTAGTTTAATGAATATCACTGTCCAATCACATCACATGTCTGAATCTCAATAAATATCAACTGTCAGGTTAGAGTTAACCCTCTTTTATTGCACGCTTGAGACTAAAATTATTGGTATCAGCGAGTTACGGTGGCGTTTCGGCCTCAGTCTAAAGGTTTTACACGCCACCAGATGCAACTGTGCTCAGCTTAAAGCCCCAAAGCTTCATAATGCTTCATCACCTCATCACTGCTCACTAACGAATGTTAGCTGATCTGACTGTTTGTGGTATTTTATCACACAGATGAGTCAGCAAGGGGAGAGGAAGGACAGACATCACAGCAAGGGACAGCAGCAGGATTAACTGCAAGATCCAGGGACTCCAGAAGAAATTAAAATGTGAAAGCAGGTGAAATGGAACATTTAGAAGAAAGGAGTGAATAGAAGATGAGTAAAGGGAGCACAGATGCCAGAAGTTAATGTAAGAGAATAAGATGTGCATTCTTTGCTCAGTAGAGGTGAGAGAAGGACGGTGGTGACCATAAAGGAGCTGAAATTCATAAAGTAAATTAGGGAGGGGATAGGGATTAGGATACATTTTGTTTTGGATTTTAATGTGCAAATGCTTAGTAATTATCCAGAAATCACATTAAAAAAAAAAAAAAGGGATTTGAAGATTTGATAATCGTTTTATAATCGCACCACAGCCCTCTGAGGTTCAAACTCTGAGTTAGTTGAGCCCGAGATGAGGGAAACTCTGGGTTTTCGGTTTCAGAGCGAGATCAGATAAACTCTAGGTTTGTAACTTGCGCTGTGAACCTGACCTGCTTGGGAGGAGGTTTACTTCAACAAACGCTCTCTGACCCTGAAGCGGCCGTCTGACGTTTCCTCATACATACTGTCGATATCAAAGACTGGAACGCAATTACGTCTTCAGAAACATCAAAATCACGGTTAAATAGGCTGTTAGTTTTTGTTTTTTAACACACGATCTTCTTGAACATGACCTCTTTTATGATCAACCTGTCATCGATGTAAGGACAGAGAGTTATCTTTGGACATCGTAAATTTATCCTCAGCACAGAATAAAATCTATAAGCTGCACTGTCCTTTATAACTCAGTGACTCTGTGGACATTAAGGCTGCTGTCAGGTTGGCAACAGTTGCACAAAAACACTTACCGTGCGTTAGAGTGCTGCAGTATAGGCTACTGTTTAAACTGATCAATGAACAGTAACCTTTCATATTGTAGTCGCACAGATTGAACATTCCTATCGTAGTTATCAGCTGGATATGATGTGAATATGATTGTTGATGATGACTGTGGTGCAGCTGAAACAACAGTTTTAGATTATCTTTTGATAGTCTGAATGTGTTTTGACAGCATTTCATAAAATACAAAATGAGCAAAAAAGTAATTAATAGACGTGCTGAGTCTAACACTTTACAATCACAGGTCCATCAGGAGCCTAAACTGTGTCTAATCTGTTCATTAATATTTTTATCTTCAGTTATTGCCACCGGCATTTAGTCCCGTCAGGTTCCAGCTGCATAAACAGGCCTGTAGCTTTTTAAAATGAATAACAGGCTGCAGGTGAATCCCAGCACTTTTTCATTCATTAAGGAAACTCCAGTCTGGTAAATGATGAATGAGCAACGCTGAATAAAATGTAATATTGTTAAAGTATTGACTCCTTCCTCCACTCCTGCGTTTTAAAGCCCATCATAGTCCACGTTGGCAGCATTCATATTTCTCGCTCCATCCGATTAAAATGGAGGCTCTGCCTTTATTTATTTACCCGTTGCCATAGTGACTCGTAGTATCGGAGCTCCATTGATGAGGCTTTTTTTCATCCCCACGCACGCGCTTCCATCAGGCTCAACGTACGCAGAGTTGACTGAACTCATTTTAAACACCTGTTCCGGTTTCTTGAACCCGTTTTCTGAAACGGGGCCCTGAGTCCACTGCTGGACCGAGCCGTGGATTTGTTGTATCGTTAACTAGATGTGAATACACTAAATTGGAAGTAGTTATTACAGCAGATTACGTGTAAGGTAAAATAAACATGCTTATTCTCTCTCACTCTCTGTTTACAGATGGCTGAAAAAGTTGCACCTTCCAGTAACATATTTATTGACGTGCAATTGTTTACATGTGAAGTTGTTGAGACTGTAATTTTATTAACATAATCCATGTAGGAAAAAGGTTTTATAGCCCACATATAGTACCGCTTTCAATATCAGCCTGTTCTAAGTGTAATTTATACAGGAAAGGGGTCTACTATCCAAATCATTTTCAAAATCTAAATATCGGCTCATAAATCGGGTCTTTTTCACTTTAATATCGGCATTTCTTGTAAATCTCAACTTAAACATTAATGTAATCTAATATTAAACCAAAGCTATTTGCCACTGGCAGGGCATTACCTTTAATCTGGCTTGTTAAAACAAGTTAGAGTCGAGAGCCACGATCATAACAGGCACCTTCTGAGCAACAGGTTGACATATTTAAATCTGTTTTCAGGTATCAGCAGAAACATATTTCTTTTATCAGGGAGCAACATAAACAGCAAGGTGCAGCAACATAAACAGCAAGGTGCAGCGACAAGCGGGTCCATTCACGAGAAACTGTTGCGGTTGTGCTCGCCTCACACACACACCTGCCGACGGAGTTGAATGGTCTTGAACTTTTTGGACGCGACACGGAGCACAAATCATTGAAAGAGAAACTGATGGTCGCCGTTTGAATTTCCAGAATCTAAATAGTTATCACGACATCAACAGGAACTTCCCCGCAAAACTAGATGAAGGCCTATCAGGTAAAGTTATGCAGCCTATAATTTTCACGTCACTTAAATAGGCTACAACTGTGTAACGCACAAAAGCCGTTACCATGGTTACCCTAAACCTAGCGCCCGCCGTTTTCTCGTGGAGCGCTGTCTTCTTCAGAGTTCGCAGGGCCCGGGGGCGCTGAAAATCTAATTCCTTACATTTCCACACTGTAAGAGCCCTGACTGCAGCTTTTTACTGCGTTTCCTTTTATTCTACGCTATGAGAGCGAACCAGAACAGTAAACATGCAGCCGACGGATAAACAATGAGCTTAAAGTCACTATAAAACTCAGAAAACCGAGAAGCTGATGGGTCATTAAAAAGTCTCCAACACACTGTCACTGTATACAGTATATACACTGTATACTGAGTGGAGCGTCGCACAAACTGGACAACCTGGAGCCTGACAGTCAACCAACCCAAAACCAAAGAGATAATTTTCCAGACAAGCTACTGATGTGTGTGTCAAACCATTTTTTAACAGGTGAGAAACTTTGAGCTTGGCTGTGAAAGAGAGCAAAAAGGGTCTTTTTATGGCATCAAGAGATCAATAAACACCAAACTACCAATTACTGACTTGACTCAAGATATTCAGGTCAATCATTGAACCCACTGCCTTATTTGGCAACTAGGGCTGCTTGATTATGGCAATAATAATAATTTATTTAACTTATTATTTAACCATCCCTTAAAATACGGAATTGTCCCGTATTTGATAACTAAATAGCGCGTCCCGTTTTGAATTAATGCGTGACGCGGTTTGTCCCGTATTTCCGTGTTGTCTTTAATGCAGCATCCCATGCAAATCATCCCACCTGCATTCTGTGAAGACTCTTTTCTACCCACGACTGGTTAATACTCGCTCGCTGCCGTTGTTGGTTTCATTAATACAGTCAGGTTCATGGCCAATCCGACTCAGGTAAGACGGGTCTCTTGGCGTCACCTCTGCAACAAAAGCGGACGCAAAGGTACCGACGACGAGGAGAGTGGCAGACATCAAATAACCTTCCTGATGAGTATCAAGCTAAACTGCAGTTTGTCGGCCAGCGTTCTGTGTGGAGCACGGAGGCCGGTCAGACGTGTGACAGCATGCAGAGGCAGAGACTTAATAAAACGTACTAATTTTCTGATTCATCACGCTGGATTTCATGTGCTGCCTATTTGTTAAGAAATGTTGTTCCAATGTAAATGAATCACATCCCTACATTATGGTGTGATTTGTTTTTAAGGTTGAGGTATACAGTCAGACTCATAAGCATTAATTTAATAAGAGATCAGAGAGTTATAGGCTAATTAATACACAATCATCAAATTATAGTGCCTATGTGAAGAATTTAACTGTTATGCTTCACCAATCTATAGAACTGCATCCGTCAATACTATAGAATTAACAACAAGTTGAATATAAATACAATATATTTACTGACCAATCTAAATGTATTATGTCTGTAAATAGGTTATGTATGTGTGGTATCATTGTTTGGATGGTATTACTGCAAACAACAACAAATATTTTAGCCAAAATCTATTTTCACACCACCCTTTTCAATTACTTAAATTCATTAGCAATTTCTCATCCTGTCCATCAACAGCCTCATCGCAGCATCCAGTGGTTCTTACATTATATTACATTTAGCCGACTCTTCTTATCCAAAGTGACTTACAATTGCTACATACAGTGGGGTCAAAAAGTATTTCAGCCACTGATTGTGCAAGTTCTCCTACTTAGAAAGATGAGGTCTGTAATTTTCATCATAGGTACATTTCAACTAAGAGACAAAATGAGAAAGAAAAAAAAAACTCCAGGAAATCACATTGTAGGATTTTTAAAGATTTTATTTGTAAATTATGGTGGAAAATAAGTATTTGGTCAATAACAAAAGTTCAGCTCAATACTCTGTAACATAACCTTTGTTGGCAATGACAGAGGTCAAACGTTTCCTGTAAGTCTTCAGCAGGTTTGCACAAACTGTAGCTGGTATTTTGGCCCTTTCCTCCTTGCAGATCTCCTCTAGAGCAGTGATGTTTTGGGGCTGTCGCTGGGCAACACGGACTTTCAACTCCCTCCACAAATTTTCTATGGGGTTGAGGTCTGGAGACCGGCTAGGCCACTCCAGGACCTTGAAATGCTTTTTACAGAGCCACTCCTTCGTTGCCCGAGCGGTGTGTTTGCTCTCTGGCAAACTTCAGAGGGGCCTGGACATGTACTGGCTTAAGCAGGGGGACACGCCTGGCGTCCCTTTGGAGTCTGACTGTTTGAGGCTGTGGACAGGTGTCTTTTATACAGATAACGAGTTCAAACAGGTGCCATTAATACAGGTAACGAGCGGAGGACAGAAGAGCTTCTGTGAGAGACAGAAATCTTGCTTGTTTGTTATTGACCAAATACTTATTTTCCATCATAATTTACAAATAAATTCTTTAAAAATCCTACGATGTGATTTCCTGGATTTATTTTCCCCTTCTCATCTTTCTAAGTAGGAGAACTTGCACAATCAGTGGCTGACTAAATACTTTCTGGCCTCACTGTATGTCAGAGGCCTCTTGAGCAACAATGGGCCTCTTGCTCAGGGAAACAATGGTGGATGTTTTCCAGAATGACCAACAAAGTGACAGCAGGAACAGGTGCTCTGTGGAGCTCATGAGGAGTCCTGTTCAAAGTTTCACTGCCGCTGTTTGAAAGACAAACAGCAACTCAGTGCTGTACTTCTGACAAGAAAACATTTATAAAAAGGAAGTAGGCCTAACATGCACACATGGCCACTGAAGTTCATGTTTCCAGTCAAATCTTATCAACGCATTTGTTTTAGCCAGTTTATAAGTTATGGACATGTTGATTTAATAAGTTAATAAAATACTAATTAATATCTATTTATTTTTTGTGGTCTTACCGTCATTGTTGGCCAACGTTTTTTTATTGTCACAGCTGTGTATTCAGACAATATGTCTGTTGAGTTGTGACACTGTTCACACTGATTTCAATAGCAGATCACTTATTATAATGTCCGCTGGTATCAATCTTAATGCGCTCCTGAAAATGTGTTTCAAGTTATGTTATACCACCACTGGCACACCATCAGGCCTGTGGTTGAGGGCCCCCGAGGGGTGTGGCCCCCGGTGCGGCTGACGTCCCTTATTTTTCTGTATTGAATGTGGCAACCCTTGCACGACTGACTTAGGAAACGTTGCACATTTATAGAACTTTTTCTAGTGATGACAAGAAGTGAAATACACCGTGGAGGAACTTGACACATGGCTAAAAACAGGACGTGTTGAAAAGCTGAGCACCAGTGGAGGAAAACTAAACTCCAGACTGACTCTGAACTCCACAAATACTCTTCAGAGCTGAAACCTGCAGACAGGCAGACTGTTTGTCACGGTGATAAACTCACCAACACACGAGGAAATATATTTATATTTCATCATCGTTTGTTCTGCGCGCTCCCGACACAACACGCGCCGCACCGCGCATGCGCCCCGCAGGAAGACCCCGGAACAAACAAAAGAGAAACGCTCGTGAGTTTTTTATTTCAGCTTCCTCTCTTCAAGATGAAAACAGGAATCACGGAGACACTTTGGAAATCAAACCACGTCAACAGGGTCTGATCTCTAACAGAATGAACGGATGATACACGGACCCTCGAGACTCTTCCTCGTGTCTTTAGTCTCGTGAGGAAGTCATGAACACTGACCTGAACATCGGTGCTATCAGAGCACGAGGCTGCTGTTTGGCTGCTGTTTGGCTCCTGTGGTCCGGGTTCTGGTTCTAGTTTGTCCAGCAGGTCTCTGCTGTGACTGGTGGACTGAATCTGGATTCTGGTCTCGGAGCTCTTCAGGCTGATACAGGAACTCAACACTGTGTGTCAATTACCCACAGTTCATAGCGTTGTGACGTGAAACACGGGCTTTTTAGGTGGGGCGAGTTCAAGCTCAAAACGTTTTGCAACGTTTTACAACGTTTTCGGATTGAACGACATGTTTCTTTGCAACGAGCTTCGAGTTATGTTTTCTTCTGTTTGGTTACAGGTGTTACTAAAGGCAGGAACATGCTGTGCGCTTGCGTAAACAACAGGGTGTTCAGGGAACCTCCGTCTCGCCACGTTTTGTCGGCTCTGAACTCGCCCCAGGGGAAACCCGGAAGCGAGAGGAAAGAAAAAATCACGGCAAATCCGCGTTATAAGAGAAGAAAACAGTAAACAAGAATCAACACCTACGCTGATGTTAATATTGTTGAAAGTTTTCTTAACTTAAGATGCTGCATAGAACACATGAAGTCAGAGGAATTCAATCACCTTATTACACACTTAGTTTATTCCATTGTGATTCCATACGTGTCTGGAGTATCAGAGAAACTCAGGAGGATTTTCAACAAACATAACATCCCTGTGTTTTTTAAACCCAAGAACACACTAAGACTGGTGTAATGCTGGTCCACCCCAAAGACCGCACACCCAAACACAAGAAAAGCAATCTAGTGTATGCGGTCCAATGCAGTGAGGAATGCACAGACCTGTATATTGGGGAGACTAAACAACCACGACACAAACGCATGGCTCAACACAGAAGGGCCAACTCCTCAGGTCAAGACTCTGCAGTCTACTTACATCTGAAGGACAGAGGACACTCGTTTGAGGACCACCAGGTGCACATTTTAGACAGAGAACATGGATGGTTTGAAAGAGGTGTCAAGGAAGCATCTACACCAGGGTTGAGAAGCCGTCATTGAACAGGGGAGGGGGTCTACGCCACCACTTATCCCCCACTTACAATGCTGTCCTTTCATCACTTCCCAGGAAACTCAACAAACGTAACCTATTGGCATCAGGTGAAGATACCAACGATGGTCGTTCAGTCTTGGCCACAGGTAGTCTTAACGACTGTAACGACTGTCGTCACAGCAACCAGGAACACTAACGAACCAGCGGTATCGATGACCCGGGATAACGACCCCACTGAGGTTAAATAGCTGAGTTTCCCTGCCAGTCAGTCAGAACTGAAGAAGTCCTTTGGATGAGGGACGAAACGTCTTCCAGTATCTTCAACCAAGTCCAGTTGCCCTTGATTTTAACCTTTGTTGGATAACTATGACCTGGATGACTGAGAATCTTTATAGACATCTTAGTTTATTCAGCTATTTATTTTAGTTTTTGCTTAATGATGCTATTTGACCAACAATACTGTATTATTGACATATATATTGACATTTACCTCTCCTCCACTCTGTAGGGCGAGAGCCTGCAGGACTTAAAAATAAGGCAAAAACATAAAATAAAAAGTGTGCAACATGTGTCATTGTCGTGAAGGTGAATGTGTTAATGTGGCAAAGTGCTGTCCCGTTCCTGTTTACAGCATTTTGAGCCCTTAAAACCTCTTGGATTCAGACTTAGTGACATCAGTTCTTCAGTCTTTTTAACGTCCACGAGGATAAAAGTTTTTGTGGTTTGTGATTAAAGAGATGTCCATCGACAGCACGCTGATCTTCTTTGGGGTCTTCATATGTGCGCGAAGGCTCAGTCTTTACTTTGTAAATAATCCAAATTAATCTGTACTAAAGGTTCACTTAATGGCTTTTTTAAAGGGCTTTCAGCAGCATCTTCCTCATCAGCAGATGGAGTCATGAAGTAATTTAACTTCAAAACATTATTTAGTTTCAGCTGCAGGGCTGCAGCCGGGTTTGGGGAGTTAGTTTGTGGTGATCAGTTTGTTCATTTAAACCACTAAAACAAATATAAGTGAAGTGATGTAGTGATGAAGTCCTTGAGGATGCTGATGTCGACCTCTTCCTCTTTAGCTTCATCAGCTGTAATGTTTCAGTTGATATTTTGCTCACATGCTGTTTATTCCATAATAAACTGGCGTTTAATGAAATAACAACAACCTTACTGGGCTGCTGATCTTCCACTATAGGAGGACTGGTTGTTTCTATTAAAGGTAACAGGACACAAACCCTCTGCACACAGTTTGCTCCTCCAGTGACTTTAAAGTGAAAACTATCATCTGTTGAACAAACTGAAGCTCCTCTGCTGCCTCCTGCTGGCTGCTTCCTGTCACTGTCAGTCTGTTTGTCCCTCAGGACAAACTGGAGAGCTCCTCACAAAACATTCACATTAACACAACAGCTGCATTTACTACACTGCTGTACTCAAGTACAACACTCAGGTACTTGTACTTTACTTTCTACTTCTGCTCCACATCTCAGAGGGAAATCATGTACTTTTACTTCACTACATTTATCTGACAGCTTTAGTAGGCATTGCTATACTTGATACCTTAGCCCGGTAACGAATAGTGTCAGTGACTATTTATATGGTTTTGCTTGCAGCCAATTGCACCATAAACTGTATTAAAAAAAAAGCCTGCACGCGCCGAGTCAGTGCTGATTTTAACAGCCGCTCGCCTTCGGTTTCAGGCATGTTACTGTTACACAAGTTTATCAGCACAAGCTTGGCTTTTCGTTGGTTTCATCATCTGGAATCATTTAACACATTTTTATTTGCTGTTCACTGATCAATCGCTGCGTTCATTCACATCAATTAAAAGCTGATTTTACTCAGGAAGCCTCCGGCAGCAGCTGTGGCCATTTCAGATGTAGATGGTTTGATCAGCTGGACGTTCAGACTCTCTTTTCCTCTGTTTGCTTATTTAGACTCTTCAGTCTAGTTAAGTGACTTGTTTAAACTCCTTATTCGTTTTCTACTTCTTACTGTCGTCTTTTTGGAGGTTTGCGACTCACCAATAAGAGAGTTGAAAGAAAGATCTTTCAATTCAGTTTATTGATCAAAAGTTAACAAAATATTTCTCCGTAGTTTACTTTCAAACATTAAAATTTTTTTTAACTTAGATTCGTTTCTCACAACTCATTTGCTCACTAAACTATTTCACTTCTCCTCTTTAGTTCAACTAGGCTATAAATAAATTTATTTTCCCTGTATAATACTACCAGTGACCTAATAAGGATGAGCAGCGATCTGATATAATTTCCCAATACTTTTGTGTAACAGTTATTTGAAAAAAATAAAATAGATCCCCTTGCTTGTCCATAACAACAATAAAAATAGTAATAGGCTACCAATCAACTTCTATGGCTTCAACAGGTGGCCTTTTAAGCAAGGTATCGAATGAAGTACTGTGTTGGTATCACTTTAAGGGTGTTATTTAACGGCATTTCTCACTATTTACAGAATCTTTAAAAACCAAACAATCAATCGATGATTGACGGAAATAATCAGCAGATTGATCCAGAATGAAAATAATCATTAGCTGCAGTCTGATGAGACAACTACAGCAGTAAAATGCTGCTTTTACATTAATGAGTCATTAAAATAACAGAAACTTCATATAATTAATATTTTTAATGCTGAAAAAGAATCAAAGTTATGACTTACTGAGTGATAATGATGAGATATGAAATAACTTCTTATCATATTTTTATCTATAAAAAGTATCTCAGTACCTTAAAAATGTTGACTCACCACAGGAGCTTTTATTTTGGTAATTCTTACCTTTTTTGGGCCATAAGGGTCAAACAACAGAGAATCCCTCAGTAATAATAGAGCCAGAACAGATCTAATTATTAACTGCAGCTTACAGCAGATACAAACCAAACTACTGCAGGAAGCACATCAGCTTCTGTACGTGACAGTAAGGGAGGAAACATCAACACATGAGCTGAGGTGTAAAGGTCAAAGACATGTGAGCTAACAGACACATTAGAAAGTTCAATAACAAATCAAAGCTGCTCGTTCAGCCACTAAACATCAGTGATTTCCTGTCAGAGCACAGCAGCATCCAGAGAGAGTAAAACAATGAAGGAAAGAGCAGAAGATGGAGGAACAGCAGCACTCTGTTCTCTTTATTCTTCATCTTTATTGGTCTGTCTGCTTAATGAGCAGCAGGTGGCGCTCAAACACAGTCTGACTCTTCAACAAAACCTCTGGAAGCTGTTAGACTCTGAAGGACTGAGAGTGAAAGTCTGGAGGTTTCTTTTGACCCCAAACAGACTCAGAGGCCAAAGAGTGGGCTTTTGTTTTCCACAAGTGATGCAGTTCATTAGAAAACATGATATTTAATAAGGAATGTGAGAGTGAGAAGACAATAAAGAGGTTTTCCACCTTTGTAAATCAGCTTCCACCGCTTGTTTTGGTGCTGCTGCACAGACGACATCAGAATCTGAAGCAGGTTAGAAAGAAAATGTTGATCATTTATTTCTGCGCTCTGAGGATATGTGAGTTATTCCTACAGACACTTTATTTTATTACAAGCTATGATCAACTTTCTGCTCAGACATGTTCACATTTACCTGTTTTACTTTGTTTTCTACTCAAAGAGCTACAACCAGTGGAGTGAGGACAGAATGAAGCTCATTACACATTACAACAGGCTGATACATAAAATCAGGTAATGTTTAAGACATTAAAGGTTAAAAATCTCTTTAAAATCTTCTTTGAAATATTTTCCTTAAAGACTAAAGTCTCGTGGGTTTGTGTTGTGACTTCCTGTTTTATTTTGTTAAATTCTTCCTCATGTTTCTTTGTGAACTTTATTCATTCTGTGTTTCACTTTGTAACTCACCTCTCCTCTCGTTTCAGACTTCCCGTCCTTGTGTTTTGCCGTTTCCACCTCTCTCCTGTGAACATATTGTTTGGTGGGTTCCCTGGTCTTTGGTCTTCATCTCCCATCAAGCGTCCCCGGCCGTCTCCTGTGTTCTTCCGTTATTTGTGTTTCTTTCCTTCTCTGTGGATTTGAATTACTGCCTGTACCTGTCTCGGATTTGTTTGCTTTATAGACTGCCTGCCTCTCCGTTGGTTAAGTTTGATCTCTTTCTTGTTAATAAACATCACAAACTGTACCTCCTCTGAGTTTGGGTCCAGATCTCTTCTTTTTCTGTGCTTATCTCAGTGTAACAGAAAGGGCCAACACTAATGAACCCGTGTGTACCAAATCATGAAGAATAGTTTTAGGTCACCAAATAGTGCAGACACACTTTGTAAGCTTTGTACACGGGCTAAATTTATCTCAAATGTAGCCTACAAATATCATCACTAATCAGGGGCGGATTGGCCATCTGGCAATTCTGACATATGCCAGAGGGGCTGGACTATTTGTTTTGGGGTGGGCCGGTCAGATTGATATTAATATCAGTGTTCCCCCACAAATCGAACTATATTTGGTGACCCATTTAAGCATTTTGCAGAGAAACACAGAGAGAAATGATCATCCACTACACTATAAGACTCAGACGGCGGTTATTTCACAAGCACGGATCAGGTAAAGTAACAGTGAACACTTTGGTGCAGGTACAACTGGGTACAATGTTGGTTTCGGTTTCGATTGGCCTCCTCATTAAAAAGCCTCCTCTGCGCACCCGTGGAAATCATCTTGCGAGTGCTGTCATTTCGTCCACTTTATTTAAGAGCCCACTGCTGATAGAGAAAGTCAAGAGGGCTGACAAATACAGGGAGAGAGAAGAAAGAGGTAGGGCAAGCCGCTGTGTTTGCAGCAGAGGAGTCTGTTCTGTGCGGAAATATTAGAAGTGAAGGCAAAGAAAGCAGAATTAAGTTGGCTTGTGAGTAATATTTTTAATTAATGTGTGTTTAATCCAATGTTGTGCGCAGTGTGTGAGAAAACATCTTTCTGCAATGTTCTGTAGGCTACTGTGTTCATGGATGTTGCTGGAAGTCTTCTTGTAGGCTACCAGTGCTGAGAGGAAGGATGCTACTGTAGGCCTAGCAGAGACAGGGAGTGTGGCAGAGGTAGGAAGGAAACAGTCACACAAAAATGTTTGGGATGTAATTGATTCTGCAATAAAGAAATACAGTAACAGCAGACAAACAGAGAGAACAAAGGCTGAACAACTGACTCAGATGGACAGCCATTGTTTTAACTGATTGTGTAATTTTGAGCCAGTCACATACATGAAATGTTACAAATCGGTTGACACCATTGGTGTCATTTACACTGGGGTCGCTGGGGACATGTACCAAAATATAGAGTTTAATGTAGCAAAATTGTTTAAATATGTTCTGAAAAATAGCTTGGAACAAGAATATTATTTGCACAATAATAAAACATGCTATGCAATTTAAATATAGAAGAAACAAATGTGCATTGTCCAAGAAAATTACTTAAACAACAAAGCTACTGATTACTGCATTATATTCCATTTTATTGTTATATTCTGAATTGTCACCTGCTACGTGAATTTTGTGCTGACATTCATATAAATAAAGACATTTACTCCATAAATTGGTGCAGAAAATGTCTCCAGAAAGCAGGAAATTAAGAGTTTAATGCTCAAAATCTTCAGACCCCACTCATATATTTCATCATCGAATATTTCTTCAAAACAGTGTTAAAATATCTTCTCGTCTTGTTCTCGTGACCAAAGTCTTTAATCACACCCCTATTCTCAGACCTTATGTCACCACCTCTTTTCAACACAAAGTGACACACTTGCTGTTACAGTCGGCCTACTGCTTATATTGTTTCACCATCTGTACACAAATGTAGCCTAAGTAGTGAATGTGTGTTCGTGGGGATGCGTGATGAGGTGGGCTGACGTGGCTACAGGGCCAGGGTTGAATTTTTGTCCCAGTCCGCCCCCATCACTAATCGAGTTTACTTTGAGCTCAGGATCAGGAGGACGGCTGCTTTAATCCAGACAATTTCTCCGCATGAACCTGAACTGTGAGCGAGACCTTTCGGATGTAGAAGAACGCAGAACATTAATTAACATTCCTAGATCCTGACAGGTCCTGTTGCAGTATCGGGAGATTTAAACATGAACTTAATATTGCTGTGGCTCGTGTGTATCTTAATGGGAAGAGACTTCACCCTACTTCACCCATCCGGAAATTTACAATCCAAAACTCCTCGCTAACAGCACAGCTCTCCGTTACTGCGCGCACAAGGTTTTCATGCGTTTCCCCAGGTTAGGGCTCAGTCTTCCTCTGTATGCAGCCTCATCCCATTATTGCATGTTACTAACACAACTTCTCCCCTTTCTGGTAGTCTTGTGCTTTCTCGTCCCTCTCCTCTCTCCTCCTATCACTTCCTGCAGGTGTTTCTGGCTCTGGAGCTGTGGAGTCTGGATCTGTGGTTGCGGGTCACCTGCTGCCCCCGTGTTCCTGCTCGACACCCTCTGCTACAACTATTGTTACTAGTCTTATTGTTATTATTGTTATTATAATCATTAACATTACAATTGTTATCATTAACACTACTATAAATATCTGTACCATTTTTCATTTAGTCTATAGCAACATCACCTTTACTGTCTGTACCTCTGTGTGGATATTGTGTAGGCTGCCTCCCTCCCCTCTCTCTCTCCTTCACCCCAACCGGTCGAGGCAGATGGCCGCCCACCCTGAGCCATGGTTCTGCTCGAGGTTTCTGCTTCTTAAAAGGAAGTTTTTCCTTGCCTCTGTCTCCTAGTGCTGCTCTTGGTGGGAATTGTTGGGCTTCTGTAATCATATCATAGAGTCACGGTCTAGACTTGCTCTTTTATGAAAAGCGCTGTGAGATAACTGTTGTTGTGATTTGGCGCTATATAAATAAAATTGAATTGAAAATTGAATTGAAACCTGGAAGACCAAACCTGAACAGGTGGGATGAGCCAGCCAAGACCAAGACTAATTTAATTGTGCTTCTTATGCCGGCTCCGTGTGCACCTGTAAACCTGAGACAGACGCTTTAAAATATGAGACATGGCGGTCTGAGGTTAACGCCAACCGATTTGTGGTGGAAATTGTACATTTCCTTGTGAAGAAATGAACAAATAAAGAAGTTACAAACAAACATTTGTCTTTGTGATATTTATTAAGAGTAACAGAGTGATTCAGCTGAAGGGCAGAGCTCATACACCCGAGGGAGAGTCTGACAGATAAGACATTTAATGAGAGAAGCCTTTCTCAGTCTCAAACCACGGTGGAAACTCCTTTCTCACAGGAAAACATCACAAAAACAATCTTACAGGTCCTTTTATCAAAACAGTGGTACCCTTAGTGGAAAATATAACACCACATTAGATGAGCAAAGTACACAAGGTAACGACATGTAGAGGATTAATAAAATCAGTTTGTTCCCCCTTCTGACCTGTGATCACTTTGAGCAGATAAAATCAGTTAATCAATGAATGCTCTCATCTTACTGTTTAAGCAGACGCATCATTAGACAAAAGAATGAGCTTTGACCAACAACATGCTTCATGACAGAGACATACACCTTTAGTGAATCTGTGTTTCTTTGAGTTGACTAGATTTGTCTTTGTTTTCAGTCTGAACAAAACCACATTCAGTAACAGAAAATAAAAACAGTGAATACAGATTCCTTGTTCCCCTGCAGCCGCACCATGGAGGCAGTAGAAACCATAAAGACACACCTGCTCCAAGACAACAACAGAACTAGCCTCAGCCCTGAACAGATAAGTAAATTACAGGACCTCTGTGTAAACACCACCTATTTCCAGTTCAACGGAGGATTCGATAGACAGAAGCACGGCTGTGCAGTGGGCTCACCGGTATCTCCTATTGTGGCGAACATCTACTTGGAAGATGTGGAGGGAAAAACCCTCAACTCCTTCAGAGGAGCAGCACCGAGCCACTGGTACAGATATGTGGACGACACCTGGGACAAAATTAAATTGCGGGGGATTTCGGACATGGCGGGTAACAGTCACTCCCACTGGGCGCTTTGGCGTGTTGAAAAATTTTAGTCTTGTCAAACGACTGAAATAACAAACAAATTGCAATTTGAGTTTCCCCAACTGCTGAGAAAGACGAGGTGGATCTCCCCTGTATTGGCTGCTATGTAACTTTAGCTAAATTAGTAAAAAGTACTTGTGCATAGTTGAGAACATACAAGCTAAACTGGTGTGCAGCTCTGTCCTGTAGACATACTGTCCATGATAGTTCAATTATATTTCAGTTTTTAGGACACTGGTTGTTACAGAAATATTAAATGCTTTGTCATTTAGTCAGAATTTGGGAGTGTAGTTACTCTCAAAGCGTCATCACATGACGCTAATCCATCACAGTCACGTGATAATGTGGAGAGGAATCGGCTAACTTTGCTCTCTACCAGTTTTAGACTGATGCAGTGTGAATGCATTCATGTCTTTTGAGAAACTGATTGCTAGTAGACGTTTTCCCACATTGGACACAGCTATATGGTTTCCTCCCAGTGTGACAATGTCTGTGGACTTCTAGGTAACATAGTCTAGTGAAAGCTTTCCCACACTGGTCACAGCTGTACGGTTTCTCTCCAGTGTGAACAAGTTGGTGGCTTTTAAGGTTACTACCCTGGGAAAACATTTTCCCACATTGTTCACACCAGTACGGTTTTTCTCCATTGTGCACGCGTGTATGGGTTATTAGGTGACCTTTTTGATTGAAGGCTTTCCCACAGTGCTCACAGCTGTACGGTTTCTCTCCAGTGTGAAAACGTACATGCCGTTTTAGTACATCTAATGTAGTGAACGCTTTCCCACACAGGTCACAGCTGTACGGTTTCTCTCCAGTGTGAACACGTACGTGCCGTTTTAGGACACCTAATGTAGTGAACGTTTTCTCACACAGGTCACAGCTGTACGGTTTCTCTCCAGTGTGACGTCTCTGATGAATCTTTAAATGTCCAGATCTTGTGAAGGACTCGCCACACTGCTGACAGCGGTGATGTATGGATTTCTCACTTCCTCTCTGTTTCTATAGCAAAAGACAGACATACAGACAGAAAAACAGGTGTCATGGTGGAGCGAGCTATCTGGAACCATAAATTACATTTAGAGCATATATGTGGAACAAAACCCCACAATGTTAAAGTATGACGAATGCATTACCGTCTGTGACAACCAACAGCAGGGATGTGTCCACAGAGGGACTTGGGGTGGCGCAGACGTCTATAGGAATCTGATTAATGACCGTTTCTGGTAACACAGAAAGGGTTAGGGTATACCAGGGGATCCTACTAACAATTTGAGCCAATCAGTGGCAAAAATAAGCACTTAAGGGGACGTACTTGGGCGGGGAGCAATTGCCCTCAAGGATTAAGTTGAAGCCCTGTTTCCCTGCTGCCGACTGTAGCGCACTCGCTCAACACTGGAGAAGTCTCTAAAAACTTTATCCCAATTTATCAAATAGAAACAATAAATGGGAAAATCTCAAACTTAACCTTGTGTCTATTCCAGGAAGCCGGTTTATAAACCTCTCAGGCTAACCCTGTTTGTTTGTGCATGGTGAATGAAAAAAGCCATCATAACAGGAAGTAGCTCACTGAAGCAGTCTGCTTCAAACAAGAGAACCGAGCCTGCACCCGAAGCAACTCCACATTGGTGACCTGCAGCTAGACACCCGTGAATCCTTTTTTTGGACTTCCAGTGAAAAAGTGGCTGCTTCTCAAGTCTCTTAATTGCTTCCCTCACTTGCGTGTTTTCCTTGTGTCTTAGTCCCGCCCACCGGGGATTAATGGAGAGACGCAAGGAACCAAAGCCAGTCAAGAAGGAACAAATAAATATATTGTTGAGAAATAAGAGGTCCTTTCCTCCAAAGCGTCACATGATGCGACCTCCATTTCAGATGACAGCGGCAGCTGATCACAACTTTTACTCAGTTGTAACAGCTGAAGAGACCTTTGATGGAGTTTGTGTCTACACACATGTTCTGTGCTGATACTAAGTCTCACAGTTATTACTGCAGAGCAACAGGTTTTCTCTCTGTAGCTGTTACCTGTTTAAGAAACACCTGCACACGAACAACAACCAGCACTCTGTATTTATTAGGGGTAATGCATCTTCACTGGTCTCACGATTCGATTATTTGGTCAACGACTACGATGCAATTGTAAAACAAATACGATATACGAAGTATTTGTAACAATCTAAAGTAGTAGGTAGTAATAAAGTTTTGCTATTTAATGTTATTTCATATAAATGTAGCGAACATTGCAAAGCATAATTACATTATTACTGACCTCTGCTGCTACAGTTGATTATTGTAATCTTGTGTTGAGCACCATGGGCTGAATGCAAAAAATTTAAGTTTTATTTGTGGTTTCAATATAAGACTTAAATGGTTAAATATTTTCAGTGTTTGTATCAGTACATTTTGATCTTTTTAAGCACATTTATGATAACTAGAGCCCAGCTGGCTGATATGAGCTAAAAAAAAAGATGGAGCCTTATTGAATACAATTCATGCTTTGTCTGTCAGCAAGACAGCAGGACAACAACTTCTAAAAGGTTTGTTTTCTGAATGGAGTTCGGATCGATATATATGAATGAAAAATAAAAACTTTGGATGAATATGATGAAGAGCAGTAAACAATAGGTGATGTGACAAATAAAATGCATTGCGTAGTGTTAAAGGATATCAGAATATGAAATGAATAGAAAGCCTGAAACTGAGCTGAAGTCGTCTTTGATGTGAGTTGCATCATTTCAGTTTCCCCTGAAACATTTAGCCTAATAAACTTCGATGGGCGGAGCCTGATTCGACTGTCAATCTCACAGTTGAAGCTTCGCAGTAGAGAGCAGCATTGGGATCCCGCGGGACCAAAGACAACCGCGGGGGCGGGCGGTTAAAAAATATACTGCAGGAGTGAAAACACATGTTGCGGGAGCGGGCAGTAATGGTCAAAATCAGCGGAAACGTGATCAAGAAAACTGTCCCGCGCAGGTCTTCGCAGCAAAACAAGGATCATGCCATTTTGGTGATATGGGGGTGCTCAACGACTGATTTTACATCGAACAACCGGTTAAGTTAATATACAGCCTATTACAATATATATTTCAACATTTAATGCTGAAAATAAATGTAAAAAGGCATAAAACTTTCAATAAATGTTTTTGAAGTGTGTGACTAAATCCAAAATTGTAACCCTAACCCTGGGTCGTCAGTGCGCATGTGTAGGCGTAGCGTGCAAGTGTGCAGTGGCAGTGGAGGAACACTTGCTAAGGAGACTGAGCCCCAGCTTCACTGGTGTTGTGCCGAGATATCCGCACCTCGTGGGACTTCCGGATAATTTATCACCGTTGATGAATCACGCGATGAATATTTTAACATTTTTAAATAGCCGGCTAACTGAAATAGACCCGCGAAGAACCACAACTTGCACGTAGTTGTCGGATGGCAGCAGGTGTGTAACTCGCAGACTTGCCCTCCTCCTCTGTCTCTCTGATTGGCTGTAAGGTTGAGGCATTAGGAGTGACAATTGTTTAGGCAGAGCCGGCTGTAAAGTTGCAAAGCTCATGCTAGAGTGGACTCGGTAGACAACTGGTAGGCCTAAAGGATAAAAAAATATTTTCTCCTTAGGTCTGCACAAATCGTGTAGGTGACCCATTTTGGTTTCAAAACGGCAAATTTTGCTGACAATGAGGAGTTTGCATGCACGTTTATGCTCCTTTTTGTCAGCAGTTTATGTGGTGGTTTGGTTACTAAACCTGGTAAATGTAACCAACTTTAACATACATGTTAACACTGGAATTTCAGATAATTTCCCCAGTCAAAGCACAGAATATGAGGAGAGGCGTCAAGACTTTAGGGAGGTTTACCAACCCTCACCCCAGCCTCAAGCTGATGATACGCGGAGCAACTTTTAGAGATTACTACCGTAATCACCTTCCTCCACCACTTCACCACCCGCCCCGCCCTTATCCATTCAAAACATAGTCGGACTTGCCACTAGCAAGATTGCCCAGCAACATTGCTCAAAAAGTTGCCCCTTGTATCATCAGCATAAAGGGAGAGTGCTGGGCGGTAATTAGGTATTATGAGGTATCCTGACATAATTTCAATAGAATTTAAAATTAGATACCGTTTATACCGATATAGTTTGATGCTGAGTTAATTATTATACGTTTCCATAAAGTCCTGTCAGCGGTTGGTGGACCCTGCTGAAGACCTGGCATGTAAAAAGAAAACTTTATTATATTATTTAAATAAATACAATGTCCCAAACACAATTACGCAAATACAAGTGAGTCTTCAGAAGACAGTGACAGTAACAGCAATGTGCCCAACAGCTGAGTCTGTAGTGTTTCTCCTGTTGACAGCTGCCAACTGCGTAAGGTGTTATCTAGAGCTAGACCCCAGTATCCGATCGTTGGGTACACATTGATTGTTAATTTTGAGATTCGAATGTTGAGGGTTTTTTTCCTGCGCGCAGCAATTAACGCTTCAGTTCACATCAAAAGGAAAACAAAATGAAGCCCTCAGCTCTGTGGGAGCACTTTAAACTGACTGATAACAATGGCAGTTATGGGGTTTAAGAACAGTTAGTAGGCGAATTTTACATAACGTGTTGTTACTTTCCACTACCGGAAACGCTGCTCATCCAGTCTGGTCTCCCTGGACCCACGCCCGGTTAATATAATCACTTAATCTGTCCTGGACCTGCGAGTTGACGGCGTTCCAGTTAACGAGTCAGAAAACCTCGCTCGGCCAGCTGTTTACAACTAGTCAGCAGTTGGAGAGCACTTTGTGTACAAATATCTGAGATGCATATGAGTCACAAGAACACAGAAGTACTAATAAACAGTATAAACTACAGCTTTCACTAACTGTTGATACCCCGACAGCCATCTTGGATCACCAAGTCGGAGCAGTACAGTTCTCCCGACTTCCTAACTCGGAAATTCTACTTAACGGGGGCGTTCCCTTTGAAATTCCCGGCTCAATTTCCAATCACTTCAACACCGAAATAAATATTCCTCTTCTGTCCAACTCCAGTCTCCTCCCTCTTAGTCCTGCACTTTACTAGGTTAGCTGCGAGAAAAGTTAAACACAACCTTTTGTTAATAATAACGTGCTGTTTTATATAGCCTGCATATAACTAAAGCAACTAAGCGCTCTCTCTCTTTTTCTCTCCCTCTCTCTCTCTCACACACAGTCAGAAGCATCGAAGCTGAAAAAAAATGACATTCGGGCCAGCCCTAGTGTTGTCGTGTGCAGAGGGCGCACACAGCAGCAGAACAACATGTGGAGTTTTTACAAGAGCAGCTAACACAGAGAGCTTCAGTTTGCAAGATGTTAGCTAGTTAGACAACGCAAAGCTAAAAATTAACTCACCCTGCATTTGCTATAAGGTTATTTTCTTCGATCAAGCTTCCCTCAGCCCTCTTATAAAAACCAATAAACGACCAGTAAAAGATCTAAGCAGCGCGTCTTGTTGTTGTCATTGACCCCAACACACACTGCGCACGCACAGCTGCTTCTGGGAGACTGTCGCTACTGGACAGTATTTACCGTCAGATTATCAAACCCGGTTATCGCGGTAATCAAAATGTGTACGGTACCAATAACAGTCGGGAATTTGACCATCATTAAACTGGTGGCCCTCACTTCTCAAAAGTACAACAAGTACAAGGTTTAAGTGTTCCAGTCAGTCCTTGTTGTAAGATGATGTACAAAATAATCTCTGCATCCCCTACAGCGGTGATCAAGAACTGGCCACATCCAGCCCGCCAAAGTTTTACATCTGTCTGGTTGCAAAATAAATAAAAATGAACACCTCCTGCAGCACTCGGACCGAGATCAGACACAAGAAAGCAGCTGCGATTGTTCTGTAATAAGGGCTGGGTGATACATTTCTAAATCATTATTTCCTACAAGTTTAATAGCTGATTTTTGTTCCTGAGTGAAACTTGAAGAAACCAGATGGTTAATTATTTGGTTAAACTTTTCTTTATGGTCGGAAAGTGAAAAACACTTGACGCCAAACAGTGAATCACTTGACAAATCTGAGGTGGAACATTCAAAACTATTATGATAAAATCTGTTTTCAACAAATATGATTATTTAATCTTTTTTTCAGGCCTCTTTCTCCACAAAACAAATATTTTTTTGTAGAATTAAGTGCTAATTTGTCCATGATTCAAATGAATTAAACCAAATATTTTTTGACAATATATTGAACATTTATTATATTGTTATTGAGGAAAATTATATTGTTTTATTGCCCAGCCCTACCTGTAATATATAATAATAAAACACACCTGAACTGAACGACTTAAATTAAGTTTTGATAAATGCCAACTTCTTTCATTCAGTGCGTCACTCTGTTTATAAAACTACGGTAACTCTGGACTTCAACCCTTCAGTCGTCGCTCACAAAGCACTACTCCATGTGAGATCAGCACTTTCCACGTGACAGGCTGCACAATTATCAAACCTAATTGTTATTCCTGATCGGCAGACAATAATCTCTGAGCCCGACACTAAACATTTGGCTTCGTTGAATGAAAGATCCCTGGCAAACAAATCCTTTTACTTTATATTACAGATCATAAACCTGACGTTACGTCTTTAACTGAAACATGGTCTGATGAAAACATGGCAGCAGCTCTGATTGAGTCAGAGAGCAGATTAAATTAATGTTTTCTACATTTAGATGCTTGTTGAGCAGCTGTATTGATAAAAATATTGCCTTTTTACGCAAAGGTTTTATTGCACGTACAGTAACGAGCGCAGCCGGGTGCTTTTAGAACCGGGCATCGATCCTCATCGTTAGCTGTCACTGTCTGTATTTCCAGACATTTACACAGTCCATATGTGGTGAAGATGTGCCGGGTGAGAAAGCATCTGTTTTACAATCCAAAACTAAATGGTGATATATGCACAGAGGATGTTAATATAAACTACAAATTTTTTAATGCTACTTGATGTTATTTGGATTTTTAGGATGATAAATGCATCAGTATCCAAGTTAAAGTCTGAAAAGGAACTAATTTCACATCTTATATCAGGAAAGGCGAGCCTGCATCCTGCCACCCGACATTATCCTGGCGTTATGCTGGCAGTTAAACAGCACACAGTCCGACTCTGTCCTCTGAGAGGCATCATTACACCTTTTCCTCTCATATTCAAATTTTATTTTGATATTAAACATGAATTTTACTGACAGACATGTCTAATTTTTATAAATCACACATGTGCATGAAAACCAGTGTACGAAACCTTTCTGTGTACTCAGCATTTATATAAATGAGACATCTTTAGCAGGTCACACAGAGCCAGGTGAAATACAGAAAGGAACAGCTGCTGCTCCACCATGACTCAGCAGACTGGCACCCAGTCTAACAGACTTTATGAGCACTTATTATATATGAGTTAGTGTGCAGAGGTCCATTCAAACCAGCACTAGATTTTTCTAGTTTCCAGTCTGGCTCATGAAAGAGGGAGGATTGTAGTGAGAGCACTGTGGCGTCAGGTGAGACTGTGCAGCAAAGGCAAATTGTGTCTCAGATCATTCAGAGAACGCAGGCAGTTTGTCACTGTGATAAACTCACCAACACACGAGGAAATATAATGACTCTGCTTCACTTTTCACCAGCATTGTTTCTGCTGCGCGCTCCCGACACAACACGGGCTGCACCGCGCATGCGCCGCGCGGCAGACTCACAGCACAAAGAAAAGAGAAACGCTCGTGAGTTTTTCTTTCAGCTTCCTCTCTTCAAGATGAAAACAGGAATCACGGAGACACTTTGGAAATCAAACCACGTCAACACAAACCCTGGAGCGGGTTTTCAGGCTCTGATCTCTAACAACAGAATGAACGGATGATACACGGACCCTCGAGACTCTTCCTCGTGTCTTTAGTCTCGTGATGAAGTCATGAACACTGACCTGAACATCGGTGCTATCAGAGCACGAGGCTGCTGTTTGGCTCCTGTGGTCCAGGTTCTGGTTCTCCATCGTCCTGCAGGTCTCCGCTGTGACTGGTGGACCGTGTTGTCCTGGACTGAGTCTGGATTCTGGTCTCGGAGCACTTCCGGATCCCGCGGAGCCTCCGCGTTCTCGCTGTGACGGCGCCCCGCCCCTTAGTTACTGTCGCTAAGGCCGTTTAGAAACATGGCTCCTTGATTTCAGGCAGAAGATGAAGTTTAGTTAGTTGGTTTCCTGAAACCAGCTGATCATATTTGATGTGTATGAGGGAGTGTCCTTCACACAGAGCAGAGTTTTAATGAAGCGCTTGTTATTATCACATCAGAGGCTCATGAAAATATCCTGCTGAAGCTTTTTGTACATCGTGTTTTTACACAGAGACAGAAATAACTTCATGTGTCACATTTAATGTTGAATTTACAAGAGTTTGTCGTAGACAGCGTTTCACAAAGTTTCTAAAGTGTCCTCTAACTCAACAAGTCACTAAACTGCAGGATTGTTGAAGGGAGTCTGGGACTTTCTCCCCGGGCCACAAAGGAGTAGCTATATTACAATTACTGTTTAAATGGAGAAATCAGATGAAACAGACAGTTTGTTCACAAACATCTGCTGCTTATCTCGGCAGCTTAGAGAGTCCAAACACATTAAGTGTCATGGTTTTTGCATGTCCAGCTTAGTTCACTTATTACCAATTCTGTCTCATAGCCTTGACTAAAAATGTTTATCAACTTGTGTCAGAATTGCTTTGATCAAATAACTTCAAAAATTGTCTCATTCCCTGTTTTCTTATCTTAGTTCTTAGTCCTGTTTCTTAGTTCTGTGCATGGTTCAGATATTTCCCATATTCATGCCTTATTTTCAAGTATATTGAAATACGATTCTAAAGTGGACCATAGCTTACCTTGATGTAAGTTGAACGTCTTGTCTGCCTGCATGACTTGCAGTGGCTCATTAAAATCCAGTGCATCACACCGGTTAATCAATATAGAGTTTGTTATTTCATTTTAAGTCTTTTTACAATAACGTGATATTTGTTTTCACTCTGGAATTCAAGGCTAGGTAAATGTTAAAATCCAGGTGTGTTATTTCAAATGTATTCATTTTCATTTCAGTCAGTTTTATTCATAACAAAAGTAATCTCACTTTTCATATAGAGCAGATCTGGACCCAACAATTCCCAATTCCTCAACAATGTATGACTACTGCTTTAATGAACGCAGATTCACAGTCAAGAGAAATGGAGTAATTGCTAAAAAAAAAGAGCAAGTTACAACTTGATATGATAACAATTAGGAATTATAGATGATAATGCAGACAGTTTATGAGTGTCCTTGGTTCTGGTTAAGCATTTTTTGGGTCTGTGTTTGAGTATTCACACTTGGTAAACTCTGACTATACAAGTTGTTGTGTAATGAATTTGATTTATCATCATCGAAAGACTACAGACATTAGTTAAACAAACAAGGATAGTGTAAGCATTGTAAGATTTTAGTTCACTGAAGCACGCATTTGCACTGTACTGGGTTTCCTTATGACCTGGGAAAAAAGTTGTCATGGCATAATTGGCGCACTGGTTCTTCGTCTTAGTTCTGTGTCTTAGAGGGCTTTCGCACCTACCTCATTTGGTCAGGATTTTTGGACTTTTCAGTTTGGTCTGAACCAAAAATACGGGTGTGAAACCTCCCCTGGACAACAGTCCGGGCCAAACAGACGACAAGAGGTAGTTTCCGTCTGGATCGAACTGAATGGTTCGGTTCGTTTCTGGTGTGAAAGCATTTTTTGGATGGTTCGGACTTTCAGATCATTTACAGGAAGTTCAGCGTTCGCACAAGGATGTTTAATTGCGACTAGCCTTCAGTATAGTTGGTGCGGCAGGTAGTAAGGCCATAAAAATAACAACAACATAGTGGTGGCAAATAGGCCTATGTTAATTTTTTATTCATTCATTCTTGTCGAAGATACCGGCTGAACTATTTAATAAACCAATCAATGTCAAGTATAGGGAGACGCAGCCCACATAGATGACAACGACGGGACGCAAGTGTGTCATGTAAAGTCCCAAAACAACCGTATGTATCAAAACATGAACTTAGGTTCGGACCTTGGTGCGGACCTTCAGGTGTGAAAGTCCCCTTAGTGTGTAGTCCTGGTTCTGTGCCATAGTTCTGTGTCTCAGTTGTTAGATCTAGAAACTAGTCTGTTTCCCGTTTAGGTTTCACATGTGTTCTAGTTCTTCCATCCACCCCTGATGTTGTTTGTTCTTAGTCTTGGTATGTTTGTCTATGTGTGCTCTGTCTGTTCACTCCATGTGTCTGTTGTCTTGCTTCCTGTTTTAATCTGAAGTAGTTTGCGTTTGCTGTCTGTGTCTAGTTTTGCTTCATGTTTCTTTTTTCACCTTGATGTGGTCCAACTGTTTTGTGTTCAAGCACTGCCTGGGTTATTATTTCAACTTGTTTCCTTGGATTTGATTTGGACTTAGCCACTGCTTGGAAGTGGGCTCACTTTTCTTTAATAAATCACTGAACTGAACCTGCTCTGCTCCAGAGTCCCGCATTTGAGTCGTCCACCTGTTCACATATACACATACACACACACGGAAATCCTGACACACAGTGAAGCTGTTTGTTCACTTAAAGGTTCAGTGTCTAATGTTTCTGAGATCTTATACATTGAATTACCTTAGAATGAGACATTTAGATCTACATAACAGTGGGCACCCCTTCTATGGAGGTCGCCACGTTGTGACAAACAACGCTACAGAGAGATATTTTGGGTCAATAAATGCAAATCAGTCACAGTTGAGAAAGGCACAGTGACACTGTGTCCAAAGATACTGCCCAAAAGCTAAGGAGTGGTGCGTAGACAATGTTAAATAAGCTTTAGAAAAGATATTTAGAGTATTTGTTTGGTCAAAGATTAGTGACGTAACTTCTTTGGATGGTTTCCCAGATAAAGACTTTGTAGCCAAGGTTCCACAGTAAATTAGAACTTCTGCAAGAACCAACCAAGTTCCCCTTTTATTCAGTTTATTAGACAATAAAAACAAAATGCTATAACTCTACCAAGATCTACTCTGCCTCCTGTTTTCATTCCCATCAATGCCCAGCCCCTGACCCACAGACCCCAACCTGCTCATACCAGCAGCGGTCTGCCTCCAGTTACCAGACCTTCTGCAGACCGGGTCGCCAGCAGAATACCAGCCAGTCAGGCCACCTCCTTTTATGAGACCTATGAGGCCCACGCTGAGAGGAGAACACGCCCAGATCTGGAGAGGTGGAGGAGACTGAAGGAGAAGAAACTTTGAAAATAAGATCTTCACCACCCAAACAGCCATGAGCCAATTACTAAAGGACAAGAAAGAAGAATAGAACTACTTTAAAATGTTCAGCCCAAATAAAACATCTTATATCTGCGTTATCATTTTGTCATTCTCTAAGTATTTTGCATTTTGGTTAGTCAGTCTAAGCCAATATGACTACACCTCGGGAGATCACTGTTACCCTGAGATCCCCTGCATGACTTGGCCTGGTTGCTAGTCTCACACTTTCCATGAGCTTTCATGTGGAGGCACAGCAGCATGACTGAGAAGCAGTACCATTAAAATGTAAATATGTTAGACCATCCGTCCATCCATCATCAACCGCTTATCCTGCGTACAGGGTCGCAGGGGGCGGAAAGCTCTGGCATCATGCCAGCTGCCACACAGAGCCTTCTCTGACTGTCACAAAAGCCAGTCAACTTCACTGAATGAATGTTCCTCGTAGTTGAGATAAGCAATAGGGTTTTCTAAGTGTGGCTTTCGAATAGGTATGTGGCACCCAATGCAAACAGTTATGGGGGAACCAGCCCGTGCAAATCCTGACCCTGACTTAAGTATGGCTTAAGCCCCACAGGCCTCGTGTGCATTAACTAGTGAACAAAACTCATGTTAATGTGTCATTTAGGTAGAATTGCTTATAGTAAATCCACCTGCCACACTCCTAAAACGGTGTTTCCCAACCCTCTCCGGAGTCTGGAGTCCTGTACCACGAAGCAGGATTTGAGCTTATCCAGGTAACTTCGGGGTTAACGCTGGGTTTTCAGCACCACGAAGGTGGTTCACTTCTTACTGGGGTAGATCTCCATGGTAAACTTATCCTGAACAGGTTAGCTGTTCAGGATAAGAGATCAACTCTATTAAAACTGACCAATCAGCTCTCTGGAAAATGACATCCCCATCTGTAGGAAATCCCACAGACAGTTTTAGCCAATAGCTGCTTTATGTTTGCTGTGGTGATGTGGAGAAACTCTAGAGGCTAAAGCGACATCATCCTACAGAGACTGATTAAAAGCCTTAAGCTATTGTTGCCTACAGGTTTTTACAGTAGGCTGAGTCTACTTACTGCTTTGAGATGTGTTTAATATCCCATTTTATTCATCATCAATTTCATCAGCAACAAAAAAGGCAGATGTCGCGAGACCGGCCATTGTTCTCAGCTCACGCCAGTCGTTTTTATACCCCGCAGCTGCAGTCGCCTGCAGCTCACGTTAGACCATCAAGTCGGCAAAACTCCGCCACAGTCCTCTCGAATGCACCTATAGGTTCGTGTGTTTTTGTGAAGGAAGCGCCGTCTCATGGTGAAACCCTGCAGCTGAATGAAAGGGGCTTGAATGGGCGTTTCCTGTGAATCTCCCAGTGGCTGATAACAGCTGCAGCTGTTTTCCATTGTGATATTTGTGGCTCATTCTAATGCATGCAGTCAAACAAACTTTATTTATACAGACACAGAAAAGTCAGCAGCTGTAGTAAATCATAACCACTGACAGGAAGTTAAGAGTCAAGTTGAACCACATCAGAACTTTCTACACCGCCATGATTTAGAAGCTGCTGTGTTTACATTTTGGACCTGTCAGAATTTATCATATTTTCTGAAGATCCACAAGAAATATTGTTGAAAGGAAACAGTTCATTAAACGTCCAGTTTGAAATGATGAGTCAAAGCTTCTCTTTGTGTCGACTAATTTAATGAGAACATTGAAAAGGACTCGAGTCTCCTGCTCAGATTATTACAGCACCAACCCCAAAGTTAAACAGAAAGCAACACATTTACTGACAGAACAGAAAGCAAAAAGCTGTTAAAATGGAGTCAGATAATGAAGACACGATAATATTTGATTAAGTCAGACTTTTACAACAACAACGGTTTGTTCACACTGAACACAAATGTCATCTGTAGTGTTTTCGTAGTCCCCGTTTATTCAGCGCCTCTTCCTCCTCACTGGACACTGGATCAAACTACAGCAGTTAAACCCAGAGGCCTCCAGTGGACCTGGTCCAGGCCTCAGAAACATGTGGACTTTGTGTTTTTAGGGTTTTTTTGTCTTCACTGTTGACATTTGGAGCAGGTATAAACAGACGTCATGTGATCTAGGTAGTTTGAAGCGTACCAAGTCCTTCAGACGTTGATCTCAGAACTCAGCAGAAACATCTTTAGTCTCTTTCCTCCAGTTTTCTTGTCTCTCTGTTCATCCATCAAAGATAAAGCTGATTTTTCATTTTAGCTGAAACATTTCAGCAGAATGTCTTCACCTCAACTGGCGCCGTCTTTAACAAATCTGCGGCTCTTTGCTTTGACTAGAAATGGCTTTGCTTTCAGACTGTACAAACAGATTCAAAACCACATTCAGCAACAGGAAATGACAGATCAAAATACACAACTACTCTATATACATTTAACACATTTAAAATCTGGAGAAGAAAATGTAAAGTAACCAAAGGAACAAGAAATGACCTGTTTAAGACCCAGATTTTCCTCCAAACAGACTGATGATGCTTTCAAGCCATGGAAAGTGAGGGCCCCACAAGATTTTACCAAATGTATAATTAAGGAGTGGACTCTTCAGAAGATACAGCTAATAGGTATTAGTATTTGAGAGAAAAAGTCCACATGAGAACTCTTGGAGACCTCCACCTCTTCTGAGATACAAGACTCAAAGCCACAACCCCAAAAGCACAACTGGACACATCTAACAAATGCTCCAAGATATAAAACTGAACATGTGTACTATACTAAACAAAAACAGGAAATGGATCAATGATATGTATCGACACAAAAAAGGAAAATAAAACGATAAAAAAAGAATAAATAAAAATCCACACATTTTCATCCTTTGTGGATTTTTTATTTTACTAAAACACAACAAGAATAAAATATGTATGAAGCTCAAAAAATATTTCATCAAGCTTGTAGCTTCATTTTGACCTTGGGGAACACATCTGTAATGAATGAGTCTAAACTCAAGCCTCACATACTAACTCTTTATTAGAGCTTTTGACCACATCCCATGGCCTTTGTAACCCATTAAGACCTATGGTGCTCTCCAGAAAAGCTTTCTAAAACCTAAACCTAATATTTTTAGATTTTATATAAACATTTGAGAGCGTCCACCTTTTGCTTCTATTGGAAATTATTGTCTTTGTGTTTACTCAAATGAAAAAACAAAGAAAATTGTTATTATTGTAATTATTATTACCTCCAGACCATTGAAAATCTGTCTCTTATTGGGGGTAAATTTGTCTGAAAAATCTACTTTTTTCCCCACTTGCAGGTGAAGATGCCCACAGTGACACAGCCCAATGCAGGTTTTCATTTCTTTCACCAACAGTTGTCTACTTGCTGCTGGATGGAGTTTCGCTCATGCTTTGTTATGCATTCGCTCAGCTCACCAGCCATTATAACTGTCTGAAGCGCAGCTTTGGAAACTTGCGGTCCACACAAAGGCCAAAAACATATAAAAAATACAAATCCCATAATACATTTCACTTCCCCCACTTGTATTTCAGCGTATAATGATCTCATAAGTCATGTGTCTTGAAACAGGGACATCTACTAAAAACGGCCACATGTTGCATCTGGCCTTCAAAGGTAGAAGCACAAACCTTGCAGCCGATCTCAGAGGGAAAAAGCACGCACACGTTGCATCTCGTCTTAATGAGTTAAGCAAACTGAACTTTCTCAGTTGTCATCACACGACTCTAGCGCAGCACGGTCACATGATAACAGGTGGTTGTATTCAGGTGGAGATGGAAACCTCTGTATCTGTTCACAGACGCTCTCTGGTGTCAGGATGTGAATCTCCTCCTTGATCTTTGTCGACTCGTGCTTAGGAGCTGCCGGGGCACAGTGAACAGGAGCTACCTCGATAGTACAACGAGCGACTGAAGAGGTCACTTTGTGCTCTGGAAAATTGTGATGAGTATTTCTCACATTTTCTTGGGGCTGACCCACTTCTTCCAGGACCCTCCTTCCAGCAGATAGGTAAGGGTGGGTGGCATCTTAGCTTCATAGCTAGAGTGCAACAACAGGATTTTGGGGGGCAGACTAATAAGTCACCAGGGGGGGTGGGTTCAACTCCGGTTCAACTCCCACTGTGACACGTCCACCAATGTGTGAGAGAGCAAGACACTTGACCCCGAGTTTCTCCAATATATAGCAATTATAAGTTGGATAACGGTGTCAGCTAAATTAATAAATATATGATCACAATAACATGCAGGCTGAATGTAAAATTACTGTCGTCTATTCCTCAGTTTGTAGAGAAGCTCTCAATATAACAACACAGCTGTCAGGACATGAGGAGGAGGCAGCAGGAGGCTCTTAATACACTCACCTCAAGGATTATTAGGAACACCTGTTCAATTTCTCATTAATAAATTATCTAATCAACTAATCACATGGCAGTTGCTTCAATGCATTTAGGGGTGTGGTCCTGGTCAAGACAATCTCCTGAACTCCAACTGAATGTCAGAATGGGAAAGAAAGGTGATTTAAGCAATTTTGAGCGTGGCATGGTTGTTGGTGCCAGACGGGCCGGTCTGAGTATTTCACAATCTGCTCAGTTACTGGGATTTTCACGCACAACCATTTCTAGGGTTTACAAAGAATGGTGTGAAAGGGAAAAACATCCAGTATGCGGCAGTCCTGTGGGCGAAAATGCCTTGTTGATGCTAGAGGTCAGAGGAGAATGGGCCGACTGATTCAAGCTGATAGAAGAGCAACTTTGACTGAAATAACCACTCGTTACAACCGAGGTATGCAGCAAAGCATTTGTGAAGCTACAACACGCACAACCTTGAGGCGGATGGGCTACAACAGCAGAAGACCCCACCGGGTACCACTCATCTCCACTACAAATAGGAAAAAGAGCTACAATTTGCAAGAGCTCACCAAAATTGGACAGTTGAAAACTGGAAAAATGTTTCCTGGTCTGATGAGTCTCGATTTCTGTTGAGACATTCAGATGGTAGAGTCAGAATTTGGCGTAAACAGAATGAGAACATGGATCCATCATGCCTTGTTACCACTGTGCAGGCTGGTGGTGGTGGTGTAATGGTGTGGGGGATGTTTTCTTGGCACACTTAGGCCCCTTAGTGCCAATTGGGCATCGTTTAAATGCCACGGCCTACCTGAGCATTGTTTCTGACCATGTCCATCCCTTTATGGCCACCATGTACCCATCCTCTGATGGCTACTTCCAGCAGGATAATGCACCATGTACAAAGCTCGAATCATTTCAAATTGGTTTCTTGAACATGACAATGAGTTCACTGCACTAAAATGGCCCCTACAGTCACCAGATCTCAACCCAATAGAGCATCTTTGGGATGTGGTGGAACGGGAGCTTCGTGCCCTGGATGTGCATCCCACAAATCTCCATCAACTGCAAGATGCTATCCATCAATATGGGCCAACATTTCTAAAGAATGCTTTCAGCACCTTGTTGAATCAATGCCACGTAGAATTAAGGCAGTTCTGAAGGCGAAAGAGGGTCAAACACAGTATTAGTCTGGTGTTCCTAATCCTTTAGGTGAGTGTATGTTCAGAGGGAAGCAGCGTGTTTGCGTTGGTGGACTACAAGGTTACTATGTTGAGTAAAAGCTTTCCCACACTGATCACACCAGTAAGGTTTTTCTCCAGTGTGAACACGTCGGTGCATTTCTAGGTTACCTGATAAAGCGAAAGCTTTTCCACACTGCCCACACCTGTATGGTTTCTCACCAGTGTGAACACGACAGTGGTCCTTCAGGTGACTTGCTGTAGAGAAACTTTTCCCACATTGGTCACAGCTGAACGGTTTCTCTCCAGAGTGAACGCGACGGTGCCTTCTTAATTCAACGGATGTCGTGAGACCTTTTCCACATATGTCACACCTGTACGGTTTCTCTCCGGTGTGAACGCGACGGTGGACTTTCAGGTTACTTGGTGCAGTGAAAGATTTCCCACATTGGTCACACCAGTACGGCCTCTCTCCAGTGTGAAGACGACGGTGAACATCTAGGTTAGCTGATCTACTGAAAGCTTTCCCACAGTGATCACAGCTGTACGGTTTCTCTCCAGTGTGAACGCGTAGATGCACTTCTAGGTTAACTAATTGAGCGAAAGCTTTCCCACAGTGGTCACAGGTGTAAGGTTTTTCTCCAGTGTGAATTCTCAGATGACTCTTTAAATTTCCAGATGATTTGAAGGATTTGTCACAGAAGTGACAGCAGTGACGTTTGAGTCCCTCTCTTTGTTTCTAAAGCAACAGACAGACATACAGAAAGACAGTAAGTGAGAATTCACAGTGGGGTCTGGGGCAGCACAGAATTTCATTTGTGACCTTTTCTGGTTAAACAAAAATTATCTTACTCTTTAAAAACAAAACAAATATCCATCTCAACCGGGATCTTTTCCATAATGTTTTCAAACACTTAGAGTATAAAAATCTGAGCCCGTCAGTGGTGAAAACTTCAAACATGCTCGCTTAATAATGAACCAACGCATTACTAAAAAGAAATCGGTCACTAAAAAGAATCATTTGTACAAAGGTTTAAAGGAATTTGTTACTCTGAAAGCAGTAACAACAATTATTAGATTCTAGTCTCCAAGCCACCAAGTGTTTACACCGCCGAACTACAGCCGATTTATTATTGAGAATTACTACCTTTTCTAGCATTTACTGTACTGGTTCAGCGGCCCAGGAAACTCACAGAGTGTTCCAATCATCCAATCAGAGATTTTACATTTTAATCAAGAATGAACAGATTCTTATTAGAGCCTGTCCGATGTGGGTTTTTGGGGGCCAATGCCGATATTAAAGTGAAAAAGAGCCAATTTATGAGCAGATATTTTGAATTTAAGAATGATTTGGATAGTAGTCTCCTTTACTGTATAAACTACACTTACACTTAACAGGCCGATATTGAAAGCTGGTATGTATGCGTGCAATAAAACCTTTTCCTAAATGGATTATGTTAATAAACTACATTACAGTCTCAAAAAGTGAACATGTAAACAATTGCACATCAATAAATATTTGCTACTGAAAGGTGCAACTTTTTCAGCCGTCTGTAAACAGAGAGATAATAAACATGTGTATTTCACTTTACGCATTATCTGCCATAATTTCAATGTAGCACATTCACATCTAGTTCATCCCTTTACCAGCACTCTTCTAACCAAAGCTACGTGAAACCATTTAACCACCATCGGTATAAATCATGCCGTCTAGGATACAGTGAGCTGCTGTTGAATGCATCTAATATAACATGACTCTACAACGAGGACCTGCAACTTTGAGATTTCATTTAACAAACGTTATAACTACAACCAGAGCTGTTACGTCTCTGACTACAGCAGGGACAAAACTGTTCACTAGAACTGCCACACTGTTAAATAAATCTACAGTTACGTCTGTCAGCAGCTTCCAACACTCAGCTACCGTAACATTAACCTGCTGTGAGCTGCTAGAAAGCCGGGAGAGTGCAGAGAAAAACGGGAGGGTTAGCAAGTCATGAATGTTGGAGAGAAGTGACCGCGTCTGTTCTTATTGCTCCGGTAAACTCTGGTCAGCTGATTGTTTTCTTCTGTGGTTTTTGTGGTGAGACAGTGTTGTTAACAGTGGAGCTGCAGCTGGTCGCCCTCTGGTGAGAAAACTATGCAACACCCATGACATGAGTGAAGGATCTGACTCTAGGTTTCTTTTTTAATAGTCATATATCTGCTGTTATAAACGACTGATGCCAATGAAATGCAATTAGCTCATATCTAAACTCTGATTCTTCCATGTACATTCTTGTCAAGGGCAGTTTAAAACCAAAATATCTCATAGATCTCTAATCCTAGCTGGCAGAACAAGCTAGAGCTCACGTTTCTCATGGAACAAGAGAAAGTGGTTTTGTTGTGTAATTTTTACATTTAACAGACTGGCCTATGTTCATTTTGTTTAAGAGATTCTTCTCCATAGAAGTGCTGTAATCATTACAAGGATATGTTGTTTAACAATCATTAGTAGGATGACAGTCTGACAACTGGTTCGATTAATGTTTTACTATTTTAAGTTTCAAGTACGCAACATTATTCTGTGTGAACTTGTAACCTTTGAATGTCTCTACATGTGAAGTGAAGCTGATGAAGCCACGACAAGTTGTGAGCATGCAAAAACCAAGCTAATGTACGGCAGGTACTGTTGGCTTAGAGTCTAGATAGGATAAGATGATGTTTGTTGATAAAGTTTGTTTGAGATAAAGTGATGTAATGTTTGCTCAGCACCTAAATAATATGGCATAGTGTTTGCTTAAGGATCTGATAACATACAAAATCGTAGTAAAGATGGGTCTGCAGGCCAGATCATGACACGTACTGTCGCAGACACCAAGGCTTTGTGAAAGGTACAACACTGCATACTTGTGTTTGAAATGTCAACCTTGTTATTCTTTTGTTAATCTTTAAAAAATAAAATAAAAAAACAACCCAACAATTGTGTGTGTTTGAGTTTTCATGCTGTCAAAATTATGCATGTATGACTTAAAAAACAAATACGGTAAGACTGAGTTTGAAACCTAATGGTGAATTTCCGATCTAGAGTGTTTTCAATAGTGTTAAAAAGTATAAAAGGCTAAATTATAATAACAAATTATGTTAAAGAACAGCTAAAAGGAAATAACTTTAATGAAACAAGAAGTTAGAGAAAGGGTTAAAATTGTTAAAACAACGGCCACTAGATGACAGCAGTGGATAAGAAATTCACCGTTGGGAAGATCTAACTAGACGTCTTTAAATTTTAATTGAATACCCCTGCTCTACAGTTCGTTTCAGACAGAGGCTGAAATGAAGGCCTACATGAAGAGTCAGTATAAGATAGAAAATACATTTTTGACTTTGAATGATGCAAAATTTAAGTAACTTAATTTAAGTGTTTAAAAAGATAAAATTACAAACGTGTCAAGCTCTTGTAAATAAATTTAACGAGCCTTTCTGTGTTTAGATATCTGCTGTGTGAGTGAAAATCTGTTTTAATGTGTTGCTCAAAAGAGTGGATGTATAATGTTTGGGTGTGTGGAGACATTTTTTATGTATTTAGACTTAATTTAAAATGCTGCTTGCCTAACAATTTTTACCAGTAGGGTACGTTGGTATGAATGAGTTAATTCTTGAGAGAATTTTAATAGCCTGAACTGACAAGACATCTAATAATCAAGACTGTTCAAGCTAAAAACAGGTAACCAAACAAGATCTTTTGACCAGTTGCGCGATTCTAGCAGTGCGAATGTATTGAGTGGAGGTCGAGCAGCCTGTGACTGATGTTAAACCGGAGTCGTCTCTGTGGAGATTTTTAAAAATGAAATTTTTAAAACGAATATGATCTCCGTCCACAGCAGCGTTTTAGCCGTGTATCAGAGTCGATCTCTTGATTAAAACGGCTGAAAACGGACATCTAGTGACCGTTCACATACACCGAGCATGCACATGCCGGTATAAACACGAAGCAGACGAGCTGGGACTGTTAAAGACTGTAACACAGGAGTTTAAAGCGACTGTGGCAGCAGAAAACTGACTGGGAGCTGTCGCAAAGTAAATGGAGACATGCAGAGTACAAGTGTAAGTTAGATTATAAGTGTTATTTGCATGGTACAAAATATTTTAAAGAGGTGGTATTATGCTCATTTTCAGGTTCAGAATCTTATTTAGGGGTTTACATGGTTTAATAAAAAAAAAAAAAAACACATCTTTTTTGTCATACTGCACATTGCTGCAGCTCCTCTTTTCACCCTGTGTTGAAGGCTTCGTTTTAACTGAAGGGAAGTAAAGGCTGGACTACAAACGAGCTGTTTTCAGGCAGATCAGAGCAGTGTTTTTTTGTGGGAGATGGGAACTTTGGGCTTTTTCACTTTGCAAACCTGCTACATGCACACAAAAAAAAAAAGATATAACAATATAAGGAGAGGGGAAAAGCCAAAAACCATAATACCACCTCTTTAATAAAAACACCAAATCAAAAACTCTGTCAGTAGCATCGTGTTTCTGCTTTGCATGACTTAAGACCCAATCAGAGAGCCAAACATTTCTAAAGTCCTATGTTTTTGCCCGTCTGCACTGAAACGCCCTCTGGGGTCGGCAGCGTTTTCAAACATCTTCATTTTTTGTGGTTTAGTCTGGACGGGAGGAGCAAACGTAGCACATTAAAATGCATTAGTGTGGATGGGGCCTCAGTTAGTGGTGCCCCCCCCACCCTAAGATGGAGGTTTGACAAGTGAACACATTTTTTATGTCGGTTCTGCATCATGCCTGATGATTGAGTGTAGTGATTGTGTGAGAGCGGTCACTGGCTTTATTTCCAAACTCGAAGTGAGAAGGCAGATCTGCTGATTTGAAATTTGGCACTTATATCTTTTACAACTGAAAAATGCAATACAGAATAGTTATGGCTCACTTTGAATGTTTAAATGATAAATTATTAATGTGTGATGAAGCAAAATTATGAGGCATCCTAATCTATTCCTCTCACATTCTACTTTATTTTGATTTTAAACTTCCACAAGCTTATGTTGTATCAGCAGACATAACTGAAGAGAAAAGTTACTTTTTGGTGACTTCAGGACTTTGGAGTTGTTTCCAAAATATAATAGATTCTGCTGCCTTGCACATCTCAATGGTACCAAAGAAAATAGTTTAAAAATATGGTAAGTCACTTAACAGAGAGCACTTTAAGTATATGTTCTTAATTTGGAGTAATACAACTACGGATGAAGTATAGGCCACCGTGTTTGTTGTCAGCTAACATTGTCTTTTTAGTTTCAACCTACTTGCCCTTGGAAGGTGTCTGGGTTGGACCATTTCCAAAGTCAATTGGCCTGTCGTCCCAGTACAGTTTAACTGTTGAGATAAGGCTGCTCAGTAAGCCGATTGTCCATTCATCTAATTCATGCTTATAAAAGTAAATTTGACTGTAACAGTCCGAGTCAGGTAATTATTAACATCATCACGGCAAAGAAATCTTCCTTTAATTAGTCTAACTAACATCAGGTCTAAATTGTTGAATGCGCGTGATTGTTTATTTCCGTTCTGATGAGCTTGTTTCTATAACAAGGCCTGTTATTACTCAAGTTACTAAAAGGTATTGTTATAAATATTGTTCAGTAATCTTGTTTACATCAAGTGTGGCGAGGGATGTGTGCAGAACTGGGTCCTGGGTTTATTTTCAGTCCAGAGGCTCCATCTTGCACCTGGCCCGAGCAGCGCCACGTGTCAGAGTAGTCAGTAGTATACTGCGGGATCATTTTGCTTCAGGTGTTGTGACTTTACAGAGCACCACATTATTGGGTCTCTGTCTAAAATACTGTTGTGCTTTAGATAGTAAACCACCACTGATTTTACAATACAGCATACCTGGTACATCTATTACAACACCGTCGGCTGACCCCTTGATTTTTATATTTCATACATTTCTCTGTTTAGTCTTGACAGCGTTTTTCTCAGCGCTGTTTTTTATTTTATGTATTTCACAATAGTTATTACTCTAGAAATAGAAAGGGAAAATAGAAGGAAATCAAACAGTAAAAGTTCTATTTCCTCTTATTTTTTATTTAATCCACCACCTCCCTCTCCACACAGAGGTAGTTTGGGTGTTTTTATGGATAGAAAAGAGTAAAACCCCTCAAGCCTTCACTTTTCACCAGCATTGTTTGTTCTGCGCGCTCCCGACACAACACGGGCTGCACCGCGCATGCGCCAAGCGGGAAACTCCCGGAACAAAGAAAAGAGAAACGCTCGTGAGTTTTTCTTTCAGCTTCCTCTCTTCAAGATGAAAACAGGAACCACGGAGACACTTTGGAAATCAAACCACGTCAACACAAACCCTGGAGCGGGTTTTCAGGCTCTGATCTCTAACAACAGAATGAACGGATGATACACGGACCCTCGAGACTCTTCCTCGTGTCTTTAGTCTCGTGATGAAGTCATGAACACTGACCTGAACATCGGTGCTATCAGAGCACGAGACTGCTGTTTGGCTCCTGTGGTCCGGGTTCTGGTTCTCCATCGTCCTGCAGGTCTCCGCTGTGACTGGTGGACCGTGTTGTCCTGGACTGAGTCTGGATTCTGGTCTCGGAGCTCTTCAGGCTGAGATACAGGAGAACTGCGGGATCCCGCGGAGTGTTCTCGCGATGTCACGGCGTCTCGCCCCGCCCCTTAGTTACCGTTGCTCAGGCAGCAGATTCACAAAGCAGCTTCTCTGTAGCTGCTGAAGTTGGTTCAGCGCGTCAGACTGCTGTGATGATTTTACTGAAGTCAGCTGTTCTCATCAGGTTTGACTGACTCTGCTTTCTGGTTTCCTTAAAAATAAAACTTTTAAACTGCAGCTGCTTCAACATACTGACTAGAATGCAGAAATTCACAACACAGACAGTCAAACGCAAAGTCTCGACGTTACAGCTCATGACCGTAGAGCAGCTCCACCAAAACATGGAAAAGGCAAAGCATGGTGCAGTGCATGTTACTAAAGTTTCACTGGAATATGACAAGAGCACTGCATAGCCACAGAATAATTAACATGTCTTACCATTGTAGTTGACAAACTATGAAGGAGTTTGCTTTTCTCCACAGCCTTATCAATCACATCATCAGAGTCCAGGTTCATTAAGACTTTCTTTCTCCGTCACCAGGGGCGTTTTTAGGATTTTGAAATATTGGGGGCTTAGCCCAGCCCATAAAACTTAATATCTTCGCATAATAATTGACCTCCCCCACCCCAAAGTTAAGTCTGTAAAGCAGTAAAGCAACAGTAAACATCCTCTACTTATACAAAACAAAACTCACAACAACACTATTAACTGTCTCATTTTGATTTTGCTAAACTGTAATGTTATTTGTCTAATTATGATAATATAACAACAAAACTGTGACAGTATGAACAGGGGGGGTCTGGTGTTTTTCTGCACCAATTTCTGCCTTTTCTGCATCAATTTATCATGGAAATTATGTAAAAGGGACGCACAAAATTCAGGTGTTGCTGAGATGTGGTGAATATTTAAGAACATTTTGATATTTTATGACCTTGTAACTTCCATGACCTTATTTATTTAGGTATAATAAAACAATTCAAAATCTAAAATTGTAAGAGAGTATAATGCAGAGCAGCTCTCAGCTTTCAGATACGTTTCTCTTTCAGATCAACTTTTAATATCATCACTGCTGAATCAACACACAGGCAGGCGTGACTCATTGAGGTAACCTCTTTAAATGCGCATGTGGCACCTTTATACCTCATCAATAATAAATTAAATCAGTTTTAATTCAGTTATAAACTCCTGGACTTTAACAGCTCCTGTGTTTTAGCAGGTTTTCTGCTCATATTCAAAGTTCTGCACATTCAGAATCTAACTGGGTTCTCTGACATTTCCAGAATAAAGAATATACAGGATAAATCATTATAAACTTTGCGTGCCACAGGTGGACCGATCTTTTACTATCAGAGTAAAAATGGACTGTCTACTGCATTAGACTAGACAACTTGATGAGTTTATTTTTTTGGGTAGCCCATTAACATATTCCTGCAAAAGCAGTGAAGAATTATCTGTAATTTAGCTATTTCTACAATTATTTTCCTTTTTACATCTCCATGAAGGTGTTTATAAGATCACTTTAAAATATCACTTTTGCTGCCCGGACAACAGACATGTAGCCAAACAAACCGCTTGCTTTACAGCAGCACAGGGTGCCAATACAATCTGATTATTCCTGAAGCATCTAAATAATCTTCACAACGCAAAGAAATATTGTGGCAGTAACACAAGAGCAGCTTGCTGGTTAAGCAGGTAAACCTCCATACAGAGGAAGCTGTGCGTCATGCGTAAAACCCAACAGGACTATTTTATCCACCATATTCTCTCTCTCTCTCAAAAATAAATAACAGCTGCTGAGTGAAAGATCAGTTTCACCGGCGACATTCTGTTTCTGGACTCACCGTCGGACATCACTATAAAACAGATAGTAACCAATGTGTATTAAAGAAAAGAAACAGGCTTATGTCCAAAGCGATGCTCTGTTCAACAACAGGACACTTTTAATATCTCAATCAATGCAGTGATCGTCTGACAAAGATCTTACAGTGTGTAGTCTTCATTTGCTGTGCAGAGACTGAAGACGCTTTTAATACGCCGTTAATGGAGAGTGAAAGTTTTTCACTTGCCGGCTTGTTAAAGAGCGATGCAGAAATCGGCTGAGCCAGGAAGGCAAATAAAACAAAACTTTACATTAAAACAAAACTTTACATTAGGAAAGAAGGGGGGACAAAACATAGATTTTGAAATGAAATATGTATAATGGCTCCTCTGCCTATCAGGTGATTAACCTCACCACAAATCCACACAAGTTAATTTCAGGCCTCTGATAAAGTGCAGCTCACAGCTTCAGGTGGAGCAGAGAGGACAGACTCAGAGCTACAGCTGGATCATCTTATTCTCTGCTAATTTGCAGGAGAATAAATAATAACAATAATATCTCTCTCACTCACTCCTGCGCACGTAACGTTTGTTAAGCAAGTAAAGTTCGATTATCGGCCTTTTGTTGTTCAAAAAACATCCGGTGCTGTCCGTCACCATCATCATGAAGGCCTCCAAATTGTCCTGTGACATTCTCCTCCTCAGGCGATGCTTGATAAACTTCAATATAGAGACGCTTCTTTCATAGCCATTATGCTATGTGATTAAGTTTTTTATAAATGTCTCCAAAAGTGGCACTTGTACTGTCATTGAAGAGGGGGAGTTAAGTGAGGTCTGAGGTCTCAGAGAAGCTTTTCTAACCCCCTTATTAGAAACTCTGCGCTGTGATGCTACACAAGTGATGAAGTCCTTGAGGATGCTGACGTCGACCTCTTCCTCTTTAGTTTCATCTGCTTTGATGTTTCAGTTGATATTTTGCTCACATGCTGTTTATTCCATAATAAACTGTTGTTTAATGAAATAACAACAACCTTACTGGGCTGCTGATCTTCCATTATAGGAGGACTGGTTGTTTCTATTAAAGGTAACAGGATACAAACCCTCTGCACACAGTTTGCTCCTCCAGTGACTTTAAAGTGAAAACTATCATCTGTTGAACAAACTGAAGCTCCTCTGCTGCCTCCTGCTGGCTGCTTCCTGTCACTGTCAGTCTGTTCGTCCCTCAGGACAAACTGGAGAGCTCCTCACAAAACATTCACATTTTTCTCTATTGCTAACCTGCATTGGTCAAAACTGAAGTGACATTGTCAAAACTCTTCACACAGTCAGCAAAACAGAAGTGTATTGCTTTCACACAAAATGCATTCAATGACCACTTTCTCCAAAATCCATGAACTCTTTTCTCATTACTACTTCACCACCTGCAAAACACTGTTTATCTGCAGCACACTTTTCAGATGCTAATACACTGTGTCCAAAACTGTTAAAAGCACATTGAAAACAGAAAGATCGCAAATGTCCTGCATTTTTGCAGTTGCTGGAGATATATACAGTATATATGCAGTATATATGCAGTATATAGGATATGACAGGTGTAGCAGACCTAAATTTATTAGTTATGCATTTTAATAAATTTATGAGAATTGATACCCAATTATGAATTTTTAAGATTCATAAAATCAATGTTCCTCGTTAAGGGTTACAATCCTAGAGTCTCCGGACCTCTAGGTAGTTTTAATGATTATACAATTCTCATATACACAGTCTCATATCTAAAGGGTCAATTTTCTTGGCAGGAACTAGAAATAGGTAACACACACAGCTTTTGATTATATTACAGTGAATTTATTCTCTAACTAAGGTGATAAAAAGATGGTTGGATACAGGGAACATAAACATTTGCTGAGCAATGAGCCTGGAGGTTCGATTGTGGGAAGCATTTGACTCATACGGCATAGAAGAACTAATGAAAGTAAACTAATGCTATAGTTTAGGAGTTAAAATGGACATCTGATCACAGGATGTGTGTTAAGTCTTACTGCTTGTCGACAGCCTGCTTTTGGCCTGTTGCTGGTCCCATGCTAGCTGCCGATCCTGGCTTTTTGCTAGGGATTCTCCAGGGTTCTCCGTGTCTGATTGAAAACGCCTCCTCCATCTGGCAATTCGGCTGTTTTCAGGTTTCCTTGGTTGTAGCTGGCGAGACCACGTGGCTTGGTCTGACCTCGGTGAAGTTGGCTCGACGAAAAAGGCTTAAAATGGAACTTGGTCGTTCCTGAATTAGTCCAGTGTAACTTAACGGACTCATAACTTTAACAAACAAAAGAAATAAAGAAAATAAAACAAACTGAAGGGCAGATCGATGTCGCGGCACTGCAGGTGTGTAGCTTCAAGCGAACAAAGGCCTGTTTGTTTCGCTGGCCGAGTCTGGGCGTTGCCTGGCGAGGCACGCTGCTCGTGCCGAAGCGTCCAGAGAGCAGAGCAGAGTGGAAGAGCCAACAGCGAAGAGAAGAGCAACGAGGTCGCGTGTCGCTCTTTTGTTGTCTGGGGCGTGGTTCCCCAGGGGGCGTCTCAGGTTTCCCAAGGGACTGCCTTTCTAAACTTAATGTCTAAAGAAAAGAAATCTATTTGCACGTATTATAATCAAATATTTTCCACAATCGAACCTCAATGGTTGAACGGTTGTACTGTTCTAGGCATTTGGTAACAGGAAACAATTGTCACATTATTGGTCAGGATATTTATACATTTAACGGCATTTCCGACGAGGGCATGTAATACTTATTTCGTCCACTTGGGGGAGCTCAGGTTACATGAGGAAAGCTTGGATTACATCAGATGAAGGAGTGTCTTGCTGAAAATAAAAACACTGCACAAGTAACTTTCTTTTCAGCACTAATATCAACAACAGATAGCAACAACAGTTAACATAACTAATCAAATAGAGGCAAACATAGTCAAGTAACTAAAGATTTAATTAAACTCAATTAAATGCTTTGAGTCTTTGGAGACTGCAGTCTTTAGCCATTTAAAGTTTGGCTGTCCTGGGTTATGTCACATCTAGGTGAGACAAGGAGTATCCCTTTGATGTGGTAATAAAACAAAGAATAAGGTCAGTTGCCACGGAAACATATGTGTTGGGGGGCAGTTTTGATAGACTGTTCAGGGAGATGCCAATGGCTGGTTCGTGTCCCTTTGTCAGTTTAACAGTCAGGCCCCGCGTTATCAGCTTCGGAATCAAAAAGGTGCCAGTTTTATGGTCGGGATAGCACTTAGAGAAAGCAACTTTGACCCCTCCCCATCTTCTCTGGGGAGGAGAAAGGAATTTAGAGTAGCTCCAGATTTATTCAATATAAAATGCACAAATCCACACCGTTGTTCACTACACAGGATTCACCATTAAGATTTTACAGCACTGCATAGCATAACAAAACAATTACAAAATAAATAATGGTAACATGGAAACACCCCCCAGGTTGACGTTCCTGTCTATTGGGACACAGATTCTTATTCACAGCACAACAGATATCTCCATCAATTTACTGTAGGACACATTTACAACATGTTTAACCATTTTGAGGTTGGCCAAGGCAGGGGTTCTTAGAGACAAATCTATAGACAGTTGTGTGTGTCTGTGTGTCTACAGGCAATATTTTGATAATCATTGTATATAAATTACATAGTGAATCTGAGATATATTTGGATTTACTATATGTTTAATCATAAATCTAAATAAATAAACTAAGATGTGTGTGTGTGTGTGTTCATTCTGTTGGCGCATAATAACCATGACAGAGCAGCATTTACCTTTCACATTAACATTTCATACCTTTTTCTGAAATCTTTTTTCTGAAAGAGGGCTATTTCTTCTTCACTCTTTACTTTGAAGTCAGGATATATTTATTATCGTTCCATTTCTAACAAAACTTTTAGTCTTAACGAGCTTTTTGCCAGTGAGAATATGGATTTTATGTTCTTAACTGAAACCTGGCAAAGGGAAAATTAGTTTGTTTGCTTAAATGAGCTCTGTCCTGTCGGCTGCTCTGTTACTGGGACGCCGCGCATGGCACGCCGCGGTGGTGGGCTTTCTGTTGTGCATCGTGACAGATTCTTATGCAGAGCTATAAACTCTCTTTTGAATCACAGATGCTCAAAGTAGATGCTTTTAACACATTTTGCTGTTGTGTTAATTTACCGTCCTCCTGGCCCGGCTGGCGTCTTTCTTACTGACTTTTTATCGTCTATCGTCAAACTGGAAAAAGTCTTAATTATTGGGGACTTTAACCTGCATATCGATAATATCGCATGTAACACAGCTGCGGATCTTCTATCCCTCACTGACTCTTTTAACTTTACTCAGCATGTTACTGGACCCTCACACATTAAGGGTCACACCCTGGACCTTGTCTTCTCACTTGGTCTTGATATAATAAATGCTCGTGTAGAAGATGTTCATGTGAGTGATCATAGCTGTGTGTTCTTTGACATTAACTGTCCTCTGGATCCTCTGCCCCTGGGATTTAGGGCCCAAAGGCAGATTATTAATCATGACGCTGCGGAGAGGTTCTCTGCCTTGTTTGACCCGTGGTCACTGATGGGATGTAGTGATGCAGGTTTTATCATAGTCTTTTAATAATCAGTGCTTAGCAGTTTTAGAAAAAGTGGCACCAGTTAAAACAAACATTGTCTCCCTTAAAAAACCTTGTCCTTGGATCGATGAAACTATCTACAGTTTTAGGAGAAATTGTAGAAAAGTTGAACGTCAAATGAAATCTTCTAAACTTGAGGTTCATCTGAGAGAACTAAGGGTTACCTTAAATGAAATGCTAAGAAATGCGAGAACTCGCTTCTTTTCTCAGCTTAAATCCTCTAATAATCAAAATCCTAAAATCTTGTTTGACACTATAAATGCAATTGTTTCTCCTTCTGCCCCTCAAGCAACTGTGTCCTCTAAATCAGACTGTAATGAATTCCTTCACTTCTTTGTAAATAAGATCAGAGATGTTACTCTGCATGTAACCTGTCTCCTGCTCATTCTTGGTCATATTTTAAACCTGTGCCATTACAGGACATCACCTCTCTGCTACATACATTGAAACCCTCGTCTTGTCCTATGGATGTTCTCCCTACTGTGCTATTTCTACAAGCGTTTGATTCTATTGGCCCCTGTATTGTGGAGATGATTAATACTTCACTTTTAACTGGTGTAGTTCCTTGTTTTTTTGTTGTCAAGCCTGTACTTAAAAAGCCCAGCTTGGATCCATTACAACCTAAGAGCTACAGGCCAATATCCAAACTTCCATTCATGTCAAAAATTCAAGAAATAGTTGTAGCAGAGCAACTTACCCTTTTCTTAGAGAACCACAAGCTGTTTGACAAAGTTTGACAGTCTGGTTTCAGTAAAATTCATTCCACAGAAACTGCATTACTGAAAGTTTCTAGTGACATTCTGATGTCAGCTGACTCTAAGGAATACACCGTCCTCTTGGACCTTTCATCTGCTTTTGATACTATTGTTCAAAATATTATGATAAACGGACTCCATGATCTGGTTGGGATGTCTGTATCAGTTTTAAAATGGTTTTCATCCTACCTTTCTGGTAGCAGCTTTAGTGTTTATGTAAATCAGATTATGTCTGAAACTGCTGGACTGTCGTGTGGGGAACCTCAGGGTTCTTTCTTGGGACCCATCCTTTTCCTTTAATATATATTTACTCTAGGACAGATAATTAGTCAATTCAGTGACATATCTTACCATCTGTATGCGGATGATATTCAACTGTACTGCTCGTTCAAGGAAACCGAGTTCCTTAAATTGTCTTCTTTAACTAACTGCTTGACCCCTATTAAACAGTGGTTGTGTGACAACTTCCTGTTTTTTGAACTCAGAGAAAACAGAAACACTGATTATCGCCCCTGAAAGTAGAATCCCTCAGATTTACAGCGTATTGGTGATTTATGCTCGTCTGTCCAGCCGACCTTCAGGACCTTAGGTGTTTTTGTTTCAGCAATGTCCTTAGAGTACCACTCTAAACAACTAGTCAGAAACTGTTTCTTCCAACTAAGGAATATATCCAAATTAAGAACACTGGTGTCAAAGGGTGAGTTGGAGATGATCATTCATGCTTTTATTTCCTCTCGTTTAGATTACTGTAACAGTCTTTTTACTTGTTTGAGCAAGAAGGAGCTTTACCGTCTCCAGGCTGTTCAGAACTCTGCTGCAAGGCTTTTAACTCACATTAACAAAAGAGCGCACGCCACGCACGTTTTAATGGTTTTTATTTCTTATGTTTTTCATCTGTATTAAAATTTTCTTATACGTTGTATTTTACTGTGAAGCACTTTGTGATTTTTATCTGTGCAAGGTGCTATACAAATAAACTTTACTTACTAAGCATCAGTATAAACCTAGTGTGACGTAGTATAAAAGAGCGCGTCATTACATAACATGAGTAACAATGTTATGTTTTTATTTTGACAGAGGGTCTCCCTGAGGTGGTCTGCTATCACTGTGAAGTGAAATGAGTCAGTGGAAACAGGATGTTTTCTTTTTACATTAATCTGAAATCAGTGAGTGGTGAAAAAGGCCGCTGGACAACAGGAGTCAATTCTTTTGACACATCGTCAGTGCATGAAATGGGGTATGTTTGAAATGATTGCTGTGTAAATGCTATTTTCTGGAGTCACTTCTGGAGCTTATCTGCACAGTTTACACGTTTAACAGCTGAATTAGGGGAAATACATCAAAGTATTATTCTCACATTGAAGTACATTTTGCACTCATAGCCATCTCGGGTGCTTCCAAGTGTCCTATTACATTCTTAACCCACCTATAGGATTTAAGTGATCAACAATAGAGCAGATATTTGTTAATATTTGAAATATAATAAAATCGTAATGTTTTTTTTGTTGTTTTTTTTTTTTTTTAAATTGCAGGGTCAGCATGCTGTAAACAAACTTCCAGAAAGATCTTTGCAGTGCCTGAACACCATATGGAGCCACTACAAGTCAACACAAAGAGGCGTTGAGGTAACAGGACAGAAGATTAGTATTTAACTTTTATTCAACTTCAGCTACAGCCCTCAGCTGGTTAATTTGCCTAATCTTTGCAGGTCTTTAAACCATGGTGGAAACGCACACAACAGTGGGTTGAAGGAACCTTTTAGTTTCTTGAAAAGAGATCTGGGGACTTTTGGTCGAAACACGGCTTTTAAGACATTACCCTGGCAAAATTAACGAACTAAGCAAGTACATAGTGTTGGCGGTGTACTGCATGTAAGTGTACTAAAGGAAACACACACATTGAGACACACTAAGACCACTAATTCGTGAAGAATAAATGATTTATTTAACATGTTGAATAATCATTACAATTACTTATTTGTCTTGACAGAAAGGTCCATCTTAAGGATGAAAATACATCACAAGATACCGGAGAAACTCGAGTGGGAAGTCTTTTCAGTCTGTCAGAGCTGAAAATAACAATAAGCTTCTCTTTGTGTAGACTAATTTAATGAGAACATTGAAAAGGACTCGAGTCTCAAGTATCCTGCTCAGATGATTACAGCACCAACCCTGGCAGGATGCAAGTTAAACAGAAAGCAACACATTTACTGACAGAACAGAAAGCAAACCGCTGTTAAAAATGGCATCATATAATGAAGACACAATAATATTTGATTCAATCAGACTTTCACAAGAACAAAGGTTTGTTCAGACTGAACACAAATGTCATCTGTAGTGGTTTTGTAGTCCCTGTTTATTCAGCGCCTCTTCCTCCTCACTACACACTGGATCAAACCACAACAGTTAAACCCAGAGGTATCCAGTGGACCTGGTTCAGGCCTCAGAAACATTTGGACTTTTTTGCCCCGTCTTCAGTGTTGATATTTTGAACAGACGTCATGTGATCTAGTTAGTTTGAAGCATACCGAGTCCTTCAGACTTAGGGGACAACAGAAACTCCACTTCTGTAGTCTCTTTCCTCCAGTTTCTGGTTTTTCTTCTGTTCATTCGTCAAAGATAAAGCTGAATTTCTCATTTAAGCTGAAACATTTTAGACTTGAGCCGACATGTACAACTACAATTGGTTTTGCTTTCAGTCTGAACAAACCTCAACAGATTCAAAATAACATTCAACAACAGATCAAAATACACTACTACTCTATATGCATTTAACACATTTAAAATCCGGAGAAGAAAATGTAAAGTAATCAAAGGAACAAGAAATGAAGGAAAAAGAAGAAGTGGACTAAAGATACAGCTAATAGATTTGGTCTCTCTGGTAATCACTTCTATTGATATTTGCAAGAGAGAAGCTATTTGAGAGAAAAGGTCCACATGAAATCTTGGAAACCTCCACCACTTCAGAGATACACAGTAAAGACTCATCAAAGCCACAACCCCAAAAACACAACTGGACACATCTAACAAATACATCAGGAAACAAACTCCAGCATGTAAAATGTATCAGTGACATATATTGACCCAATAATGTCTAAACAAAATCAAATAAAAACAGTGAATACAGATAAAAAAATAAAGAAAAAAAAAAAAAAAAATAGTACTCAAGGAGGAAAATGTGTTTAAAAACATTCTGTGGTTCAAACTTCACAGTTATATACAGAATATTGGCTGATTCTTTGTGTGATAATAAACTGAAAATTGTTTAATATTTTATTTACCAAGCAATTTCTTGAGGAAAAAAACGTGGCAGATTACTGGACGGTGAGCTAATACTCCATTGTAGCGCTGGTTGAATAGTGCCCGAAATATGTACTTACAAGAATTAAAAGATTTTTTTTTTTAATTGAATCATGAATTACAATATTGACCACAATAATTCCAATATGACATTTTCTCCAAAAACATGCAGCACTAGTTAGTCCAACTTTTAATCAGAAATGGGCTTAAACTGCACAGTTAAATGGTTAATTTGGTAGTCGATTTTACTAGTTCTCTAGGCCATTAAATCCAAAATGGCCGACTTCCAGTTGGGTGTCAGGCATTGCTCTAGGAGGCTTTTCTTGTATGTCTAGACATGTACCACAGATATTTCGTACGCTCATTAGGGGGCGCTAGCGAGCCATTTTACGCGCCCAAAAAAAAAGAAGAAATCCTTCAGTTTCAATAGAGTCCTTGCATGTTTTGTGCTCAGGTCCTTACAAAACACAATAATTTCTTGAATTTCTGGGGGGGTGCGGTTAGTGTGTAATGCCCCTCCACTGAATGGTAGCGGCCGACTTCACTTGACTGTACTCGCTGTTTTTGGGTTTCCATCGGGGAAAAGTTGTACCTGTTGGTACCTTTTTTCGTATAACCTCTGTCGAGGTTCCATGCGAGCTGAGGTGATACTAACGTGACGTAAAAACACGGCAGACTGCTGATTGGTCCGAGAGAATCGTCACTATTCACTGCGTCATCATTGCGCACGCCGGACAGAGGGACAGCAACAGAAAGTTTCAAATTTCACAGGTTATTTCTGCACTAAATCTACTTCTGAGAAGTTTCGAGGTGAGAAATCAACTGTGTAGCTTGCAAATATTGACAGTTTTACGAAAAGTGATGGCGGAACAAAAATGTTCTTGGAAGTTTTCAAAGTTGAGGAGCCCTCCAAGTGGCGGCTGGGGGGGAGCATGTGCCAACCCGTGGGAGGAGCATGTGAGGCCGGCCATCTTTACCAACTAACTTTCTTCATCTAAATCATCAACCTGCCATTTGTGAGTATTATTTAATTGTTAATATATAATAAATCTTTATTTTGGTTGCACAGAATCCGTAAATTAGTATAATATTCTAACATTAAATTAAAATTTAATTTCATAGCTAGGCCCACTGTTAGTGTTGGGCTGGAACTTTACTAATCTTACTTTTCTCATTTTACGTTTACTCATTTTCCCCAGTAACTGGTAATAACAGATTCCTATTTCCAAAACATTTTTACAGTTGGTAATCCAAGAAGCGCTGCGGTACTGAGTTAATGAACGCATCATTCCTTGAAGTGAATGCGCGACTGGGCAGCAGGTCAGCTGCACTGGACCTGATGTTACTCAAGTCAGCGTTTAGTAATATAGTAACATCATACTAACATAATCTCAGCATTTTCACTAAATTTTCATATACTGTGACAGGTTAATGGTTCTGCACGAGGTTGCTGCCTCTTGAAAAAAGACCTGCTCTTTATGAAACGCAATGAGAGAACTGTTGTTATTGGCGCCATCTAAATTAATTTGAATTGTAAATGAACACGCGATCGAGGCATGAGGGGAGAGGAGGGAACAGCTTGCTTGGCTCTGAAATTTTTTTCAAAACGAAGCAGAGTTAATGCATTTGTGGGCTTTAAGGTGACGACGCTGTGAAAAAGCTTTCCCGCATTGGTCGCACGAGTACGATTTCTCTCCAGTGTGAACACGTCTGTGCTTTACTATATCACTTGACGTAGTGAAATCTTTCCTACATTGGTCACAGCAGTACGGTTTCTCCCCAGTGTTAACACGTCGATGAACATCTAGTTGACCTGATGTAGTGAAGGCTTTCCCACATTGTTCACAGCAGTGCGTTTTTTCTCCAGTGTGAACACAATGGTGCCTTTTTAAGTGACCTAAAAAAATGAAACTTCTCCCACATTGGTCACAACAGTGCTGTTTCTCCGCAGTGTGAAGAAGACTGTGCTTCTTTAGGCTACTTAAGGTACTGAAGGCTTTCCCGCATTGGTCACACCAGTGGGATTTTTCCCTAGTGTGAACACGTCGATGGACATCTAGGTTACTTGATGTAGTGAAAGATTTCCCACATTGGTCACACCAGTACGGTTTTTCCCCAGTGTGAACACGTCTGTGCTTTACTAGATTATCTGATCTAGTGAAACGTTTCTCACATTGGTCACAGCTGTACGGTTTCTCCCCAGTGTGAATACGTCGATGGACATGTAGGTGGCTTGATATTCTGAAACTTCTCCCACATTGGTCACAACGGTATGGTTTTTCTCCAGTGTGAACACGATTGTGCCTTTTTAATTCACCTAGTGAAATGAAACCTTTCCCACACTGGTCACAGCAGTGCCGTTTCTCCCCTTTGTGAATAAGATGGTGCTTATTTAGATTAAATTTGCGAATGAAAGCTTTCCCACACTGGTCACAAACGTACAGTCTCTCTCCAGTGTGAAGTCTGAGATGAAGCTTTAGATATGTAGGGCATGTGAAGGATTTGTCACAGTGCTGACAGTGGTGACGTTTGGGTCCCTCTCCTCTCCGTTTCTATAGCACAGACAGACAAACAGAGAGAAAGACAATAAGTGAGACGTCCTCCTGAACCATAAATGACATTTAGAGTCTGTGATGTCTGTGGAACATAACCCACAATGTGTCCACAGAGGGACCTGGGGAAATGGCATTAAAGGAACCGCTCTAAGCTGGTTAGAGTTCTAATTATCGGACAGATCTCAGTTTGTATGTTTTAACCAATCCTACGTGCACAGCAAAGTTAGTCACAAGTTCAACAAGGTCCTGTGCTTGGACCGATCTTGTTCCCCTCAGTTAGCTAAACTTCAAGCATGCCTTAAAGAGGCGGTTAGCAATTCTAATCCACAACACATATTTTTGTGAAAATCTCCTCACAATGACTTAACCACAGACATTCAGCTTACTTTCTAGTTCACCAAGACATCCTGCTGTAATGATGTTGGCTATTACGACAGGATACTGTCTTTCCTCTCTGCATGTTAGCTTCAAGTTGATTTTGCAGCAGAAGCTGTAACAGTATGCTAACCCAAAATTTAGCTCCGTATGAAAAGTGCAATGACATAACTTCTGTTATGAACTGGAAGTATAGAAATTAAAGTAACTTGAAGATTTCCAATCCCAGCTTCTTGTAAGCTTTTACAGAAGAGCAAAATAAAGCAAAAAGAGTGTGAAGCAGAGGGCTCTGCAGCAGTTGGTTAAACTGCTCAGAAGTTCATTGGTACCCATCTCCCAAGCATTAGCGAGGTAAGGTGAGATGGGGTGCCTGCAGAGCACATATGATATTAGAGGACAGTAAGTACCCAAAGCCACAGCCTGTTCACATTGCTGCCACCCGATCGTACCACCAGACTGCAGAGCAGCTTCTTCCCTCAAGCTGAGACTCCTAAATTTATGTTCAGCACCGCACCATGTAAAATAGTTATTTCTCTATATAACTTGAATGTAATGTTGACTTTGTAAGTAGCATATACTGTACAACACACTTAATCTCATACAATCCTGACTGTAAAAAAAATTTCCTTGTACAAGGGCTTCAAACAAATGTTTTTTTTCAAATTGACTAATGACAATTTTATTCACTTAAAGCCCCCTCCAGCCAGTTTTAACTACCGATTTTGGTTAATGTTCTTTCTCAAACAGAGAATGGGGGTGTGGTTAATAGTTGGACATAATACATTACCATGACAACCAAAAACTGACCAGCTGGAGTGTTCGCTAACGATATGCTGTCACTACACTGTAAAGTTTAGTACACTTTACTGTCTGGCAGGAGTAGCCATTACTTACCCATGACAGAAACTAATGTGCGTGTATCAGCTGTTATCAATCATGCAGTCGATGGTCCTGTCACGCACTGCACACGATAACTCACTACGTTTTATGGTGTGCTTACTTTACCGCGGGGTGTGGGGGGTGCCTCCGCAGATGCATTGGTAAAACGGTCGTCAGCAAAATGCATGTTGCAGACTGTATATAAGACGGTAGCAGGTGAAAGTGCAACGCGTTTTCTGTCAGCTCTCCTCCAATACCGCACGCACAAATGAAAACCAATGGGAGGAAACTAAAAAATAAAATGAAGACCCTATGTTAGCCAACTTTCTGCAATAACTACGCTAGCTAACTACATCTGGCTAAGTACAACTTAGTTAACTAGAAAGGCAAAACAACATTCAGACACAGAGACATACTTAACGTAAGTTCTAAGTAAATTACATGATAAATTGGTTAGCTAGCTCACAACGATGTTTATCGGTTTGATGCTCTGACTTAACGAGGCGTGACAGTGCGCCTACGCAAGCTTGGAGAATGACGTATGACTTATGGAATTACTATAGTCATACGTCACAACCCCGTTTTAACAACCAAGCAACTTTTGCAAGTTTGAACACAAAATTAATCTATTTGTCAAAAAACATTTGTCAAACTATGTGGGCAATCAGCATTGTAAGGAAATGACTCAGAAAAACATGAAATATCATGGAAATGTCAAAATACAACACTGGAGGGGGGCTTTAAAGATTAATTATTAAGATTAAAGGGGCTATATGTAGTTTACTTAAATAAATCACTTTTGTTTTATTGCCTGTGTGAAGGGGTTGTAACCTCACAAAAAACGAGCCCCTTGCCTGTTTTTTTTCCTGTTGCCTCTGACGGCCAGTACACCCGATCCTACGCAAACATTTCCTCAAAATCCATTTGCTGTTACATTCAAGCACTTTCCGTGTACACAGCAACACCAGCGCAGCTAACAACATGTAGAACACCAGAAAACGCCCGGCTCCCAAAACAAACTCCACATAAGGATAAAAACAACAATATAGTTCTATGTGCTGAAGCCCTTCAGGGCAAACAAGAATGAGATCGACTTTGAGTGAAAACACTGTCAACATCAGAAGGGCTTGAATCACGGAGAGCCCTCTGCTTTGTTTTGGAACTGACGAATAAGACAATAAGACAGAATTTAAGTCTATTTATAACATTTATTGCCTATATCATAAGGTTGTAACGCCACCTAAAAATTGAGGCATTCACCAACTTTCTCAGTTGCTGTAACAGCCTGTATGGACCAGCAGTTTTCTATATGAAGGACTGGTCAGATTTCCTGCAAAAAGCTATGACGTTTATGTACGCAGTATTACAGCAAATCATGTGAACCACAGTGTGATTTTGTGTTTTAGTTGGTTTAAACTAGATAATGTGAGCTTGCCTGCAATGATACGTGTGATTACTTTCACCGTCCACTTGTTCAATACAACAAAATTGAAATAGGCCACAAGGGAACAAAGATGAAGAAAATAAACTGAGTGACGAATAATGTTAGTACTGTTGGCGGTGTAGCACAGGCACAACCTGGAGGAGGAACTGGTCTAAATGACTGTATTTGTATAACATTAAATTGAAAGTATATTGTTAATTTAATAGTACACTAAGTTTTAGCTAAATAGTCAGCTAACGTTAGCCAAACCCACACGCTCCTTGAATTTTCCCCGTCGTCTTCTCTTACCGATCCCGCTGCTGGCGGCGCATCTCGCTCTTGTTTTTCAGGAACGGGGCTGTTCAAAGTGGCCATAGAGCGACCGGCAAACAGGGTTAATCCCGTTACTCCTGATCGCCACTCCGACACACCTTCGGATCATCATTCAAATTGTTTGCGGAAGCTGGTAAAACATTCACAACCCAGCAGCAAAAACCCGGACTGGGTTCTTCTGTACTATGACATTTTGTTTTTGTTTGTGACTGAGAAACTGAACCAGGTTTATTCATCTTTTTTTGCTTTGACACTGGACTGAATATATTTTTGTGTTTTGGAAATTAACTGCCACTAATTTGTGTTTGAGATTGTTTGGTTTAAGTGTGCAGAAAACCCGAAGTGGAATTTTCAGTTGGATTGTGCTTTACTTTGCAATTGTGTTTTTGTGTGAAATCTTAAATACACCAACATTTTGTTTTGTGCTAAGCTTTTGAGTTTGTGGTGTTTCTTTCTTTTATGGTCATTCAGTGGGAGGGTGTACGTTCTTTTGAAATATCCTTTGTGACATCTGATTTAAAAACAGTTGACCAGTATCTCACTGCCAGGGGAGAGACCTGGCTGCCACCCCGAATAGTAATAATTAAACCTGTGCACTCGAACCGTCACAACATGCTTATTCTCTCTCACTCTTTACAGACAGCTGAAAAAGTTCCAGTAGCCAGTAGCAAATATTTATTGATGTGAAATTGTTTACATGTTCACTTTGAGACTAATCTATTTTATTAACAATCCATTTAAGAAAAGGTTTTATAGCCCACATACATACCAGCTTTCAATATCGGCCTGTTCTAAGTGTAGTTTATACAGTAAAAGGTAAAGTATCCAAATCATTCTCAAAATCAAAATATCGGCTCATAAATCGGCATCGGCCTCCAAAAACCCATATCGGTCGGGCTCCAGTTAACACCTCACGAGTAATATCACTGCCTACTGTGCGCATGTAGCCATTAGAACGAGCAAGCCGCCACGCTGCAGCCCCGCCCCTACTCTCTCAGCAGAGCTCCTCAAATACACACCGCGCAGCTAGTTAGCGGAGATCAGTGTAGATTACACCAGCGGACCATAACTACACCCGTTAAGTGCAGTGCAAAACCAGCAGCTCTGGTAAAAGGCTGTTACTGCATCAGTATGACGAGCAGGATCGTGCAGACAGCGATATTTTAATCTGCTCACAACTATGTTGTCAGGGCTGTATGGTAAGACCGAAATTTGTACATATGGAGGACCATACACATTATTTAGCACGAGCTGGAATAGCGTGAATCTTCATCAAAGAAGCAAAAATATAATGAAGCTAAACATCAGTGAGGATTTTCCCAGGTGGAAAGCGCTTTCAAAGCAAAGTTGCCTGTGTTCTGCTGGACAGGTAAGTTAGTCCAAATGAAAACTGATGGCTTTAGCTAGAAGATCGTCTTTATCACAGAGAGAAATGGCCTATTCCCCTTGTCAATGTTAATATATAATTCAGTGTTTCGCATACATTGATTAATTTGTGGCGGCTCGCCACATTATCAACGCTGACCGCCACATATATTCATTTTTATTTTTTTCGCATATTTTCAATCAGCGCCTCTTCTTGCTCCGTTTCTCTCACAAACATTGACCCATCTGTGAATTGAATCCCCTAAACCCAACAAGTCATTTGAATGGTCATTTTTGGCAATTTACACACTTTGTACTTTAACA